>NC_134513.1:27137951-27737951 GCF_027942865.1 Odontesthes bonariensis
TTAATTCAAACTCATTTGGTGTGCACATGAGTGTCCTCCAAAGTCCACTTTTCTGATATAAGTAAGAAAAAAGAATTATTGTGTCAAAAGACTGAAATCTTTCACTTTTGTTACATGGATTAGAGGATCGTTTACGCGATTTCTTTAAGTTGTGTTTTTTATTTTGAATAGTCGCGTGGATAAGGCACTGGCCTCCTAAGCCAGGGATTGTGGGTTCGAGTCCCATCTGAGGTGTGTAGCAGAGTGGCGCAGCGGAAGCGTGCTGGGCCCATAACCCAGAGGTCGATGGACCGAAACCATCCTCTGCTATTATATAACTTTTTAAATCAAACTCAACATATCTCATTATAAAAACCTGGAAAAGATGATGTAACATTCAACAACATCACAATTGACACTTGACCAACTCTGAAAGCCTTTCTACACACTCTTAATTCAAACTTGTTTGGTGTGCTCATGAGTGTTCCCCAAAGTCCACTTTTCTGATATAAGTAAGAAAAAAGAATTATTGTCAAAAGACTGAAATCTTTCACTTTTGTTAAATGGATTAGAGGATAGTTTACCCGATTTCGTTTTATTAAGTATGTTATTTTGAATAGTCACGTGGATAAGGCACTGGCCTCCTAAGCCAGGGATTGTGGATTTTAGTCCCATCTGAGGTGTGTAGCAGAGTGGCGCAGCGGAAGCGTGCTGGGCCCATAACCCAGAGGTCGATGGACCGAAACCATCCTCTCCTATGTATACATTTTCAAATCAAACTCAACATATCTCATTAAAAAAACCTGGAAAAGATGATGTAAAATTCATTGCATCACAATTGACACTTGACCAACTCTGAAAACCTTTCTACACACTCTTAATTCAAACTAGTTTGTTGTGCACATTAGTGTTCTCCAAAGTCCACTTTTCTGATATAAGTAAGAAAAAAGAATTATTGTCAAAAGACTGAAATCTTTCACTTTTGTTAAATGGATTAGAGGATCGTTAACCCGATTTCTTTTTATTATGTATGTTATTTTGAATAGTCACGTGGATAAGGCACTGTCCTCCTAAGCCAGGGATTGTGGGTTTTAGTCCCATCTGAGGTGTGTAGCAGAGTGGCGCAGCGGAAGCGTGCTGGGCCCATAACCCAGAGGTCAATGGACCTAAACCATCCTCTGCTATTTTATAACTTTTCAAATCAAACTCAACATCTCTCATTAAAAGAACATGGAAAAGATGATGTAACATTCATAGCATCACAATTGACACTTGACCAACTCTGAAACCCTTTCTACACACTCTTAATTCAAACTCGTTTGGTGTGCTCACGAGTGTCCTCTAATGTCCACTTTTCTGATATAAGTAAGAAAAAAGAATTATTGTGTCAAAAGACTGAAATCTTTCACTTTTGATAAATGGATTAGAGGATCGTTTACCCGATTTCTTTAAGTTGTGTTTTTTATTTTGAATAGTCACGTGGATAAGGCACTGGCCTCCTAAGCCAGGGATTGTGGGTTCAAGTCCCATCAGAGGTGTATAGCAGAGTGGCGCAGCGGAAGCGTGCTGGGCCCATAACCCAGAGGTCGATGGACCGAAACCATCCTCTGCTATGTATACATTTTCAAATCAAACTCAACATATCTCATTAAAAAAACCTGGAAAAGATGATGTAAAATTCATAGCATCACAATTGACACTTGACCAACTCTGAAAACCTTTCTACACACTCTTAATTCAAACTAGTTTGTTGTGCACATTAGTGTTCTCCAAAGTCCACTTTTCTGATATAAGTAAGAAAAAAGAATTATTGTCAAAAGACTGAAATCTTTCACTTTTGTTAAATGGATGAGAGGATCGTTTACCCGATTTCATTTTATTATGTATGTTATTTTGAATAGTCACGTGGATAAGGCACTGTCCTCCTAAGCCAGGGATTGTGGGTTTTAGTCCCATCTGAGGTGTGTAGCAGAGTGGCGCAGCGGAAGCGTGCTGGGCCCATAACCCAGAGGTCAATGGACCTAAACCATCCTCTGCTATTTTATAACTTTTCAAATCAAACTCAACATCTCTCATTAAAAGAACATGGAAAAGATGATGTAACATTCATAGCATCACAATTGACACTTGACCAACTCTGAAACCCTTTCTACACACTCTTAATTCAAAATCGTTTGGTGTGCTCATGAGTGTTCCCCAAAGTCCACTTTTCTGATATAAGTAAGAAAAAAGAATTATTGTGTCAAAAGACTGAAATCTTTCACTTTTGATAAATGGATTAGAGGATCGTTTACCCGATTTCTTTAAGTTGTGTTTTTTATTTTGAATAGTCACGTGGATAAGGCACTGGCCTCCTAAGCCAGGGATTGTGGATTTTAGTCCCATCTGAGGTGTATAGCAGAGTGGCGCAGCGGAAGCGTGCTGGGCCCATAACCCAGAGGTCGATGGACCGAAACCATCCTCTCCTATGTATACATTTTCAAATCAAACTCAACATATCTCATTATAAAAACCTGGAAAAGATGATGTAAAATTCATAGCATCACAATTGACACTTGACCAACTCTGAAAACCTTTCTACACACTCTTAATTCAAACTCGTTTGGTGTGCTCACGAGTGTCCTCCAATGTCCACTTTTTTGATATAAGTAAGAAAAAAGAATTATTGTGTCAAAAGACTTCAATCTTTCACTTTTGTTAAATGGATTAGAGGATCGTTTACCCGATTTCTTTAAGTTGTGTTTTTTACTTTGAACAGTCACGTGGATAAGGCACTGGCCTCCTAAGCCAGGGATTGTGGGTTCAAGTCCCATCAGAGGTGTGTAGCAGAGTGGTGCAGCGGAAGCGTGCTGGGCCCATAACCCAGAGGTCGATGGACCGAAACCATCCTCTGCTATGTATACATTTTCAAATCAAACTCAACATATCTCATTATAAAAACCTGGAAAAGATGATGTAAAATTCATAGCATCACAATTGACACTTGACCAACTCTGAAAACCTTTCTACACACTCTTAATTCAAACTAGTTTGTTGTGCACATTAGTGTTCTCCAAAGTCCACTTTTCTGATATAAGTAAGAAAAAAGAATTATTGTCAAAAGACTGAAATCTTTCACTTTTGTTAAATGGATTAGAGGATCGTTTACCCGATTTCTTTTTATTAGGTATGTTATTTTGAATAGTCACGTGGATAAGGCACTGTCCTCCTAAGCCAGGGATTGTGGGTTTTAGTCCCATCTGAGTTGTGTAGCAGAGTGGCGCAGCGGAAGCGTGCTGGGCCCATAACCCAGAGGTCAATGGACCTAAACCATCCTCTGCTATTTTATAACTTTTCAAATCAAACTCAACATCTCTCATTAAAAGAACATGGAAAAGATGATGTAACATTCATAGCATCACAATTGACACTTGACCAACTCTGAAACCCTTTCTACACACTCTTAATTCAAACTCGTTTGGTGTGCACATGAGTGTTCTCCAAAGTCCACTTTTCTGATATAAGTAAGAAAAAATTATTATTGTCAAAAGACTGAAATCTTTCACTTTTGTTAAATGGATTAGAGGATCGTTTACCCGATTTCTTTTTATTAGGTATGTTATTTTGAATAGTCACGTGGATAAGGCACTGGCCTCCTAAGCCAGGGATTGTGGGTTCGAGTCCCATCTGAGGTGTGCAGCAGAGTGGCGCAGCGGAAGCGTGCTGGGCCCATAACCCAGAGGTCGATGGACCTAAACCATCCTCTGCTATGTATAAATTTTCAAATCAAACTCAACATATCTCATTAAAAAAACCTTGAAAAGATGATGTAACATTCATAGCATCACAATTGACACTTGACCAACTCTGAAACCCTTTCTACACACTCTTAATTCAAACTCGTTTGGTGTGCTCACGAGTGTCCTCCAATGTCCACTTTTCTGATATAAGTAAGAAAAAAGAATTATTGTGTCAAAAGACTTCAATCTTTCACTTTTGTTAAATGGATTAGAGGATCGTTTACCCGATTTCTTTAAGTTGTGTTTTTTACTTTGAATAGTCACGTGGATAAGGCACTGGCCTCCTAAGCCAGGGATTGAGGGTTCGAGTCCCATCAGAGGTGTATAGCAGAGTGGCGCAGCGGAAGCGTGCTGGGCCCATAACCCAGAGGTCGATGGACAGAAACCATCCTCTGCTATGTATACATTTTCAAATCAAACTCAACATATCTCATTAAAAAAACCTGGAAAAGATGATGTAACATTCATAGCATCACAATTGACACTTGACCAACTCTGAAACCCTTTCTACACACTCTTAATTCAAACTCGTTTGTTGTACACATGAGTGTTCCCCAAAGTCCACTTTTCTGATATAAGTAAGAAAAAAGAATTATTGTGTCAAAAGACTGAAATCTTTCACTTTTGATAAATGGATTAGAGGATCGTTTACCCGATTTCTTTAAGTTGTGTTTTTTATTTTGAATAGTCACGTGGATAAGGCACTGGCCTCCTAAGCCAGGGATTGTGGATTTTAGTCCCATCTGAGGTGTATAGCAGAGTGGCGCAGCAGAAGCGTGCTGGGCCCATAACCCAGAGGTCGATGGACCGAAACCATCCTCTGCTATGTATACATTTTCAAATCAAACTCAACATATCTCATTAAAAGAACCTGGAAAAGATGATGTAACATTCATAGCATCACAATTGACACTTGACCAACTCTGAAAACCTTTCTACACACTCTTAATTCAAACTCGTTTGGTGTGCACATGAGTGTCCTCTAATGTCCACTTTTCTGATATAAGTAAGAAAAAAGAATTATTGTGTCAAAAGACTGAAATCTTTCACTTTTGTTGAATGGATTAGAGGATTGTTTACCCGATTTCTTTTTATTATGTATGTTATTTTGAATAGTCACGTGGATAAGGCACTGGCCTCCTAAGCCAGGGATTGTGGGTTCGAGTCCCATCTGAGGTGTGTAGCAGAGTGGCACAGCGGAAGCGTGCTGGGCCCATAACCCAGAGGTCGATGGACCGAAACCATCCTCTGCTATGTATACTTTTTCAAATCAAACTCAACATCTCTCATTAAAAAAAACTGGAAAAGATGATGTAACATTCAGTATAATCACATTAACACTTGACCAACTCTGAAAACCTTTCTACACACTCTTAATTCAAACTCGTTTGGTGTGCACATGAGTGTTCTCCAATGTCCACTTTTCTGATATAAGTAAGAAAAAAGAATTATTGTGTCAAAAGACTTCAATCTTTCACTTTTGTTAAATGGATCAGAGGATAGTTTACCCGATTTCTTTTTATTATGTATGTTATTTTGAATAGTCACGTGGATAAGGCACTGGCCTCCTAAGCCAGGGATTGTGGGTTCGAGTCCCATCAGAGGTGTGTAGCAGAGTGGCGCAGCGGAAGCGTGCTGGGCCCATAACCCAGAGGTCGATGGACCGAAACCATCCTCTGCTATGTATAAATTTTCAAATCAAACTCAACATCTCTCATTAAAAAAAACTGGAAAAGATGATGTAACATTCATAGCATCACAATTGACACTTGACCAACTCTGAAACCCTTTCTACACACTCTTAATTCAAACTCGTTTGTTGTGCAAATTAGTGTTCTCCAAAGTCCACTTTTCTGATATAAGTAAGAAAAAATTATTATTGTCAAAAGACTGAAATCTTTCACTTTTGTTAAATGGATTAGAGGATCGTTTACCCGATTTCTTTTTATTATGTATGTTATTTTGAATAGTCACGTGGATAAGGCACTGGCCTCCTAAGCCAGGGATTGTGGGTTCGAGTCCCATCAGAGGTGTGTAGCAGAATGGCGCAGCGGAAGCGTGCTGGGCCCTTAACCCAGAGGTCGATGGACCGAAACCATCCTCTGCTATGTATACCTTTTCAAATCAAACTCAGCATCTCTCATTAAAAAAACCTTGAAAAGATGATGTAACATTCAGGAACATCACAATTAACAACTGACCAAATCTGAAACCCTTTCTACACACTCTTAATTCAAACTCATTTGGTGTGCACATGAGTGTCCTCCAAAGTCCACTTTTCTGATATAAGTAAGAAAAAAGAATTATTGTGTCAAAAGACTGAAATCTTTCACTTTTGTTACATGGATTAGAGGATCGTTTACGCGATTTCTTTAAGTTGTGTTTTTTATTTTGAATAGTCGCGTGGATAAGGCACTGGCCTCCTAAGCCAGGGATTGTGGGTTCGAGTCCCATCTGAGGTGTGTAGCAGAGTGGCGCAGCGGAAGCGTGCTGGGCCCATAACCCAGAGGTCGATGGACCGAAACCATCCTCTGCTATTATATAACTTTTTAAATCAAACTCAACATATCTCATTATAAAAACCTGGAAAAGATGATGTAACATTCAACAACATCACAATTGACACTTGACCAACTCTGAAAGCCTTTCTACACACTCTTAATTCAAACTTGTTTGGTGTGCTCATGAGTGTTCCCCAAAGTCCACTTTTCTGATATAAGTAAGAAAAAAGAATTATTGTCAAAAGACTGAAATCTTTCACTTTTGTTAAATGGATTAGAGGATAGTTTACCCGATTTCGTTTTATTAAGTATGTTATTTTGAATAGTCACGTGGATAAGGCACTGGCCTCCTAAGCCAGGGATTGTGGATTTTAGTCCCATCTGAGGTGTGTAGCAGAGTGGCGCAGCGGAAGCGTGCTGGGCCCATAACCCAGAGGTCGATGGACCGAAACCATCCTCTCCTATGTATACATTTTCAAATCAAACTCAACATATCTCATTAAAAAAACCTGGAAAAGATGATGTAAAATTCATTGCATCACAATTGACACTTGACCAACTCTGAAAACCTTTCTACACACTCTTAATTCAAACTAGTTTGTTGTGCACATTAGTGTTCTCCAAAGTCCACTTTTCTGATATAAGTAAGAAAAAAGAATTATTGTCAAAAGACTGAAATCTTTCACTTTTGTTAAATGGATTAGAGGATCGTTAACCCGATTTCTTTTTATTATGTATGTTATTTTGAATAGTCACGTGGATAAGGCACTGTCCTCCTAAGCCAGGGATTGTGGGTTTTAGTCCCATCTGAGGTGTGTAGCAGAGTGGCGCAGCGGAAGCGTGCTGGGCCCATAACCCAGAGGTCAATGGACCTAAACCATCCTCTGCTATTTTATAACTTTTCAAATCAAACTCAACATCTCTCATTAAAAGAACATGGAAAAGATGATGTAACATTCATAGCATCACAATTGACACTTGACCAACTCTGAAACCCTTTCTACACACTCTTAATTCAAACTCGTTTGGTGTGCTCACGAGTGTCCTCTAATGTCCACTTTTCTGATATAAGTAAGAAAAAAGAATTATTGTGTCAAAAGACTGAAATCTTTCACTTTTGATAAATGGATTAGAGGATCGTTTACCCGATTTCTTTAAGTTGTGTTTTTTATTTTGAATAGTCACGTGGATAAGGCACTGGCCTCCTAAGCCAGGGATTGTGGGTTCAAGTCCCATCAGAGGTGTATAGCAGAGTGGCGCAGCGGAAGCGTGCTGGGCCCATAACCCAGAGGTCGATGGACCGAAACCATCCTCTGCTATGTATACATTTTCAAATCAAACTCAACATATCTCATTAAAAAAACCTGGAAAAGATGATGTAAAATTCATAGCATCACAATTGACACTTGACCAACTCTGAAAACCTTTCTACACACTCTTAATTCAAACTAGTTTGTTGTGCACATTAGTGTTCTCCAAAGTCCACTTTTCTGATATAAGTAAGAAAAAAGAATTATTGTCAAAAGACTGAAATCTTTCACTTTTGTTAAATGGATGAGAGGATCGTTTACCCGATTTCATTTTATTATGTATGTTATTTTGAATAGTCACGTGGATAAGGCACTGTCCTCCTAAGCCAGGGATTGTGGGTTTTAGTCCCATCTGAGGTGTGTAGCAGAGTGGCGCAGCGGAAGCGTGCTGGGCCCATAACCCAGAGGTCAATGGACCTAAACCATCCTCTGCTATTTTATAACTTTTCAAATCAAACTCAACATCTCTCATTAAAAGAACATGGAAAAGATGATGTAACATTCATAGCATCACAATTGACACTTGACCAACTCTGAAACCCTTTCTACACACTCTTAATTCAAAATCGTTTGGTGTGCTCATGAGTGTTCCCCAAAGTCCACTTTTCTGATATAAGTAAGAAAAAAGAATTATTGTGTCAAAAGACTGAAATCTTTCACTTTTGATAAATGGATTAGAGGATCGTTTACCCGATTTCTTTAAGTTGTGTTTTTTATTTTGAATAGTCACGTGGATAAGGCACTGGCCTCCTAAGCCAGGGATTGTGGATTTTAGTCCCATCTGAGGTGTATAGCAGAGTGGCGCAGCGGAAGCGTGCTGGGCCCATAACCCAGAGGTCGATGGACCGAAACCATCCTCTCCTATGTATACATTTTCAAATCAAACTCAACATATCTCATTATAAAAACCTGGAAAAGATGATGTAAAATTCATAGCATCACAATTGACACTTGACCAACTCTGAAAACCTTTCTACACACTCTTAATTCAAACTCGTTTGGTGTGCTCACGAGTGTCCTCCAATGTCCACTTTTTTGATATAAGTAAGAAAAAAGAATTATTGTGTCAAAAGACTTCAATCTTTCACTTTTGTTAAATGGATTAGAGGATCGTTTACCCGATTTCTTTAAGTTGTGTTTTTTACTTTGAACAGTCACGTGGATAAGGCACTGGCCTCCTAAGCCAGGGATTGTGGGTTCAAGTCCCATCAGAGGTGTGTAGCAGAGTGGTGCAGCGGAAGCGTGCTGGGCCCATAACCCAGAGGTCGATGGACCGAAACCATCCTCTGCTATGTATACATTTTCAAATCAAACTCAACATATCTCATTATAAAAACCTGGAAAAGATGATGTAAAATTCATAGCATCACAATTGACACTTGACCAACTCTGAAAACCTTTCTACACACTCTTAATTCAAACTAGTTTGTTGTGCACATTAGTGTTCTCCAAAGTCCACTTTTCTGATATAAGTAAGAAAAAAGAATTATTGTCAAAAGACTGAAATCTTTCACTTTTGTTAAATGGATTAGAGGATCGTTTACCCGATTTCTTTTTATTAGGTATGTTATTTTGAATAGTCACGTGGATAAGGCACTGTCCTCCTAAGCCAGGGATTGTGGGTTTTAGTCCCATCTGAGTTGTGTAGCAGAGTGGCGCAGCGGAAGCGTGCTGGGCCCATAACCCAGAGGTCAATGGACCTAAACCATCCTCTGCTATTTTATAACTTTTCAAATCAAACTCAACATCTCTCATTAAAAGAACATGGAAAAGATGATGTAACATTCATAGCATCACAATTGACACTTGACCAACTCTGAAACCCTTTCTACACACTCTTAATTCAAACTCGTTTGGTGTGCACATGAGTGTTCTCCAAAGTCCACTTTTCTGATATAAGTAAGAAAAAATTATTATTGTCAAAAGACTGAAATCTTTCACTTTTGTTAAATGGATTAGAGGATCGTTTACCCGATTTCTTTTTATTAGGTATGTTATTTTGAATAGTCACGTGGATAAGGCACTGGCCTCCTAAGCCAGGGATTGTGGGTTCGAGTCCCATCTGAGGTGTGCAGCAGAGTGGCGCAGCGGAAGCGTGCTGGGCCCATAACCCAGAGGTCGATGGACCTAAACCATCCTCTGCTATGTATAAATTTTCAAATCAAACTCAACATATCTCATTAAAAAAACCTTGAAAAGATGATGTAACATTCATAGCATCACAATTGACACTTGACCAACTCTGAAACCCTTTCTACACACTCTTAATTCAAACTCGTTTGGTGTGCTCACGAGTGTCCTCCAATGTCCACTTTTCTGATATAAGTAAGAAAAAAGAATTATTGTGTCAAAAGACTTCAATCTTTCACTTTTGTTAAATGGATTAGAGGATCGTTTACCCGATTTCTTTAAGTTGTGTTTTTTACTTTGAATAGTCACGTGGATAAGGCACTGGCCTCCTAAGCCAGGGATTGAGGGTTCGAGTCCCATCAGAGGTGTATAGCAGAGTGGCGCAGCGGAAGCGTGCTGGGCCCATAACCCAGAGGTCGATGGACAGAAACCATCCTCTGCTATGTATACATTTTCAAATCAAACTCAACATCTCTCATTAAAAAAACCTGGAAAAGATGATGTAACATTCATAGCATCACAATTGACACTTGACCAACTCTGAAACCCTTTCTACACACTCTTAATTCAAACTCGTTTGTTGTACACATGAGTGTTCCCCAAAGTCCACTTTTCTGATATAAGTAAGAAAAAAGAATTATTGTGTCAAAAGACTGAAATCTTTCACTTTTGATAAATGGATTAGAGGATCGTTTACCCGATTTCTTTAAGTTGTGTTTTTTATTTTGAATAGTCACGTGGATAAGGCACTGGCCTCCTAAGCCAGGGATTGTGGATTTTAGTCCCATCTGAGGTGTATAGCAGAGTGGCGCAGCAGAAGCGTGCTGGGCCCATAACCCAGAGGTCGATGGACCGAAACCATCCTCTGCTATGTATACATTTTCAAATCAAACTCAACATATCTCATTAAAAGAACCTGGAAAAGATGATGTAACATTCATAGCATCACAATTGACACTTGACCAACTCTGAAAACCTTTCTACACACTCTTAATTCAAACTCGTTTGGTGTGCACATGAGTGTCCTCTAATGTCCACTTTTCTGATATAAGTAAGAAAAAAGAATTATTGTGTCAAAAGACTTCAATCTTTCACTTTTGTTAAATGGATCAGAGGATAGTTTACCCGATTTCTTTTTATTATGTATGTTATTTTGAATAGTCACGTGGATAAGGCACTGGCCTCCTAAGCCAGGGATTGTGGGTTCGAGTCCCATCTGAGGTGTGTAGCAGAGTGGCGCAGCGGAAGCGTGCTGGGCCCATAACCCAGAGGTCGATGGACCGAAACCATCCTCTGCTATGTATAAATTTTCAAATCAAACTCAACATCTCTCATTAAATAAAACTGGAAAAGATGATGTAACATTCATAGCATCACAATTGACACTTGACCAACTCTGAAACCCTTTCTACACACTCTTAATTCAAACTCGTTTGTTGTGCAAATTAGTGTTCTCCAAAGTCCACTTTTCTGATATAAGTAAGAAAAAATTATTATTGTCAAAAGACTGAAATCTTTCACTTTTGTTAAATGGATTAGAGGATCGTTTACCCGATTTCTTTTTATTATGTATGTTATTTTGAATAGTCACGTGGATAAGGCACTGGCCTCCTAAGCCAGGGATTGTGGGTTCGAGTCCCATCTGAGGTGTGTAGCAGAGTGGCACAGCGGAAGCGTGCTGGGCCCATAACCCAGAGGTCGATGGACCGAAACCATCCTCTGCTATGTATACTTTTTCAAATCAAACTCAACATCTCTCATTAAAAAAAACTGGAAAAGATGATGTAACATTCAGTATAATCACATTAACACTTGACCAACTCTGAAAACCTTTCTACACACTCTTAATTCAAACTCGTTTGGTGTGCACATGAGTGTTCTCCAATGTCCACTTTTCTGATATAAGTAAGAAAAAAGAATTATTGTGTCAAAAGACTTCAATCTTTCACTTTTGTTAAATGGATCAGAGGATAGTTTACCCGATTTCTTTTTATTATGTATGTTATTTTGAATAGTCACGTGGATAAGGCACTGGCCTCCTAAGCCAGGGATTGTGGGTTCGAGTCCCATCTGAGGTGTGTAGCAGAGTGGCGCAGCGGAAGCGTGCTGGGCCCATAACCCAGAGGTCGATGGACCGAAACCATCCTCTGCTATGTATAAATTTTCAAATCAAACTCAACATCTCTCATTAAATAAAACTGGAAAAGATGATGTAACATTCATAGCATCACAATTGACACTTGACCAACTCTGAAACCCTTTCTACACACTCTTAATTCAAACTCGTTTGTTGTGCAAATTAGTGTTCTCCAAAGTCCACTTTTCTGATATAAGTAAGAAAAAATTATTATTGTCAAAAGACTGAAATCTTTCACTTTTGTTAAATGGATTAGAGGATCGTTTACCCGATTTCTTTTTATTATGTGTGTTATTTTGAATAGTCACGTGGATAAGGCACTGGCCTCCTAAGCCAGGGATTGTGGGTTCGAGTCCCATCAGAGGTGTATAGCAGAGTGGCGCAGCGGAAGCGTGCTGGGCCCTTAACCCAGAGGTCGATGGACCGAAACCATCCTCTGCTATGTATACCTTTTCAAATCAAACTCAGCATCTCTCATTAAAAAAACCTGGAAAAGATGATGTAACATTCAGGAACATCACAATTAACAACTGACCAAATCTGAAACCCTTTCTACACACTCTTAATTCAAACTCGTTTGGTGTGCACATGAGTGTCCTCCAAAGTCCACTTTTCTGATATAAGTAAGAAAAAAGAATTATTGTGTCAAAAGACTGAAATCTTTCACTTTTGTTAAATGGATTAGAGGATCGTTTACGCGATTTCTTTAAGTTGTGTTTTTTATTTTGAATAGTCGCGTGGATAAGGCACTGGCCTCCTAAGCCAGGGATTGTGGGTTCGAGTCCCATCTGAGGTGTGTAGCAGAGTGGCGCAGCGGAAGCGTGCTGGGCCCATAACCCAGAGGTCGATGGACCGAAACCATCCTCTGCTATTTTATAACTTTTTAAATAAAACTCAACATATCTCATTATAAAAACCTGGAAAAGATGATGTAACATTCAACAACATCACAATTGACACTTGACCAACTCTGAAAGCCTTTCTACACACTCTTAATTCAAACTTGTTTGGTGTGCTCATGAGTGTTCCCCAAAGTCCACTTTTCTGATATAAGTAAGAAAAAAGAATTATTGTCAAAAGACTGAAATCTTTCACTTTTGTTAAATGGATTAGAGGATAGTTTACCCGATTTCGTTTTATTAAGTATGTTATTTTGAATAGTCACGTGGATAAGGCACTGGCCTCCTAAGCCAGGGATTGTGGATTTTAGTCCCATCTGAGGTGTGTAGCAGAGTGGCGCAGCGGAAGCGTGCTGGGCCCATAACCCAGAGGTCGATGGACCGAAACCATCCTCTGCTATGTATACGTTTTCAAATCAAACTCAACATATCTCATTATAAAAACCTGGAAAAGATGATGTAAAATTCATAGCATCACAATTGACACTTGACCAACTCTGAAAACCTTTCTACACACTCTTAATTCAAACTAGTTTGTTGTGCACATTAGTGTTCTCCAAAGTCCACTTTTCTGATATAAGTAAGAAAAAAGAATTATTGTCAAAAGACTGAAATCTTTCACTTTTGTTAAATGGATTAGAGGATCGTTTACCCGATTTCTTTTTATTAGGTATGTTATTTTGAATAGTCACGTGGATAAGGCACTGTCCTCCTAAGCCAGGGATTGTGGGTTTTAGTCCCATCTGAGGTGTGTAACAGAGTGGCGCAGCGGAAGCGTGCTGGGCCCATAACCCAGAGGTCAATGGACCTAAACCATCCTCTGCTATTTTATAACTTTTCAAATCAAACTCAACATCTCTCATTAAAAGAACATGGAAAAGATGATGTAACATTCATAGCATCACAATTGACACTTGACCAACTCTGAAACCCTTTCTACACACTCTTAATTCAAACTGGTTTGGTGTGCTCATGAGTGTTCTCCAAAGTCCACTTTTCTGATATAAGTAAGAAAAAAGAATTATTGTGTCAAAAGACTGAAATCTTTCACTTTTCTTCAATGGATGAGAGGATCGTTTACCCGATTTCGTTTTATTATGTATGTTATTTTGAATAGTCACGTGGATAAGGCACTGGCCTCCTAAGCCAGGGATTGTGGGTTTTAGTCCCATCAGAAGTGTGTAGCAGAGTGGCGCAGCGGAAGCGTGCTGGGCCCATAACCCAGAGGTCAATGGACCTAAACCATCCTCTGCTATGTATAAATTTTCAAATCAAACTCAACACATCTCATTAAAAAAACCTTGAAAAGATGATGTAACATTCATAGCATCACAATTGACACTTGACCAACTCTGAAACCCTTTCTACACACTCTTAATTCAAACTTGTTTGGTGTGCTCACGAGTGTCCTCCAATGTCCACTTTTCTGATATAAGTAAGAAAAAAGAATTATTGTGTCAAAACACTGAAATCTTTCACTTTTGTTAAATGGATTAGAGGATCGTTTACCCGATTTCTTTTTATTAGGTATGTTATTTTGAATAGTCACGTGGATAAGGCACTGTCCTCCTAAGCCAGGGATTGTGGGTTTTAGTCCCATCTGAGGTGTGTAGCAGAGTGGCGCAGCGGAAGAGTGCTGGGCCCATAACCCAGAGGTCAATGGACCTAAACCATCCTCTGCTATTTTATAACTTTTCAAATCAAACTCAACATCTCTCATTAAAAGAACATGGAAAAGATGATGTAACATTCATAGCATCACAATTGACACTTGACCAACTCTGAAACCCTTTCTACACACTCTTAATTCAAACTCGTTTGGTGTGCTCATGAGTGTTCTCCAAAGTCAACTTTTCTGATATAAGTAAGAAAAAAGAATTATTGTGTCAAAAGACTGAAATCTTTCACTTTTGATAAATGGATTAGAGGATCGTTTACCCGATTTCTTTAAGTTGTGTTTTTTATTTTGAATAGTCACGTGGATAAGGCACTGGCCTCCTAAGCCAGGGATTGTGGGTTCGAGTCCCATCAGAGGTGTTTAGCAGAGTGGCGCAGCGGAAGTGTGCTGGGCCCATAACCCAGAAGTTGATGGACCGAAACCATCCTCTGCTATCTATATATTTTCAAATCAAACTCAACATCTCTCATTAAAAAAACCTGGAAAAGATGATGTAACATTCAGCATCATCACAATTAACAGTTGACCAACTCTGAAAGCCTTTCTACACACTCTTAATTCAAACTTGTTTGGTGTGCTCATGAGTGTTCTCCAAAGTCCACTTTTCTGATATAAGTAAGAAAAAATTATTATTGTCAAAAGACTGAAATCTTTCACTTTTGTTAAATGGATTAGAGGATCGTTTACCCGATTTCTTTAAGTTGTGTTTTTTACTTTGAACAGTCACGTGGATAAGGCACTGGCCTCCTAAGCCAGGGATTGTGGGTTCAAGTCCCATCTGAGGTGTATAGCAGAGTGGCGCAGCAGAAGCGTGCTGGGCCCATAACCCAGAGGTCGATGGACCGAAACCATCCTCTGCTATGTATACATTTTCAAATCATACTCAACATATCTCATTAAAAGAACCTGGAAAAGATGATGTAACATTCATAGCATCACAATTGACACTTGACCAACTCTGAAACCCTTTCTACACACTCTTAATTCAAACTCGTTTGTTGTACACATGAGTGTTCCCCAAAGTCCACTTTTCTGATATAAGTAAGAAAAAAGAATTATTGTGTCAAAAGACTGAAATCTTTCACTTTTGATAAATGGATTAGAGGATCGTTTACCCGATTTCTTTAAGTTGTGTTTTTTATTTTGAATAGTCACGTGGATAAGGCACTGGCCTCCTAAGCCAGGGATTGTGGATTTTAGTCCCATCTGAGGTGTGTAGCAGAGTGGCGCAGCGGAAGCGTGCTGGGCCCATAACCCAGAGGTCAATGGACCGAAACCATCCTCTCCTATGTATACATTTTCAAATCAAACTCAACATATCTCATTATAAAAACCTGGAAAAGATGATGTAAAATTCATAGCATCACAATTGACACTTGACCAACTCTGAAAACCTTTCTACACACTCTTAATTCAAACTCGTTTGGTGTGCTCACGAGTGTCCTCCAATGTCCACTTTTCTGATATAAGTAAGAAAAAAGAATTATTGTGTCAAAAGACTTCAATCTTTCACTTTTGTTAAATGGATTAGAGGATCGTTTACCCGATTTCTTTAAGTTGTGTTTTTTACTTTGAACAGTCACGTGGATAAGGCACTGGCCTCCTAAGCCAGGGATTGTGGGTTCAAGTCCCATCTGAGGTGTGTAGCAGAGTGGCGCAGCAGAAGCGTGCTGGGCCCATAACCCAGAGGTCGATGGACCGAAACCATCCTCTGCTATGTATACGTTTTCAAATCAAACTCAACATCTCTCATTAAAAAAAACTGGAAAAGATGATGTAACATTCATAGCATCACAATTGACACTTGACCAACTCTGAAACCCTTTCTACACACTCTTAATTCAAACTCGTTTGTTGTGCAAATTAGTGTTCTCCAAAGTCCACTTTTCTGATATAAGTAAGAAAAAATTATTATTGTCAAAAGACTGAAATCTTTCACTTTTGTTAAATGGATTAGAGGATCGTTTACCCGATTTCTTTTTATTATGTATGTTATTTTGAATAGTCACGTAGATAAGGCACTGGCCTCCTAAGCCAGGGATTGTGGGTTCGAGTCCCATCAGAGGTGTGTAGCAGAATGGCGCAGCGGAAGCGTGCTGGGCCCTTAACCCAGAGGTCGATGGACCGAAACCATCCTCTGCTATGTATACCTTTTCAAATCAAACTCAGCATCTCTCATTAAAAAAACCTGGAAAAGATGATGTAACATTCAGGAACATCACAATTAACAACTGACCAAATCTGAAACCCTTTCTACACACTCTTAATTCAAACTCGTTTGGTGTGCACATGAGTGTCCTCCAAAGTCCACTTTTCTGATATAAGTAAGAAAAAAGAATTATTGTGTCAAAAGACTGAAATCTTTCACTTTTGTTACATGGATTAGAGGATCGTTTACGCGATTTCTTTAAGTTGTGTTTTTTATTTTGAATAGTCACGTGGATAAGGCACTGGCCTCCTAAGCCAGGGATTGTGGGTTCGAGTCCCATCTGAGGTGTGTAGCAGAGTGGCGCAGCGGAAGCGTGCTGGGCCCATAACCCAGAGGTCGATGGACCGAAACCATCCTCTGCTATTTTATAACTTTTTAAATCAAACTCAACATATCTCATTATAAAAACCTGGAAAAGATGATGTAACATTCAACAACATCACAATTGACACTTGACCAACTCTGAAAGCCTTTCTACACACTCTTAATTCAAACTTGTTTGGTGTGCTCATGAGTGTTCCCCAAAGTCCACTTTTCTGATATAATTAAGAAAAAATAATTATTGTGTCAAAAGACTGAAATCTTTCACTTTTGTTAAATGGATTAGAGGATAGTTTACCCGATTTCGTTTTATTATGTATGTTATTTTGAATAATCACGTGGATAAGGCACTGGCCTCCTAAGCCAGGAATTGTGGGTTCAAATCCCATCTGAGGTGTGCAGCAGAGTGGATGCAGCGGAAGCGTGCTGGGCCCATAACCCAGAGGTCGATGGACGGAAACCATCCTCTGCTATGTATACATTTTCAAATCAAACTCAACATATCTCATTATAAAAACCTGGAAAAGATGATGTAACATTCATAGCATCACAGTTGACACTTGACCAACTCTGAAAACCTTTCTACACACTCTTAATTCAAACTCGTTTGTTGTACACATGAGTGTTCCCCAAAGTCCACTTTTCTGATATAAGTAAGAAAAAAGAATTATTGTGTCAAAAGACTGAAATCTTTCACTTTTGTTAAATGGATTAGAGGATCGTTTACCCGATTTCTTTAAGTTGTGTTTTTTATTTTGAATAGTCACGTGGATAAGGCGCTGGCCTCCTAAGCCAGGGATTGTGGGTTCAAGTCCCATCTGAGGTGTGCAGCAGAGTGGCGCAGCGGAAGCGTGCTGGGCCCATAACCCAGAGGTCGATGGACAGAAACCATCCTCTGCTATGTATACATTTTCAAATCAAACTCAACATATCTCATTATAAAAACCTGGAAAAGATGATGTAACATTCAACAACATCACAATTGACACTTGACCAACTCTGAAAGCCTTTCTACACACTCTTAATTCAAACTTGTTTGGTGTGCTCATGAGTGTTCCCCAAAGTCCACTTTTCTGATATAAGTAAGAAAAAAGAATTATTGTCAAAAGACTGAAATCTTTCACTTTTGTTAAATGGATTAGAGGATACTTTACCCGATTTCTTTTTATTAAGTATGTTATTTTGAATAGTCACGTGGATAAGGCACTGGCCTCCTAAGCCAGGGATTGTGGATTTTAGTCCCATCTGAGGTGTGTAGCAGAGTGGCGCAGCGGAAGCGTGCTGGGCCCATAACCCAGAGGTCGATGGACCGAAACCATCCTCTCCTATGTATACATTTTCAAATCAAACTCAACATATCTCATTATAAAAACCTGGAAAAGATGATGTAAAATTCATAGCATCACAATTGACACTTGACCAACTCTGAAAACCTTTCTACACACTCTTAATTCAAACTAGTTTGTTGTGCACATTAGTGTTCTCCAAAGTCCACTTTTCTGATATAAGTAAGAAAAAAGAATTATTGTCAAAAGACTGAAATCTTTCACTTTTGTTAAATGGATTAGAGGATCGTTTACCCGATTTCTTTTTATTATGTATGTTATTTTGAATAGTCACGTGGATAAGGCGCTGGCCTCCTAAGCCAGGGATTGTGGGTTCAAGTCCCATCTGAGGTGTGCAGCAGAGTGGCGCAGCGGAAGCGTGCTGGGCCCATAACCCAGAGGTCGATGGACAGAAACCATCCTCTGCTATGTATACATTTTCAAATCAAACTCAACATATCTCATTATAAAAACCTGGAAAAGATGATGTAACATTCAACAACATCACAATTGACACTTGACCAACTCTGAAAGCCTTTCTACACACTCTTAATTCAAACTTGTTTGGTGTGCTCATGAGTGTTCCCCAAAGTCCACTTTTCTGATATAAGTAAGAAAAAAGAATTATTGTCAAAAGACTGAAATCTTTCACTTTTGTTAAATGGATTAGAGGATAGTTTACCCGATTTCTTTTTATTATGTATGTTATTTTGAATAGTCACGGGGATAATGCACTGTCCTCCTAAGCCAGGGATTGTGGGTTCGAGTCCCATCTGAGGTGTGTAGCAGAGTGGCGCAGCGGAAGCGTGCTGGGCCCTTAACCCAGAGGTCGATGGACCTAAACCATCCTCTGCTATTTTATAACTTTTCAAATCAAACTCAACATCTCTCATTAAAAGAACATGGAAAAGATGATGTAACATTCATAGCATCACAATTGACACTTGACCAACTCTGAAAGCCTTTCTACACACTCTTAATTCAAACTTGTTTGGTGTGCTCATGAGTGTTCCCCAAAGTCCACTTTTCTGATATAAGTAAGAAAAAATAATTATTGTGTCAAAAGACTGAAATCTTTCACTTTTGTAAAATGGATTAGAGGATCGTTTACCCGATTTCTTCAAGTTGTGTTTTTTATTTTGAATAGTCACGTGGATAAGGCACTCGCCTCCTAAGCCAGGGATTGTGGGTTCGAGTCCCATCTGAGGTGTGTAGCAGAGTGGCGCAGCGGAAGCGTGCTGGGCCCATAACCCAGAGGTCGATGAACCGAAACCATCCTCTGCTATGTATAACTTTTCAAATCAAACTCAACATCTCTCATTAAAAAAAACTGGAAAAGATGATGTAACATTCATAGCATCACAATTGACACTTGACCAACTCTGAAACCCTTTCTACACACTCTTAATTCAAACTCGTTTGTTGTGCAAATTAGTGTTCTCCAATGTCCACTTTTCTGATATAAGTAAGAAAAAAGAATTATTGTGTCAAAAGACTGAAATCTTTCACTTTTGTTGAATGGATTAGAGGATCGTTTACCCGATTTCTTTTTATTATGTATGTTATTTTGAATAGTCACGTGGATAAGGCACTGGCCTCCTAAGCCAGGGATTGTGGGTTCGAGTCCCATCTGAGGTGTGTAGCAGAGTGGCACAGCGGAAGCGTGCTGGGCCCATAACCCAGAGGTCGATGGACCGAAACCATCCTCTGCTATGTATACGTTTTCAAATCAAACTCAACATCTCTCATTAAAAAAAACTGGAAAAGATGATGTAACATTCAGTATAATCACAATTAACACTTGACCAACTCTGAAAACCTTTCTACACACTCTTAATTCAAACTCGTTTGGTGTGCACATGAGTGTTCTCCAATGTCCACTTTTCTGATATAAGTAAGAAAAAAGAATTATTGTGTCAAAAGACTTCAATCTTTCACTTTTGTTAAATGGATTAGAGGATAGTTTACCCGATTTCTTTTTATTATGTATGTTATTTTGAATAGTCACGTGGATAAGGCACTGGCCTCCTAAGCCAGGGATTGTGGGTTCGAGTCCCATCTGAGGTGTGTAGCAGAGTGGCACAGCGGAAGCGTGCTGGGCCCATAACCCAGAGGTCGATGGACCGAAACCATCCTCTGCTATGTATACGTTTTCAAATCAAACTCAACATCTCTCATTAAAAAAAACTGGAAAAGATGATGTAACATTCAGTATAATCACAATTAACACTTGACCAACTCTGAAAACCTTTCTACACACTCTTAATTCAAACTCGTTTGGTGTGCACATGAGTGTTCTCCAATGTCCACTTTTCTGATATAAGTAAGAAAAAAGAATTATTGTGTCAAAAGACTTCAATCTTTCACTTTTGTTAAATGGATTAGAGGATAGTTTACCCGATTTCTTTTTATTATGTATGTTATTTTGAATAGTCACGTGGATAAGGCACTGGCCTCCTAAGCCAGGAATTGTGGGTTCGAGTCCCATCAGAGGTGTGTAGCAGAGTGGCGCAGCGGAAGCGTGCTGGCCCATAACCCAGAGGTCGATGGACCGAAACCATCCTCTGCTATGTATTTATTTTCAAATCAAACTCAACATCTCTCATTAAAAAAATCTGGAAAAGATGATGTAACATTCAGGAACATCACAATTAACAACTGACCAAATCTGAAAGCCTTTCTACACACTCTTAATTCAAACTCGTTTGGTGTTCACATGAGTGTCCTCCAAAGTCCACTTTTCTGATATAAGTAAGAAAAAATTATTATTGTGTCAAAAGACTGAAATCTTTCACTTTTGTTACATGGATTAGAGGATCGTTTACGCGATTTCTTTAAGTTGTGTTTTTTATTTTGAATAGTCGCGTGGATAAGGCACTGGCCTCCTAAGCCAGGGATTGTGGGTTCGAGTCCCATCAGAGGTGTGTAGCAGAGTGGCGCAGCGGAAGCGTGCTGGGCCCATAACCCAGAGGTCGATGGACCGAAACCATCCTCTGCTATTTTATAACTTTTTAAATCAAACTCAACATCTCTTATTAAAAAAAACTGGAAAAGATGATGTAACATTCAGTATAATCACAATTAACACTTGACCAACTCTGAAAGCCTTTCTACACACTCTTAATTCAAACTGGTTTGGTGTGCTTACAAGTGTTCTCCAATGTCCACTTTTCTGATATAAGTAAGAAAAAAGAATTATTGTGTCAAAAGACTGAAATCTTTCACTTTTGTTAAATTGATTAGAGGATAGTTTACCCGATTTCGTTTTATTATGTATGTTATTTTGAATAATCACGTGGATAAGGCACTGGCCTCCTAAGCCAGGAATTGTGGGTTCAAATCCCATCTGAGGTGTGCAGCAGAGTGGCGCAGCGGAAGCGTGCTGGGCCCATAACCCAGAGGTCGATGGACGGAAACCATCCTCTGCTATGTATACGTTTTCAAATCAAACTCAACATATCTCATTATAAAAACCTGGAAAAGATGATGTAACATTCATAGCATCACAATTGACACTTGACCAACTCTGAAAACCTTTCTACACACTCTTAATTCAAACTCGTTTGTTGTACACATGAGTGTTCCCCAAAGTCCACTTTTCTGATATAAGTAAGAAAAAAGAATTATTGTGTCAAAAGACTGAAATCTTTCACTTTTGTTAAATGGATTAGAGGATCGTTTACCCGATTTCTTTAAGTTGTGTTTTTTACTTTGAACAGTCACGTGGATAAGGCACTGGCCTCCTAAGCCAAGGATTGTGGGTTCAAGTCCCATCTGAGGTGTATAGCAGACCGAAACCATCCTCTGCTATGTATACATTTTCAAATCAAACTCAACATATCTCATTAAAAGAACCTGGAAAAGATGATGTAACATTCATAGCATCACAATTGACACTTGACCAACTCTGAAACCCTTTCTACACACTCTTAATTCAAACTCGTTTGTTGTACACATGAGTGTTCCCCAAAGTCCACTTTTCTGATATAAGTAAGAAAAAAGAATTATTGTGTCAAAAGACTGAAATCTTTCACTTTTGATAAATGGATTAGAGGATCGTTTACCCGATTTCTTTAAGTTGTGTTTTTTATTTTGAATAGTCACGTGGATAAGGCACTGGCCTCCTAAGCCAGGGATTGTGGATTTTAGTCCCATCTGAGGTGTATAGCAGAGTGGCGCAGCGGAAGCGTGCTGGGCCCATAACCCAGAGGTCGATGGACCGAAACCATCCTCTGCTATTTTATAACTTTTCAAATCAAACTCAACATCTCTCATTAAAAGAACATGGAAAAGATGATGTAACATTCATAGCATCACAATTGACACTTGACCAACTCTGAAACCCTTTCTACACACTCTTAATTCAAACTCGTTTGTTGTGCAAATTAGTGTTCTCCAAAGCCCACTTTTCTGATATAAGTAAGAAAAAAGAATTATTGTGTCAAAAGACTGAAATCTTTCACTTTTGTTGAATGGATTAGAGGATCGTTTACCCGATTTCTTTTTATTATGTATGTTATTTTGAATAGTCACGTGGATAAGGCACTGGCCTCCTAAGCCAGGGATTGTGGGTTCGAGTCCCATCTGAGGTGTGTAGCAGAGTGGCACAGCGGAAGCGTGCTGGGCCCATAACCCAGAGGTCGATGGACCGAAACCATCCTCTGCTATGTATACGTTTTCAAATCAAACTCAACATCTCTCATTAAAAAAAACTGGAAAAGATGATGTAACATTCAGTATAATCACAATTAACACTTGACCAACTCTGAAAACCTTTCTACACACTCTTAATTCAAACTCGTTTGGTGTGCACATGAGTGTTCTCCAATGTCCACTTTTCTGATATAAGTAAGAAAAAAGAATTATTGTGTCAAAAGACTTCAATCTTTCACTTTTGTTAAATGGATTAGAGGATAGTTTACCCGATTTCTTTTTATTATGTATGTTATTTTGAATAGTCACGTGGATAAGGCACTGGCCTCCTAAGCCAGGGATTGTGGGTTCGAGTCCCATCAGAGGTGTGTAGCAGAGTGGCGCAGCGGAAGCGTGCTGGCCCATAACCCAGAGGTCGATGGACCGAAACCATCCTCTGCTATGTATTTATTTTCAAATCAAACTCAACATCTCTCATTAAAAAAATCTGGAAAAGATGATGTAACATTCAGGAACATCACAATTAACAACTGACCAAATCTGAAAGCCTTTCTACACACTCTTAATTCAAACTCGTTTGGTGTTCACATGAGTGTCCTCCAAAGTCCACTTTTCTGATATAAGTAAGAAAAAATTATTCTTGTGTCAAAAGACTGAAATCTTTCACTTTTGTTACATGGATTAGAGGATCGTTTACGCGATTTCTTTAAGTTGTGTTTTTTATTTTGAATAGTCGCGTGGATAAGGCACTGGCCTCCTAAGCCAGGGATTGTGGGTTCGAGTCCCATCTGAGGTGTGTAGCAGAGTGGCGCAGCGGAAGCGTGCTGGGCCCATAACCCAGAGGTCGATGGACCGAAACCATCCTCTGCTATTTTATAACTTTTTAAATCAAACTCAACATCTCTTATTAAAAAAAACTGGAAAAGATGATGTAACATTCAGTATAATCACAATTAACACTTGACCAACTCTGAAAGCCTTTCTACACACTCTTAATTCAAACTGGTTTGGTGTGCTTACAAGTGTTCTCCAATGTCCACTTTTCTGATATAAGTAAGAAAAAAGAATTATTGTGTCAAAAGACTGAAATCTTTCACTTTTGTTCAATGGATTAGAGGATCGTTTACCCGATTTCTTTAAGTTGTGTTTTTTACTTTGAACAGTCACGTGGATAAGGCACTGGCCTCCTAAGCCAGGGATTGTGGGTTCAAGTCCCATCAGAGGTGTATAGCAGAGTGGCGCAGCGGAAGCGTGCTGGGCCCATAACCCAGAGGTCGATGGACCGAAACCATCCTCTGCTATGTATACATTTTCAAATCAAACTCAACATATCTCATTATAAAAACCTGGAAAAGATGATGTAAAATTCATAGCATCACAATTGACACTTGACCAACTCTGAAAACCTTTCTACACACTCTTAATTCAAACTAGTTTGTTGTGCACATTAGTGTTCTCCAAAGTCCACTTTTCTGATATAAGTAAGAAAAAAGAATTATTGTCAAAAGACTGAAATCTTTCACTTTTGTTAAATGGATTAGAGGATCGTTTACCCGATTTCTTTTTATTAGGTATGTTATTTTGAATAGTCACGTGGATAAGGCACTCTCCTCCTAAGCCAGGGATTGTGGGTTTTAGTCCCATCTGAGGTGTGTAGCAGAGTGGCACAGCGGAAGCGTGCTGGGCCCATAACCCAGAGGTCAATGAACCTAAACCATCCTCTGCTATTTTATAACTTTTCAAATCAAACTCAACATCTCTCATTAAAAGAACATGGAAAAGATGATGTAACATTCATAGCATCACAATTGACACTTGACCAACTCTGAAACCCTTTCTACACACTCTTAATTCAAACTCGTTTGTTGTACACATGAGTGTTCCCCAAAGTCCACTTTTCTGATATAAGTAAGAAAAAAGAATTATTGTGTCAAAAGACTGAAATCTTTCACTTTTGATAAATGGATTAGAGGATCGTTTACCCGATTTCTTTAAGTTGTGTTTTTTATTTTGAATAGTCACGTGGATAAGGCACTGGCCTCCTAAGCCAGGGATTGTGGATTTTAGTCCCATCTGAGGTGTATAGCAGAGTGGCGCAGCGGAAGCGTGCTGGGCCCATAACCCAGAGGTCGATGGACCGAAACCATCCTCTGCTATTTTATAACTTTTCAAATCAAACTCAACATCTCTCATTAAAAGAACATGGAAAAGATGATGTAACATTCATAGCATCACAATTGACACTTGACCAACTCTGAAACCCTTTCTACACACTCTTAATTCAAACTCGTTTGTTGTGCAAATTAGTGTTCTCCAAAGCCCACTTTTCTGATATAAGTAAGAAAAAAGAATTATTGTGTCAAAAGACTGAAATCTTTCACTTTTGTTGAATGGATTAGAGGATCGTTTACCCGATTTCTTTTTATTATGTATGTTATTTTGAATAGTCACGTGGATAAGGCACTGGCCTCCTAAGCCAGGGATTGTGGGTTCGAGTCCCATCAGAGGTGTGTAGCAGAGTGGCGCAGCGGAAGCGTGCTGGCCCATAACCCAGAGGTCGATGGACCGAAACCATCCTCTGCTATGTATTTATTTTCAAATCAAACTCAACATCTCTCATTAAAAAAATCTGGAAAAGATGATGTAACATTCAGGAACATCACAATTAACAACTGACCAAATCTGAAAGCCTTTCTACACACTCTTAATTCAAACTCGTTTGGTGTTCACATGAGTGTCCTCCAAAGTCCACTTTTCTGATATAAGTAAGAAAAAATTATTCTTGTGTCAAAAGACTGAAATCTTTCACTTTTGTTACATGGATTAGAGGATCGTTTACGCGATTTCTTTAAGTTGTGTTTTTTATTTTGAATAGTCGCGTGGATAAGGCACTGGCCTCCTAAGCCAGGGATTGTGGGTTCGAGTCCCATCTGAGGTGTGTAGCAGAGTGGCGCAGCGGAAGCGTGCTGGGCCCATAACCCAGAGGTCGATGGACCGAAACCATCCTCTGCTATTTTATAACTTTTTAAATCAAACTCAACATCTCTTATTAAAAAAAACTGGAAAAGATGATGTAACATTCAGTATAATCACAATTAACACTTGACCAACTCTGAAAGCCTTTCTACACACTCTTAATTCAAACTGGTTTGGTGTGTTTACAAGTGTTCTCCAATGTCCACTTTTCTGATATAAGTAAGAAAAAAGAATTATTGTGTCAAAAGACTGAAATCTTTCACTTTTGTTCAATGGATTAGAGGATCGTTTACCCGATTTCTTTAAGTTGTGTTTTTTACTTTGAACAGTCACGTGGATAAGGCACTGGCCTCCTAAGCCAGGGATTGTGGGTTCAAGTCCCATCAGAGGTGTATAGCAGAGTGGCGCAGCGGAAGCGTGCTGGGCCCATAACCCAGAGGTCGATGGACCGAAACCATCCTCTGCTATGTATACATTTTCAAATCAAACTCAACATATCTCATTATAAAAACCTGGAAAAGATGATGTAAAATTCATAGCATCACAATTGACACTTGACCAACTCTGAAAACCTTTCTACACACTCTTAATTCAAACTAGTTTGTTGTGCACATTAGTGTTCTCCAAAGTCCACTTTTCTGATATAAGTAAGAAAAAAGAATTATTGTCAAAAGACTGAAATCTTTCACTTTTGTTAAATGGATTAGAGGATCGTTTACCCGATTTCTTTTTATTAGGTATGTTATTTTGAATAGTCACGTGGATAAGGCACTCTCCTCCTAAGCCAGGGATTGTGGGTTTTAGTCCCATCTGAGGTGTGTAGCAGAGTGGCGCAGCGGAAGCGTGCTGGGCCCATAACCCAGAGGTCAATGAACCTAAACCATCCTCTGCTATTTTATAACTTTTCAAATCAAACTCAACATCTCTCATTAAAAGAACATGGAAAAGATGATGTAACATTCATAGCATCACAATTGACACTTGACCAACTCTGAAACCCTTTCTACACACTCTTAATTCAAACTCGTTTGGTGTGCTCATGAGTGTTCTCCAAAGTCCACTTTTCTGATATAAGTAAGAAAAAAGAATTATTGTGTCAAAAGACTGAAATCTTTCACTTTTGTTCAATGGATGAGAGGATCTTTTACCCGATTTCGTTTTATTATGTATGTTATTTTGAATAGTCACGTGGATAAGGCACTGGCCTCCTAAGCCAGGGATTGTGGGTTCAAGTCCCATCTGAGGTGTGTAGCAGAGTGGCGCAGCGGAAGCGTGCTGGGCCCATAACCCAGAGGTCGATGGACCGAAACCATCCTCTGCTATGTATAAATTTTCAAATCAAACTCAACATCTCTCATTAAAAAAAACTGGAAAAGATGATGTAACATTCATAGCATCACAATTGACACTTGACCAACTCTGAAACCCTTTCTACACACTCTTAATTCAAACTGGTTTGGGGTGCTTACAAGTGTTCTCCAATGTCCACTTTTCTGATATAAGTAAGAAAAAATAATTATTGTGTCAAAAGACTGAAATCTTTCACTTTTGTTAAATGGATTAGAGGATAGTTTACCCGATTTCGTTTTATTATGTATGTTATTTTGAATAATCACGTGGATAAGGCACTGGCCTCCTAAGCCAGGAATTGTGGGTTCAAATCCCATCTGAGGTGTGCAGCAGAGTGGATGCAGCGGAAGCGTGCTGGGCCCATAACCCAGAGGTCGATGGACAGAAACCATCCTCTGCTATGTATACATTTTCAAATCAAACTCAACATATCTCATTATAAAAACCTGGAAAAGATGATGTAACATTCAACAACATCACAATTGACACTTGACCAACTCTGAAAGCCTTTCTACACACTCTTAATTCAAACTTGTTTGGTGTGCTCATGAGTGTTCCCCAAAGTCCACTTTTCTGATATAAGTAAGAAAAAAGAATTATTGTGTCAAAAGACTGAAATCTTTCACTTTTGTTAAATGGATTAGAGGATAGTTTACCCGATTTCTTTTTATTAAGTATGTTATTTTGAATAGTCACGTGGATAAGGCACTGGCCTCCTAAGCCAGGGATTGTGGATTTTAGTCCCATCTGAGGTGTGCAGTAGAGTGGCGCAGCGGAAGCGTGCTGGGCCCATAACCCAGAGGTCGATGGACCGAAACCATCCTCTCCTATGTATACATTTTCAAATCAAACTCAACATATCTCATTATAAAAACCTGGAAAAGATGATGTAAAATTCATAGCATCACAATTGACACTTGACCAACTCTGAAAACCTTTCTACACACTCTTAATTCAAACTAGTTTGTTGTGCACATTAGTGTTCTCCAAAGTCCACTTTTCTGATATAAGTAAGAAAAAAGAATTATTGTCAAAAGACTGAAATCTTTCACTTTTGTTAAATGGATTAGAGGATCGTTTACCCGATTTCTTTTTATTATGTATGTTATTTTGAATAGTCACGTGGATAAGGCACTGTCCTCCTAAGCCAGGGATTGTGGGTTTTAGTCCCATCTGAGGTGTGTAGCAGAGTGGCGCAGCGGAAGCGTGCTGGGCCCATAACCCAGAGGTCAATGGACCTAAACCATCCTCTGCTATTTTACAACTTTTCAAATCAAACTCAACATCTCTCATTAAAAGAACATGGAAAAGATGATGTAACATTCATAGCATCACAATTGACACTTGACCAACTCTGAAACCCTTTCTACACACTCTTAATTCAAACTCGTTTGGTGTGCTCATGAGTGTTCTCCAAAGTCCACTTTTCTGATATAAGTAAGAAAAAAGAATTATTGTGTCAAAAGACTGAAATCTTTCACTTTTGTTCAATGGATGAGAGGATCGTTTACCCGATTTCGTTTTATTATGTATGTTATTTTGAATAGTGACGTGGATAAGGCACTGGCCTCCTAAGCCAGGGATTGTGGGTTTTAGTCCCATCGGAGGTGTATAGCAGAGTGGCGCAGCGGAAGCGTGCTGGGCCCATAACCCAGAGGTCAATGGACTTAAACCATCCTCTGCTATGTATAAATTTTCAAATCAAACTCAACATATCTCATTAAAAAAACCTTGAAAAGATGATGTAACATTCATAGCATCACAATTGACACTTGACCAACTCTGAAACCCTTTCTACACACTCTTAATTCAAACTCGTTTGGTGTGCACATGAGTGTCCTCTAATGTCCACTTTTCTGATATAAGTAAGAAAAAAGAATTATTGTGTCAAAAGACTTCAATCTTTCACTTTTGTTCAATGGATTAGAGGATCGTTTACCCGATTTCTTTAAGTTGTGTTTTTTACTTTGAACAGTCACGTGGATAAGGCACTGGCCTCCTAAGCCAGGGATTGTGGGTTTTAGTCCCATCTGGGGTGTATAGCAGAGTGGTGCAGCGGAAGCGTGCTGGGCCCATAACCCAGAGGTCGATGGACCTAAACCATCCTCTGCTATGTATAAATTTTCAAATCAAACTCAACATATCTCATTAAAAAAACCTTGAAAAGATGATGTAACATTCATAGCATCACAATTGACACTTGACCAACTCTGAAAACCTTTCTAAATCTCTTAATTGAAACTAGTTTGTTGTGCAAATTAGTGTTCTCCAAAGTCCACTTTTCTGATATAAGTAAGAAAAAAGAATTATTGTGTCAAAAGACTTCAATCTTTCACTTTTGTTAAATGGATTAGAGGATCGTTTACCCGATTTCTTTAAGTTGTGTTTTTTACTTTGAACAGTCACGTGTATAAGGCACTGGCCTCCTAAGCCAGGGATTGTGGGTTCAAGTCCCATCTGAGGTGTGTAGCAGAGTGGGGCAGCGGAAGCGTGCTGGGCCCATAACCCAGAGGTCGATGGACCGAAACCGTCCTCTGCTATTTTATAACTTTTCAAATCAAACTCAACATCTCTCATTAAAAAAAACCTGGAAAAGATGATGTAACATTCATAGCATCACAATTGACACTTGACCAACTCTGAAACCCTTTCTACACACTCTTAATTCAAACTCGTTTGGTGTGCACATGAGTGTCCTCTAATGTCCACTTTTCTGATATAAGTATGAAAAAAGAATTATTCTGTCAAAAGACTTCAATCTTTCACTTTTGTTCAATGGATTAGAGGATTGTTTACCCGATTTCTTTAAGTTGTGTTTTTTACTTTGAACAGTCACGTGGATAAGGCACTGGCCTCCTAAGCCAGGGATTGTGGGTTCAAGTCCCATCAGAGGTGTGTAGCAGAGTGGCGCAGCGGAAGCGTGCTGGGCCCATAACCCAGAGGTCGATGGACCGAAACCATCCTCTGCTATGTATACATTTTCAAATCAAACTCAACAAATCTCATTATAAAAACCTGGAAAAGATGATGTAACATTCATAGCATCACAATAAACACTTGACCAACTCTGAAAGCCTTTCTACACACTCTTACAGTTTTTTTCTGTTCGCTAAAGCACATTTTTTTGTAACTTTGGCTGTTTAAGCTGAACTCTTCACACATATACACAAACATTTTACCAATGTAGCAAAACTGTAAGCACAAAAACTGATTCGCACTGAGTTTGAAATGTTAGAAAGCACAGTTTGCAAAATGTACCAAAGCAATCCATTGCACAACACTCTTTTTGCATAACTGTAAACACAACTCACTGCTTTACACACAATTTCCAAATGATGAACACACTCCTAGAAAAACTATACACATTAATGGATATTTTGTACACTATACTACTAATTATTAGACAACATGTGACAGGTGGACACAATTTTAGATAATCACTTCACCTTGCAACCAGCCTAGAAATAAGTCACAGGAAAGCTTTCTGTGTGTAGAACAATGGAAGGAGAAAGACTTGTCGGAAGAGTGAGGATCAGAGGAGGACGAGGCAGAGGACGTGAAGAAATAAGAGGAAGAGGACAACATGGACCGAGACAAGAAAATGAAGTCTTAGGAAGAGGACGAGGGGGGCAAGGAGCAAGAGGACGAGGAAGGGGAGGAAGGAGACAAAGACACGTAATTACAGATGACATAAGGGCCACATTGGTTGACCATGTCATCAACCATGGCATGAGCTACAGGGAAGCTGGAGAAAGGATTCAACCCAATCTGAGCCGCTACACTGTAGCAAGCATAATCAGAACATTTCGCACTGAGAACCGGTATGTAGAGTCATTTCATACTCTATACATTTCATACTTCATTTCAACATTGCAGTATAGGCCTACTTGCAATCTGTACATAGAAATACAGTGTACATGTTAGACAATATGTATACTTCTGTAATATGTAAAATACAGTAATGTACAAATGATGCCATTGCTACTTTACAGAATTGCTAGAATTCCGAGAGCTGGGCGCAGAGAAAGACTGTTCACACCTGAGCAGGAGATCCACATTGTGAATATGGTGATGGCGAACAATACCAGAAGGCTGCGTGAAATTCAGCAGCGTGTAATTGAAGATGACACAACTTTTGCAAATGTAAATACTGTGAGCATCTCAGCAATATCACGCTTACTTGGCAGAAACAAAATTTGCATGAAGCAGGTCTACAGAGTGCCCTTTGAAAGGAATTCAGAACGAGTAAAGCAACTGCGTTGTGAATATGTGCAGGTAAGCAACAGCATTGGTGTTGAATTCAGAAGTGTATACATGGTCCTTTTACATACTGAAGTGTATGTATTTTGTTTGTTTTTTCTTTTTCAGAGAGTAATGGCGCTAGAGGCAGATGCCATGGGCCATGAGCTCATATTTGTGGATGAGGCAGGGTTCAACCTCACTAAAACAAGAAGACGGGGCAGGAATGTCATCGGACAGCGTGCCATTACAAATGTGCCAGGGCAGAGGGGGGGCAACATAACAATGTGTGATGCGATCAGCCAGAACGGTGTCCTTCACCATCATGCCACACTGGGCCCGTACAACACAGACATCGTCATTGCATTCCTCAACCAGCTAAATGCCATCCTCACAAATGCACATCGAGCACACCAAACAAGATATGTCGTAATATGGGACAATGTTAGCTTTCACAGATCTGCTGCAGTCCGTAACTGGTGTCAGGATCATCCACATTTCACTATCCTCAACCTCCCACCTTACTCTCCTTTCCTCAATGCCATCGAGGAGTTCTTCTCTGCCTGGCGATGGAGGGTCTATGAGCGTAATCCCCAGCAGCGTATGGCCCTGCTACAGGCAATGGAGGAGGCATGTGGCTGACCAGGCAGCATGTCAGGGCTGGATACGCCATGCAAGGCGATACTTTCCCCGCTGTCTTGCACTTGAAGACATAGCATGTGACGTTGATGAAATCTTGTGGCCAGATCCAGCAAGGCGTATGGATGTTCAGTAACTTCCTTTTGTTTTCAGTACACTTGTATTGAGTTTTCTTGTGTTTTTACAGTTTTTTACGATTGAATAAACACTAAAATAAAAAGTATTACACAATTATCAAAAGCTTACACTCAACGAGCAAAACTCGGCCCAGATTTACACCACTATAAGCACAAAGTCAGTTCACACTTTTTGTAAAACAATACACACAGTGTTTTGCAAAACACAAAACACACTTGTATGCATTAGACACAGAAGTATATCAAGATGTCACTTCCTTGCAATTCTAAAGCACTGACTGTCAAATGACCACACCTATGTGCCAATTGGTTAAACACAGCCATCAGGTGTGCAAACACAAGATTGCTTAATTGTAGACACACCAATCAGGTTTAAGCTCTATAAATATGCAGCAGGTGAGTTCACCTATCTTTTACCAAAATGGAAGGAAGAGGAAGAGTGAGGGTGAGAGGAGGAATCGCAGGAGGAGGAGGAGGAGGAGGAGGTGGTGGTGGTGGTGGTGGTGGTGGTGGTGGTGAAGCAGAAAGAAGAAGAGGACCAAATTTAACCAATGAAATACGCGCAACTCTTGTGGACCATGGTTTGACGATGAGTGAGGCTGGACTGAGAGTCCAGCTAAATCTCAGTAGATACACCGTGGCATCTGTCAGAAGGGCTTTCAGACAAGAAAACAGTTAAGAAATAACCGGTTTACAGCTGTTATTGTATGCACCATATCAGCACTTTTGTGCTGATCTGTTTGGTGTGACATTTTACAGTAGGTTACATGTATTTTGCTCTACATAGGATAATTGAGGGGCAAGTGCAACTAGGAGGAAGGGCTCCCATTCTTACATCACTGCAAGAGAGAGAGATTGTGAGCATGGTTTTGGCAAATAATGCCATCAGGCTTCGTGAAATCCAGGCCAACATTCTTGGAGACCAAACCATCTTTCAGAACGTGAATCAGGTCTCTCTGTCCACTATAGCACGCATCCTTACAGTAAGACACATCAGGTTCAAATGAAGCAGATCTATCGAGTGCCTTTTGAAAGGAACTCGGAGAGGGTTAAACAGCTTCGGCATGAGTATGTGGAGGTATGTATTGTTCACTTTAGCACTCTGATGTTACATACTGCACACATAACCTTTTTACATGTAAATGTACCGTACACTAAATCTATGCTGAACTACACAATCTTGTCTTTCACTGTATTTTAGAGAGTTTTACAAATGGATGCTGAGCCAATTCCACATGAGTTCATCTATATTGATGAGGCAAGGTTCAACCTCTCAAAGGTGAGGAGGAGAGGAAGAAATATAATTGGCCAGAGGGCAATTATCAGTGTGCCGGGGCAACGAGGGGGTAACATCACCCTGTGTGCTGCAATTACCCAGAATGGGGTCTTTCACCGTTATGCCAACATGGGTCCCTACAAAACACCCCACATCCTCACATTTCTGGACAGATTACACAACCTCATAGCCGCACAACCGCAACCGATGCAATGCATTGTCACCTGGGACAATGTTTCATTCCACCGCTCTGCTCTGGTTCAGAACTGGTTTCAGCAACATCAACAGTTCACGGTCCTATTCCTGCCACCGTATTCTCCTTTTTTGAACCCAATTGAGGAGTTTTTCTCGGCATGGCGGTGGAGGGTTTATGATCTGCACCCCCAGGCTCGCATACCCCTCATTCAGGCCATGGAGGAGGCCTGTGACCTGATTGACGCCACAGCCATACAGGGATGGATTCGGCATTCAAGAAGATTCTTTCCACGCTGTCTTGGAAATGATGATATTGCATAAGACTTTGATGAAATTCTCTGGCCGGATCCAGCGAAGAGATGACCAGTAGTGATTTCTGTACTGTGTTTTCTTTCTTTTTTTTTTTTTTTTTTTTGTACAGGATACAATTTTATGTTTGTCAGAAGCATGGAAAATGGGGCACGTTTTTTTTGTTTGTTTTTTATGTCTCTGTTGACTAAATTCAGTATTTGGAGAAATAAATTACATTTTTTCATCAGTGTGCAGCATTGGTCTTGTGTCGTGTCTAATGCATACAAGTGTGTTTAGTGTTCACTGTGTGTATTGTTTTGCAAAAAGTGTGAGCTGACATTGTGTTTATAGTTCTGCAAATCTGGGCGAGGTTTTGCAAATTCACTGTGTACTTCACCTATACTACTCTATTCACTCAGAAGCAGAATTAGCCAAAAGTGTTTAAGGTTTCCAACAGCAGTGTGTAACTGTTACAAACAGAGTTAAGTCATACGCAACGTGTGTGTTTCATATGGTAACAAAATATGGTTTTGATAAATGAGCGTATAGTTTTTACAAGAGTGTTTCATTTTGCAAAGGATCCAAGGTGTTTTGCGAATTGGGTTTGTGGTTGTGATAATTGTGTGTAGGTTTTGCAAAACAAAACACAACGCTCGAAATTGTGTTTAAGCAATTGAGAAAAACTGTATTTACATGTAATAAAAAATTTTTGGTTTGTTTTGGTGAATGTAAATAAACAGTCATGATTGAAGTGATTCCCTGTGTGTTTATATCAAACGTATTCATGATAAAAGTATGATGTAAAATTGATTTACATTATGCAAAGACAAGCACAAGCCAAATGTGTGTATCATTTATACCATTTGTGTGTAGTTGTATTGTGGGCGTGTTAATCAAAATGATAGGTTGTGTGAATGATTTGCCACAAAAATGCAATTTTTACAAAGGTGTATAATGTTTTTCAACCTTAGTTTGATTTTGCAATGTATCTACAATGCTTTGCTAGATTGGTGTGAAGTTCTTGTAGTTGTGTGTAGAGTTTTGCAAAAGCAGCCAAAGTTGCGAAAATTTAACTTTAGCAATCAGAAAAAACTGTAATGGTGATGTATTCTGGTACCAGAAGAAAGAACCAGAAACATTCAGACTGATTCTTGATATTAATAAAGATAGCGGTGATGTTTATAAAGGTTATGGTCATCCCCAGGAAGATGATTTCTCAGCTGTGAATAAACAGAGCAGCTGTGAGTTGCAGATACAGAAAGTTAAACTCCATCATTCAGCCACCTACTGCTGCAGGTGTTGGAAGTCTGGTCTCCACAGGGAGAAATGATCCCTGCAGCCTGTACAAAAACCTTCAGATGAAAACATCCAAAGTGAAAAGAGAGAAAGATCTTCCTTCCAGGTCCCCACATTTCATTCAGCTTAGTTGTCTCTAAAGCTGCTCGTCTCTGACTGAATCAAGGCAAGGCAATTTTATTTCTAGAGCACAATTCATACACAAAGGCAATTCAAAGTGCTGTACAGCTACATCAAATCACAGGAAGGCAATAAAATCATAAAAGAAGGCAATCACACTGACAGCTTCTCATTTCCACTGATGGATGTTTATCAAATCCATCAGAATCAAACAAAGTGAGATGTAACCAGGTCAAGTTGGAAGCAAAGAGAATAAAACAGGTGACAGATTTTACACGCTGGCTTTTCTTTAAATTCAGGTGGAACTGCAGGTAGTGATGGCAGCTGGGTTTATGGATCATTTCATTACTGATCATTTCTAACAACTTTAACTTTATTATTCCAAAGGAAGAAAAACACAGAATATGAACACATCAACATGATATACATCATCATCCAGTCAGAGTCTCTCTGCACACAAGCTGCTGCTGCTTCATCCTCTCAGCTCACATCGTCCTGTTCATCACCATCACTCCCATCTGTAGAGAGAAGAAAGAAGAGAGGAGATAAACGAGTGTTTCAGAGCATCCTCAGCTGTCAGCTGCCATCAGCTTTAATAAATATAATAAATAAAAAATAAAGTCTAATAAAATACTGCTGAGAGCTGCATGGACCTCCAACCCTCTACTGACCTCAGAGTCTGCAGTTTGTTGTGTGGACTCTTCACAAGATCAGACAGCTCCTTCACATCTGATTCCTTCAGGTTGTTCCTGCTCAGGTCCAGTTCTGTCAGATGGGAGGGGTTGGACTTCAGAGCAGAGACCAGAGAAGCACAGCTGATCTCTGACAAACTGCAGTCCCACAATCTGAATAAAGAATAAAACATTATTTAATGAATCATCATTTCATCAACTAAACCACTGAAGAAGAAAACAGACTTTACCATGAAGACCAGCACAACTTTCACATCATATTAATCTGAATAAACAACTAAAACATGGTGTCTGACCTCAGAGTCTTCAGTCCACAGTGAGGACTCTGCAGAAAGCTGCACAGCTCCTTCGCTGCAGAGTCACTGATGCTGTTGTAGCTCAGGTCCAGTTCTGTCAGATGGGAGGGGTTGGACTTCAGAGCAGAGAACAGAGAAGCACAGCTGATCTCTGACAACCTGCAGTACACCAATCTGAATAAAGAATAAAACATGTGAGCTGAAGCCAGCAGGATGCAGGTTAAAACAGTCCAACAGAACAAGTGAAAAAGAGCTCTCATTAATATTAATGACAACATGCTGCTGCTTCAATAAAGACGGAGTGACTTCAGCTCTTAAACTCTGCCAGCTCCACCAGTGGCTCCATCCATACAAACTCATGTTGTGCAGCCAAATGATTCAAGTTTTAAAGAAAACAAACATGTCAGGAGGAACTTTGGAGCAAATGGGAACAAACTGATAGAAATGGAGATCAGGTTCACTGTTTTATTGAAGGTTAAAGGCACAAAAACATGGTGCAGTGATGTTTAATGGAATCATGGAATCAAACTTCTTTAAAGAGTGGACAGCAGCAGAACGTGTTACTGTGACTTGTTGTGTTTGAATATCTCAGTCAGTCCAAACATTACAGAGCCTTAGAAAAGTGTTGGAACCATCCAGAGGTGGACTGATTGATCAGTTTGGCTGATTAATGGATGCTGATGGACGCTTTGACTAACTATCAGAATCAGTCAGGTATTCTGGCAGTCAGGATTTAACCCCCCTGTCAGGTGACGTCCTGGCTCTCAAAGCAGGTCAGCAGCAAAAGTTTGAAAGTGAAAAAACGGATCAGAAGCTGGAAAAAAGTTCAGATTCTGACGGAAAGTTTGAATCTGAAAACAGAAAACATCTCAAATATGAAGAAATTAGACTAAAGTGGAAATAAAACACTATGAAAGAAGAATGAACTTTACATTCAAACTGAAATAAACGTCTGCTGCACTTTTTTTCACTTTGAATCTGGTTTTTTGTTCCTCAGAGAAACTGATGAAGCTTCATGTTTCTTATCTGCTGTTTCTCAGCCTGCATTCACTCACATGCTGCTCACAGCAACTCTGAGCTCTTCCTGAATAAAACAGGTGGGAACAGCTCCCACACAGCCAGCAGGGGAACAGAACAGCATGTATCTGCAGTGATGAAGCAGTCCCTGCCTCCCTCCTTCATGGCAGCTCAGTGATCATCCTTTGTGTCTGTGTTGGGCTCACCTGCACAGGGTCGCAGCACTTCACCTGTTCAGCTTCTCTTTGGCTGCACAGCTATCAAACACTGACTCTGCTGCATGTTTTCACACATTTCTCACCTGATGGAAAGCTGCTCACACACACTCACAGCCTGCTTCCATCTGCTGTTACCTAGCAACAAGTTAGCTCACAGCTTTTCTTCCATCCATCGTCCAATCATGTTATTCTTCTTCTGATAAACTCTTCTTTGTGTTTTCCTCACAGTCACTAAATGTCAGCATCACTTTCAGTTGGACTTGACATTGTGTAACAGAGAGAATTATTGATAGAATTCATGAAATAAAGCTCAACTGAAAGTGATTTCCTTTCAGTTATCAGTGGGAGAAGCTTTTTGGCTGGATTTTGTCATCATGAATGAATCTGACTGAAGATAACTGCTGCTGTGATGAAAGCTGCTTTCTAACCAAGTCAAAGATTGTTCATTTCCAACAGTGTTGGAGGGGAGTTTGTTAGTATCAGCTGATTAACGGGCTTTTGGAGTTTTGCTGCTCCAAACTGTTGTTATTGTTTCAGACAGAAATATTCACCAACTCTGGAGCTCTAGAAGCATCAGCCAGTGATTCTAGATTTGTTTCTGTCTGACAGATTCACTGTGTTTTCTCATTATTTAATGAATCATCATTTCATCAACTAAACCACTGAAGAAGAAAACAGACTTTACCATGAAGACCAGCACAACTTCCACATCATATTAATCTGAACAAACAACTAAAACATGGTGTCTGACCTCAGAGTCTTCAGTCCACAGTGAGGACTCTGCAGAAAGCTGCACAGCTCCTTCGCTGCAGAGTCACTGATGGTGTTGTAGCTCAGGTCCAGTTCTGTCAGATGGGAGGGGTTGGACTTCAGAGCAGAGACCACAGAAGCACAGCTGATCTTTGACAAACCGCAGAGCTCCAATCTGAATAAAGAATAAAACATGTGAGCTGAAGCCAACAGGATGCAGGTTAAAACAGTCAAACAGAACAAGTGAAAAAGAGCTCTCATTAATATTAATGACAACATGCTGCTGCTTCAATAAAGACGGAGTGACTTCAGCTCTTAAACTCTGCCAGCTCCACCAGTGGCTCTATCCATACAAACTCATGTTGTGCAGCCAAATGATTCAAGTTTCAAAGAAAACAAACATGTCAGGAGGAACTTTGGAGCAAATGGGAACAAACTGATAGAAATGGAGATCAGGTTCACTGTTTTATTGAAGGTTAAAGGCACAAAAACATGGTGCAGTGATGTTTAATGGAATCATGGAATCAAACTTCTTTAAAGAGTCAACAGCAGCAGAACTTGTTACTGTGACTTGTTGTGTTTGAATATTTCTGTCAGTGCAAACATTACAGAGCCTTAGAAAAGTGTTGGAACCATCCAGAGGTGGACTGATTGATCAGTTTGGCTGATTAATGGATGCTGATGGACGCTTTGACTAACTATCAGAATCAGTGGAGTTTGAGGCTGATGGTTGGGAGACCTCCCCCATCTCCAGCAGGAAGCTACAAAGCTGAAGCTACAGATCTGTTCTTCTTCAACTTAAATCTGAGTTTCTGCTCTCTGATAAACTGCTGAGCGTACAAATGTCTCCTTCATTCAGCCTCTGTGGAAACTGAGAAATGGGATAAGGAGTTGGAGGAAAGCAAGAGAGAGAAGCACAGCTGAACCGGATATAAACGTGAAGCAAGTTCCCGAATAAAATAGGAAGTAAAGCTAACAAGATACAGAAGAGGAGCTGATTTCATTAGAAACATGACTGGAATACAGAACATGGAAGTAGAGCAAAAACTCAGTCAACACAAAACTACAGCTTTACAAAAGTAAAAGAAAGACAAACCAAACAGACATTTTCCTTCTTTTCCTTTAAAATCATTAACCTGGAGGAAGCTAATGTCGTACAACATTTGCATCATGGTGTTGCACATCCCCATATCTCCTATAGGTCTGTGGTGGAAAGTGTGATGTGCCTCGCAGCATCTGTTGGGGCAGCAGCATCAGAGCCAGAGAGACAAACAAACTGCTCTGGAGCCCCAGGAGCAGAGTATGGAAAGAAGAATGTTGCTGAGGCTGCTCAATAACCCGGAAAACACTTCACGCCCTCTAACACTGTGATCAAACCAATTTAATCAGCTACATGTGCCTTTCCAAATATCATATGTGAATCCAGCTCTGTCACTGGTGCTCATTTTTGGAAATTATTCAATTATTTACTGCTGCTGTGTGGAAATTGGGACCATTTTAGAGCAAGCTGGCTGACTAATATACAATGACTCATTATATTAGAATAGAATCCTTTTACTGTCACTGAAGAACATTTTACAACATTTAACAGAGATGCTGTTGGCAACTCTTCTCCATTCGTCAGTGAAACACAAAAAGGCAATGACTAAATAAAGATAAACCACTCGTAGAGCAAGAATGAACATTTGGGGCGACGGCTCTGACAGCCTGAGGGAAGAAGCTGCTTTGGAGTCTCTTGGTTCTGGCTTTGAGTGTCCAGGGTGGGAGGGGTCAGAGCTGATGTTTCTGCCTTCTCATGAAGTCGGTCAGTGTAAATGTCTGTGAGGGGGGGCAGAGTGGCTCCACTGATCTTCTCTGCTGCCCTCACCACCCGCTGCAGGTCCCTGCTGTCCTCTGCTGTGCAGCTGGGGAACCACACTGTGCAGCAGGACATCAGGATGCTCTCTATGGTGGTCCTGTAGAGGTTAACCAGCAGGTGATGAGGGAGGTGGGCCTGGTTTAACTTCCTGAGGAAGTAAAGGCGCTGCCCTGCTTTCCACCTGCCAGGAGATGTTGGTGGACCAGGTCAGGTTAGCCCAGATGTGGACTCCGAGGAACTTAAAGCTCTCCACCCTCTTGACTTCCTCTCCCCTGATGGAGGGAGGGGAGCATGGACTTCTTGGATCTCCTAAAATCCACAATAAGTTCCTTATTCTTGGATGTGTTTAGGCCCAGATTGTTGTGGAGACACCGGTGGGTCAGGTGCTGGACCTCCTCCCTGTTGGCCGGCTCGTCATCGTTTGTCCTACAGCGGTGGTGTCGTCAGCTAACTGGGTGGGTGGGTTTACTTCAGAACTAGTTACCACACAGTTAAAATGCAAAGAGGTCTAAGATCTAAGCAGATCCATCAGTTTGGGTTGCAGTTTAATCTTCATCCAGCTTTCCAAACTTTACTGCTCAAAGATCTCTCAGATGGACCCAGAAAGGTGAGTCAAAGCTACATTTCAGCTGCTCCATTTTTACTTCTGATCTAAAGTGTTTTCTCTCCTTTTATGGCTTAAGAAAAATGTTTTTTACCAGGATGATTTTTCTAAGGAACAGCTCTGCTTCAGTCTCTGAAAGTGAGGAAAGAATTGCCTTTGCAGGTGAAAAAGATGTAAGGGAAGATTAATTCAGACATGTGGAAACACTGAATATTTGGATACTTCCACACATCACTAAATCTTTTCAACTAAAACAGAAGAAGTAAAAGAGCTGCAGTGAACTGACCTCAGAGTCTCCAGTCTGCAGTTTGGACTTTCCAGTCCAGCAGACAGATGTTTCACTGCTGGATCCGACAGGTTGTTGTTACTCAGGTCCAGTTGTTTCAGATGGGAGGGGTTGGACTTTAAAGCAGAGGCCACAACTTCACAGTGAGACTCTGAGAGTTCACAACCAGCAAGTCTGTGATGAGAGAAAATGTAAAGTCAGTTCTAATAAAATCAGACAATCTGCACTATAAACACCAACTGAACTCATATTCTGACTAAACACAGTGATGTGAATGTAATGTCCGCTCATGAACATCTGTTCTTCACATCTGTGATTGATCTCATATCATCTTCCTGTGTTTGACACGACACCGTTAATCTCTTCTCAGACCTGAGCACCTTGAAACGGACTGTTCTTCATTATTTTCTCTAATCTGCAGATAAAGAAGGAAATGTGGTGTCACATTTAGACTGAAAACATGTTTGATCTGATCCCAAAATCAGAATAAAGACGTCTTGTTCAGAAAACCATTTTTACATTTTACATCTTTTATTTGACTCCAAATTTATAAAAAGTTCAGCTTAGTGAACATTTACAGCTGAAAGACGATCTATTTGCTAACCACTGTCAGCTGGGACTGTTCACACCCATATACAGGAAGAATCCACTCTAAGAAGCTTCTAAGCACCAGTAAGCTTCTCCGTGGGTCTGAAAGCTGCCCCAGAGCAACATCATTATGTCTCCGTAGATATCAGTTCCAACACTGTATGCTGTACGCTCTGAACTTCCAACTCGTATTTTTACTTTCTGTGCAAAGGCCACAGTTCATACCGTCTTCTTAGATGATGGCGTCTACATTTCACTGCAGATCGATGTCTTAATATATCTAATCTGTATATATAAAAGGAAATCATGGACGTCGTGTCCTCCGGGCTAAAGAGTAAAAGGAGCATCCAGACTGTTATCAGAGCGAAGTTCCAAAGCCAGCATCTGTGATAGTGTGGGGCTGTGCCCATGGCGTGGGTAACCTGCACATCTGTGAAGGCGCCATTAATGCTGAAAGCTCCAAACAGGAGCAACATATGCTGCCATCCAAGCAGCGTCTTTTTCAGGGACGTCCCTGCTTATTTCAGCAAGACGATGCCAGGCCACATTCTGCAGGTGTTCCAGCAGCGTGGCTTCATAGTAACAGAGTGCAGGAACTAAACTGGCCCGCCTGCAGTCCACACCTGTCTCCCATTGAAAATGTGCGGCACATTATGAAGTAAAAGATATGACAGCAGAGACTGTTGAGCCAAAGCTTTCACAATCAATACCTACAACAGCCAACAATGAAATGACCTGACTGAGGCCGCTCACCTATAAAACATTATGCTGATCCAATGATCAGAATTTACCTTTATTTTAATGATCCAGTTCAGTAAAACTTTAAACCCCCAACATACTTCTTTCAACATATTCCCACAGATTTATGTTGCATCATTTCCAGTGAGCTGGGAACTGGGCCCAATCTGTCAAATATTCTCTCCTGTAAATCAGGTTGGCATGGAAACATTCTTTATGTGGTGATTTCAGAAACTGGCCAGATTTCTTAGCTTCTGGTTGTGTTGGGGACCGGCCATGTGGGTGTAAAGCCGGCCCACATGGGAAACAATAGAAACAGCAGGTTAATGTTGGCTTTCTGCCTCCAACAGTAAGTCTGCTGCTGTGAAGCACATGTGACTAGAAACTGTGGGAAACATCTCCAGAACATCTCTGGTGTTCATGTGTAGAAACGGCTTTTAGGGAACTAAACTACTAATCAACACTGACTCATGAAGTCAATGAACACAACTCACCGAGCCTTTCTGCAGTTCCTCACAGCTGGAATCAGTCTCCTTCGTCCCTCAGCTGTTGTGTTGTACTCCTCCAGGTCCAACTCATCCAGAACCTCCTCTGACATCTGCAGCATGTAGGCCAGAGCTGAGCACTGGATCTCAGAGAGTTTCTTCTCTGATCTGTTCTTTGACTTCAGGAACTTTTGGATCTCCTGATAAACTGAGAGATGGTTCATCTCCATCAGACAGTGGAAGATGTTGATGCTTCTGTCAGGAGAAATGTTGGACATGCTCATCTCCTTCAGGTTGTCGATGACTCTCTGGATGGTTTCTGGACTGTTCTGTGTCTGACCCAGCAGGCCTGCTAAGAGTCTCTGGTTGGACTCCACAGAGAGGCCATGAAGGAAGCGAACAAACAGGTCCAGGTGGCCATTTTTACTGTTGAGGGATTTCTCCATCACTCTCTTCAGGAAGTCATCCAGAGATGAGTAACTGTAGTATCTTCCCAGGAAGCTCTTCGGCACCTTTTCCTTCCTGTTGGTGAATCCCAGGAAGCTCTTTAGCCCTTTTTTCTTGCTGTTGGTGTAACAGTGCATCATGTAGACTGCAGCCAGAAACTCCTGAACACTCAGATGAACAAAGCAGTAAACTGGTTTCTGGAAGACCACACACTCTCTTTTGAAGATCTCTGTACAAACTCCTGAATACAGCGATGCCTCTGTGACATCCAGGCCACACTGCTCCAGGTCTTCTTGGTAGAACATGATGTTTCCTTTCTCCAGATGTTCAAACGCCAGCCTCCCCAGCTTCAGAAGAACGTCCCTGTCAGCCTCCGTCAGCTCCTGTGGACTCGTCTCATGTCCCTGGTGGTACTTGTTCTTCTTCCTCTGTGTCTGAACCAGCAGGAAGTGGGAGTACATCTCAGTGGTGGTCTTGGGCAGCTCTGCTCTCTGCTTTGTGGTCAACATGTGCTCCAGAACTGTAGCAGTGATCCAGCAGAAGACTGGGATTCTACACATGATGTGGAGGCTCCTGGATGCCTGGATGTGGGAGCTGATTCTGCTGGACAGCTCTTCATCTCTGAATCTCCTCCTGAAGTACTCCTCCTTCTGGGCATCAGTGAAGCCTCGTACTTCTGTTACCCTGCCAACACACGTAGGAGGGATCCGATTGGCTGCTGCAGGTCGGGAAGTTATCCAGACGAGAGCCGAGGGAAGCAGGTTCCCCCTGATGAGGTTTGTCAGCAGCACGCTGACTGATGACTTCTGTGTGACATCAGACACAACCTCCCTGTTGCTGAACTCCAGAGACAGTCTGCTTTCATCCAGGCCGTCAAAGATGAACAGAAGTGTGCAGCTGGCCAGCTGCTCTGCTGGGAGCTTCTGTAATGTTGGATGGAAAACATGGAGCAGCGTGAGAAGACTGTGCCGCTCCTCTCTGATCAGGTTCAGCTCCCTGAAGGAAAGCAGAATCACCACACTGACATCCTGGTTCTCCAGGCCCTCGGCCCAGTCCAGAGTGAACTTCAGCACTGAGAAGGTTTTTCCAACACCAGCGACGCCGTTGGTCAGAACCACTCTGATGGCTCCCTGTTGCTCAGGTAAGGCTTTAAAGATGTCGTGGCACCTGATTGGAGTGTCATGGAGGCTCTGGATCTTGGAAGCCGCCTCCAGCTGCCTCACCTCATGTTGGGTATTAACCTCTTCACTCTGTCCCTCTGTGATGTAGAGCTCAGTGTAGATCCTGTTGAGGAGGATTCCACCTCCTGTTCCATCACTTCCTTCAGTCACATGTTCACATCTCCTCCTCAGACTCATCTTATGTTCACCTAAAACCTCCTGCAGACCAGCATCTGCTGACCAAAGAACAAATGAGACCAAACACAAACACAGTAGATTCAATTCATCAGGACTTGTTCTTCTTTATCTTTCTGACCCCAGTTGAACATGTTTTTGGCTTCACACAGAAAACTTTTCTTTTCCTTCCACCTCTCAGTAAAATGATCAGTAAACAGGAAAACAAGGCTGATGTTAAATGATGTTCCTGATGACCTTTGTGATGACCCCGTGGGTCCTCTTGTGGTTGGTTGTGGTATTAACGAGTGTCTGTCTGTCCTGCTGGGAGGTGATTTCTGTGATTTAGGACACCTGTGGCTCCTTCTCTGTTACTTTGGCTCCTTTAGTCCTGATTTCAGTCTAATCACTCTGCTCTTCCACACAATGTGCTGCCATCTTGGTCATTGTGTTCGTTTAGTTTAATTCAACTCATATGATCCACCTCTGATTTAACTGATTTCCACACCTCGTGATATGAAGGTTGGATTTGGCGTATAAATTCAGTCTGATGATAGTTATTAAAATGATTCTCTAACTTTAATTCATGGTGTGTCTCTTCTGTTGTGTCCATGTGAGTCAGGTCCTAACAACTGTTGTTGTTCTGTTTGACACCACAATGTGTCTGCATTAAAACCATCAGACCCAAAGCTTTGTGTAAAATCAAACTTGATTTCATGAGGTAAAAACACACGTGATGCATCAGGTAGTAACGGGTTAACAGAAATATCTGACCTGGTGCAGCTCTGGTTCTGGATCTTTCTCCACACTGGGGACAGGAGGAGCCTCCTGAGGAAGCAGACTGGTCCCAGTATGAGGTGATGCACTGTCTGCAGAACCAGTGTCCACAGCTGGTAGAGACCGGATCCTTCAGGACGTCCTGACACAGAGCACAGCAGGACAGCTGCTCCTCCTCACAAACACCTCTCCTCTTCCGCCCTCTGTCAACACATGTCTTCATCACTAAAATCATTTTAAAATAACTCCCTTTGGCATGAACTCTGTTTTTATGTGAATACAAACTCAACCCTTCCTGCAGCAGCATTTTACATTGGGATCAATATTCAGTTCATGTGCTGACTTCACTGTGTGAATATTACTGCTGCTGCCCTACAGAAAACATTTCATTAGATTTTAAATTAATTCTAATCAAAATAATTACTAATGTGCCCAAAGCACATAACAACACTGCAGAAACGTCACACCACTTTATAAACCATCCGAAAATAAAGTCGTGCGTGCGATCATTCCTGAGCAAAGTGTGGGATTTATGAACATGTACTTGAACTTAGAAATGTGCCTAAATCTACGCACAGTTTTGACCATGCTTACGCACATTGCCTAGTGGTAGAATTACGAAACAGCAAATGGTGTTGATCGCTGCACAGGGGAATATTACAATGTTCATTCAATTGTTGCATTACAGTATGTCTGACGGCATTTGGGTCCGCGTAGCCTATGCAATTCCAAAGCACGGTGCATTAGACCTTCCTGGCGTTCTTTGCATTTCATTCAGAGTGTAACAATAATTGTTTCACCAGAAGACCTGACAATAATCAGCCTAGTTGAATTGATATGGGTATAAAAGGCACACGTAGGACATGCCATTCAGAACGCAACATGGCCCATCTTGCATTGCTTGAGGATCTGGAAAACCGTGCGCTACGGAGGGAGCGCGTGTTTAGGGAGCGTGCAGATTTATTGGCAGAAAGTAGTGAGTGGCTTCTAAGCAGGTTCAGATTTCCAAAACATATATTGCTCGACCTCTGCCGTGAATTGGGGCCATCGATGCGGCATTTCTCAGCCGTCCATGAGCCGAATTCTGCCCACTGTGTTGGATGCGATTATTTCTTTGGCCCCGACTTACATTCGATTCCCTTATGGGGGTCCACGCCAGGCAGACATTAGGGTTTTATGGTATCGCGCAGTTCCCCAACGTCATAGGAGCAATAGACTGCACTCACGTCGCACTAAAAGCACCATCACAGCACGAATACAACTTCGTGAATAGGAATGGGAAGCACTCCATTAATGTACAGCTTATATGCGACAGTGATATGCTGCTTCTCAATGTCGTTGCCCGATGGCCAGGGGGGGACGCACGATTCCTTTATTTTGCAGAACAGCTCCGTGGGCCTTCGTTTACAAGAAGGAGCTGTTGAAGATGGATGGCTTATTGGTGAGTGTTGCGCAGCATGTTTGCAACATCGGTTATATTCAGTGTTCGAACTACGGGGGGACTCGGGGGATCCGAGACCCCCTGAAACTGACACGAGACCCCCCGAAAACATGATTTGGGAAATGTTGGGGGGTCTCTAAAATATTGGCAAAATGTGATTTCCCCTAATGAGTTATGATTGCAGACGCGATGCATGTGTGGAGGTGTGGAGCCTGTGTGCGTAATTGGCATAAAGCTGTGCTGTCCGCAGCGTATGATTCTGTATTGCTTCTCATGTGTTTTCGAGATCCGCGCTCTGAGTCAAGCGCAAGCAAGCAAGCAAGTTCCGGTGGCTTTTAAAGGGAATGTTGGTACCATATATGGTTACTTGGGGGCGTTCCATGATGCAAATTAGTCTGCTCGTGCCCGCGTAAGGTGAACTGTCAGGTGTGGTATTTATCATTGCAGATTACCTACCGGTGTGCGTATGATCTGTCTAAGAACGTTTGATGAATGCCGATTTTTTTGTACTTGGGCACATTCTAAATTTCACTCATACGACAGGATTTAGGCTACGTGCCCACGACAACGGTAACGACAGATAAACGCAGAACATTTAGACAGATGTGCTTATCTTGCACACGGCGACGGCGTTTTTAGGAGTTCAAAACGGAGAAAACGCAAACGCCCTCCAGAGTGGAGATCTTGAAAACGATCCAACCTCTCGTCGCCGTAAGAACAGTTCAAAACGCAGAAGTGCGTTTTTTGCACACGTTAAGTGGGTAGTTCTCCATGAACGACTCCCACATCTCACTATATTTATTTTGGACACTCTCCCAATCCACATTATCCACTGCCTTCCTGGCTTTGTAGTTCAGTGTCGTGTTCAGGAGCAACTGGACCTCATCATCTGTCCAAACAAAGTTTGAAGGCGTACTGTTGTTGCCGCCGCGCTTCGCCATTTTCTTCCAACTGACGCGGAGGATGTAGCCACAAAACAGGCATTTCTCATATTTATTAATATATAACAATATAACTCATATAACAATACCAAAGGTATTGTTGCTACTGCCACCTACGTCCGGGCGTGCATACTACATCGGCAAACTGCGAGTTTTATACGTTTTCCCTGTTCCCATGGATAGACAGATATCCACCCCCAAGCGCTCGTGAGAACGCAGATAAATTGTGGAGGAAAAAAACGGACATCTGCATTTATGCTTCAGAGCGTTGTCGTGGGCACGTAGCCTCAGAAGGGATTCTACGCACTAATGATGAATGAGGGCCCAGGAACCTCTGGAGGGTTCTGTCATGGTGAAGTGTGGCTGATTTGTTTTAAGCTCAGTTGGTCCCACAGAGTGTGGGTAAATGAACAAAGTAAGTTATCACTGAGTTTTACTTTGATTAAACACACATATTAGAAGACATTTCTTTAGCTTCTGTAGAACTCTATGATCCAGACTTTAGTAATCCTGAATATGTTGATCACCATCTTCTTACTGCAAAGAAGCCTGGTCATTTATAAAACAGATACTGTCCAGGTTAGCAGTTACTTAAGTCATCTGTTCATTTGTTTCATGTAACTAATCTGTAAATTAAGCAGGATTTTATTTCATTTAAAGACAGAACGGCATCTTGAGGGCAGCTCACGGTCAGCTGTGCCTCTGAGTGAACTCTCCATACATTGCACAGAGTAGCATGGAGTGTTAAACTTGAATCCTCTGTTTGACTTGAGCTGATTGTTTCCTTTCTTGTGGCCCACACTGGGCTGCAGTTTCTACTGTTCTCAAAGATTTAAAAGAACTCAAATGTTGCTGTCTTACTTTACTGGATGTCTGGAAGCAGCTAGAAGTGACTGGAACCTCACTTCCCAAAGACTTCAGAACAGCTGTCCTATTGACAGGCTGGTCTGAGTTGTTGCTGATCAAATCAGATCACATGACTTTCTGTCCTTTGTTGATGGGGCAGCTGGAAGGTCAGCGTGCTAACCTTCTTAACTGGATATTTTTGCTCTTTTCAATATTAAAGCTGAGTTTAAAAAAATCCAAATGCAACAAGAAGATCATGGGAGATGCTGAAATCTCTGTTTCAGTTGTCTTACTTTCTGTCTGAGGGTCCAGGTTCATTTCTAAAGTCTGCCTGAATATCCTTGGACCAGTCACTCTTCAAAGACAGACAGTCAGATCCTGGAGACTCTGCTCTCTGTCTGTGGTGCTGACCTCTGCAAACACAAACATGTTGTTATTCATATCACATCAATCTCTGAGAAATTCTCTCATTAAAACCATTTAAGAAGCTGTGAACACACAAACTGCTGCAGAGAATCAGAAGCTTTCCTCTGTGGAACAGTCCTCTTAGATCACATTACAGCTTTTCTATCTGACTGACATCAGAGGCCTCTGCAGGAACCTTCCACAGAGAGCAGGAACCTCTGGAGGGTTCTGACCCTCTGAGTTTCTCTGCAGTGACCAGGAACTAATAAAGATATCAGGAGATATTCTTCATCTGTGAGAGTTAATCCATATCATATCCACACCACATACTGGCCCTCATTTATCAAACTTGCGTAAGACGAAAAACGTGCGTAGGTCGTGTGTACGTTCTTTTCTGCGCAAAGGTTGGCATTTATCAAATCCATCGTGAGCGCAGGAAAGATGAAATCGCCACGACAGGTCTGAGGCCGTGTACGCACTTTTCCATTTTGACTTGCGGTGACTGCAATAGCATACATAAACAGCAGCGTCACTAGTGCGTGCCTTATGAGTCGCAACAAATCCCTTGGTTAAAATTACAGACTTATCACTTCAAAGAAGGCCCATGTTTTATTTGACTTCAACATAAATATAAACATAAACGCAAATTAAATAAATTAAACAAGTACAACTCCGTAATTGGAAGAGTGATGGCTCATTATTCAACCGCGCACCCTCACACCGAACAGGAGAGGCGCTTTAACACTGCGCACTGTGGAGAGGTTAGGGCACCTAAAGGGCAGGTGGATCTGTCTCTCGGCTGCGGGGGAACCCTTCTATATACCCCCGAAAAGGTATGCAATATTATTATTGCATGCGGGGTTCTCCATACATTGCCCAAAAAAATGGAGTGCCATTTCCAGATGTACATCCAGAGGACCCCGTACCCAGAGATCCCACCAGCCTGCACATTCTGTTATTCAAGGAAAAAAGACGTAGCTCCGATCAGGCCAGCCACCCTCTCCTCCAAGGCACTCAAATCCAAACCTGGATCAGAGCCCCCCCACCCCCCCCCCCCCCCCCCCTGTTTGTGACATGCTGCGTCCGAGAGCTGCGACCTTTTTTGTGGCCAATTTCATATCGGACCACTTCTTCCTGATCTTATTGGAGAAAAAGTAAAACATCGTTCAATTTTAGATTTAATTTAATCTGGAGTTTATCACATTTTATTGACCATCACAGTAGGGGAAAATACATAACTCGTCCGGTCTGCGATTTACATCGCCAACGCTGTTGACAGCCGTCCCAGCTGTCAACAGCGTTGACAGCGTTTCTTTGCCGTCTTTTGTCTATCCATGTCGCAAATCTAGAGGTGCGGCCCTTTTATAGAAGGCGTGGTTAGGATCATTACGATGGATTTCACCCGCCAGATTTATCAACAGCCGCTCTGTTTTACGATGGGATTGGTGTGGTACGCATGTTTTGTAAATCTCACTTGAGCTTCTGCGTACGACGAGTTCTCCGCTCATATCTACGATGCTTTCTACGACGGCTTGATAAATGAGGGCCACTGTCTGCTGAGGCTGAGGTCAGGGTGTTCTCTGCTCAAATAAACATGTTGTGACTCATATCAGACAGAGACTGCAGACAGAGCGGTAACAAGAAAGGAGGAGGATCACAGAGCTGGTTAACAACAGATGCTGTAATCCTGGACATGTCACTGAGAAGCAGCGTCTCTGCACCCCAGATGTTGAACTGCTGGCTGTGAGCTTCTGTCCATGTTGTCTACTGAGAGAGTTCACCTGAGTTAGCTGCTGACGCTGTGTGTCACATCATCAGCTAAGTTGTTGCTAAGCTACAGAAGCAACACCCCAACCCACTGACGGAGACCTCTGAAAGTTTCTACCACACCTTCCTCTCTGCTCCACTTCAACTTTCTACATGTTTGTCGGATTATTTATGTTTTATTATGTTATCTATAAGAACAGCTGATCCTTGCTAATGATTGATGCTGCAGTGACATCATTTCCCTTCAGGCAACATTTACCACTCCTGTAATACACTCAGCTGTTTTACTGTTTCTGCTCCTGATAATCTCTAATATGGAGAACTGAAGCTGCCTCATTTCAAAATAACATAAATATATATATATATGATAACATAGAACATGAATATACCAATAAATGCTACTAAATAAAGGTACAGATCTTTTTACTGTTATTAATGTACCGACTGAGAAATAAATTGATATTTCTGCCTTCATTTAACTGTGTTAAAACCTGTTTATTTAACCTGACATTTTAATTTTCTATTTGTTTCATTGATTTGATCCTTTATTCATATATTTATGATATTAACCCTGAATTAATTTGTCCTTTTTTTCAACAAGAAGATCATGGGAGATGCTGAAATCTCTGTTTCAGTTGTCTTACTTTCTGTCTGAGGGTCCAGGTTCATTTCTAAAGTCTGGCTGAATACCCTTGGACCAGTCACTCTTCATAGACAGACAGTCAGATCCTGGAGACTCTGCTCTCTGTCTGTGGTTCTGACCTCTGCAAACACAAACATGTTGTTATTCATATCACATCAATCTCTGAGAAATTCTCTCATTAAAACCATTTAAGAAGCTGTGAACACACAAACTGCTGCAGAGAATCAGAAGCTTTCCTCTGTGGAACAGTCCTCTTAGATCACATTACAGCTTTTCTATCTGACTGACATCAGAGGCCACGTTTCCTCTGCAGAAACCTTCCACAGAGACCAGGAACCTCTGGAGGGTTCTGTCATGGTGAAGTGTGGCTGATTTGTTTTAAGCTCAGTTGGTCCCACAGAGTGTGGGTAAATGAACAAAGTAAGTTATCACTGAGTTTTACTTTGATTAAACACACATATTAGAAGACATTTCTTTAGCTTCTGTAGAACTCTATGATCCAGACTTTAGTAATCCTGAATATGTTGATCACCATCTTCTTACTGCAAAGAAGCCTGGTCATTTATTAAACAGATACTGCCCAGGTTAGCAGTTAAGTCATCTGTTCATTTGTTTCATGTAACTAATCTGTAAATTAAGCAGGATTTTATTTCATTTAAAGACAGAACGGCATCTTGAGGGCAGCTCACGGTCAGCTGTGCCTCTGAGTGAACTCTCCATACATTGCACAGAGTAGCATGAAGTGTTAAACTTGAATCCTCTGTTTGACTTGAGCTGATTGTTTCCTTTCTTGTGGCCCACACTGGGCTGCAGTTTCTACTGTTCTCAAAGATTTAAATGAACTCAAATGTAGCTGTCTTACTTTACTGGATGTCTGGAAGCAGCTAGAAGTGACTGGAACCTAACTTCCCAAAGACTTCAGAACAGCTGTCCTATTGACAGGCTGGTCTGAGATGTTGCTGATCACATCAGATCACATGACTTTCTGTCCTTTGTTGATGGGGCAGCTGGAAGGTCAGCGTGCTAACCTTCTTAACTGGATATTTTTGCTCTTTTCAATATTAAAGCTGAGTTTAAAAAAATCCAAATGCAACAAGAAGATCATGGGAGATGCTGAAATCTCTGTTTCTGTTCTCTTACTTTCTGTCTGAGGGTCCAGGTTCATTTCTAAAGTCTGCCTGAATATCCTTGGACCAGTCACTCTTCAAAGACAGACAGTCAGATCCTGGAGACTCTGCTCTCTGTCTGTGGTGCTGACCTCTGCAAACACAAACATGTTGTTATTCATATCACATCAATCTCTGAGAAATTCTCTCATTAAAACCATTTAAGAAGCTGTGAACACACAAACTGCTGCAGAGAATCAGAAGCTTTCCTCTGTGGAACAGTCCTCTTAGATCACATTACAGCTTTTCTATCTGACTGACATCAGAGGCCTCTGCAGGAACCTTCCACAGAGAGCAGGAACCTCTGGAGGGTTCTGACCCTCTGAGTTTCTCTGCAGTGACCAGGAACTAATAAAGATATCAGGAGATATTCTTCATCTGTGAGAGTTAATCCATATCATATCCACACCACATACTGTCTGCTGAGGCTGAGGTCAGGGTGTTCTCTGCTCAAATAAACATGTTGTGACTCATATCAGACAGAGACTGCAGACAGAGCGGTAACAAGAAAGGAGGAGGATCACAGAGCTGGTTAACAACAGATGCTGTAATCCTGGACATGTCACTGAGAAGCAGCGTCTCTGCACCCCAGATGTTGAACTGCTGGCTGTGAGCTTCTGTCCATGTTGTCTACTGAGAGAGTTCACCTGAGTTAGCTGCTGACGCTGTGTGTCACATCATCAGCTAAGTTGTTGCTAAGCTACAGAAGCAACACCCCAACCCACTGACGGAGACCTCTGAAAGTTTCTACCACACACCTCCCTCTCTGCTCCACTTCAACTTTCTACATGTTTGTCGGATTATTTATGTTTTATTATGTTATCTATAAGAACAGCTGATCCTTGCTAATGATTGATGCTGCAGTGACATCATTTCCCTTCAGGCAACATTTACCACTCCTGTAATACACTCAGCTGTTTTACTGTTTCTGCTCCTGATAATCTCTAATATGGAGAACTGAAGCTGCCTCATTTCAAAATAACATAAATATATATATATATGATAACATAGAACATGAATATACCAATAAATGCTACTAAATAAAGGTACATATCTTTTTACTCTGTTATTAATGTACCAACTGTGAAATAAATTGATATTTCTGCCTTCATTTAACTGTGTTAAAACCTGTTTATTTAACCTGACATTTTAATTTTCTATTTGTTTCATTGATTTGATCCTTTATTCATATATTTATGATATTAACCCTGAATTAATTTGTCCTTTTTTTCAACAAGAAGATCATGGGAGATGCTGAAATCTCTGTTTCAGTTGTCTTACTTTCTGTCTGAGGGTCCAGGTTCATTTCTAAAGTCTGGCTGAATACCCTTGGACCAGTCACTCTTCATAGACAGACAGTCAGATCCTGGAGACTCTGCTCTCTGTCTGTGGTTCTGACCTCTGCAAACACAAACATGTTGTTATTCATATCACATCAATCTCTGAGAAATTCTCTCATTAAAACCATTAAAGAAGCTGTGAACACACAAACTGCTGCAGAGAATCAGAAGCTTTCCTCTGTGGAACAGTCCTCTTAGATCACATTACAGCTTTTCTATCTGACTGACATCAGAGGCCACGTTTCCTCTGCAGGAACCTTCCACAGAGAGCAGGAACCTCTGGAGGGTTCTGACCCTCTGAGTTTCTCTGCAGTGACCAGGAACTAATAAAGATATCAGGAGATATTCTTCATCTGTGAGAGTTAATCCATATCATATCCACACCACATACTGTCTGCTGAGGCTGAGGTCAGGGTGTTCTCAGCTCAAATAAACATGTTGTGACTCATATCAGACAGAGACTGCAGACAGAGCAGTAACAGGAAAGGAGGAGGATCACAGAGCTGGTTAACAACAGATGCTGTAATCCTGGACATGTCACTGAGAAGCAGCGTCTCTGCACCCCAGATGTTGAACTGCTGGCTGTGAGTTTCTGTCCATGTTGTCTACTGAGAGAGTTCACCTGAGTTAGCTGCTGACGCTGTGTGTCACATCATCAGCTAAGTTGTTGCTAAGCTACAGAAGCAACACCCCAAACCACTGATGGAGACCTCTGAAGGTTTCTACCACACCTCCCTCTCTGCTCCACTTCAACTTGCTACATGTTTGTCAGATTATTTATGTTTTATTATGTTATCTATAAGAACAGCTGATCCTTGCTAATGATTGATGCTGCAGTGACATCATTTCCCTTCAGGCAACATTTACCACTCCTGTAATACACTCAGCTGTTTCACTGTTTCTGCTCCTGATAATCTCTAATATGGAGAACTGAAGCTGCCTCATTTCAAAATAACATAAATATATATATATATGATAACATAGAACATGAATATACCAATAAATGCTACTAAATAAAGGTACAGATCTTTTTACTCTGTTATTAATGTACCGACTGTGAAATAAATTGATATTTCTGCCTTCATTTAACTGTGTTAAAACCTGTTTATTTAACCTGACATTTTAATTTTCTATTTGTTTCATTGATTTAATCCTTTATTTATATATTTATGATATTAACCCTGAATTAATTTGTTCTTTATCTATTCATTTATGCAACAAGTCGATCACGGAAGATGCTGAAATCTCTGTTTCTGTTCTCTTACTTTGTGTCTAAGGGTCCGGGTTCACCACTGAAGTCTGGAGCTCCTCCTTTGGACCGGTCACTCTTCATAGACAGACAGTCAGATCCTGGAGACTCTGCTCTCTGTCTGTGGTGCTGACCTCTGCAAACACAAACCAAGAAATATTCTACACCCTAAAAGTATTTATTTATATCTTTACATTATCAGCTGCTGGTATTCTTTTTCCTTTTTGTCTTCTTCCCTTCCTGCTTTGTCTGCAGCAGCTGATAGATTCATAGATTCTGATCAGTCAGCTGATGCCAACTCCACCTGTTTTACCTGAAGGAGCACATGTAAAACAGAGTCAGAAAACATTTTCACTTATAGAGTGGATAACTAGCATTGTAGTACCACTTGGTTGTCACACCGAGGGAATGGAGGACGCAGGAGCAGGAGATGTTATATCCAAAGCTTTTATTGTAGGAGCAGATGTTATCAAGAGTCTCCAGAGAGAGAAACAAAACAGGCTATATAATTTTATATATATATATATATATATATATATATATAAATAGTTATACACTTCTCCAAAATCAGAGAAGTATATCTATGAAAATTTATCAAGGAAATCAAAATCACTCCACTATGTGGAGGAACAAACAAAAGGGTCTATCAAAATTTATCTTTAACTAAAAGTCACTCCTGCTACTTTAACAGGACTAATTTATCAAACATGATCAAAAAACCTCTCTTGAAGAGGAATAATACCAAAATGCAATACTTGAAAACGTGGCTGTGGTCAGGCTTGGAACAAAGGCGAGAGTGATGCACATCAATCGGACAGATATGACACACTGGCACAAGACGGGGGGAGACGCAGACTCTTATGCACACAGTGATAATAGGGAACAGGTGGAATCATTCATACGACAATCAGACTGGAACACGAGAGGAAGGGCAAGTGACCTGAAACGAGAGGAGAGTTAACCTTTCAAAATAAAACAGGAAATGACGAGACAAAAAGCCACTTGACCTCACCGCGGTGTGTCAGATATCCATGGTTTGGGTTAGTTAACCAGATCACTTAGACAGATAAACTGGATATATTGATCCTGCTTCATAGAACCCTGAGCTGCTGCCTATCTTGGTCAAGACATTTTAAAAGAGAGAAAGGATTTCCTTTTTAAATGACGGTTTGTTACTTCCTGTTTAACATCATGTTCTGCACCTGCAGGAGATTGTTGCTGTGTATGTAGCTCAGAAGAATCCGTTTTAAAAAAAATTTTAACACACTTTTAGCCTGGGTCACCAAACTTAGACAAGAATAAAACAGCATTTATTTAGTCTGCAGCAGTGAGTGTTACAGCCTCTGAACTCCACCTCTGTGTGTTTTGTTGACTGTTGCCACCTGATCAGGAGTCTGAACCATGAAGCATGTCTCAGAATAACGGAGTTGATGACCTGCATCCTGACGCTGCTCACACTGATCTGATTGGTAGTTAATCTAAATAACCAAAATATATCCGGAATATGTTCAACCTGCTTCATACCCTGTTTGGGTTTGCTGTATACGTTGCCATGGTGATATATCCAGATAATAAGCTGACCCCCCCTTCAGGAGCAGTTGTCTTACTTTGTGTCTGATGGTCCAGGTCCATCACTGAGTTCTGGAGGTCTGGATGGGTTCCTGTTCGTAGAGCGACCGCTGCATGCTGCAGACTCTGCTCTGTCCATCTTCTGGACTTCAGTCAGTCTGAGAGAAGAAAAGAATGAAGACAAACCCCTCTGTTCAAGTCTCACAGCCAAACTGAAACAAGCTTTTACCTCCTGCTTTTCTTTCTGTTCCACGTCAGAAAGAACTTTAGAGAAAGGAGACGTCATTTCTTTCCTCCAAGCCGTCAGACTCAGTTTGTGCTGACCCAGCTGATCAGCTGATGCAGCTTTGTGGAGTTTGGATTTACAGATGAGTTACTGCTGCCAAAGCTGCTCTGAAGTCCTGATTAAAACACATCAGCTTCACTGCGTTTATCTGTGTGTTATCTACATGTTCATTCACTCATTCTGTCAGTAAACTCCTTCAGTAATGATCCAGCTTCTGATGAGACGTCTCATAATCTGTAGAAAGGATTCAGGAACAGAAAGGTTCTCAAAGTGGTGATCATAGCAACGCGTTCCCCAGCAGTGACGCAGCTTCAGCAGAGAAAATGGCCGCCAAAGGAAAGAAAATCTTTGCTGGAGGATGAAAGTTGTTGCCTTCTTCATCAGTCAGACCAACAGCTGCCTCACACCCAACAATCTGAACTAAAGAGTGAATCAGAAAGCTGAAACAATCTGAACTAAGCAGTGAATCAGAAAGCTGAAACAATCTGAACTAAAGAGTGAATCAGAAAGCTGAAACAAACTGAACTTGATGATTTTACGCCTGAGTTGGATCAGTTCTTTGTATCAGAGCAGTCCGATCAGCTTCGTTTCAACACCAGAAACAAGCTGCTGAGTTCTGCTTCTTCTTCCTCTGCAGTCCAGAGAGGAAACCCACTCAGAGACTCTGACAGTGAAATAAGAAGAAGGTTGTTCACACTCACCTGATTCTGACGTCAGGTTTCCTCCTGCTGCTGTCGACTCAAAATGGAGCCTGACCCGTCTGAATGTGGTTCACCTCGGTCCTGTTTCATTTACAGGAAATCAGGTGAGCTCATCACAGTTTATGAGTTTATAGCACTCAAAGGTCAGCTTTTAGCACCCGCTCCAACGCTGACACTCCCATTCATATCTCACATGTTAATTTAAGTGTCTTCACACACAGCAACGTCACACTCAGGGTTTGGAGCTGCAGCTTTATCCAGCCGTCATTCAAAGTGTCTCCACTTCCTCTCTGACAGCTCACACTCTACACACTGTGTGATCATCACCTTCGTGTCTTTTCATGCAGATAAAGTGCAAATATGTTGTAGAAAAGTACCAAACTACTGTCATGTGAGCAGAACAGTAAAGTTCAACTCAGTTTCCCATGAACGTCAGCCTCCACAGCTGCTGTCAAGGACTCATTGGGAGATGTAGTTTTATTATATTGTAGTTTCATTTTTCCAAAGGGAGTTCAGAGGTTAGAATGAGTTCACCTGAGTTACCTGCTAATGAGAAAAAACATGTTGAAGCTTTAGAAACATGTATATATATCTTCTCCGTCTGAGGGGAGGACACATTTATCAACTCAGCCAGGACTCACCGCAGGTAAATAAGTCCGCTTATTGTTACCTTCAAAGTGTCTTTACAAGGTGAACAAAGACGAAGCTCGTCTAAAGTTCTGTTAAAGAGCAACGGTAAAACAGCAGGAGTAAATGTAACTGAAAGATCTCAAATTGACCTGACACCAAGGTAATATACATGATAAGTTTCTAACAAAGAGTGTGTTTGTGTTCTTTCATAATCTGATGCAACTGGTTCACCTGGTCTGAAGCTCCGCCCCCTTTGATTTACATTAAATCAGGTGAGTTCATGTTAGCTGAGTGTGTTTGTGGCGCTCACAGAGCAGCTCAAAGACGCTTCTGAACATCTGGATGGAAAATGATTCTGTCTGTTGCACCATGAAATCATTCAAACCTCTTTCAGCAGCTGGGAGTTCTTATCACCCAAAGACGTTGATCAGAAATCACATTTCTGTCGTTTATTTCTACAATATGAAGCAAAAACAAGAATGGCATAACTGCGACTCAACTTTTAAAACAAATATTTCATATTTTCATGGAGATAAGTTGCAAATATTTTCCTAAAAAGTCCAAACGACTGTCATGTGATCAGAGTAATAAAGGTCAGCGACATTTCCCATGAGCGTCAGCCTCAGTGGCGTGCACAGACATTTGGGGGGCAAGTGCTCAGGGGGGGAAAAAGGGCACTTTTTAGCGCACGTAGAAGACTATACAGTGGAAACCGCTTATAGTGATCACGTTGGTCCAGAGCCAATTTGAACACTATAAGCGGTTGATTACTAAAACCGAAGTTGTATTACAGTACAGGTATTTCACTTATTTTTTATGGAGAATATCATCTAAATGCCATTTGTATCGTTTTTCAATGAGAAAAATGAAATGAAACGGATAGCTTCAGCATTTACTGAATTTTATTATCATGCAAGTTTAATTACAGTACTGCGCAGTGCGCAGACATACTGTAGGCTAACTCAAATACAGTACGTTACTTATTCTCTGCTGTGCCGCCGGTGCATTTTTTTTCTTACAAGTCAGAAAATAAAGTTTGAATTCAATCCGCCTTTCAGCACCCCTGCTCGGGTCTATGCTCCTCCGTGCCGGTGTTCTGTCGATTTGTGCTACTTGGCGTGAAAACCAAACTTAGAAAATCGGCTCGGCGCATGCGCAAAACCACAAAGTAGCAATTCTCGACAAGTAGGAGAAATCGAATGAGCACCGGCCTCCCATCTTACAAGAACCAGCCTGGAGCTTCCAGCGGTCACACGCGCATTCAATCCGCTCTCCAGCACCCATCCTCGGACACATGCTCCTCCATGACTTCCTTTTTCCAGCCATGATTCGCGCACTTGCTGCCCGGTGTCAACTCGTTACGTTGGCTAGCGAGGCAGAAGCAGACGTCCAGAAAGGAATCAAGGAAGTAAAAAATAAAATAGCTACACGTAGTTTTAAAATTATTTTTGCACATGTTTACATTCATAAAATGGCCAAAAATGAACATTATAAGCGGATTTCTTGATCACTATAAACGAATTATTTAAACAGCATTTGTATAGAAATGATTCCGTCCCAAGCCTTTTGATCTATATAAGCGGTTGATTACTATATCCGTGACCACTATAAGCGGTTTCCACTGTATTATAAAAAAAATGACACGCACATGTTGAATGAAATTAAAGTGTACTTCTCTAAAGCAGCCTCCTCCTTGGTGCCATGTCTTTAAAGATGTTAATGACCTTGCTGTGATTTATCGCAATGTCTTTTTCAATGGCAAGCAAGAGAAGGTCAGAGAGCCTTTCTTCACCACACAGGCTTCTTAGTTTACTTTAGATGATTTTCAGCTTGGAAAATGATCTTTCAACTGAAGCAGTCGTCACTGGTAATGTTGCATATATTTGGATCATTTTGACAAAGGCAGGAAAGATCAGCTGGCCATTGTTTTCCCTCAGTATTGAAAGTATTTCTTGTAGGTTCTTTGAAGTAAAGCTGGAGTGGAAGACCTTTAGTTCTGTCTTTAGCTGCTCTTTAATTGCTTACTTAGCTGCTTTGCTTTCATCCAGGAAAGTAGAGAGCTGCTTCCCTGGGCTGCCTGCTGTAGCTCCTTTACCTTTTCTCTCTTCAGCCTCTCCTTTCTTGGCATTCTGCTGCAATTAGTAAATCAATATACAGACAGAGACAAAGACAATAAAGAGACCAAAAAGTACGAGAAGGAGTTATAGGCTACTGACTGTTGTCATTACATGAAGGCAGATGGGTATTTTTTTATTTGGGCTAGAGCGTTAAACTAGTTTATCAGGTGACCAGTCGGCTAAAAATGTTTAGTTGTTTGGTGCTGTATGAGACTTTATGAGACAGTATGAGACTTTGTATGAGATTTTACTTCACAACAAAGTCATTACACGTTGGGCTTAGAGGGAAAACGGTACGATTTTACTTGATCTGTATGTTACTGGCTGGTGGGGCACGGGAGAAGAAGCCTGCCTGCCACCTGCCTGAAAGTGTTATCAGTCACCTTGAGACTCTCTCTCTAAAACCTAATAATCAGGTTAGAAATCTCGGGGTAATATTGGACTCAGACCTGAACTTTAACAGCCACATTAAAACTGTAACATCAGCAGCTTTTTACCATCTAAAAAACATTGCCAGAATCAAAGGAATAGTGTCTAAACCAGTCTTAGAAAGACTGATCCATGCGTTTGTCTCCAGCAGGTTAGACTACTGTAACGGCCTGCTCACTGGGCTCTCTAAACGGGCTATAAGACAGCTGCAGTACATCCAGAACGCTCCTGCTCGAGTCCTGACTAGAACCAGGAAATACGACCATATTAGTCCAGTGCTCAGGTCTCTGCACTGACTTCCTGTCGCTCAGAGAATAGACTTTAAAACAGCTCTGCTTGTGTACAAGTCTCTTCATGGTCAAGCGCCAAAGTACATCTCTGACATGTTAGAGCCATATGAACCAACTCGGGCTCTGAGAACCTCAGGGAGGGGTCTCCTGCTGGTGCCCAGAGTCAGGACTAAACAAGGTGAGGCTGCGTTTCAGTTTTATGCTCCTAACATCTGGAACAGTCTTCCAGAAGATGTGAGACAGGCCTCAACTCTGACAATGTTTAAATCCAGGCTGAAAACAGTTCTGTTTAGCTGTGCATATTACACCTGAAAGTATTTTATCTGCACTCTTCACTTTTAAATGAATGAATGAATTATTATTTTTAATGTTTTTTTTTCATTTTTATTATTATTTTTTTCATTTCTTTTTAATGCTTTTATTGCCTTGTGTATGAATTGTGCTCTATGAATAAAATTGCCTTGCCTTGCCTTGCTAAGCTGCTGTGCTGCTGCAGCGCATCTGGTGCGCCCTGCGCGCGACCGCGCGAGTTCACGTGACAAAGGAAGAGAGACAGAGGTCGGGTGTGCGCGAGGAGGTGGCTCATTTCGGGGCATTGTTTTCAGTCGTTTTTAATCGCTCAGGTTTTCAAAAGATCATCTCAAAACCGGACTCAGTAAAATGTTAATAATAATAATTTTTAAATAAAAACAACGAAGTTACAAAAGGGCACTTTCGTTGATAAAGGGCAGAGGTAGTGGTGCTTCAGCACCACCTGATGTCTATGTGTGCACGCCACTGCCCTGAAATGAGTTTTTGGAACTGGGGATGTCTGAACTTTACATTTCCCAAACACGGAGGAAAATAAGATCTAAATAAGACAAGCAGCGCTTGTTCTGGTCACAGCGCAGCGCGCGCGCTCCTGCGGGGTGCGCACAGTTTCAACTCAAACTATTAATGTTTAAAGTGTTGAATACCACATGTTTATCTGTGGGAGGAAACACGAGAGACGAGGAGATTTCAACATGCTATTAAAAATAAAAAGACGCTAAAATGTGTTTGTATGGAGATAAATGTTCAGTTATCTGAACGGACATGTCAGATTAAGGAGTGTCCTCTGTTCAAAGTCTCACCGAGCCGGAAGTAACACCCTCACAGAGACTCCACAGTTCAATAAAAGCAGTTTGTGTGGAAGAGTTCAGCCTGTAAACGCACTCAGACTCTGGAGGAATAGAAGAAGAATGTTGTTCACACTCACCCTGATGCTGACCCTGCTGCTGTTAACTCAAAATGGAGCCTGAACACTTTAGTTTCATTTCTTCACTTCACTTCACTTTTTATTTTTCTCACGACCACAAGCCGAGCATTTATTGGAAATCACGTGCGCCGCGTGCACGTGGGTGTGTGAGCGCGCTGGGATTTTCTGTTTTAATTGTCAACTGCATTAAGTGTGTTAAAGTCCCTCAGTTTTCAGTTTGATTCTCCTTTACATCATATTGATCCTTACTCCTTTAAAATTATTTATTTATTTATCTTATTTTGACCTCGTCATGCATTATTTTTATTCATTTTTCAAACAGATTTCATTCATAGATGTATTTACTTCAGTTATTTCCCATTTCTCCCCGTAGCTATTGTCCCAATAACAGCCCATTATAAATAGATCAGTATAATACAAGGGAACATTATGCAGAAATAAATACAGGAAAAAACTAATTAACACAGCAATAAATTCAATGCATTCCAATTGAAATAACAAATAAAATTTAAATCTCGATTAAATGAACAATTAAATGAATGCAGTTTCAAATTAAAGCAAAAAATATATATATATACAGTGGGGTGCGAAAGTTTGGGCAGCCTTGTTAATTTTCCTGATTTACCTTTATAAAGCATTGATTGTTTGGATAAAAAAATAATTTGTTAAATATATCATATAGGGGACAAACACAGTGATATTTGAGAAGTGAAATGAAGTTTATATGAATTACAGAAAGTGTGCAATAATTGTCTAAACAAAATTAGGCAGGTACATAAATTTGGGCACCAAAAAAAAAAACCTTAACTCAATATTTAGTAGATCCTCCTTTCGCAGAAGTAACAGCCTCTAAACGCTTCCTATAGCTTCTAATGAGAGTCTGGATTGTGGCTGTTGGTATTTTAGACCATTCTTCTTTAGTTCATTCAGGTTTGATGGTTTCCGAGCATGGACAGCTCTCTTTAAGTGACACCACAGATTTTCAATGATATTCAGGTCTGGGGACTGAGATGGCCATTCCAGAACGTTGTACTTGTTCCTCTGCATGAATGCTTTAGTAGATTTTGAGCAGTGTTTAGGGTCATTGTCTTGTTGGAAGATCCAGCCCCGGCGCAGCTTCAGCTTTGTCACTGATTCCTGGACATTTGGTCTCCAGAATCTGCTGATATCGATTGGAATCCATGCGTCCCTCAACTTTAACAAGATTCCCAGTCCCTGTACTGGCCACACAGCCCCACAGCATGTGGAACCTCCACCAAATTTTACTGTAGGTAGCAGGTGTTTTTCTTGGAGTGCTGTGTTCTTTTTCCTCCATGCATAGCGGCCCTTGTTATGCCCAAATAACTCAATTTTAGTTTCAGCAGTGCACAGCACCTTATTCCAAAATGAAGCTGGCTTGTCCAAATGTGCTTTAGCATACCTGAAGCGGCTCTGTTTGTGATGTGGGCGGAGAAAAGGCTTCCGCTGCATCACTCTCCCATACAGCATCTCCTTGTGTAAAGTGCGCCGAATAGTTGAACGATGCACAGTGACTCCATCAGCAGCAAGATCATGTTGTAGGTCTTTGGTGCTGCTCTGTGGGTTGACTCTGACTGTTCTCAACATCCTTCGCTTCTGTTTATTCAGATTTTTCTTGGTCTGCCACTTCGAGCCTTGACTTGAACTGTGCCTGTGGTCTTCCATTTTCTCACAATGTTTCTCACAGTGGAGACTGAAAGCTGAAATCTCTGAGATAGCTTTCTGTATGCTTCCCCTAAACCATGACGGTGAACAATCTTTGTTTTCAGGTCATTTGAAAGTTGTTTTGAGACTCCCATGCTGCGACTCTTCAGAGAAGATGCAAAGAGGAGAAAAACTTACAATTGCCCCCCTTAAATACCCTTTCTCATAAACCTGTGTATGGAGGTCAAGGGTCACTGAACTTACCAAACCAAATTTGACTTCCAATAATTAGTTCTAAAGGTTTTGAAATCAATAAAAAGACAACAGTGCCCAAATTTATGCACCTGCCTACTTTTGTTTAACCAATTATTGCACACTTTCTGTAATTCATTTAAACTTCATTTCACTTCTCAAATATCACTGTGTTTGTCCCCTATATGATATATTTAACTGATTTTTTTTTTATCCAAACAATCAATGCTTTATAAAGGTAAATCAGGAAAATTAACAAGGCTGCCCAAACTTTCGCACCTCACTGTATTTCACATTCTCCACATTAACTGATTATTTATTTGCATCGACAGGAAGAGCACAAACTTTCTCTTTTTTAGCCGGGGGAAGAAAACAATATAAAAGTATAAATGTGCAAAGAGTATAGAAGCATCATGTATACAAATTGCATCACTGTAAAGAAAAACATATTAATTCAATAAGTTTTTACAGTCTTGGGAATTTCTACACCATTGATTTCTGTGCTGCATTGATATAGTTCTTTCAAAAAAAGTGTAAAAAATGGTTTTCTGTCAGTCCATTTCCTCTTTGTGGATATGAAATTGACCTAAAAATATAACAATTTTTGATGGATATATTTTGTGTTTAATTTTGAAAGACACTTCCTTGATCTTATTGTTTAGACAGAATTTATTCCTGATCAAACACATTTTTTCCATTCCACATCTTTATAAAGAGATTTCCCCCAAAAAATGAACTGATCAAAGTATCCAATGACTCCCACTGAAGAGATGTCTCTCTCTCTCAGATCATTCATCAGGTCCATCCAGAACAGGACATTTTTGCCACATGAGTGACAGCACACTTGAACTGTCCCCAGATCTCGGCTGCAGAAAGGGCAAAACATGGCAGCCTGGAAAAATAGACAATTATATGCTATGATGAATCCAATCAGTCAATTTAATTTCAAAATTGCATCGTGATCATTACTACATAAAAAGACAGGGTACTTTGTCACCTTTCTGTGCTTTTTATTTAATCTTGAGCTTGTTCAATGCCCTCCACATCTCCTCATCACCTCCACATTTTGCCCTAATGCCCCGTCTCTGCTTCCTGGCATTGCCTCTGTTACTCTTCTTCACATTTGTTCTCTTTTCTCTTCCCTTGCCATATCCCTGTACTCTCTCTGTAATTTCCGTGCACTCGGTTTGTCATCTCTCACCATGTGAGTGTCCATATGAGGAGACGATGTCCCCGAGCGAAAGCTAACATTAAATTAAATTAAAGCACGCTAACATTAGCGACATAACTCCGCTGCTCTCCTATAATACGGTAAAGGATTACGGCCAAGTGTTTAAAAAAGACATAAAGGACAACGTACCTTTTGACTTTCTTCTCTTTTGTTAATATGCTCGATCTCCCATAGTCGATCCCCTATCCCACAGGTCGGGACCGCCTCGTGGCCTGGTGAACTTCCGTTGTGTTTTGGGGTTTGCAGCGTGTGTGCTCCGGTTGTGATTGCTGCATTTTTCTCTCGCAGCATTTTTACTGTTGGATTTATTTTGCCATTTGCACGTGTCGACCACCGTAAAAAATGTATCTGTTACTTTGGGAATCTTTGCTTGTTGGTCTTTGACGATTAATTATTTGTGAAGCTTTTATTTTATGTCCTCACCGGAAGTGATATCTAATAGCGTCTCTGCTAACTTAACAACCTCTTTGCATCTGTCTCTATGCTTCCCTCTGGTGGCCATAAGCTGTAACTACACCCTCAGTCAGGATGAACATTGGAATGTGGGAAATTTTTCTAAAATTAGGTTTTATGATGGAAGAGAGCAGTCATATTAATATTTTAACAACACTGTCATATTTAGTTAATGCTGGAGTTTTACCACAGCTCACATTTCTCATCATTACTCAGTGAAGATGGAAAGTAGGAGCAGTTTCAAACCTGCACAGTAACTGGTAAAAAGCTTTAAGGATGAAACTTCTCCTAAAGTTTTTTGTACTTTGTCAGTTTGAATGTTTTACTGACAGCATTGTTGTCCCGTTGTGTCTGAAATGGAGGGAAATCTGTTCCAAAGTCATTTTGTTCATATGATGAAGGCAGCCAGCTGCAGTCTGCAGGTTCAGTCTTTATAATGTGAGCCAGAGCCGTGTATTGAGAGAGTTCGGCCAACTCGAATCATGGGCGCCATGTTCGCTACCAACGGCGAAGATTCCCCAGCTTAATTCTATCGGCCGCATATGTCAGAATCGCTGAATTTAAAATACAAATAAGGCTCGATATATCATCAAACTTCGCTTGTAGTATTATCAAGATCCCTACATATGAACTCAAACATTAAAAACATTGTTCGTATACAAGTTTAGTTTAGTTTAGTTTAGTTTAGTTTAGTTTATTCCAAGCAAAAATAATATACAGAACAAGCGACATTACAATTTTTTTTTTTTGTTCAAATTCAAATAAGCTTGGAAAGGAGTGGGATGAAGACAAGCTTATAGATTCCCACCCCCATTCAGTTCTTAATAAATAATAAGGCCGCCGCCATTTACATAATTTGTTCTCCATCAAATGTGTTTACATAGTACAGTTGCAAAAAAGGAAAGGAAAAAATACATACACATTCACACATACATACACACTGACATATATATATATATATATTTATACATACATTTCTCTTCCCCCCTTTCTTCTTCCTTAAAAAATACCAGCAACTGATTATAACATATTTTACTTTCGTACGCAGCGATCTTCTTGCGCACTGTACTTTAATAATGTAATTTTTTTGTATCTTAGTTTGAAAAGGTGAATGGATGGGCATTGTTTAATATTGGCACATAGACTGTTCCATAGACGGACACCACATACAGATACACACATGGTTTTCCTCGTGGTCCTCACTGCTGGTACTTTGAATTTGCCACAGCCCCTCAAATTGTAGTTACCTTATATATACAATATTCTTTGTATATAGAGCATCATCTAGAGGGGACTGCATAAGTGGGTTCAGAAAATCCACTTTTGGACCAAGTGCCTTCTCAGTAAAAACATCAGGGCTGTGGAATAGCATCCCTGTTAGTATCAGGGAAAGCACCACACTTAGTACTTTTAAATCAGGTCTTAAGAAGTGGCTAAAAGCAGGGCAGCACTGTGGACATTTTTAGTCATTGATTTTGTGTACTTGTGTTTACTTTATCATATATCATGTTTTTGTTTCTTTAGTTTATTTTTAAATTGCGTTTGCCTACTTGTCATGCAATATACTGTAGGCCTATTCTGCACATAGTCTCACCCAATATTGTGTTTTGTTGTTATATTTTTGTATTATTATTAATTTTAATCTTTTTTTTTTTTTTTTTAATTTAACATCAATTCCTGTCCAGGAACTACAGGACTACAGATGAAAATTAACCTTGTGGCTATAATCTGGCTCAATTGTATGTTGTGCACTGTCCCTGTTAAATAAACATTAAACTAAACTAAACTAATTTGTCGGTAATAATTCCTTACTTGCTTTGAACAATAGCTGTGCTGTATAGAAATCAATTAAATCTTGAAGTTTTAATATTTTGGACTGCAGAAACAATGGATTTGTGTGTTCAAGGTAACCCACTTTATTAATGATTCTCACTGCTCGCTTTTGTATTGTTACTAGGGACTGAAGCAAACTTTCATAGTTATTTCCCCAGACTTCAATTCCATAGGTTAAGTATGGCGATATCAGGCAGGAGTACAATATATGCAAAGCCTTAGGATCTAGAACATATTTAGCTTTGTTCACTATTGAAATATTTTTTGCTGCCATTTTCTGTATATGTCTGATATGTGATTTCCAGCTCAGTTTATTATCAATTATGATTCCTAAGAATTTGATTTCGGCTACTTTCTCTATTTCAGTACCATTTATGTTAATTGCTGATTTATCTTTTTCTCTATAATTTCCAAATGTGATAACTTTTGTTTTGTTTAGGTTGAGTGATCATTTATTCCTATTCAGCCATGTTTGTACTTTAGTTAATTCATGATTTACCTCTTCTATTAGCTTACTGTAATTCTCATCACAGTGAAATAAATTTGTATCGTCTGCGAATAATACAATTTTTAGTACGTTAGAGACCTTAAATATGTCATTAATGTATAAGCTGAACAGTAATGGGGCCAGTATAGAACCTTGAGGCAGACCACAAACAATGCCCATTCGTTCAGACTCAAACTCACCCAACTTCACAAATTGCTGTCTCTCTGTTAAATAGCTTTTAATCCAGTTCCAGGCCACTGCCCGTATGCCATATTTTTCTAATGTTTGGAGTAGGATACTGTGATCAATTGTATCAAATGCTTTCTTCAGGTCTATGAAAATTCCAACAGCGTGCTTTTTGTTGTCTATTGCATCAGTGATTTCTTCTACAGCGTCTATGATTGCCATTGTGGTTGATCTCTTTGGTCTAAATCCGTATTGTCCATCATTAAGCAGTTTATGTTTCTCAATACATTTTTCTAGTCTGGTGTTGAACAATTTTTCTAATATTTTTGAGAACTGGGGTAGAAGAGAGACTGGAGTTAGCTTAAAAGAGGTTCCTGTTAACACAGGACCTAACTCGCGTTGCTTTCCGTGTTGTTGCCTTAAGTAAGGCAGTGCATTCAAAAAGGCAATTGAAGAAAATGTGATAGGCCTATACTGCCCTACAAAGGCAAAGTGTAGTAACTACGTCTATGTTGAAACTGAGAAAAATGCCTTCAATGCCTTGGTATTGGGTTGGATATTGTAGTTACTGCAAATTTGACATAGCAATATCTCTAAAACAGGTCACATTTAATATCCCAGCCTCTACTTACCTTGAATATCTTAAAAGTACTGTACATGCATTGTAGTCAGCCTAGTCACATCTCCATCCATAACAGAGGAATTATTAATATGTAGAATTAGAATATGTAGAATAATTATTAATTGAATTATAATTATAATAGAAATAGAAATAATACAAATAAAACTTGTGTTACTGTCTGTGATCATTATGGTCATTAGTATTATTCACACACACCCCCTCCCAAAAAAAAACACACACACAGTTGTATCAAATGAATCAAAATTGATGAAAGTTTTGATTGTTCTGCAGGGAGCGAGTGCAATAGAATTCTCACATATTTACACATTCATTGAAACATAAGGCATGCAAAGTGCTATATAAAATAATGGGAGTCATTAGGCCTAACAGACCTATACAAATAGATATATAAAAGATAATATATATATTTTTTTTATTAGCCTGTTGGGCCTAAAAGTGCAGATAAATCATTAGATTAAATTTAAACAAATACTAACATCCAGTACAATATAAAAAACAGATCAATTTGTTATTTTTTGATAGCCATATTATGCTTACAAATGCAGATAACTCATTTAGATTGAGTTCAAACAATCACTAACATCCAGTGCAATATGAAATCAGTTCAATATGTTCTATTTTTGATGGCTACAGTAGGCTATATTATGCTTACATGTGCAAATAAATCATTAGGCTAAATTCAAAAACACTAACACACACAAACAAGTAAATATGTTCTTCTCCTGGAGGGTCAATGTGAAAGTGCAATGTAATAATCAACAATCAAAAACAAGCTGTTCACTTCACACTTTATCATCTCAGCTTTGCCATGCTTTTGCTCCCTCGTGCTCCCGTTGACTTGTTCAGTTTAGCTTTTGGGATTTGTCCCTGCTGCTTCCGAGCATGAAAGTGTAACCGTGTAGTGAAAAACTGACTAAAAGATGGTGTTTGATACCATGACAGGTTGGTAAATGGATGTCCTGCGTGAGATGCTCTGCTTGACTTACAAGTGTCAGTAGAAGATTCTCTTTACCAGCAAAGTGGTCTTCACTGGCCCTAAACAGCTGTTCTGCCTTTTCAAATAGCTCCCAGCAGACATCTGTGCAGAACACCAAGCAGCCTTCCTTGAATTCTTTCAGAGCTGTGAGCCTCTGAACCTGACGCAGAATCCTTCACAGCATTCACACACACTGAACAGTTTTTTCAGCTTTACCACTTTATTGATACAGTACCCGCCAGCATCATGCAGGCTGCTCCTCTCTGCATCTACTAGCCCTGAAAATGATGGAAGGTGCCGCAGCTCCAGATCCACAGGCAGAGTAATGGCATGATTTCCTGGCTGATCAAGGAACTCAGCAAGAAAAGCACCATCATCTTCTTGGTAACTACCTTTTGAGGGGCATTTCAAAAACTGTGCAACGGTTCTGATTTTGAGTGCTTGCTTAAATTCAAGGTGTTGGGTTTCTCATCCTAATACAGCCAAAGAGGTTTTCCAGGCAGTCCTGGGAGAACCAAGATGTCAGGACGAATGGAAAGCCCTGCGAGAGAAGCTCAGCCTGAATATCCAGAATTGATGACGCGGAAAGTACGACAGCTGACTGCACGGGTTTCCAATGGCCTTTTGCCCCGATAGATATGTTCTTCATCCCCCACATGGCCGAGCGCAGATGTGACAGTGCAGCTTGGTATGACTCCTGGTTGACCTGGCTCAGTGCCAGACAGGGTGTCTACCTGACATGAGATCAAACCATCTGTTGAAAAAATCTAAGAACCACGCTGTGGTAAGAAGATCTGTGTCAAATCCTTCTGAATGCACTAAGTAGCGCAGTGCGGAGCTCACTGAATGACTGAAACAGTGTAAGGCATTGGACACCTTCATTTTACCAAAGTGGGATGGTGTCAGTGTGTGTTCCTTCAGTTTTGGGGCAAGCTTCAGGTCTTCATCTTGCTGAAAATCGTGGAGCATTTTGACATGCTTGACAGTGACTGTGTTTGATGTTAAATTAAACTTCTCAACAACCTCCTTCCCTAAAATGATGTCATTTCCATTGACAAGTGCCGCTTTCATATTTTTGATGATGTGGGGAACATCAGCAATGAAATGCAGAAACCTGCCCTCTTCCATGGGATGGGGAACTTTGTTTACTGTCCTACTGAATTTAGAGCAAACAATGCCAAAACTTAGCCAAAGTGCACGATTTGAAGCACCCATGTCTGATGTTATTGCTGTCACATGTAGCCCAATGTCTTTGGCCTTCTTCAGTACCCGCTTACAGCCTTATCAGTGCATGCAGTGTCCATCAGATCCAACTGGTCACGGTCAACTTGAATATCTGAAAAAGAATCAGAAGAAAAGAACACACACACTCGTTAAATGTGGAAACATGTATGCAAGCTAACTAGACATGGGTTGAATCGGACACTATCAATTCAGTATAATTGTTTTCAGACTGCACAGAGAGTGAGAAAGATTTAATGGTATAATATCAGTCATGGTCAGAGTTCACGTTTGCAATTGTAAACATTAGTGAACATTACCAAAATGAATAATAATGGTGTCAATTATTATTTTGATTAGCCAAAAGCATTGTCACTTTTAGTGGAAATAAATACCTACATATAAAATAAAGCAAGAATTTATAACATCCAATAAATTGATATTTATGTACATGTCACATTAACTTTGTAGCTGCATTTTGCACTCCTGTCCTTATGGGGATACCTCATTTTCAAATAGACTAACTTCAATCAGTTCTCACTTTGAACACCTTGAACATATTTACCTGTTTGAACTTCAACAGATGTATGGCTTTCTGTAGAACAATAGAAAAGGTCAAAATTGTATGTGTTCCTGTGAACACTGAATAACAGTAATAACTTAGTAACTGAGGCAAAGTTATGTGTTACCAAAATGTGGCTGTCTACATCCACATGAATTAAATGCACACGTTGTTTTCACAGTAGGTGTTATATTGCATCCGAGTTACTGTTGTTATGACAGTAGCTGCTAATTTTCTAACTAGCATAAGGTTAGCATAAGGCTTGACTAACTTCAAACTTAATTCATTTCTTAAGCGGTGTCAGGAGTTTTTGAGAGCATGGTATATATTAATGCTATTATGACTTTATTTTTTTAAGTAATTGTTAACAAAAGTCAAAGAAAAAAATGACATTTACCTCACACAACACGGAGAAATCTGTCGCGTTCTTCCTTCTGACCTTAATCTCCCATCATTTCCTCCGTTTTTTGTCACGGGGGAAACGGTGTAGTTGTTTCCCCTGACCCGGTCTTACACTACAGCCATATGCACTGCAGCGTGGCATTATATTGGCATAACAACTAATAATGATTTAATAATGTATTTGAAGTGTTCTGATATAGCTCACTGTGGGGATCGCTGTATGAATTATGAATATTGGTAGCAAACATGGCGTCCACGAAACACGTGACCAGCCCAGAACCAATCAGCATAGCGGGATAGCTCAAACGTTCGAACCCATAGTTGGCCGAACTCTCTCTATGTACGGCTCTGCTGTGAGCAGGGCGTTTCTGCCCTCAAGTGGCCACAGATTATAGCTACATAGATATATATTATAGAAAAGGTAAAGCTGGAGATGTTACAAATGACTGACACTTCCGGTGAGACCTTTCACAATAAAACGCTATTAACGCTGTGCTGCCCCTCACAGACGTAATATAAAGCTGTTTGATCTGATAACAGCGGAAACTTGTTTTACTCAGGAGTGAAGGAAGAGAAATGAAGGGCCCAAATACAAGCTCACAGGCTGAAGACAGGGAGAAATAAAGTTAAATCAAAGCTTAATTATTAGATGCTAGAAACCTGAGCCACTACAACAACATGAAAACATAACAATATGAGAATTGAAAAGGATTAAAGTTCCTTTTATTCCCCCTTTTACAAACTACTTGAGATGTGTGTAAGTGCAGGGATTGTCCATCAGTCTCGACTGTTATCAATCACGTATCAGATCAACGCCTTTAGTGCTTATTCATTCATACCATGATTTTTATTTGTCCAAATGAATTCTAACTGGGACACTTATTGACTTTCCCTCACATGAGACTGTGTGTTTCTACTTTACATGTGAGCGTTCAGTTAAACTGAGCAAAATATTCCCCATCCATACAGATCAACTTTTCATTTGAGCCCTCGGACACGCTCTCAGAGTCATCTGCATCTATATTGTGTCCAAATGAATTCTAACTGGGACACTTATTCATTTGAGCCGTCGGACACGCTCTCAGAGTCATCTGCATCTATATTGTGTCCAAATGTTGGCAGCGCAGCAGCTTAATGGCTGAAGGAGTGAATGAGCCCACAGGAGGGGAAATGTGTCCAAAGAAAAGTGTCATGTTTAGTTAAAAGCTGAGACTTCAGTTTCCATCAGCAGCCATGTTTCCAACTCTGTGGCCAAGCAGTGTCCTTCATCACGTAGCGGTCTGATTATGATGCAATATGTCTGAGTCACCTTATATTCAAAGAGTCCAAACTGTCAAAAGCACTGAAACATAATAATTCCATTTTAAAAACAAGGTTTTTCAGGAGAGTTTGCAGCTTCTGCATCCTGTGCAGCAGAAAGGCTGAAAGCAGAAAGTTGTTGGAGCCTCAGAAGAGTCTTAATTCTACCTAAACACACGTTACAGTGGAGAAGTTCATCATGCATCATGTTTGTGTTCCACAGACCTTATTGTGTGTGTTTATTCATTCATATCTGCCATGAAGAAGCGCTGGGAAATGAAACGGCCGTTATTACTGCCCTCTAGCGGTTAAACCGCACAGCTACATCAATCAATGCTTCATGATTTAACCGGAAGTCAGATCACCAGTACAGACATCCCAAGTCTCCCGGAAGGTCCGGGAGTCTCCCTGATATTAATAGTTAATCACGGATGCCCGCGAGTCGGATAAAATATCCCGGATTTTAGACTATTCGAGGGAGTTTTTTTTTTTTTTTTTTCAATGCGAGTGAGAGCGTGCAGGCAATTAAATAACTCGTGCAACTTGGGCGTTTGGACTGCGCAGGCACGAGAGAGAAAGTGGTGTGGGGAGAGGTTGCTTGTGAAACCTGTCTGTCCAAAGCGACGCTCTGTTCAACGAGCGTCCAGGGCGACTGCTTGTCGGGGGGGGGGGGGGGGGGGGGGGGGGGGGGGGGAGAGGAGAGGAGACTGAGTCATCTCCCTGAAATGAGTTTTCGGAACTTGGGATGTCTGCCAGTACCACGGTACAGCGAGAACTATAAAGTCTGCTCCGTTTAAATTTACTGTCACATGAAGTAGCCACGTTTTAGCACCACATTCACTCATTCTTTACTTAACCTTTAAACTAAATATAACCGGAGCTAACAAAGATGCTAGCTAACTGCTGCTAACTAGCTAGCGTTAACTGTAGCTTTTTATACACTTGAAGAAAAAACCTGCGCCTTTTGCACTAAGAGGCCACCAACTTATTTACATTCAGTCACTCCTGAGTAAAACAAGTTTCCGCTGTTATCAGATCAAACAGCTTTATATTACGTCTGTGAGATGCAGCACAGCGTTAACAACGTTTTATTGTGAAAGGTCTCACCGGAAGTATCAGTCATTTGTAACATCTCTAGCTTTACCTTTTCTGTAGATACCACCTGTGGCCACTAGAGGGCAGAAACGCCCTGCTCACAGCATAAAGACTGAATCTGCAGACTGCAGCTGGCTGCCTTCATCATTTATAACAAAATGACTTTGGAACAGATTTCCCTCCATTTCAGACACAACGGGACAACAATGCTGTCAGTAAAACATTCAAACTGACAAAGTTTTTTTATTTAATTTTTAAATTGTATTTATTTATTTAAACATGTCACATAGACAGAACAATGACATACTCAAAAGTAAACAGTTTGTGTTATTTTAACTTCACATGTTCACACCTCCACATATAGTAAAAATTGAAAGAAAATAAATTATTGTAGTGTGGGCTATCTCTTATAGAAAAATAAGTATTGAAAGATCTTAAATGCACAAGATAAAAAAGGGGATAATAAATGATAAAAAAACAAGGAGAAAAGAAAAGGTAAGTCCATTCTAAACAGTTACAGGGGGGTTAGGACAGGTTAAGATTTGCTATGAGCGTGTATCATTTATCTGCATGGGGATTATTTACATGTTTCAGACATTTTTGGAAGGAGAATATATAATTTTTTAATGCAAGCCATGAAGGTGGGGATTTGGCATATCGACACTTGTGAATATAATATTTAGTGATGATGATGAGGTTATTTACCAAGAACTCTGTCATTTTATCTTTGAGGATTACACCTACCTGGATGTTTTGAAAAGAGCAGAACTCCGTGTTTATGGAACTGGACGATAATAAATCACGGAGAGATTTCCACAGATTTTGGACAGTCTCACATTCATAAAATAGGTGTTCTGTTGTTTCCAGATTTGTTTTGCAACTATAACAGTTTTCTACAACAAATTTAAATCTTCTTTTTAAAAATTCATTTGAGGGATAGATGTTGTTTATATTTTTGAAATGAACTTCTTTACATTTTGGGGGGACTGGGAATTTTAAGTATTTTGTTCAAATATTTGATTTTTCAGATTTGTTATAATCTCTAAGAATGAATGAGCTTCTTGCTATACCTGGATATAAGGTGTTTACTGAATACTGTCTTAAAAATGTATTGTTGGACTTCCGGTGGCGCCATGTTGGAGAAGACAGCATAAAAAGTTAGCTCTCGGAGAAACCAATTAAAACTAGCTCCTTTAAACATCATTAACAACGGAAAGTGGGCCAAAGTCAAGGAAACTTGACAACGAAAGTCAATGACAACAAAAAAATAGATGGAGACAAGGTCTAAAACAGAATACGCGAACAATGAGGAGATGGACTCGGCGAGGGGAGCCATGCCGGAAAAGGGACTCGACGGCGGGGAACAGGAATCCGTAATATTGGCGGAGCTACGCAAGTTGAGACAAGAGCACACAGAAGCGGCAAATGAAAACAAGAAAGCTCTGGTGAGACTAGACACTAATGTAAGGGAACTTGTGGAGAGAACTGCCTCGCTGGAGCAGCGAACTGTGGAAGTGGAAGAAAGGTTGGGGGAGACTGAAGACAGGGCGGCGCGGCTGGAACGATCAGTCGCCTTTCTCCTTCACCAAGAGGCCATGTTAACGGCAAAATGCGAAGACTTGGAATCAAGGTCAAGGCGCAACAACATACGGATACACGGGATCCCGGAGGGAGCAGAGAGAGGTGACACCATGGGATTTGTGACTGACTTCATCCGCTCATCACTGAAAATCCCCGCGGCCGCGGATATCCGCATCGAAAGAGCGCACCGCTCGCTGATGGCCAAACCAACGGAGAGCACGGCCCCCCGCGAGCCATCGTCGCCCGCTTCATTGATCACCAGGTGAAAGACCGCATCATACAGCAAGGATGGAAACAAAAAATAACACGAGGGACGGACCATCTACTTCAACCAAGACTACACCAACGAGATACAGAAGAAGAGGAAACAAGTGCGGGATGTAATAAAAAAGTTGAAGGAGAAAAACATAAAGGCACAGTCTCCATATCCTGCACAACTGAAGGTGTCTCTGGAAACAGGGACTAAAGCCCGATTTATGCCCTACGGAACCGGACGAAATTCGTCTGTCCGGTCCATACGTTGCTCCCGGAGCTTCTGTTTATGCCTCCGTCCGTATTGCGCACGTCCGTAAGAAATCCTCTAGAGGGCGGTATATATTGAGTCATTATCGGCCGCGGGTTTGAGAAACATGGCGTCAATTGAGGAAGTTGCACACAAAGAAACCGGTGTTTAGGAAACATTAAGTTGTGCGTTTTTTGTTTTTTTTTACACCCGTTCCTTTCGTATACGGTTGTGGTAAATCTCCTACTCTTCGTTCTTCTTCTTCCTCCATAACTTCCGGAGCCAACACGCTCCTGACTCTCTACTGCCCCCACGAATTCCTCTGGTATTGCTCCGTTTCGCCCGGAGCTCACCGGATTGCTAAACTCTTGCCCTACGGACAAACTGACGGATGAAACGACCCCCGGAACCGGGTGAAAGCGTCCGTTTCCGTAGTTACCGTAGGGCATAAATGGGCCTTAAGACATTCGCCACACTGATGGAGGCCGCACCCATGCTGAGGAACATGGGGATTCATGTGGAGGAGGACGAGTGGGAGAAACTACAGAGAGTGAGGATGCATGGCAGCTGGACCGCTGCAGCAGGTCAGAAGGGGAAGAGGAGACAGCCATGCATCACAGAGGCAGACCTTCGAGCCCTCATGCAGTGAACTCTGAAGTTCACAGTGGTAAGGACCAGACAGTAGTCTGGATCTAAAAGTGAAAACAATCCTGAAGTATATATAATACGGACAATCTGAGTATCCGGCTAATAAAATGCTAAAAGAGTATTAAAGAGCTAGTTATGGTATTTAAATACTGCTTATATATTAATGTCAAAATTGGTTGAATGAGCTAACTTGGAGCTCAATTTAAGTAAGTAGCAACTTAATTACATCTGAGAAGTTGCAGGTGCACATTGTGCTATTTCCCCAGAGAGACTTTGCCACATCTCTCTGATGATGGGACTTTTGGGACTTCATTGTTGTTGTACATTAGTTCAAAGGGAGATGTGTATTATTTGTTTGTTTTCTCGCTGTGTACTGTTTTGCGCGGTTGGTTTTATTTATAGGAGGAACAGAGTGTCAGGTTGTGGGTGGAAGGGAGGACACGGATGCGGACTTTTCAAAAGAACAAGGTAAATTTATTAAACAAAAACAAAGTACCAACATAAAACGCGGCTGAGCCGGAAAAAAACGTAGCTGTGGATAAAACACAACAAGGAACTTAACACGGCATGGATAAATACTTAGCTTGAAAACGACGTGGAACATGGAACATGATAGTATCGCATGGGTTTACCAACTTGACATGAAACAAAGATCCGGCAAAACTGAAAGGGGAGGCAGGAAACTAAATCGGGAGTGAGAGTGATTGGGGAGTGAGTGCAGCTGAGGGAAAAAACACAGGTGAAGTGAGTGAACTAATAAACAGAGTGCAGGGAAACTAAAGCATGACAAAAAACCTAAACCTGGACTGAAAACAAACATAACCTAAACATGAAAACTAAAAACATGAGTCCATGGGTGTGACACAGAGCTGACGGTCAAAAACTTAGAATATCATGAATAGGTTGAACCTGGTGTCTTATAATGTGCATGGTTTAAATCATCCCATTAAGAGGAAGAAAATATTAAGTCAGATGAAGAAACTACAATGTGCAATTGCACTATTATAAAAAACTCACCTGAGTGAGAATGAACATAACAAACTGAGAAGGGAATGGGTAAACCAAGTATTTCATGCTTCATATGGCAAGAAAAGGGCAGTGGCCATACTAATCAATAAATCTCTACCTTTTTCTGCAGAGAAAGTGATTAAAGATGATATGGGCAGATATATTATGGTGGTTGGCACAATAGGAGAAATGACTATTTCGATAATAAACATCTATGCCCCAAATGAGGAGAATGAAACATTCTTCAAGAACATAGCTAATATAGTTTCCAGTAATGGACAAGGGATGATAATCATGGCTGGGGATTTTAATACTATACAGGATGGTAAATTAGACAGGCTGCCACCAGAGAAAGGACCAAATACAAAAAAATCCAGAGTACTAAATAATGTTATAAAAGAATTAGGCCTTATTGATCCATGGAGACATAATAATCCTAAAGGGAAGGACTTTACCTTCTTTTCTAACCCACATAGTAGTTACTCAAGAATAGACTTTTTCTGTGTGTCAAAACAACACATACACAAAGTCAGGAATTGCAGTACAGAGTCTATAACTATAAGTGACCACGCCCCCATCACACTATCTCTTGAGCTGGGCAGGGAATCCTTCTTCAGGTACTGGAGACTCAATGTGTCGATCCTATCAGATGAAAAGGTAATCAAAGAACTAAAGCAACATTTAAAGGAATATTTTCAAATAAATGACAACGGTGAGGTCTCACCATCGATTTTGTGGGAGGGAGGAAAAGCAGTCATAAGAGGGAAAATAATAGAAATAACATCCAGATTGAAAAAAGCTCGATTGAAACAACAAGGAAAACTAGAAAACAAAATCAGAGAGTTGGAGTTAGAACATAAAAGGACATCTAACAGCTCCATTCTTCTCGATTTAAAAAAAAAAAAATTAGGCGTGAGTTGGATGAACTACTAACATACAAAGCAGAAGGAGCTCTTCGTTTTACAAATCAAAGATATTATGAGATGGGTAACAGAGCAAGCCGGTTACTGGCATTTCAACTGCGAAAAGCTCAAACAAATAGAATAATCACTAAAATAAGGCATCCCAGCTCCAATTTAATCACAGCTAAGCCAACAGAGATAGCAGAGGCCTTTGCAGAATATTATAAAAACTTATACAATCACTCAGTCTAATCTCACTGAGACCAAAACACAAGAATTCTTCAAAAAACTACGGTTACCGACATTAACGAAAGAGGAAGCATCTGAAATGATAAAACCAATTTCATCACAAGAAATAAATGACACGATAAAAACTCTTAAAAGTAACAAATCGCCAGGTACAGATGGCTTCCCTGGAGAATTTTATAAATGTTTTGCAGAAGAGATTACACCAGTATTGTGCAAGGTTTTTAACTATGCTCTGTCAACAGGAAACCCTCCAGGTACTTGGTCAGAAGCCATCATTTCTGTGCTACATAAGGAGGGCAAGGACCCGACTTCATGTGAGGGATATAGACCTGTTAGCTTGCTCTGTAATGATTTCAAAATATTAACAAGCATACTAGCACAGAGAATGCAACAACATATAACTAAATTAATCAAACCAGATCAAACTGGGTTTATCCCGGGGAGACAAGGAGCTAATAATATCAGAAGAACTTTAAATCTTATATCATGCACTAAAAACAATCGACAACCTACCATGCTGCTTAGCCTAGACGCACAAAAGGCATTTGACCGCGTGAAGTGGAACTTCTTGTATCAAACATTGGAGGTTTTTGGGTTTCATTCAGCATTTATAAACTGGGTAAAAATTGTTTATAAAAATCACGGATCAGAGTCAATGGGTGCTGCTCAGAATTTTTCCATCTCAAAAGAGGAGTCAGGCAAGGGGACTGCCTGAGCCCGCTGCTGTTTGCTGCAAGTATTGAACCGTTAGCGGAGTCAATAAGACAAAATAAAAACATGAAAGGAATAAAAGATGAGGGGGGCATAGAACACAAAACGTCGTTATTTGCGGACGATTTATTAACATATATAAGTGAGCCCTCCACGTCTATACCAGCGTTACTAGACAACTTAAAAGAATATGGTGAAATATCAGGGTATTTGACGAATGAAGCCAAATCAATAGCTATGATGGTCTCAGGACAATGTCCAGGAGAACTTAAAGAGAAGGTCCACTTTAAATGGACCGAAAGAGGGTTTAGATACCTGGGTATAACTATCACTCCTGGTACAGCTCAGTTATTTGAGGCTAACTATGGGAAATTGATGATTGAGATAAAGAATGATTTGGCTAGGTGGGAGATTTTGCCATTGACTCTGCTGGGAAGAGTATTAGCAGTAAGAATGAATATACTGCCAGGATTGTTGTTTTTGTTCCAGTCGTTGCCCATTGTGATCTCTGGAGCTTTTCTAAAAAAACTGGACAAAATCATATCAAAATTCTTATGGCAAAATAAAAAAGCGAGAATTAAATACAAGACGCTTCTTAGCAAAAAAGAGAAGGGAGGGTTGAATTTACCTAACTATTGGGCAGCACAACTCAGAGCCTTAATTATGTGGATCACTAAAGAGAAAGATTCGATATGGGTGGATATGGAGCAAAATACATGTCAAAATGTTTCTTTAGAATCACTCCCATTTTTGAATGAGGGGGCTCGGAAGAGACTCGGGATGGGTAACGAGTGGATCAGGGGAACAATGAAAACTTGGTCAGCAGTAAGAAAGAACCTGAAACGGTCGAACTCTGTGAGCAGGGCTACTAAAATAGCAAAGAACCCAGACTTTGTACCATCTGTCATGGATTCAGGATTTAACAAATGGACTGACAAAGGACTAATATATATTGACCAAATGTTCCAGGGACAAACAATGAAATCATTTACACAACTTCAAAAAGAATTTAACTTATCAGCTCATGACTTCTACAAATTTTTACAGCTAAGAGATTATCTACAGAAACACCAGGAATGGGAGAACATTTGTAAGACACCATCTAAATTAGAGGAAGTGTTCTGGTCATTTTCAGAGGACAAGTCAAAAAAAGGGATTATATCAAAAATGTATAAAGCAATACAACATGAATCTGAGGATAACAACTTGGATAATAAAGAAAAATGGGAGCTGGAAGCAAACATCATAATAACAGAAGAAGAATGGGAGGAAACATTTAAAGAGGGACATAAACTAACGAATAGCCCAACGTGGAGGGAATTTGACTGGAAAGTTAAGATGCGTTACTTTTACACCCCATTTATTACATCGAAATACAGCAATACAACTGATCTATGCTGGAGGGAGTGTGGAACGGTGGGTGACTCCACCCATATATTCTGGGATTGCCCCAAAATACAGGATTTCTGGAAGAACATTCAGAAGGAGATCAAACTGATTTTGGGTATTGAGTTCCCTCTGGAACCAGCACTTTACATCTTAGGTATAATTCTCGACGATATGACGGATAAGAATTCTAAATATTTACTGAGAATCCTGCTGCTGATAGCAAAAAGACAATAACAGCTTCCTGGTTGAAACCGCGGCCTCCAAGCATAACGCAATGGAGAGACAGGGTAAAAAATGTGTTTATCATGGAGAAAATCACAGCAAGACTACAGCTGAAGACAAACTTGTTTGATAGGAGATGGTCATTAATAAGGCAGGTAATGCCTGAACTCTAATCGCCTCCACTTTTATTCTATCTTATTTTATTTATTTTTATTTTATTAATATAGCAGGGTACTTTCCTTCCCTTTTTCTTTCTTTACTTTTGAATTGGTGTTGTTGTTTTCTCTCTTATTTGTAAAGTACTAAGACTTGGTAGTATTGTTTTTTGGTTGTCGAATATGAAAGTATGACGTATTAAGTACGAGAACACTGACTGATAATTACAAAGATCTAGTCAATGAGAGGTTAGGGAATGGAAAAGACTTTCAAAGGACTATAATCTATCTGTATGTAACGCACATCTCCTATGTTGTTGAATTTGTGTTTGTATGTATGAATGTGTCAAATAAAAAATAAGTTCAAAAAAATAAAAAAATGTATTGTTACATTTTTCACTTACCTGGTCCAAATCATCTAACTTTATTTGATGTAAATTTGGAGTTGGAATGTTCAAGATATTGTTCTTTATTGATTGGATAAGGACTTGTGGGATATTCTGTATGACTTTCCTATAAGTCTCACAGGAGCAACTCATGCTATATTTAGCATTAAAATCATTCAATTCAAGTATGTTTCCATTATCATCCATTATGTGTCTAACAGACCAGATTTGTTTAGTCATCCAGTCTTCCATAAACATAGACTTCCTTCCATTCAATATTACCCGATTATTCCACAATGGTACATCATGAGGGCTGAAATTATGCCTGAACATCAATTTCCAATTTAACAAAAGCTGTTGATGAAATTTGGATAGTTTTATGGGCAGTTTTGAAATTTCAAAATCACATATTAATAGAAAATCAATACCTCCAACTTTGTTAAAAACAAGAGAAGGTAGCGAGAACCATATCTCATCATCATTTCTTAAGAAAGAACGAAGCCATTTGATCTTCAATATACCATTCATAATTTCAAAATCAATTGCTTTTAAACCAGCATCCTCATAATCCTTTATCAAATCTCCATTTTTGATGTAGTGATGCTTATTTTTCCATATGAAATTAAAGTTTATTCTATTATTTTCTTTTATAATTCTAGGTGGGATGGCGAGGGAGTATGCTGGATAAATTAATCTGGATAATGAATCAACCTTGGTTAACATGGTTCTACCGAATAGCGTTAAGTCTCTTTGTAGTCAGTCATTTGTAACATCTCCAGCTTGACCTTTTCTGTAGATACCATCTGTGGCCACTAGAGGGCAGAAACGCCCTGCTCACAGCATAAAGACTGAATCTGCAGACTGCAGCTGGCTGCCTTCATCATATGAACAAAATGACTTTGGAACAGATTTCCCTCCATTTCAGACACAACGGGACAACAATGCTGTCAGTAAAACATTCAAACTGACAAAGTACAACAATCTTTAGGAGAAGTTTCATCCTGAAAGGTTTTTACCAGTTACTGTGCAGGTTTGAAACTGCTCCTACTTTCCATCTTCACTGAGTAATGATGTGAAATGTGAGCTGTGGTGAAACTCCAGCATTAACTAAATATGACAGTGTTGTTAAAGTATTAATATGACTGCTCTCTTCCATCATAAAACCTCATTTTAGAAAGATTTCCCACATTTCAATGTTCAGCCAGACTGAGGGTGTAGTTACAGCTTATGGCCACCAGAGGGAAGCATAGAGACAGATGCAAAGAGGCTGTTAAGTTGGCAGAGACGCTATTAGATATCACTTCCGGTGAGGACAGAAAATAAAAGCTTCCCAAAGAATTAATCGTCAAAGACAAACAAGCAAAGACTCCCAAAGTATCAGATACATTTCTAATGATTTCTGTTTGTTAGTTTTATTTTAATATGAGTAAACTCCTCCAGTGGATCAGTCTAAGTACTGGAACAGAATATATTACCATAATACTCTACATTTCTATTAATGGAGGTAAATTTCATCCTATATTTATGGGTATAATAATGTATTTTTCTTCAGAAATGTGATATTTTTTTATTTAAAAATATTCCCTGTTTCCATATGCTGAGTCATGATTTTGGTTATTTTGTTTTTTTCAATGAAAAATATTCATTAAAGAAATAAACAGCTGCTAACAGCTGCTAACTCGAGCTTTTCTTCTTCTCCCCTCATCGTGTCTTCCTCTGACAGTCAGCTGGTTGTTTTGCTTCAGTTCTTTTACTCTGTATTTATTGGTGTGTGTATTTAATCTCTGTTTTCACTCTGTGTGTCAGCCTGCAGCTGTTTGGATGGATGGATGGAGCACATGGAGCAAACGTTTGGGTAACTGCACTCTGATGCCACTCAGTAACAGGGACTTTGAATCTTGTCGTGGAAAGATCTTCCCTTGTTTCCTAATCCCTCTGATGAGAAATGAAATATAGAGATCTCTGTCGTTTTTGCCGGTCGGCCACGTGTTTATTTTCTTCTGCAGAAGGGTCAGTCAGCACCAGTCAGCGTTCATGGTGAAGAAAGACGTCCGGCAGAGACAATCCAAAGCATTTATACAGGAGGAGGGGTTTCTGTATTTTCAGATGTGTATTCTTCAACCGTCACCTTACCTTCGGCCATTTGAAACTATTGCGGGAGTAGGTTTCAGAGACTTTATAAATGTCGGTGCAACATATGGCCGCATTTCAGCCAGTGAAGTTCTCCCTGACCCCACTACAATCTCCCGAAGGTGCAAAATTATGGCGAGTGAAAGGAGAGGAGGGACAGTTGAGGAGATAAAGGAGGTGATGTCACTCATAAATATTGGCATGACTACAGATATGTGGACGGATGATTTCCGTAAGATGAGCTACATGGCTATCACGTCACTATGTAACACCGACATTTGAACTCAGGAGCAAGCTACTCACCACAACAAGCTTCCCAAACCATGCTAAAACAGGAGATAATATCCGAAAAGAGCTTCAACAGCAGTTAGTCACAGTCCTCGGCTTTGATGCATCAGTTATGAACAATGTTGTCTGGGTAACCGACCAGGGCGCAAACGTGTTGGCCGCTCTCCGTCCATACAGGCACCTGGCTTGTCAAGATCACCTGTATAACACAGTCCTCCGACATGCCTTAAACACAGATGAGCTGGCTGAAGTAGTCCCAGAAGTAGCAGAGACCCTGTTGGCGGCCAAGGCTTTAGTCCGCTACCTAAAACAGTCAGGTCTGGTCAGTCAGCTGCCAAGAACTGTTAAACAAATGGCAGAGACCAGGGGCCTCATGTACAAAGGGTGCGTACGCACAAAATAGTGGCGTACGCACCTTTTCACGTCAACGATCAGATGTATCAAGAACGAAAAGGCCGTGGAAATGTGCGGTGCCTCACGGCAGCTTCAGGGCTGGCGTACGCACGTTTCTGCAGCTGTTGATTCTTTGGCGACACCTAAGGTGATGTTGGGAAACTGTTATAATAAATAAATGTGAAAACAATTAGTCCTCAGACAGTGATGTGAACATTTGAGACACATGAACAATTAATACTGATAAACAATTAACACACCCATGTGTCTCCACACGAGTGGATATAAAAGCAGCGCAAAGTGGTGCAATGCATACCATTAAAAACAATGGCTGCTTTAGCAGTATTAGAAGACTTTGCAAATGGTGCAATTCGAAGAGAGCGTGTGTTCACTACAACAGAGAGGATTAGCTGGCATATGATGGCGACTGACTCATTAGCCGTTTTGAGGGAAATCCTCCTGGAACTGTGCGCAGAGCCATGCGCTGCCTGTGCTCACAGGTGATGTGCACACTGGGGTTCCAACCGGAGCATTCCAGAGGGAGCTGGCCAACCGATTGGGACTGTGCCAGTCTACCCTGACCCGAGCCATGCCAGCCGTGTGGGACAGAATTATCCGCATCTCAGCCACGTATATCAAATTCCCAACAGGCCAACATTAAAGCTCAATTTGTAGCGAGAGCCGGTTTTGTAATCGGAGCTATCGACTGCGCACACATTGCTATAAAAGCGCCATCACATGATGAATTTGTATGTTAACAGGAAACATTTTCATTCGATCGATGTAAGATCATATGTGATGCGTAAATGCAATTAACCAACATTGTGGCGAGGTGCCGTGGTTCAACGCACGATTCATACATTCTGAGTAACAGCATTGTTGGGAACAGACTACAGGATGGCACTGTGTGTGATGGCTGGCTTCTTGGTGAGTAACTTCATTCTTGTAATTGTCCTAATATTATTCCCCGTGACGCGCATTGAGCATGTGCGCCCCCAGTTTCTATCCCGTCTTCACAGCATCATTATTATATTATATATATTAGTCGGTGGTTAAAGTTAGTTTCTTGCTGTTTTTTGCTGGTTAAACTTCAGTTTAAGATCTTTCTAACAAGCCCCTGATCGTCTCTGTGGGCAAATGTTAATAACCCCGTGCGTAAAGTGTGAAATGTCTCAATCAGCCTCGACTTTTCCCCGGCGCAATTCTGCACGTTACTGTATGAACACGTTGTTGTGAGTTACACAGAAACATGGGTATTTAGCTTGGGGGTAATCAGAGTCGCCCACATGAGCTCCCACCACCCCAGAGAGAGCAGTGTCACCCATTGTTGCTCCGACTCTCTGTTCAAACAGAGTCGGTCACCCCCCCACCCGCCTGTTTTGGCCACACTGCAGCGGTGGACAGCCAGTCTCCGCTTCACATCCACCTTAATGTGGGACCACTTCTTCTTCACCTCTGCTTGTGAGGCTTCCCAGACCCCACAGCATTGACAGCCTCAGGCTCTCCCACCCACTCCTCTTGTGTTTGCTGCCAAAGAACACATTTTTGCGGGCCTTCACTTCAGAAAGTAGCACCGACATCTCGCTTTCCGTGAAGTTCTTCTTTTTTCCCGTCTTATTCATTCTTTTTTTTTTATTTTCTGACCGTACACCGAGGGGAATCGCAGGTGCAGGGCTAATTTAAATGTGATTTGCGTATTTAAGTAGGGGCGTGGACAGGGAGGAGTCGGGTGCTCCGACATGTGCGCTCAATTCCACGTTGATTGGAATGTACAAACGAAATGTGCTTGGATACATGCGTGCGCACAGATTCGTACATCCGACATTGGAGGGCATTTGGGTTTGAGCGTACGCCAAGTTTCAGTAGGAAATCCATGCAAGTCTTTGTACATGAGTTCCCAGGTCTCCAAAAGGAGGCGTGGGTTCAAATCCCTCTCCTGACACTAATTTCTTGCTTGAATCTTACTTGCTTATTAGAAGACCATGAAGAAAGCCATGTCAGGCCATGGTGAAAAAGGGCATTTATCTCTGAAGACGGGCCTTCAGTTCCTTCCATTAACATACACAATTCTGATGTGCGATGGGGCAGTTCTCCTGCTACATTAAGCTCTTTTCCACTCATACTTACTCACAACCACCTCAATGTGGGTGGGGTTCTTATAGCAAGGAGGTCCAAAAGTCCTGTGATGTCACTTTTATTGGACAAAACATGACACAACAATTTAGGACATCAAGGCGAAGGTATACCTGCTACTTGGTCTGTGTCTTTGCGTCTAGTAATCCACCTCGTTGATGAACACAGAATACATCAAATCCAACTGTTGCTGTTGCCGGGTTCTTGTTAAGGAGTGGCTTTCATGACTCATCCAGTGACATCAATCCATGACCAATCAGTTGCCTGCAGTCTGTAAATGTCACATTTTCGGGTGGACTCAACTCGACCCCGACCGAGTAGGTGCTAAAAATGTACCACCTTGTGCCAGGTGGTATTACCTCTTGGAAAACCCTAACAGCTGAGTGGGATCCAGTCGAGTGGAGTAGGTAGAGGTTGAAAAGGGAGGAATGTGTTCCGATGTCATTTGAAATCTCTGAAAGTTGACTTTGGCTTGTTTTATCTCTTCTTTTTTTTTTGGAAGGCATGTTTTATAACATGTGAATAGCTCGGCTAGCTCAGTCGGTAGAGCATGAGACTCTTAATCTCAGGGTCGTGGGTTCGAGCCCCACGTTGGGCGTAGCAGTTTTAATAATCAACAGAAGTTTGATCCAGCACATAAAGTCAAAGTTCAGCTCTGTTACCACCATCACAGCGTCCTCAGTGGTGCCTCTTTGAATGATCACAAACCTCCTGAAATGCACAATATGAATAAAAAAAATTCAAACTTGCGCAAGAGCATTACTTTGACCTTTCTTTGGGCTCATGTCATTTCTGTATTCCCTTTTTGCTCAAGTATGATCATTCACTTTAAAACAAAAGAAGGAAAATCTGAATAACAACCCATGGCCTCTGGCCCTCTCTTGCTTTCATTACTCATCCAGTGACATCACTCCCTGGCCAATCAGTGCCTTGCAGTCTGTAGACGTCACATTTTCGGCTGGACTCAACTCGAATCCCTGCCGTGTAGGTGCTAAAAATGTAGCTGCTACCAGCTGTTACTACCTCATGAAAAACCCTAAAATCTATAATCAAGTAGAGTAGCGTTTTGCATTTTGGTTCACGTTTGTCATATTTTACACAGTCAGGGAAGTAGTGATGTCAGGATGGCCGAGCGGTCTAAGGCGCCAGACTCAAGGCTTCATTCCTTCCTTAGCACAGGGACTTCTGGTCTCCAAAAGGAGGCGTGGGTTCAAATCCCACTCCTGACACTAATTTCTTACTTGCTTATTAGAAGACCTTGAAGAAAGCCATGTCAGGCCATGGTGAAAAAGGGCATTTATCTCTGAAGACGGGCCTTCAGTTCCTCCCATTAACATACACAATTCATATGTGCGATGAGGCAGTTCTCCTGCTACATTAAGCTCTTTTCCACTCGTACCTACTCACAACCACCTCAATGTGGGTGGGGTCGTTATAGCAAGGAGGTCCAAAAGCCCTGTGATGTCACTTTTATTGGACAAAACATGACACAACAATTTAGGACATCAAGGCGAAGGTATACCTGCTACTTGGTCTGTGTCTTTGCGTCTAGTAATCCACCTCGTTGATGATCACAGAATACATCAAATCCAACTGTTGCTGTTGCCGGGTTCTTGTTAAGGAGTGGCTTTCATGACTCATCCAGTGACATCACTCCCTGGCCAATCAGTTGCCTGCAGTCTGTAAATGTCACATTTTCGGCTGGACTCAACTCGACCCCGACCGAGTAGGTGCTAAAAATGTAGCTGCTACCAGCTGTTACTACCTCATGAAAAACCCTAAAACCTGAGTCGAATATAGTCAAGTGGAGTAGCGTTTTGCATTTTGGTTCAAGTTTGTCATATTTTACACAGTCAGGGAAGTAGTGGTGTCAGGATGGCCGAGCGGTCTAAGGCGCCAGACTCAAGGCTTCATTCCTTCCTTAGCACAGGGACTTCTGGTCTCCAAAAGGAGGCGTAGGTTCAAATCCCACTCCTGACACTAGTTTCTTACTTGCTTATTAGAAGACCTTGAAGAAAGCCATGTCAGGCCATGGTGAAAAAGGGCGTTTATCTCTGAAGACGGGCCTTCAGTTCCTCCCATTACCATAAACAATTCTGACATGCGATGAGGCAGTTCTCCTGCTACATTAAGCTCTTTTCCACTCGTACTTACTCACAACCATCTCAATGTGGGTGGGGTCGTTATAGCAAGGAGGTCCAAAAGTCCTGTGATGTCACTTTTATTGGACAAAACATGACACAACAATTTAGGACATCAAGGCGAAGGTATACCTGCTACTTGGTCTGTGTCTTTGTGTCTAGTAATCCACCTCGTTGATGATCACAGAATACATCAAATCCAACTGTTGCCGGGTTCTTGTTAAGGAGTGGCTTTCATGACTCATCCAGTGACATCAATCCCTGGCCAATCAGTTGCCTGCTGTCTGTAAATGTCACATTTTCGGCTGGATTCAACTCGACCCCGACCGAGTAGGTGCTAAAAATGTTCCACCTTGTGCCAGGTGGTATTACCTCATGGAAAACCCTAACAGCTGAGTGGGATCCAGTCGAGTGGAGTAGGTAGAGGTTGAAAAGGGAGGAATGTTTTTCCGATGTCATTTGAAATCTCTGAAAGTTGACTTTGGCTTGTTTTACCTCTTCTTTTTTTTTCGGAAGGCATGTTTTATAACATGTAAATAGCCCGGCTAGCTCAGTCGGTAGAGCATGAGACTCTTAATCTCAGGGTCGTGGGTTCGAGCCCCACGTTGGGGGTAGCAGTTTTAATAATCAACAGAAGTTTGATCCAGCACTTAAAGTCAAAGTTCAGCTCTGTTACCACCATCACAGCGTCCTCAGTGGTGCCAATTTGAATGATCACAAACCTCCTGTAATGCACAATATGAATAAAAAACATTCAAACTTGCGCAAGAGCATTACATTTACCTTTATTTGGGCTCATGTCATTTCTGTATTCCCTTTTTGCTCAAGTATGATCATTCACTTTAAAACAAAAGAAGGAAAATCTGAATAACAACCCATGGCCTCTGGCCCTCTCTTGCTTTAATTACTCATCCAGTGACATCACTCCCTGGCCAATCAGTGGCCTGCAGTCTGTAGACGTCACATTTTCGGCTGGACTCAACTCGAATCCCTGCCGTGTAGGTGCTAAAAATGTAGCTGCTACCAGCTGTTACTACCTCATGAAAAACCCTAAAACCTGAGTCGAATATAGTCAAGTAGAGTAGCGTTTTGCATTTTGGTTCACGTTTGTCATATTTTACACAGTCAGGGAAGTAGTGGTGTCAGGATGGCCGAGCGGTCTAAGGCGCCAGACTCAAGGCTTCATTCCTTCCTTAGCACAGGCACTTCTGGTCTCCAAAAGGAGGCGTGGATTCAAATCCCACTCCTGACACTAATTTCTTGCTTGAATGTTACTTGCTTATTAGAAGACCTTGAAGAAAGCCATGTCAGGCCATGGTGAAAAAGGGCATTTATCTCTGAAGACGGGCCTTCAGTTCCTCCCATTAACATACACAATTCTGATGTGCGATGAGGCAGTTCTCCTGCTACATTAAGCTCTTTTCCACTCGTACTTACTCACAACCATCTCAATGTGGGTGGGGTCGTTATAGCAAGGAGGTCCAAAAGTCCTGTGATGTCTGCTTGCATCCATGACAGCACCCCTGAAAGCACACACCTGAAGGTTCCACTGAGATTTGAACTCGGATCACTGGATTCAGAGTCCAGAGTGCGGACTTTTACACTGCACGAAAAGAGGGATTTGTGTCACTGTGGACGGCAGTGAACTTCCGCGAATTTGCCTAATTTTCGGACGCACCTGGGCGCTTGCAGGCAGACAAACTTTAAGTTTGTTGAGCGACAAAATCGTCGGAAACTAACCCAACTCGCGGCGGGCTCTCACAGCGGGGTGCTAATGGCCCAGCGATTAGCACCCCGCTGTGAGAGCGCCTGGACCTCTCACTGGCCTCACTGGTATTGGATGAAAAAGGCACGTGATTACATGAAAAAGCTCCTGTAAAGCTGACCGCCCATTGGCCAATAAGGTTAATATATGCATACTTTATATGGGCATATCATTCAGCAATTATGATTAATAATTGTGATTATGATTACTAATATTCCTGGGATGTTTGTGTACTTCATATATTCACGTCATTCTTATAAGCTGCACTATGACTAGGCTAATGCAGGCATGAATGACGTGATTCTATTGAGAATGAAAAAGAAAACTTTTTTTTTTTTAAAGCGCTTTTATTGCCACACCACACAATGTACATAGCTTACATTGTAATAAGAACCATGTTGATAATAAAGAATTGAAAACTATATACACACACTGCTGTAGCCTACAATATACACAATAAGCCTAAACGCCGCCGTTTGGAATCCGCATTCTTCGCATTCCTCCGGTCCCTGCAGGGTCTGCGGAGTTGTCAGACGTCCTCATCCTGGATCAGAAGCTGGCTTCTGGGAGTTGTTGGAATAACCAATAAATAATCCATGCAAAGCATATTGACAACTTGTCTATAAAGTAACGAAAGTCATATTGACAGCGTATATGCTCTTACTCCCTTTCACTCTTCTGTGGTGAGACTGTGAGTATTTCGGGTTGGCTTCAAGACGCGCCTGTAGCACAGCACACAGGTCCGTCACGCAGCTAAAAAAAAACAACAAGAGGAATGAATAAAATGATCAGTGCTTAAAAGTATCAGTGCCAGCCGTGGTAAAAGTCAGCGCCGCTCACCCTCGATAGTGTCCCCGTCTGCCTCTCTGAAGTTCGGACTGTTTGCCACCGCCTCCTTCAAGCGACTCGTTACATCCATATTGTGAGGTGACCGTAGCCTGTAAAAACAACAGGCCTATGGTTTATAAAAAAAAAAAAACTGCATTGACGTAACGTAACATCGGGTCCAACTCAACTAGATATTGGGAGAACATTCACTTTTTCTTACCCTTGACCTGGATTATAATGCCACGGTGAGTTATGCAGGCGCAAACTGCTTCCTATAAATTGAAAACACGAAATTCATTTTTTTTAAATAAAGCAACTCACACTGGTTTTCACGTGATGGACACAATTAAGTTGAGTTTAGCCTAAAGCCACAGTCAATAACCTACTCTTACCGCGATTTTCGGATTCTGTATCCGCCTTCTCTTGGGGGTGCGCTCTTCAACTTCTCTGGAATGTAACTCCAGTCCATTCTCGACGGCCATCTTGCCTCCAACCTAGCGAATCTCTGGTCCATTCCCTCCAGCACCCTCTGGCCACCATACGAGAAATCCCGGTCATAGCATTCAACAGGACTTTCATTTGACCTGCCTGTAAGCAAGTGAGTAAGTAAGTTTAATACACAGCACATTTAAAATCAGCGAGAACTGTCCCAAGTGCTGTACAGTGTCAACAAGACTAAAATTAAACAATCAAATGGTCATGTGCAAGTAGAAAAAAACACACAAACCTGTAGACCCGCAGAGAGTTGCTGGGGAGTTGAAAGCAAGTAGTCTTCCAGCCAGATCTGCTCCTTAAACTTTTTGTTTACACTGCACGACACAATGTTTCTCATACGTGATTGAACGAGAGCTTATGCGAGCCGTTAAGCTCCACCAATCATATGCGTATACGTCATTACACGGAATACTCGCGAGACAACCTCCCGTCCTTTTGCTATTTAATGTTGTCTGACCACAGCTGGCAATTTGCACTGTTTTGACACAAAAATGGACTCTGCAAGGACAAAGAAAAGACCTCGGCGATATTGTGACCATTGTGACACCGAATTAAGCCATACACAATAAAACACTGAGCGCACTACTGCACATTATGTATACAGGCCAGATTTATATATTTTTATTTCTATTTTATTTAAGAAACCTTTTTAGAATATTGCTGTTGCATGCTTATTTTATCTTTATCTTATCTTTATTATTATACATTTGGACATCCAGTGCGGGCAACAAAGAAAATAATTTCTTTGTTCAGGGAAACACGTTTCTAACTGCACACATGACAATAAACCTTTGAAACCTTGAATCCTTGAATTTTGCCCACAAAAAGCGGTATTACAAAAGAGGTGTTTGGGAGAAAAAAAACCAGATATGCATCACCTGTCACCAGCAGACAGCGTGCACCTCTTCTTTTTCAAGACAACACAGCAACAAACTTGGCTGGAGTTGGAGGTGATGGTGAACGTGTAGAAACAGGCCTGCCCACCCCCCACCTCACCTCACCCCACCCCACTTGAAAATGACTGTGGCACCTCCTGACCTGATCACTGGCATTTACATATTAAAGGCTCTCCTAAGTAGGGGAGGGGAGGGGAGGGGGGCATGGGGGAGCAGTTGCCAGGTCAATTTGCGACAATTTGGGCCAAGTTTTCACTTTTACCACCGCAAATGCAGGGGCTCAACGTATGCGGACATGTAAGGGGCCACATACATCCGCAAATCCCTCTTTTCATGCAGTGTTACACCATGGAACCCCTTCCACAGTCAATTTACGCTCTCAGTCATGCAAATGCTTGACAATGAAAGGGTTTTAGCAACCTGTTATTTTTTTTTGTCAATTTTTCATTGATACTCTTACAGTTTGTATTCTCAGCATTGGCACGACAGTCAAACAACACATTCTGTATCTTTGCTGGTCAAAGGTTAGAATCCATCTGTCAAATAGAGGAACAGGGTTCGATTCCTTGACGGCAAGGTTGCCATTTTTGCTCATCAGCTTGGGGTTCGCCAAAGCCCGTTTCACACTTTAGCATCAGAGAATCTCTTAAAAACCTTAAAAAATTGACTATACATGTCAAGAATAGCAGATGAGGCTCCCCTCCTATCCATAATTAGGAATATGTTGATGTTGCTATCAGTAACGTGCAGTCATACATCTTCAAACAAGGATGAAACAAATAAAGGAGGAGCAAATAATGTTTCCGCCCAGTTTCAAACTGAGGACCTTTCGCGTGTGAGGTGAACGTGATAACCACTACACTACGGAAACTGACACCATGTCCACTAGCTATTGTTCCGGAAACCAAACAATGAGGTAAGTTTTCCCAAATTTTGTTGCCAGCGGTAAGAGATTGTGGAGTCGCTACAAATTGAGTCAGAAGTGGGATTGTAACACACTCCTCTGGGAGAGCATGGAAAAATAGAAGCATCGCTAATGAATATGCAAGAAGAATCCAAAAAAGATTCAGCTAGCAACACAGAGGTGAGACGTCACATACCACAGAGCCTCTCAGCTGGTATTGATCAATCGTGCACTCAGGTGTCACTTGACAACTGATTAGCCTACTCAACTCATCTTCTTTCCAGAAAGCATCCATGACAGCATCCATGACAGCACACACCTGAAGGTTCCACTGAGATTTGAACTCGGATTACTGGATTCAGAGTCCAGAGTGCTGACCTTTACACCATGGAACCCCTTCCACAGTCAATTTACGCTCTCAGTCATGCAAATGCTTGACAATGAAAGGGTTTCAGCAACCTGTTATTTTTTTTTGTACATTTTTCATTGATACTCTTACAGTTTGTATTCTCAGCATTGGCACGACAGTCAAACAACACATTCTGTATCTTCGCTGGTCAAAGGTTAGAATCCACCTGTCAAGCGGAGGAACAGGGTTCGATTCCTTGACGGCAAGGTTGCCATTTTGGTTCAGCAGCTTGGGGTTCGCCAAAGTCCGTTTCACACTTTAGCCTCAGAGAATCTCTTAAAAACCTTCAAAAATTGACTATACATATCAAGAATAGCAGATGAGGCTTCAGAGTCCAGAGTGCTGACTTTTACACCATGGAACCAGTGTTAATTTCGTCAACCAGGACAATGACGAAAATATTTCGTTAACGCCCCTTTTTCCCGTGACGATGACGAGACGATGACACACAAAATTGCTTCCAGAAAATAAAAATATGACGAGAATAAAAAATGATTTTCGTTAACGAGACTAAGACAAGACTAAATTTACAAGCCATGGACGAATGGACATTAAAAAATGTAATTGTTTATAATTAATTTGTAATTTGTAACTGTTAATAAGTGTTTCTTGATGTAGAAAAGGCTCCAAAGTTGTGTTGGTCAGTTCAGAACGGAGCGGCCCCCTGCTGGTCATGTAGCGTAACTGTTGGTGTTCGGTTAGAACAGGTGTGTGTGCTCTGATGAGTCGAGGGAAGATCGAGCTGTTGATTAATGTCCCGGCAAGTGGTGTGTGTGTAAATGAAACGTGAGTATGGCTGTATATATTGTTTATGTAATGTATTCAGGTTGCTGCAGTCGTAGCTTCTGTTGCTTTGATGTGTAACTCGCCATGTGTATGCTAGTTGTAGCAGTTAGCTCACCTGCCTCTGATTGAGTGTAGGCTACGTCACGTCACGTGTTATGTCAGTTGTTAGCGCTCCGACTCATTACATGTGATGTTTACAGTGAGTGTTAGGTAATGTTACCATGTGATATTGTTTATGTGTTTAATAATAATAAGTCCGGTGAAGTGTGTTTAGGACTGTGATAGTGGGAATTAGAGGCAAATGGAGATGTAGTAATTTCAGTACTCCTTTATTAGAGAGAAAGAGCTTATTCTTTATTCATTTGGGTAAAATGACTAAAATGACTAAAATTTGACTAAAACTAAAATTGATTTTCGACATTGTGACTAAGACTAAGACTAAATTGGGAAGGGAATGACTAAATATGACTAAGACTAAAATTGATTTTCGACATTGTGACTAAGACTAAGACTAAATTAAAAAAAGCTGACGAAATTAACACTGCATGGAACCCCTTCCACTGTCAATTTACGCTCTCAGTCATGCAAATGCTTGACAATGAAAGGGTTTTAGCAACCTGTTATTTTTTTTTGTCAATGTTTCATTGATACTCTTACAGTTTGTATTCTCAGCATTGGCATGACAGTCAAACAACACATTCTGTATCTTCGCTGGTCAAAGGTTAGAATCCATCTGTCAAATAGAGGAACAGGGTTCGATTCCTTGACGGCAAGGTTGCCATTTTTGCTCAGCAGCTTGGGGTTCGCCAAAGTCCGTTTCACACTTTAGCCTCAGAGAATCTCTTAAAAACCTTCAAAAATTGACTATACATGTCAAGAATAGCAGATGAGGCTCCCCTCCTATCCATAATTAGGAATATGTTGATGTTGCTATCAGTAACGTGCAGTCATACATCTTCAAACAAGGATTTAATAAATAAAGGAGGAGCAAATAATGTTTCCGCCCAGTTTCGAACTGAGGACCTTTCGCGTGTGAGGCGAATGTGATAACCACTACACTACGGAAACTAGCACCATGTCTACTAACTATCGTTCCGGAAACCAAACAATGAGGTAAGTTTTCTCACATTTTGTTGCTTGCGGAAAGAGATTGTGGAGTCGCTACAAATTGAGTCAGAAGTGGGATTGTAACACACTCCTCTGGGAGAGCATGGAAAAATAGAAGCATCGCAAATGAATATGCAAGAAGAATCCAAAAAAGATTCAACTAGCAACACAGAGGTGAGACGTCACATACCACAGAGCCTCTCAGCTGGAATTGATCAATCGTGCACTCAGGTGTCACTTGAGAACTGATTGGCCTACTCAACTCATCTTCTTTCCAGAAAGCATCCATGACAGCACACACCTGAAGGTTCCACCGAGGTTTGAACTCGGATCACTGGATTCAGAGTCCAGAGTGCTGACCTTTACACCACTGAACCCCTTCCACAGTCAATTTACGCTTTCAGTCATGCAAATGCTTGACAATGAAAGGGTTTCAGCAACCTGTTTTTTTTTTGTCAATTTTTCAGTGATACTCTTACAGTTTGTATTCTCAGCATTGGCACGACAGTCAAGCAACACATTCTGTACCTTCGCTGGTCAAAGGTTAGAATCCACCTGTCAAGCGGAGGAACAGGGTTTGATTCCTTGACGGCAAGGTTGCCATTTTGGTTCAGCAGCTTGGGGTTCGCCAAAGTCCGTTTCACACTTTAGCCTCAGAGAATCTCTTAAAAACCTTCAAAAATTGACTATACATGTCAAGAATAGCAGATGAGGCTCCCCTCCTATCCATAATTAGGAATATGTTGATGTTGCTATCAGTAACGTGCAGTCATACATCTTCAAACAAGGATGAAATAAATAAAGGAGGAGCAAACAATGTTTCCGCCCAGTTTCAAACTGAGGACCTTTCGCGTGTGTGTCGAACGTGATAACCACTACACTACTGAAACTGGCACCACGTCTACTAACTATCGTTCTGGAAACCAAACAATGAGGTAAGTTTTCCCAAATTTTGTTGCTTGCGGAAAGAGATTGTGGAGTCGCTACAAATTGAGTCAGAAGTGGGATTGTAACACACTCCTCTGGGAGAGCATGGAAAAATAGAAGCATTGCAAATGAATATGCAAGAAGAATCCAAAAAAGATTCAACTAGCAACATATAGGTGAGACATCACATACCACAGAGCCTTTCAGCTGGAATTGATCAATCGTGCACTCAGGTGTCACTTGACAACTGATTAGACTACTCAACTCATCTTCTTTCCAGAAAGCATCCATGACAGCACCCATGACAGCACACACCTGAAGGTTCCACTGAGATTTGAACTCAGATCACTGGATTCAGAGTCCAGAGTGCTGACCTTTACACCATGGAACCCCTTCCACAGTCAATTTACGCTCTCAGTCATGCAAATGCTTGACAATGAAAGGGTTTTAGCAACCTGTTATTTTTTTTTGTAGATTTTTCATTGATACTCTTACAGTTTGTATTCTCAGCATTGGCACGACAGTCAAACAACACATTCTGTACCTTCGCTGGTCAAAGGTTAGAATCCACCTGTCAAGCGGAGGAACAGGGTTCGATTCCTTGACGGCAAGGTTGCCATTTTGGTTCAGCAGCTTGGGGTTCGCCAAAGTCCGTTTCACACTTTAGCATCAGAGAATCTCTTAAAAACCTTCAAAAATTGACTTTACATGTCAAGAATAGCAGATGAGGCTCCCCTCCTATCCATAATTAGGAATATGTTGATGTTGCTATCAGTAACGTGCAGTCATACATCTTCAAACAAGGATGAAATAAATAAAGGAGGAGCAAATAATGTTTCCGCCCAGTTTCGAACTGAGGACCTTTCGCGTGTGAGGCGAACGTGATAACCACTACACTACGGAAACTGGCACCATGTCTAATAACTATCGTTCCGAAAACCAAACAATGAGGTAAGTTTTCTCAAATTTTGTTGCTTGCGGAAAGAGATTGTGGAGTCGCTACAAACTGAGTCAGAAGTGGGATTGTAACACACTCCTCTGGGAGAGCATGGAAAAATAGAAGCATCACAAATGAATATGCAAGAAGAATCCAAAAAAGATTCAACTAGCAACACAGAGGTGAGACGTCACATACCACAGAGCCTCTCAGCTGGAATTGATCAATCGTGCACTCAGGTGTCACTTGACAACTGATTAGCCTACTCAACTCATCTTCTTTCCAGAAAGCATCCATGACAGCACCCCTGAAAGCACACACCTGAAGGTTCCACCGAGGTTTGAACTCGGATCACTGGATTCAGAGTCCAGAGTGCTGACCTTTATACCATGGAACCCCTTCCACAGTCAATTTACGCTCTCAGTCATGCAAATGCTTGACAATGAAAGGGTTTCAGCAACCTGTTTTTTTTTTGTCAATTTTTCAGTGATACTCTAACAGTTTGTATTCTCAGCATTGGCACGACAGTCAAGCAACACATTCTGTACCTTCGCTGGTCAAAGGTTAGAATCCACCTGTCAAGCGGAGGAACAGGGTTCGATTCCTTGACGGCAAGGTTGCCATTTTGGTTCAGCAGCTTGGGGTTCGCCAAAGTCCGTTTCACACTTTAGCATCAGAGAATCTCTTAAAAACCTTCAAAAATTGACTTTACATGTCAAGAATAGCAGATGAGGCTCCCCTCCTATCCATAATTAGGAATATGTTGATGTTGCTATCAGTAACGTGCAGTCATACATCTTCAAACAAGGATGAAATAAATAAAGGAGGAGCAAATAATGTTTCCGCCCAGTTTCGAACTGAGGATCTTTCGCGTGTGAGGCGAACGTGATAACCACTACACTACTGAAACTGGCACCATGTCTACTAACTATCGTTCCGAAAACCAAACAATGAGGTAAGTTTTCTCAAATTTTGTTGCTTGCGGAAAGAGATTGTGGAGTCGCTACAAATTGAGTCAGAAGTGGGATTGTAACACACTCCTCTGGGAGAGCATGGAAAAATAGAAGCATCGCAAATGAATATGCAAGAAGAATCCAAAAAAGATTCAACTAGCAACACAGAGGTGAGACGTCACATACCACAGAGCCTCTCAGCTGGAATTGATCAATCGTGCACTCAGGTGTCACTTGAGAACTGATTAGCCTACTCAACTCATCTTCTTTCCAGAAAGCATCCATGACAGCACCCCTGAAAGCACACACCTGAAGGTTCCACCGAGGTTTGAACTCGGATCACTGGATTCAGAGTCCAGAGTGCTGACCTTTATACCATGGAACCCCTTCCACAGTCAATTTACGCTCTCAGTCATGCAAATGCTTGACAATGAAAGGGTTTCAGCAACCTGTTTTTTTTTTGTCAATTTTTCAGTGATACTCTAACAGTTTGTATTCTCAGCATTGGCACGACAGTCAAGCAACACATTCTGTACCTTCGCTGGTCAAAGGTTAGAATCCACCTGTCAAGCGGAGGAACAGGGTTCGATTCCTTGACGGCAAGGTTGCCATTTTGGTTCAGCAGCTTGGGGTTCGCCAAAGTCCGTTTCACACTTTAGCATCAGAGAATCTCTTAAAAACCTTCAAAAATTGACTTTACATGTCAAGAATAGCAGATGAGGCTCCCCTCCTATCCATAATTAGGAATATGTTGATGTTGCTATCAGTAACGTGCAGTCATACATCTTCAAACAAGGATGAAATAAATAAAGGAGGAGCAAATAATGTTTCCGCCCAGTTTCGAACTGAGGATCTTTCGCGTGTGAGGCGAACGTGATAACCACTACACTACTGAAACTGGCACCATGTCTACTAACTATCGTTCCGAAAACCAAACAATGAGGTAAGTTTTCCCAAATTTTGTTGCTTGCGGAAAGAGATTGTGGAGTCGCTACAAATTGAGTCAGAAGTGGGATTGTAACACACTCCTCTGGGAGAGCATGGAAAAATAGAAGCATCGCAAATGAATATGCAAGAAGAATCCAAAAAAGATTCAACTAGCAACACAGAGGTGAGACGTCACATACCACAGAGCCTCTCAGCTGGAATTGATCAATCGTGCACTCAGGTGTCACTTGAGAACTGATTAGCCTACTCAACTCATCTTCTTTCCAGAAAGCATCCATGACAGCACACACCTGAAGGTTCCACTGAGGTTTGAACTCGGATCACTGGATTCAGAGTCCAGAGTGCTGACCTTTACACCACTGAACCCCTTCCACAGTCAATTTACGCTTTCAGTCATGCAAATGCTTGACAATGAAAGGGTTTCAGCAACCTGTTTTTTTTTTGTCAATTTTTCAGTGATACTCTTACAGTTTGTATTCTCAGCATTGGCACGACAGTCAAGCAACACATTCTGTACCTTCGCTGGTCAAAGGTTAGAATCCACCTGTCAAGCGGAGGAACAGGGTTCGATTCCTTGACGGCAAGGTTGCCATTTTGGCTCAGCAGCTTGGGGTTCGCCAAAGTCCGTTTCACACTTTAGCATCAGAGAATGTCTTAAAAACCTTCAAAAATTGACTTTACATGTCAAGAATAGCAGATGAGTCTCCCCTCCTATCCATAATTAGGAATATGTTGATGTTGCTATCAGTAACGTGCAGTCATACATCTTCAAACAAGGATGAAATAAATAAAGGAGGAGCAAATAATGTTTCCACCCAGTTTCGAACTGAGGACCTTTCGCGTGTGAGGCGAACGTGATAACCACTACACTACAGAAACTGGCACCATGTCTACTAACTATCGTTCCGGAAACCAAACAATGAGGTAAGTTTTCCCAAATTTTGTTGCTTGCGGAAAGAGATTGTGGAGTCGCTACAAATTGAGTCAGAAGGGGGATTGTAACACACTCCTCTGGGAGAGCATGGAAAAATAGAAGCATCGCAAATGAATATGCAAGAAGAATCCAAAAAAGATTCAACTAGCAACACAGAGGTGAGACGTCACATACCACAGAGCCTCTCAGCTGGAATTGATCAATCGTGCACTCAGGTGTCACTTGACAACTGATTAGCCTACTCAACTCATCTTCTTTCCAGAAAGCACCCATGACAGCACACACCTGAAGGTTCCACCGAGATTTGAACTCGGATCACTGGATTCAGAGTCCAGAGTGCTGACCTTTACACCATGGAACCCCTTCCACAGTCAATTTACGCTCTCAGTCATGCAAATGCTTGACAATGAAAGGGTTTCAGCAACCTGTTTTTTTTTTGTCAATTTTTCAGTGATACTCTAACAGTTTGTATTCTCAGCATTGGCACGACAGTCAAGCAACACATTCTGTACCTTCGCTGGTCAAAGGTTAGAATCCACCTGTCAAGCGGAGGAACAGGGTTCGATTCCTTGACGGCAAGGTTGCCATTTTGGTTCAGCAGCTTGGGGTTCGCAATAGTCCGTTTCACACTTTAGCATCAGAGAATCTCTTAAAAACCTTCAAAAATTGACTTTACATGTCAAGAATAGCAGATGAGGCTCCCCTCCTATCCATAATTAGGAATATGTTGATGTTGCTATCAGTAACGTGCAGTCATACATCTTCAAACAAGGATGAAATAAATAAAGGAGGAGCAAATAATGTTTCCGCCCAGTTTCAAACTGAGGACCTTTCGCGTGTGAGGCAAACGTGATAACCACTACACTACTGAAACTGGCACCACGTCTACTAACTATCGTTCCGGAAACCAAACAACGAGGTAAGTTTTCCCAAATTTTGTTGCTAGCGGAAAGAGATTGTGGAGTCGCTACAAATTGAGTCAGAAGTGGGATTTTAACACACTCCTCTGGGAGAGCATGGAAAAATAGAAGCATCGCAAATGAAGATGCAAGAAGAATCCAAAAAAGATTCAACTAGCAACACAGAGGTGAGACGTCACATACCACAGAGCCTCTCAGCTGGAATTGATCAATCGTGCACTCAGGTGTCACTTGACAACTGATTAGCCTACTCAACTCATCTTCTTTCCAGAAAGCATCCACGACAGCACCCATGACAGCACACACCTGAAGGTTCCACCGAGATTTGAACTCGGATCACTGGATTCAGAGTCCAGAGTGCTGACCTTTACACCATGGAACCCCTTCCACAGTCAATTTACGCTCTCAGTCATGCAAATGCTTGACAATGAAAGGGTTTCATAACCTGTTTTTTTTTTGTCAATTTTTCAGTGATACCCTTACAGTTTGTATTCTCAGCATTGGCACGACAGTCAAGCAACACATTCTGTACCTTCGCTGGTCAAAGGTTAGAATCCACCTGTCAAGCGGAGGAACAGGGTTCGATTCCTTGACGGCAAGGTTGCCATTTTGGTTCAGCAGCTTGGGGTTCGCCAAAGTCCGTTTCACACTTTAGCATCAGAGAATCTCTTAAAAACCTTCAAAATTTGACTTTACATGTCAAGAATAGCAGATGAGGCTCCCCTCCTATCCATAATTAGGAATATGTTGATGTTGCTATCAGTAACGTGCAGTCATACATCTTCAAACAAGGATGAAATAAATAAAGGAGGAGCAAATAATGTTTCCGCCCAGTTTCGAACTGAGGACCTTTCGCGTGTGAGGCGAACGTGATAACCACTACACTACGGAAACTGGCACCATGTCTACTAACTATCGTTCCGAAAACCAAACAATGAGGTAAGTTTTCTCAAATTTTGTTGCTTGCGGAAAGAGATTGTGGAGTCGCTACAAATTGAGTCAGAAGTGGGATTGTAACACACTCCTCTGGGAGAGCATGGAAAAATAGAAGCATCGCAAATGAATATGCAAGAAGAATCCAAAAAAGATTCAACTAGCAACACAGAGGTGAGACGTCACATACCACCGAGCCTCTCAGCTGGAATTGATCAATCGTGCACTCAGGTGTCACTTGAGAACTGATTAATTCAATTCAATTCATTTTTATTTATATAGCGCCAAATACAACAAATGTCATCTCAAGGCATTTAGATAGTAAGTCCAATTCAAGCCAATTGGAATTCAATTAATTAATAATAATCATAATTCATAAGATAATCCAATTCGTTCATATAGAGCCAATTCAAAAACAATTTCCTAGCTAAGAAAACCAACAGATTGCACTGAAAACTTTTTGTTTTTCGGTCCAATCTCCCGGCCTGAGCGACGTGCCTGAGGCGACTGTGGAGAGAAACGACTCCTTTTTAACAGGAAGAAACCTCTGGCAGAACCAGACTCAGGAAGGGTGGCCATCCGCCTCGACCAGCTGGGGTTTGAGAAGACAGAAAGGGGGGGGGCGGAAGGGGGCCGCGGCGGCGGCACTGTAACACCATTCAAAGGATATCTGTTGGAACAGGGAAACACGAGTTAATGACCACAATAATATCACATATACATAAAGAGAGTAAAGTGAGGAAAGGTCTGACAGATGAGGCCCCCCAGCAGTCTAGGCCTATAGCAGCTTAACTATGGGATGTTTCAGGATTACCTGAGCCATCCCTATTCAAGGTAAACACAAGAAACTTGTGCTAACGAAAAAATAAATAAATAAAGGACCAGACTCAGTGAGTAATTCCCTATACTCCCTATATAGATCTGCTCCTCACACCACAACAACCATCTTTTTACAGCCACAAGCTACCTCAGCCTCTCACCAACTGCACACCAGTCACAGCGGGGTGGGGATGCAAACCCTGGTTCGGGTAGGGGGAGAAATAAAAGAGGTAAGATAAGCGGGAATGGGATTCAAACCCTGGTTCGGGTAGGGGGTAATGAAAGTATAGAGGGTGCCAGAGGTGGAGGCAGAACAAGACACACTAGCAGACACACTATCAGATTCAACAGACCTAACTATAAGCTTTATCAAAAAGGAAAGTTTTAAGCCTGGTCTTAAAAGTGGAAAGGGTGTCTGCTTCCCGGACATTTACTGGCAGCTTATTCCACAAGAGAGGGGCCTGATAACTGAAGGCTCTGCCTCCCATTCTACTTTTAGAAACTCTGGGAACCTCAAGTAAACCTGCAGTTTGGGAACGAAGTGCTCTGTTAGGAAAATATCTTACAATGAGATCTTTAAGATATGATGGAGCTCGGTCATTAAGAGCTTTATATGTAAGGAGAAGAATCTTAAATTCTATTCTGAATTTAACAGGGAGCCAATGAAGAGAAGCTAAAACTGGAGAAATATGATCTCTCCTGTTAGTTCTCATCAGAACTCTGGCTGCAGCATTTTGGATCAACTGAAGGCTTTTCAGAGAATATGTGGGACAGCCCAATAATAAAGAATTACAGTAGTCCAATCTTGAAGTAACAAATGCATGGACTAGTTTTTCTGCATCACTCTGAGACAAGATGTTCCTGATTTTAACAATATTACGAAGATGAAAGAAGGCATTCCTAGAAACCTGTTTTATATGCGAGTCAAATTATAAGTTCTGGTCAAAAATAACTCCAAGGTTCCTCACTGTAGAACTAGAAGCCAAGGAAATACCATCTAGAGTAACTATATAGCTAGACAATTTCTCCCTGAAACGCTCAGGTCCAAAGATAACGACTTCAGTTTTGTCTGAATTTAGAAGCAGACAGTTCTGAGTCATCCAGGTCTTTATGTCTTGAAGACATGCTTGTAGTCTGACCAACCTATTGGGTTCATCTGGTTTTATAGATAAGTACAGCTGAGTATCATCAGCATAGCAATGGAAATTTATGCCATGCTGTCTAATAATGTTACCTAATGGAAGCATGTATAAAGTGAAAAGAATCGGTCCAAGCACAGAACCCTGGGGAACTCCATGACTTACTCTGGTGTGTGAGGAAGATTCTTCATTTACAAGAACAAACTGAAATCTATCAGATAAATATGACTCAAACCAGCCTAATGCAGTTCCTTTAATCCCAATAACATGTTCAAGTCTGTGTAATAAGATACTGTGATCGACCGTATCAAATGCAGCACTGAGATCCAACAGGACAAGCACAGACACAAGTCCGCTATCAGAGGCTAAGAGGAGATCATTGGTAACTTTGAGCAGTGCAGTTTCTGTGCTATGATGCACTCTGAATCCATTACTGAAACTCTTCAAACAGATTATTTCTGTGTAAGTGATCACAAAGCTGAGCTGCAACTATTTTTTCAAGAACTTTAGACATGTTAGATTCGGTTCTTTTAGTAGGAGGCTCAAGAACGGACCGGAGTAATTCAAGTGAAAATGAAGTCTTTATTGGCATGGCAACAAGTGGAGTATTTCAGCGCTGGTCTCAGTCTGACAGAACTCTCGCAGGAATCCGTCAGACAGAGCCCCGTCTCTCCGGTTACACCTCGTATATACATCGCATAGTTTCCCACGGGGGTTTGAAGTGACTTCATGTATCATTATGTAAGCTTATGTGAAAGCTGTTCATCATTGCATATAAAGCAGCAAGCAAGTCTTCATTGCACAGGCATGGAAATAGTAAACATAATTGTAATGCTTAAGCTACACTTTCAAATCAGGACTATTCCATCATTTTACTCGGAACAGAAACTCTTTCCGAGAGGGTTAAGACCTTCATAAGTCACTGATTATAACTCTGCAAATAAGCACATTTAGAAAATAATTGTGATGCTTTAGCAAAACCTTCTATATCAGGAGTTTTAATCAAGTTTCTAGAAATAGAGACTCTTTTCTAGTAAGTTTAAAACCTTCCTTACTCAACTGATAATAACTCCGCAATGAGCACATTTCTTACTAGATTATATGTAGAAAATAATAATTTGATAAAATTTTCACATCATTTCTATACTACTGACACTCAAACATTGCATAAGGCAATTAACATTACCAGCAGGCTCGTCCACCGTTTGCAGCGAATAGGAGCGAAAACCCGATGGCTGAACCGGGAAAAATTCACCTATGGCCCCATTCCACTTGGCGACCGACCAACCTAGGTCCCGCTCCAAACAGCTGAGTCACCCCACTGGCAATTGACATTCTAAAAATGATTCATTATCAGCCTTTAAGAGGAACTATCTAAACACTTTAAACATGAAACATAAACATATAAATTTAATCAAGGCTCGATTATATGAGTATATTAGCCTCTGAGTAATTATGATTAACTTTCTAAATTATATATTTTTCTTAGATGACCACATGACGAGTCGTGTGGTCTCTTGTGGTCCAATCCTGTCGGTGCTCGGTTTTCCTCTTGGCTGAACGTCTGTTCAGCATTCTGATCCGGAACTAATCTTGGAAGGAGAGGTCACCAGTACATCGCTTCCTTGAGGGATATTCAGCATCCCCTCCCTAACTACTATTCTTTTGGGATAATTTTGTTGTGTTGTTTTCCACCATCATCTTGGCATGATGGGAAAGGCCTCCCAGAACTCAAGCTTATGAGTCCTCCGGCCATGCGTCCTGTAGTGGTTCTGAATCTGTGGAATAATATTAGCAAATCTCGCAGCGCAGTAGTGCAAAATGTCATTTGCACTGTATTTTTATACTTAGGGCATCTCTCTTTGAAAGGTTCAATTTCAATGCCCAATTCATTCTTAATTTTGTTTTTCATATTGACCCCAAACAAAACAAAACCAAAAGAAACAAAAGAAAAGAAAATCAAATCAAATCAAAGAAATCATAAAATAAACACAAACCAAAACAAAACAACTGGCCAGTTGGTATAACCCTTGCTTTTAGGTCGCTTTGTTCGGGGAAAGCATTATGCACGCGCAGCCACTTGTTCTCACCACTTTTTATCTATACCAACCCCCAATATTGAACAGAAACCACTCGAGATCTGCTGGCGCAGTCAAATATCTTCGAGCGGCAAACCCCACCCCACAGTTGCATGAAAATTAAAAAATCTGACCCTGTGTCCTACAGTATAAATTTATTCTTGTCAGACCGACTATGTCTCGGGATTATAGACCGCTTCGCACACCGGAGGTCTCAATCCCTCGTCCTAACTTTCGTCAGAGGAGAAACCTTCCGTGTCGGAATTCCACTAATTTTATTTATTTATTTAGTTGACCCCCCTCAATTTGGGGATTTTATAAACTACTTCGGCCACACTTAGCTATTAGTGCACGGAAACAAATTTTGAAGACAAGTTCTCCGACTGGGATATTCATTTATAAAATGAATTTATCTTGTCTTTTATTTGTTCGAATTCACTTGTCAGGACACTTATTCACTTTCCCTATTGAGACTATGTGTATCATACTTCACGTGTTACCATGCAAACATCAGACAGTACATTAACACTTGGATTTACCATGACCAGAGGACAACTTAATTCAGGTTATTCAATATGCAGAAATTTCACATTTAGTCATTAAGTGGTGTTCTGCTCACCTTTTTTCTGGCGCCTGATTGTCTGAAAAAAGCTGTCCCTCCAATCACCTCGAGGCGTCCTCCCTCGGATGGGGGTCGGTCGCACGGCACGGTGGTCCTTTAGCCTTCGAACCTCGTGTCACGGCACCATTTGTTAGATTCGGTTCTTTTAGTAGGAGGCTCAAGAACGGACCGGAGTAATTCAAGTGAAAATGAAGTCTTTATTGGCATGGCAACAAGTGGAGTATTTCAGCGCTGGTCTCAGTCTGACAGAACTCTCGCAGGAATCCGTCAGACAGAGCCCCGTCTCTCCGGTTACACCTCGTATATATGTCTCCTAGTTTCCCGAGGTGGATCCCTGGTTGATCAAATGTGATTGGATATGAATCGTACTAACCCAAATAATGTCTCTGAGGAATTCAAATAATGTGTGTGTATCAATCTGCCCTTGGTTTCCCAGACTTTCATGATTGTTTTGTCTGTCTACTCCTGCATCACTTAAGGTCATATGGAAAAGTACTGAGACTTATTTCATTCCTAATGTCTAAGAACAAAGCCAATTATAACAGACATAAAAGGGAGATTGGATATAGGTCTATAATGAGCCAACACTTCTGAATCAAGAGTAGGTTTTTTAAGTAAAGGTTTAATTACAGCAACCTTAAAAGTCTGAGGTACATATCCTGTCAACAAAGACAGATTGATCAAATCCAATATGGAAGTGTCAATTAAGGGGAAAACCTCCTTGAACAGTCTGGTTGGGATTGGGTCTAAAACACAAGTTGATGGTTTAGAAGAGACTATTGCTGTTGTTAGTTCAGAGAGATCAACTGGACAGAAGCCGCCTAAATATAAATCAGGTTCTAAAGATACTTCTAAAGCTGCTGTACTTGATGATACATCACTGATAATAGTGGGAAGGACTCCATCAATCTTCTCTCTGATAGAAACAATTTTATTAATAAAGAAGCTCATGAAATCATCACTGCTGAGAGTTAAAGGAATACCTGGCTCAGCAGAGCTCGGACTCTTAGTCAGACTGGCTACAGTGCTGAAAAGAAACCTGGGATTGTTCTTATTCTCTTCTATCAATGATGAATAATAAGCAGTTCTAGCTTTACGAAGGGCTTTCTTATACGTTATTAAACTATCTTTCCAGACTAACTGAGACTCTTCTAAATTAGAGGAACGCCACTGTCTCTCCAGCTTTCTTGCAGTCTGCTTTAAAGCACGCAGCTGTGAATTATACCAAGGAGCCAACCTCTTCTGACTGATTACCTTCCTTTTCAGAGGGGCAACATTGTCCAGTGCTGTACGCATTGAAACTATAGTGCTGTCAACAAGAGAGTCAAGTGTTGCTGGAGTAAAGTTTAGGTAGTCGTCCTCTGTCATATCTGCACATGGCAGTGAAGAAAAGGATGATGGAATTAATTCTTTAAATCTGGTTACAGCATCCTCTGATAAACACCTTCTATATGTAAATTTCTTCTCAGAAACTGTATAGTCAAGTAATGTAAACTCAAAGGTTATCAGAAAATGGTCAGATAAGACAGGGTTATGAGGGAACACTGTTAACTGTTCACTCTCAATGCCATAAGTCAGCACAAGATCAAGGGTGTGATTAAGGCAGTGAGTCGGTCTGTGAACACTCTGAGAAAATCCAATAGAGTCCAATATAGAATTAAAGTTCATATTCAGGCTGTCATTTTCAACATCTACATGAATATTACAGTCACCCACTACAATGACTTTATCTGTACTCAGCACTAACTGGGATAAAAACTCTGAGAATTCAGACAGAAACTCAGAATAAGGGCCAGGTGGACGATACACAACAACAAACACAAGAGGTTTCTGGGATTTCCACTTTGCGTGGGAAAAACTGAGAATCACAGATTCAAAAGAGCTCAAACTAATCTTGGGTCTGGGACTGATTAGTAACCCTGATCTGAAGATAGCTGCCACTCCTCCTCCTCTGCCTGTGGTTCGAGGAACGTGAACATTTAAACAGTCAGAGGGAGTTGCTTCATTAATGCTAACATGATCCTCCTGCTGCAGCCAGGTTTCTGTAAGACAAAATATATCAATATGATGATCACAAATCAACTCATTCACTAACAGAGACTTCGAAAGAAGAGATCTGATATTCAGCAAACCACATTTAATAGATTGATGTTTTTGTTCAGTTAAAGTTTTTGTTTTAATCATTTCTTTTTGCACAAGAGGATTTGCTCCTTTTGTGTTAATCGATTGTGGGGGTAGCAGCAGGTGGGAAGCTGCAGAGAAGTGTGCAAGACTACAACTCTGCATCCTGCTCTGAGCCCTGGGTTGTCATGTTTTAGGGTGGCAAATAAATTCGTCCATATTTCTAGAAATGAGAGCTGCTCCTTCCAAAGTGGGATGGATGCCGTCTCTCCTCATCAGACCAGGTTTTCTCCAGAAAGATTGCCAATTATCTATGTAGCCCACGTTGTTTGCTGGACACCATCTAGACAACCAGCGATTGTAGGACGACATGCGGCTAAACATGTCATCACTGGTCAGATTTGGCAGGGGTCCAGAGAAAACTACGGAGTCCGACATTGTTTTGGCAAAATCACACACCGATGCAACATTAATTTTAGTGACCTCCGATTGGCGTAACCGGGTGTCATTAACGCCGACGTGAATAACTATTTTACCATATTTACGTTTATCCTTAGCCAGCAGTTTTAAATAGGATTCTATGTCGCCCGCTCTGGCCCCTGGAATGCATTTGACTATGGCCGCTGGTGTCTCTAATGCCACGTTTCTGACTATGGAGCTGCCAGTTACCAGGGTTTTATCCTCAGCGGGTGTGTCGCTGAGTGGGGAAAATCTGTTAGAAGCGCGGACAGGTCGATGGTGAACAACGGGCTTTACTTTAGAGCTATGCCTCTTCCTGACAGTCACCCAGCCACGTTGTGATCCCGGCTGCTCGGGTTCTGCTAGGGGGAGGCTAATTGAGCTAGCTACGCTAGGTGGCTCCACACTGGCTAAAGGGACCTGGCTCGCTAGCGGTTGATTTTCAACAGTGCAGAGCCGAGCTTCCAATTCAGATAACCTCGCCTCCAAAACTACAAACAGACTACATTTGTTACATGTACCATTATCGCTAAAGGAGGCAGAGGAGTAACTAAACATCTGACACACGGAGCAGGTGAAAGCAGGAGGAGGAAGAGAACCGGTAGCCATGCTACGCTAGAGAACTAGACACACCGTTAAAAAGTGAAAATAAAGATTGAAGATCTGTAGGAGTGTGTTAGAACAGAACGGTAAGCTATAGAGTTTAACAATGCAAAATTGTGTAAGTTATAGATAGAAATAAAGTGATTATCAGTACTCCAAGCGGAGCAAGAAATTCTACAGTGCACAAGCAAGGTAACAGGAAGTGATGCAACACGTCTTACCGCAAAGCAAAGCGTCACATTCAGTGTCACAATATCGCCGAGGTCTTTTCTTTGTCCTTGCAGAGTCCATTTTTGTGTCAAAACAGTGCAAATTTGCCAGCTGTGGTCAGACAACATTATATAGCAAAAGGACGGGAGGTTGTCTCGCGAGTATTCCGTGTAATGACGTATACGCATATGATTGGTGGAGCTCAACGGCTCGCATAAGCTCTCGTTCAATCGCGTATGAGAAACATTGTGTCGTGCAGTGTAAACAAAAAGTTTAAGCAGATCTGGCGGCAACAAGGTAGACAGAAATCGCTGAGGTCCCGTGCTGTGAAAACTGACCTGGTTTGCGGAATACAATGGCTGGAAGACGACTTGCTTTCAACTCCCCAGCAACTCTCTGCGGGTCTACAGGTTTGTGTGTTTTTTTCTACTTGCACATGACCATTTGATTGCTTAATTTTAGTCTTGTTGACACTGTACAGCACTTGGGACAGTTCTCGCTGATTTTAAATGTGCTGTATCTTAAACTTACTTACTCACTTGCTTACAGGCAGATAAAATGAAAGTCCTGTTGAATGCTATGACCGGGATGTCTCGTATGGTGGCCAGCACTGTGGATACGGTCGTGGAGAAGGTGCTGGGGGGAAATCGACCAGAGATTCGCTAGGTTGGAGGCAATATGGCCGTCGAGAACGCACTGGAGTTACATTCCAGAGAAGTTGAAGAGCGCACAAGAGAAGGCGGATACAGAATCCGAAAATCGCGGTAAGAGTAGGTTATTGACTGTGGCTTTAGGCTAAACTCAACTTAATTTTGTCCATCACGTGAAAACCAGTGTGAGTTGCTGTATTTAAAAAAATGTATTTCGTGTTTTCAATTTATAGGAAGCAGTTCGCCGCCTGCATAACTCACCGTGGCATTATAATCCAGATCAAGGGTAAGAATAAGTGAATGTTCTCCCAATATCTGTCAAGACCAGAGAATGGAGGACGCAGATGCAGGAGGTTTAAATCCAAGACTTTTATTTAGAGGCGACAGATCGACCCGTTCCTCGTGAGAGAAGCTAAGAAGGGCTATGAAATATTACTCTAAGATTATACTTTCCAAAAGTGGAGAAATATATCTCTATAAAAATTATCAAAACTCAAAATCACTCCACTAGCGGAGGAGAAATCAAAAGACCATGAAACGTTATGATTAAACTAAATATCACTCCTACTGAGGAGGAAAAGAAAAACCTCTCCTAAAAATCGGAGGAACTAAGCTATGAAACTTTTACCAACAAAAGGGCCACTCCACTCAGGAGGGAAAACAAAAGGGCTATAACAAAAATTACCTCTGTAACTCTTACAGGTTCTATATTATCAAATATTACTCTAGGAAAAACAAAAAATCTCTCTTACGAGGAAATACCACTGGGAACTCGGAAACGGGTTTGGGAAAAACAGGCTTGGAACGAACGCGAGGATGATGCTCTATACGGGGACAGATACAACACACTGGCACAAGACAGGGGGAGACGCAGACTCTTAAGCACACAGGGGTAATGGGAAACAGGTGGAATCCTTCATACCACAATCAGACTGGAACACGAGAGGAAGGGCAAGTGACCTGGAACGAGAGGGAAGTTAGTCTTTCAAAATAAAACAGGAAATGACGAGACAAGACAAAAACCCAACTTAACCTCACCACGGTGTGACAATATTTAGTTGAGTTGGACCCGATGTTACGTTACGTTAATGCAGTTTTTTTTATTAACCATAGGCCTTTTGTTTTTACAGGCTACTGTCACCTCACAATATGGATGTAACGAGTCGCTTGAAGGAGGCGGTGTCAAACAGTCCGAACTTCAGAGAGGCAGACGGGGACACTATCCAGGGTGAGCGGCGCTGACTTTTACCACGGCTGGCACTGATACTTTTAAGCACTGGTCATTTTATTCATTCCTCTTGTTTGTTTGTTTTTTATCTGCGTGACGGACCTGTGTGCTGTGCTACAGGCGCGTCTTGAAGCCAACCCGAAATACTCCCAGTCTCACCACAGAAGAGTGAAAGAGAGTAAGAACATATACGCGCTGTCAATATGACTTTTGTTACTTTATAGACAAGTTGTCAATATGCTGTGCATGGATAGACTATGTTTTGATTATTTATTGGTTATTCCAACAGCTCCCAGAAGCCAGCTTCTGATCCAGGATGAGGACGTCTGACAACCCCCGCAGACCCTGCAGGGACCGGAGGAATGAGAAGAATGCGGATTCCAAACGGCGCCGTTTAGGCTTATTGTGTATATTGTAGGCTACAGCAGTGTGTGTATATAGTTTTCAATTCTTTATTATCAACATGGTTCTTATTACAATGTAAGCTATGTACATTGTGTGGTGTGGCAATAAAAGCGCTTTAAAAAAAAGTTTCCTTTTTCATTTCCTCAATAGATTCACGTCATTCATGCCTGCATTCATAGCCTAGTCATAGTGCAGCTTATAAGAATGACGTGAATATATGAAGTACACAAACATCCCAGGAATATTAGTAATCATAATCACAATTATTAATCATAATTGCTGAATGATATGCCAATATAAAGTATGCATATATTAACCTAATTGGCCAATGGGCAGTCAGCTTTACAGGAGCTTTTTCATGTAATCACGTGCCTTTTTCGTCCAATACCAGCGAGGCCAGTGAGAGGTCCAGGCACTCTCACAGCGGGGTGCTAATCGCTGAGCCATTAGCACCCCGCTGTGAGAGCCCGCCGCGAGTCGGGTTCGTTTCCGACGATTTTGTCGCTCAACAAACTTAAAGTTTGTCTGCCTGCAAGCGCCCAGGTGCGTCCGAAAATTAGGCAAATTCGCGGATGTTCACTGCCGTCCAGTGACACAAATCCCTCTTTTCGTGCAGTGTATCATATCACCACTTTCACTGTCTCGAAAAATCAATCAGTAGGTGCCAGTGCAACTAAAGAAACGCAACTATACACACGTATTGAACATGAAATTAAATGTGAGAGAACATGGTATTCATTAAAACTAACCAATACCTAACAAACATCCGATCTACACCCACATTGGACCAGACTCAGAAAAATGGGGGACAGGTAATAATGTTAATGATACAAATTATTGAAAACTCCTTTCAAAACAGTCAAGGACACTGTAGAAACAAGATTATGCTGCCCTCAGTATATGTGCTGTGATACACCTTGGCAGTTAGACAAACTCCTTCCTAACATCACGACTCTGGAGACAGCTGTCCCTTGTCCACAGGTTTAATGACGTAAGAAAGAGTAAAACTAAAACACACAAAGACATAATGAATACAAATAAAATTGCTTCCTCTTTATACTTACATACACACACCATGTAAATATACTGATTCTTAAATCAACTAAAGTGCTTGTTTTTAACTGCTACCTTTCATGTATTTATTACCTTTTTTACCTGCAAAGCCATTGTATTTTTAACATATTTTAACGTATAATCAACTATTTATTCACATTTCTTCCCTTACATGAATTTTAACAACAGTAACAGTAACTATAATGACTCAATAGACTTTCTGCATAAACTTCTCAAAAACATTGACACAAAAATAATCTGTGAATCTGCAATCATTAATAACAATAAAACTACTTGATACATACCAACGATGCCATCAAAGAGCATAAGATGCAGGCAGATTCAACATGGTAGAAAAAACTAACAAATACAGCAACTCTGCAGCATGCTTCTCCTCACTTCCTGTTTATAAGCAAGGAAATAAGTCACCTGAAATTCGACATGCATTTCCTGTTTCAAAATAAAAGATTTACCGATTGTAACAAAACACTCCCCGCCTGGCGTGGATACACGCCACTCAATAAAACCTTACATAGTTGAATTCACTGAGCCTCTGGGGGGAGAAGAAGCACTATCTCAGAAACAGGCCTAAGAAAAAGTTTAGTCACTCCTGTTCTTGTGACCTTGACTTCAACCTTTCGCACCTTCCCGTCTTCACTGGGGAAGGTCTGCATTACCAGTCCAAGAGGCCATTCATTTCTTGGTATTTGACTGTCCTTGAGGAGAACAACACTTCCTGAGTTGATGTTCGGACAAGTGGACTGCCACTTCTTGCGTGCCTGTAGTGTTGGGAGGAATTGCTTTAGCCACCTATCCCAGAAGGTGTTGGACAGGTGCTGGACCTGCCGCCACTGGCGCTTGTAGAGGTCTGAAACTCCAAAATCTCCAGTAGGAGCAGACAGGACATTCACCTTTTGGGTTAGAAGAGCAGCTGGTGTAAGTATGAATGAGTCCTTAGAGTCAGTTGTCACAGGAACAAGGGGCCTGCCATTTATAATGGCTGCTACTTCTGCCATGAAAGTCACCAGCACCTCGTGGGTAAGTTTGTCCTTCAGCTGAAGGAACATGGAGTCTAGAATTCTCCTTGCGAGACCAATCATTCTTTCCCATGTACCGCCAAAATGAGAGGCGTGCGGAGGGTTAAAGGTCCAAGAGCAACCTTGACCTGACAGGTAAGTCTTCACAGTGATGTCAGCAATGTTCGAGGGTATCTTCAACTCCTTGCAAGCACCAACAAAATTGGTGCCACGGTCCGAGCGGATGTGTTTCACAGGACCGCGCACAGCCAGAAAGCGCCTTAGCGCATTGATGAAGCTGGATGTGTCAAGGGATTCTATGACCTCAATATGAACTGCTCTCACGCTCATACATGTGAAGATTACGGCCCACCGTTTACTGTGGGCATGACCTCCTCTTGTTCTACGTGAAGAGACATTCCAAGGACCGAACACATCAAGCCCGACATTTGTAAAGGGAGGCTCTGTCGAAAGACGTTCCGCTGGCAGATTAGCCATCTTTTGGATTGTAAGTGGGGCTCTAAGCCTTCTGCAGATTACACACTGGTGGATGATGCTGCTCACTTTTCTCTTGCAACCAATTATCCAAAAGCCAGCTGTACGGACAGCCCCTTCTGTAAACAGACGGCCTTGGTGATGGATGTGTTCGTGGTGATGCATGATGAGTAAAGTTGCAACCTGATGTTTGCCAGGAATAATCACTGGAGTCTTTTCACTCTGATCAAGGTTTGCATTGTGGAGGCGGCCTCCGACTCTCAGAAGACCGTGTGCATCAATTAGGGCTGTCCACGACCAAGGATTTTGTTGGTCGACCAGTGGTCGTCATTTACTCCGATTAATCGACTAATCGACCCCCCCCCCCCCCAAAAAAAAAAAAAAAACATTTGAAAAAAAAAGTGATTTTTTTTTTTTTTTTTTTTTTTAAACAACAACATTTACCTTTAATGCCCGGCTGCCGCATCTATGTGCATTTACCAAAATGTTTCCTGGTTTGTCTAAACACTAGGCCTATAGCCTACACAAAAATCAATTGACTGCTCAGTTCTTCTCTCAGTCGGAGAGTGAGAAAAAACCCGACGTTAGTGACCATTGGCTGACAAGCAGAATTTTACAAGCGCACAAGCCGGGTGCTTCAAGTCTGCCCTCTCTTTACACGGGCAAATTATTTCAGATTTTGACATTCTGAATGTGTCACAAAAAATAATCAGAAAGACAGACGGACTTTGAACATTCTGACCGCGATTTGGATCTCACCACGGTCCAATGGAGGATAACAGAAGACATAGTGTCGGTGCTGAAGCCGATGGTCACACTTACCGAGTTGCTTTCACAAGATGTTAATGCATCTCTCTGCCACGCTGCCCATGCTCATAAACATGAAAAGACGTCACCAAAATAAAATAAATAAACCTGTTGCTGCGCGAGGATGACAGCGCGGCCGTGATCTGTGTGTGGTAACGGGGTCGGAAAGTACAGCGGTGACCGGCCACCTCTGTTCCAGAAGGCGCTCCAACATGCAGTGGAGTTCCATCTCGTGGAGACATCCTGGATGAGTTTGTGTTCAACAACGTTCTGTTGTATTTGTTTTTCAGTGAGAGCCGCTGTAGCCTCGGCACTTTTCTTAAAATGTCCAACAAGACGTCTGGCAGCTGCTATGACACGGCAAATGGGATCTTTTTTAAGAGCCGCATTGATGCACCGCTGCAAAGTGTGCCCTGCGCAACGAACTCCTTGGACGTTACCCCAGGACGCGCGCTAACTGATCGTTCTGTCCTTGTGACACGAAATTACCGTTTTGATTTGTTTGACGTCTTCCTTTGTCAAGCCCTTCAAATTAAAAGTCCCGGGAGCCCTTTGACGAGACGCGGCTTTTTTTTTTCCTGCGACCAATCAACCAATGGAATTTGGTCGACTGGTAATTTTTTTGGTCGACCAATCGATTATTTGCCGTCAGCCCTAGCATCAATGAAAGGATCCAGATTTTTGAGAGAGCTACTCCTTGGAATCTGCTCATGTTTTTGGATACATTTGATCTCTTCACTGTAGACATCATCTTGTACGGCTCGAATTATGGTGCGTGACGCTTGATCAGACTCCTCCACAGTGTATCCTGTTTTGCAGTAATGCCAGCCTTTGCAAGTCTTCTTCTTCAAGGTTGTGTTGAAAAAACGGGCTATGTGTATGAGGCGAGTAATGGCCCGAGTTAGAGACTTCCAGGATGAGGACTTTGAGAATCGATGGGAACCAAGCTGCTTGGACGTTGTTGTAGTACTCAAAGTGGACACAAGAGGGCGAATGTCTGGGTCTGAACTTGGGTCTACAAGTTCATAGGTGTTCTCCAAGGCACGTGTCTCTGGTTTGTATAGAGATTTGGGTCCACTCAGCCAGTTAGTGTCATTCAAATGGCCTGCGGTGACAGAACGTGTCGCGTGGTCCGCAGGGTTCTGTTCTGTTGACACGTAGCGCCACTGATCTGGGCGAGAGGACCTTCGGATACGTAATACCCGGTTACTTACATAAACATAAAAGCGCCTGGTTTGATTAAAAATGTAGCCCAGGACTACTTTGCTGTCTGTGTGGAAGTTTGTAGCATCGAGCTGAAGGTCTAGTTCTGCCGAAATTAAGTCCGCTAACTCCACTGCAAGCACCGCTGCACAAAGTTCCAGTCTTGGAATTGTTTGCTCAGGACGGGGGGTTAGCTTGGCTTTGCCCTTTACAAATCCCACCTGGTTATTTCCAGCAGAGTCAGTCACTTTTAAATATGCAACAGCGGCGATAGCTTTCGTCGATGCGTCAGAAAAGACGCACAATTACCTTCTGACAGCTGCTGAGGGTGAAGTTGTTGTATAGGCTCTGGGAATCGAAAGTTGGGACAGTTCTTTCAAAGAAGCTCTCCAAGCTGTCCATGCTTCCTCCATTTCTTGGGGCAAAGGCGAGTCCCAGTCACTGTTCTCAACAGTGAGTTCTCTCAGAATAGCCTTGCTTTGTATCGTGACTGGAGCTACAAACCCTAAAGGATCGTAGAGGCTATTGATTGTTGACAAGACACCCTGTCGAGTGTAGGGTTTTACCTCATCAGAGACGCTGAAGTAGAAGCAGTCGGTCTGGAGGTTCCAATTGATTCAAAGGCTACGCCTCATTGGCAGCGCATCTGCATTGAGGTCCAGGTCTTTAAGGCCTTTTGCACGATCTGCAGCTGGAAAGCCCTCCATGACCTCCTTGTTGTTTGCTGCGATTTTGTGCAGCCTTAGGTTTGATTTGGAGAGAACATCCTGCGTCTTTTTTAACAGGTTGACCGCAGCTTCGACTGTGGGCAGGGACTTCAACCCATCGTCTACATAGAAGTCACGCATCACAAAACGTTGAACTTCAGGCGATTGCTTCCCTTCTAAAGCACATCAGTACACCGAGCAGTGTGTTGTTCAGATCAGGCCCAGTCAACAGCACGTCGTTGAGCGACACACCGTTGTACTGAGCACTGGAATTGAAGACCACTCGAATTTGTTTTGGTTTTCTTGGATGGTACACACCAAATATCGGTAAGTACCACCGTTCTTCTTCCTTCCCTAGAGGAGGGGCTAACTCGGCATGACCGTTCTTTAACATCTTGTCCATGAAAATGAGAAAGTGGTCTCTCATTTCGGGCTTCCTTTCAAAGTTGCGCATGAGGGACTTGAGACGGTTCAATGCTTGTGGCCTGTTATTGGGGAGCTGTTGATGTGGGCATTTAAAGGGTAATGGAGCTACCCAACTGTTGTTTGCATTTTTTATTAGTCCATCTTCCATTACTTTCATGAACAAAATGTCCTGAATAGACGGAGCAATGTTGTTGTCCTCTTTGGTCTGCTTGAAGATGTTATGTCCTAGGCTGTCGACGTCACAGCTTGATGTCTCCTCAGGATGTGTTTGGAGGTGGTTTGTGATTTGGGTGTCACTGTATTTTTCCTTTACATGGAACACGTTTGGACACGGGTCAAAGAGAGTAGGACGTCCTCGTTCCGTGGTGTTTGTGTAGAAGGCGCTGACTGTCGGCGGTTTGTGAACGTTGCCCAAACATACATTACCCACGATGACCCATCCCAAATCCAACTTCTGAGCATAAGGTAGGTTGTGTGGGCCATTCACCTGTTTGCGGACTTTATGCACTCTGATAATGTCCCGACCCAAGAGAAGCATAATTTCGGCCTGTGGGTCGATATCTGGAATGAGATGTGCAACTGACTTTAGGTGTGCATGATGAAAAGCCGCATTTGGAGTTGGAATCTCGTCTCTGTTATTTGGAATATCATCACATTCTATGAGGCTGGGTAGTGGGATGCTGACTGTCCCATCCAGCGATTCCACAATGTAGCCACTAGCTCTTCTTCCCGTTGTTTCCTTTACTCCAGCACACGTTTTCAATGAGTAAGGAGCCCTTGGACTTTGATCATTAAATATTTTGAAGAACTGTGAACGAACTAGTGATCTGTTGCTCTGCTCATCCAAAATCACATATGTCTTCACTGCTTTGTTAGCGTGGCCTGCTGGATATACTTTCACAAGGGATATTTTAGAGCACAATCGGTCAGTCACTTCTCCACCACAGATATCTGTGCATTTGGTGGTGACATGGGCTTGTGAAGAGATATCCTGCTCCCCGCCATGCTCTGAAGCCGAGTCCATTCCTTCAACCCAGGGTGCAGGTCCAGGGTGAAGCGCTGTGTGGTGTTTTTCACTTTTACATTCATAACATCTGACATTAAATGTGCAGTTCTTTGCAATGTGTGATGATGAAGCACAGCATTTGAAGCAGACATTATTCTCTCTTAAGAACGCCTTACGTTCTTCGATGAGCTTTTCTCTGAATGCACGGCATTTGTATAAAGGGTGAGGTTTTCTATGTATTGGACACAGTTTGTCACAGTCATCAAATTTCTTTGAGGGCTCCCTGGGATCAGAAATGGCTCTGGGAAATATCTCTGTTTTGTGAACATTGACTTCTCGCTGTCTGTTTGGCTTCCAAGCTGTTCTTTCTGTCCTGAGAGCCACATCTGAATGAGAGACAAAGTTGAAACTTGGGTCATTCTTGACACTGTCTTCCTGACTCACAAAGTCCACAAAGAAGGCAATGGGGGGATATGGAACATGATATTGCCGCTTGTAGGATGCCCCAACTGACGCCCATTTTTCCTGCAGACCGAAGGGGAGCTTCTGTACAATAGGGTTGACACCTCTCGCCGTATCGAGGAAAGAGAGGCCAGGTAGATCTCCTTCGGCTTTGGCTGACTCCAGTTCCATTAAAAGATCACTCAGCTTTGTTAGTTTAGAATAATCTCGATTTGTTATTTTTGGAAAGGCGTCGATACGTTTGAACAGAGCATCTTCTATCACTTCTGCTGAGCCGTAAGATTGTTCAAGTCTGTTCCATATCATATCCAATCCCGCTACTGGATAGTTGATGTGTATTGCTCTTATGTGCTCGACGTGTTCTGCTGACTCTTTGCCGAGCCACTTAAACAGAAGATCCATTTCTTCGCTCGGTGTCAGGTCTAAACCTCTGGTTGCATTCTGAAAAGAACGTTTCCAGGCTCTGTAGTTTTGAGGTCTGTCGTTGAATTGAAGTAGGCCTGTAGCCACAAGCTCACGACGAGCAAAGTATCTCACGAAATCGCTAATGTTGGAGTTGTCATTATTGGAGTTTGTAGGTAAGCAATGTGATTTAAGAGCAGAATGACCTTTGTCGTGTTGAGGTCCAAGACCGTGCTCAGGAGTGGCATTGTGGTCATGAGTGTGAAGGGAAGTGATATTGACTTGGGCTGGATGGAAAGAGTTCGCTTCAGATTTGACAGCTGAAGCTGGAATTTTGTAGTCAGGGCTTGGGTTTCTTTTGGTTATGACACCATCATCAGGCGGCTGAGCATCTGTGTTTTGTGTTTTGGCTTAGTCGATCACATATTGTTCTGTGCGTTGTGCAGCTTCTAAAGGGGCGGAATCCAGATTTAACACACAGCTATGTCTTTCACTATTTACATCTACTGAAGCTTCAAGGGCCTCAGCTTCAGCTACGGCTGCAGCTGTCTCTTTTTTATAATTTAGCATTTCTATTGAGGCTTCCAGCTTAGCTTTTTCTAGCTTAAGGCTCATTTCCTCTTCGGCGTATGACATGCGTGCCTTTGCCGCCTCTGCTCTCGCCCTTGCTTTGGCTGCTGCGGACCCCGTCGATGATGCACTCGAGGTTGTAGTGGAACATGTAGCACGGGACCGCGTCTTTAATGAAGTTGCGTTTACCCGATTTCTTTAAGTTGTGTTTTTTATTTTGAATAGTCACGTGGATAAGGCACTGGCCTCCTAAGCCAGGGATTGTGGGTTCAAGTCCCATCTGAGGTGTGTAGCAGAGTGGCGCAGCGGAAGCGTGCTGGACCCATAACCCAGAGGTCGATGGACCGAAACCATCCTCTGCTATGTATACATTTTCAAATCAAACTCAACATCTCTCATTAAAAAAAAACTGGAAAAGATGATGTAACATTCAGCAACCTCACAATTGACACTTGACCAACTCTGAAACCCTTTCTACACACTCTTAATTCAACCTTGTTTGGTGTGCTTACAAGTGTTCTCCAATGTCCACTTTTCTGATATAAGTAAGAAAAAAGAATTATTGTGTCAAAAGACTGAAATCTTTCACTTTTGTTAAATGGATTAGAGGATCGTTTACCCGATTTCTTTAAGTTGTGTTTTTTATTTTGAATAGTCACGTGGATAAGGCACTGGCCTCCTAAGCCAGGGATTGTGGGTTCGAGTCCCATCTGAGGTGTGTAGCAGAGTGGCGCAGCGGAAGCGTGCTGGGCCCACAACCTAGAGGTCGATGGACCGAAACCATCCTCTGCTATGTATACATTTTCAAATCAAACTTAAAATCTCTCATAAAAAAAACCTGGGAAAGATGATGTAACATTCAGCAACATCACAATTGACACTTGACCAACTAAGAAACCCTTTCTACACACTCTTAATTCAAACTTGTTTGGTGTGCTTACAAGTGTTCTCCAATGTCTACTTTTCTGATAAATGTAAGAAAAAAGAATTGTGTCAAAAGACTGAAATCTTTCACTTTTGTTAAATGGATTAGAGGATCGTTTACCCGATTTCTTTAAGTTGTGTTTTTTATTTTGAATAGTCATGTGGATAAGGCACTGGCCTCCGAAGCCAGGGATTGTGGGTTCGAGTCCCATCTGTGGTCTGTAGCAGAGTGGCGCAGTGGAAGCGTGCTGGGCCCATAACCCAGAGGTCGATGGACCGAAACCATCCTCTGCTATGTATACATTTTCAAATCAAACTCAACATCTCTCATAAAAAAAACCTGGAAAAGATGATGTCATAGCATCACAATTGACACTTGACCAACTCTGAAACCCTTTCTACACAATCTTAATTCAAACTCGTTTGGTGTGCACATGAGTGTCCTCCAATGTCCACTTTTTGATAAAAATAAGAAAAAAGAATTATTGTGTCAAAAGACTGAAATCTTTCACTTTTGTTAAATGGATTAGAGGATTGTTTACCCGATTTCTTTTAGTTATGTTTTTCATTTTGAACAGTCACGTGGATAAGGCACTGGCCTCCTAAGCCAGGGATTGTGGGTTCGAGTCCCATCTGAGGTGTGTAGCAGAGTGGCGCAGCGGAAGCGTGCTGGGCCCATAACCCAGAGGTCGATGGCCCGAAACCATCCTCTGCTATGTATACATTTTCAAATCAAACTCAACATCTCTCATTAAAAAAAACCTGTTAAAGATGATGTAACATTCAGCAACATCACAATTGACACTTGACCAACTAAGAAACCCTTTCTACACACTCTTAATTCAAACTTGTTTGGTGTGCTTACAAGTGTTCTCCAATGTCCACTTTTCTGATATAAGTAAGAAAAAAGAATTGTGTCAAAAGACTGAAATCTTTAACTTTTGTTAAATGGATTAGAGGATCGTTTACCCGATTTCTTTAGGTTGTGTTTTTTTATTTTGAATAGTCACGTGGATAAGGCACTGGCCTCCTAAGTCAGGGATTGTGGGTTCGAGTCCCATCAGAGGTGTGTAGCAGAGTGGCGCAGCAGAAGCGTGCTGGGCCCATAACCCAGAGGTCGATGGACCGAAACCATCCTCTGCTATGTATACATTTTCAAATCAAACTCAACATCTCTCATTAAAAAAAACTGGAAAAGATGACGTAACATTCAGCAACCTCACAATTGACACTTGACCAACTCTGAAACCCTTTCTACACAATCTTAATTCAAACTCGTTTGGTGTGCACATGAGTGTCCTCCAATGTCCACTTTTTGATAAAAATAAGAAAAAAGAATTATTGTGTCAAAAGACTGAAATCTTTCACTTTTTTTAAATGTATCAGAGGATCGTTTACCCGATTTCTTTAAGTTGTGTTTTTCATTTTGAATAGTCACGTGGATAAGGCACTGGCCTCCTAAGCCAGGGATTGAGGGTTCGAGTCCCATCTGAGGTGTGTAGCAGAGTGGTGCAGCGGAAGCGTGCTGGGCCCATAACCCAGAGGTCGATGGACCGAAACCATCCTCTGCTATGTATACATTTTCAAATCAAACTCAACATCTCTCATTAAAAAACCCTGGAAATGATGATGTAACATTCAGCAACATCACAATTGACACTTGACCAACTAAGAAACCCTTTCTACACACTCTTAATTCAAACTTGTTTGGTGTGCTTACAAGTGTTCTCCAATGTCCACTTTTCTGATATAAGTAAGAAAAAAGAATTATTGTGTCAAAAGACTGAAATCTTTCACTTTTTTAAAATGGATTAGTGGATCGTTTACCCGATTTCTTTAAGTTGTGTTTTTTATTTTGAATAGTCACGTGGATAAGGCTCTGGCCTCCTAAGCCAGGGATTGTGGGTTCAAGTCCCATCTGAGGTGTGTAGCAGAGTGGCGCAGCGGAAGCGTGCTGGGCCCATAACCCAGAGGTCAATCGAGGAAAACCATCCTCTGCTATGTATACATTTTCAAATCATACTCAACATCTCTCATTAAAAAAAACTGGAAAATATGATGCAACAACACAATTCGCTACTTGCACTAAGTGTTTTGACGTGCTTCCGACTCCAAATAATACTGCTCAGCCATTCTGGTCTATTTGTTTACTTCGAACCGAACTAGCTCGCTAGATACTGAGGTAAAATTTGACGATGAATATGAATAAGAAAATGCGTTTTCAAAATCAATAAAAAAAATACACTGAACATTGTTGTGTTCCGCTTTGTTCTGCTTCTTCAATATTTATTGGCATATTAAGTTTCCACGGTTTTCCAACCCATCCTGACCTTAGAAGACAGTGGCTGGATAACATACGCCGGGACAGTTTCACCATCACCTCTCACTCAAAGGTATGCAGCAGACACTTTGCTGCCTTTAAGCTGATAGAGCCAACAAGCCTTGATGGCCGACGAAGGCTTGTTAGAGGGGCTGTGCCCAAGCTTTTTGAGTGGAACGGCTATGTCGTCTTAATATCACGCCCTAGTGTGTGGGAAAGAACCGAGCGGCCCATTGATCAAGTCCCTTCTGAGGAGCAAGAAGAGCACGACATCGCTAAGGATCACGACTACTGCTCCCTCCCTGAACCGTCTGCACTGGACATGTCTGCATCAGTTACGGAAGACATGTCCAAAGAAATAGAGGATCTGAGAAGGGAGATACGGGAGTTACGTGTCCACAGAGAGTTTGGTTTACAGCGGTTTGCTGGCTCCGACGCGAACATCCGATTCTATACCAGGTAACGTTAGATCTTAGTAGTGCTATTCAGCTAACTAACTGTCTGACTTTGACCAAAGTTTAAAAAGTTGCCTAACGTTACAGTGAAAGTACAGCACAAACAGCATCTTAATCAGTTTATCTGAATGTTAAGTAGCATACGAGATGAGACATTGGCTTAGTTGTTACAGCTAACATTATTTTGGTATTTGGTATTTTATTTTGGTAGCAAATACAATGTTAATGTATGACTGACATGATGTACATGTCTTTTGTGAATAGATTTCCAAGCTATGACCACCTGATGGCATTTTGGGGTTTGATTGAGCCTTCCATTTACAAAATGGTTCGGGTCTCAAGAGCCAAATCGGCTGCCAGGCGAAACAAAGAAGTGGCCACACCTACACGACCATCAACGGTAGGTTATGGTTTGAGCGTGCTTTGTAGTAACAGAGCCAGAGGTGGGATGCCATTGCATTTACAGAATGCTACGCTAAAGTACTCAGCCCCCTTTAAATACACCAGTGCACTTCATCAACTCACTGTTTCCCCCATGGTATGACACACATAACCATTATAAAACATGTTGTCAAACAATAGCACAGCCTTACTAGTTTATAACTTAAAGGAGTAACCTTTTTATTTGACCTTCCAGAGACAGCTGCTCAAGCCTATCGACGAGTTCTTTCTTTTCCTCGTCTTCCTGTCTGTTGGTTTAAAGGAGAGGGACCTGGCCGACGGTTCAACGTACATCAGTCCACAGTGAGCCGCATTATTGCAACATGGACAAGTTTTTTTGCCACTGCACTGGGGTCTCAATGCATCTGGCTCACACCTGCAGAAGTGCAAGCTTACCTCCCTGAGGAGTTCAGAGATTTCTCAGACACCCAGGTCATCTTGGACTGCACTGAGCTCAAGTGTCAGACACCATCCTCACCACTCCTGCAAAGTGAGATGTACTCCACCTACAAATCTCACTGCACCATGAAAGGCCTGATTGGCATAGCCCCACATGGTGCAGTCACATTTGTGTCCTCACTTTACGCTGAGTCAGTGAGTGACAAAGAGCTGTTCAAACAGTCAGGGTTGGCCAAGTTGCTCACGGAAGAAATGGCAGTGATGGTTGACAAGGGCTTCCTCATTAGTGGTTGTGTAAAGTGCAAAATATACTGCCCACCATTTTTGTCAAAGCAAAATCAGATGCCTGCATACCAGGTTACTGAAACTCAATCAATAGCACGACTCAGAGTACATGTGGAACGAGTCATTAGGAGAATTAAACAAAACAAATTGTTTGATGGCGTCATCCCCCTTTCCCATGCAGGAAACATTAGCCAAACGTTTACAGTGGCATGCCTGCTGTCAAACTACCAAAATAAAGCATTAGTTAAGGCATGGGTTAAGTAAAGCATAGATTCAACACCAGGTTCTTGTAATTTCATTTCGTGAATTTTGTTTATTCCAGTGGCAGATAATTTTGTTAAACATTCTGTAAATCTTATATACACAAACATTAATGTAAGCAAACTGTTGAATGTCCATCCATCCATCCATCCATCCATCCATCCATCCATCCATCATCTATACCGCTGAATCCGTGTTGAATGTCAAGTTCTTTTAATCAGTTGTTTCCTCTTAACATTTCATTGGCATATTTTGGCATGTATGTGTTGAAATCCTCTGGACATTTGTATAGATTTGTAAAAATGAACATTGTCACATATTGTACATATAACATATTGAACTATTGTAACATATTGGCTGGAAAAAAATCCCATCTGGCCATTTGTATAGATTTGTAAAAATGAACATTTTAACATATTGTACATATAACATATTGAACTATTGTAACATATTGGCTGAAAAAAAAATATGAATGAAAAATGAACTGTAATAAAATATTTTCTAACATATTTTTGTCATTCCAATCTTTCATTGAAGAACCTGGGTTTTGCTCATGTTTTTATAGTTCATTTCTCAATGACAGGTATCTTGGCATGTATACGTAGAAAAAGAAATGGTCAGCTTTTTCTCGAATTGATCTTTGCACTTGGGGATCCGTGTGTATTCGTTGCACAAGGTAGTCCTCCTGCGCCCACACAACAAAGTCGCACCACTGCATTCCAGTGATGAGCAGTTGTCCTTGCACTTGCCAGTAATATGCGTGACTCTTCTTTAGTTTAGGGGAACCACATTCCATTTGCAGATATTTGCAGTCAACGAAGTTTTGCACATTGGGACATTTGAATTCGACAAGGCCAAATTGGGGGTATTCAGTGGGGTCAAAAACAATGCCATCGGGGGTGGCAGCAAGCCAGGGTGTAGTGGGATGAATGACAAGACCACAGGGTGAGTAATTAACATTAAGTAGCCTACTGTACTCAGCTTCTACTACAGGCTCCATCTCAGCACCTCTCCTCATGTCTGCCGTCTGCCTTGTTTCCTTCATGATGCGCTCTGCAAGTGACTCTGCAGAGCTCTGGCCCCTGACATGACACACCTCTCGAAACCTAGAGGCGGTCACCCTGGGTCTGCGCAGCAGATGCCATTCAGAGCAACAGCTTTGCTCACGTGTTGCCTCCTCAATTTTGTGAGCCATTTCTAAAGTTAAAGCCATACTGCTCAGATGTAGTAGTTCCTCTTCTGAGCACACAAACATGCAATCAGATGGCAAGACATCCTCCCAGAGGCAAGTGCGGTGTTGATGGTGTGTCATAATGTAGTGTGATGTGCTGGGATGTCAAAGCAGGCTGCTGATATGACAGAACACTGCCCTTCTGCACTAACCCGAAAGCACTTTCCACAAGGGGTTTGTCAGGTCCCATGTTCATCGTGGTCACAAGTGGCCTGTCCTCATCACTAAATTTTGCATACGCCTCCGTTACTCTGAACATGCAGGGATCTGGTAATGGACCCACCATGCCTCTGTACAATCCACTCCTATAAAGAATTGTTAAGGCAAAACAGCACATTGATAAAGCATAATAAGGTGAGGAATACAGCAAACGAAGAAATAGCAATATGTTTTTGTAACACAGGAATCAAAACTTTACAACTCAAATTACCTTACTCCAGTCTGTACCATCCTATTTGGTACCGGCTTAGTAAAGACCATGGAGTTAATGGGTCCTGGCTTCACACCCTAATGGAAAAAACATTTACTGTGGATGGAGTCACTTTAAATCAAAACAGAGATATATAAAAAAAACCTGAACATCATTTAAATTACCATTGTTTGCGGCTTGTGCCATTGCTGTTCAGATTTTGGGCAGCTATGCACAGGGGGCACAACTGGCATGTTTAGTTGTGAATAATGTGCTGTTTGGAACAGCAATGCCACTATATGATTGCACAAAACAGTGCTTGCCACACAGGAGCATTGGCTGTGCGTCAACACCACTAGCGATGAATCGCGAAGCATACTCTAAGAAGAAAGAGAAGAAAATTAGAAATATAACCTCTGTTTCGTGGAGAAGAGCAATTAGGTTATTATTAGTAGAACAGTCATTGTTATTGTTACTGAACCATGCTCCTAGAAGATGCTTACCCTCCTGAATGCTTAGCCTCATACCCTCCCTACTCAAATAAACTTGAAAAGCCTTCCTTGATAACTATTATGCCCTAGATGGTGTATATTAGCAGTGTTAACTTCAAATCAAATTATCTGACCAATACCATACCATACCATACCAACTTTATTTATAAAGCACTTTATACACCCACAGGACCAAAGTGCTATACACAATCATAAAATACAATGCAATCATAAAATAGAAGGGTCAAATATAAAAGCATTACTAAAGTAATTAAAATGCAATCATAAAATAGAAGGGTCAAATATAAAAGCATTACTAAAGTAATTAAAATGTAAACACAATAAAACGAAGTCAAACATTTCAGATTGTGCCAAAAGCCAAAGAAAAAAGATGGGTCTTAAGAACGGTTTTAAAAACAACAAGTGAAGAGGCCTGTCTTATGTCCAAAGGAAGGTCATTCCATAGCTTGGGAGCTGCCACAGAAAAAGCACGGTCCCCTCTGAGCTTGCGCTTTGTCTTTGGGACCCTCAGAAACAACTGGTCAGCTGACCTGAGGGAGCGGGAGGGTGTGTAGGAATGTAGCAGCTCAGACAGGTAGGGAGGGGCAAGGCCATTAAGAGCTCTAAAAGCAAATAAAAGGATTTTAAAATGAATCCTAAAAAATACTGGCAAATATATGGGATCAAATAAGGGTCAGAAAGATTTTGTACTTGTACAATGATGTTCACATGTGTAATAAAGTTTTGAAGTTGTAAAAATATTTTGTGCATGTGTAACAAAGTTTTGAAGTTGTAAAAACATTTTGTGCATGTGTAACAAGGTTTTGAAGTTGTAACACACTCAGTGGGCACACGTTGGTACTGATGGAAGAAAAACAGGATGGAGTCAAATGCTTCTGCTCAGGTAAGTTAATTAAAGATATCGGCAATTTCACGATGTTGCAAAAGTTTCTCAATGTCGTCATATAAGCGGTCATATAAGCCTAACGATGTGAAATGACGGCTCTTCTGACAAAAACTGTAGTTTCATGTGCGCGTGCGAGAGGTGCCAGTTACTCAGACTATCCACTGCAAAATTTTGTCAGTTTAATCAGTGAGTATCAAAAAGACAGACACCAAAAGAAAGCCTAACCGCATCGCTTGTTTAGCCCAAAACGTTGTCCTACCGGTAATCCAATCTTTTCTTCAATCGTTCAATTAGCACCACCTGCGACACGTGAGTAGGGCTGGGTAAAAAAATCGATTAAATCGATTTTGGATCGATTTCATTGTAATTTTGTAAAATCGATTTGTAGGGCATGAGATCGATTTTTTTTTTTTTTCTGAAGTTAACCCCAGTAGTCTCGTGGCTAGGGTGGCTAGGACTCAGGTTACCCTATTAGCCTTGGCTTTGACTTGTGATGTTCTCTGACGCGTAGCCAAAAGTGCAGTTCCAGGCAGAAAATCCGTTTGGGGGTTTTCCCCGTTTATTGCAAATGAAGTTTAAAATGAAGTTTTAAATTCTACACGACAAAGGTCATTCTGCTCTTAAATCACATTGCTTACCTACAAACTCCAATAATGACAACTCCAACATTAGCGATTTCGTGAGATACTTTGCTCGTCGTGAGCTTGCAGCTAAAGGCCTACTTCAATTCAACGACAGACCTCAAAACTACAGAGCCTGGAAACGTTCTTTTCAGAACGCAACCAGAGGTTTAGACCTGACACCGAGCGAAGAAATGGATCTTCTGTTTAAGTGGCTCGGCAAAGAGTCAGCAGAACACGTCGAGCACATAAGAGCAATACACATCAACTATCCAGTAGCGGGATTGGATATGATATGGAACAGACTTGAACAATCTTACAGCTCAGCAGAAGTGATAGAAGATGCTCTGTTCAAACGTATCGACGCCTTTCCAAAAATAACAAATTGAGATTATTCTAAACTAACAAAGCTGAATGATCTTTTAATGGAACTGGAGTCAGCCAAAGCCGAAGGAGATCTACCTGGCCTCTCTTTCCTCGATACGGCGAGAGGCGTCAACCCTATTGTACAGAAGCTCCCCTTCGGTCTGCAGGAAAAATGGGCGTCAGTTGGGGCATCCTACAAGCGGCAATATCATGTTCCATATCCCCCCATTGCCTTCTTTGTGGACTTTGTGAGTCAGGAAGCCAGTGTCAAGAATGACCCAAGTTTCAACTTTGTCTCTCATTCAGATGTGGCTCTCAGGACAGAAAGAACAGCTTGGAAGCCAAACAGACAGCGAGAAGTCAATGTTCACAAAACAGAGATATTTCCCAGAGCCATTTCTGATCCCAGGGAGCCCTCAAAGAAATTTGATGACTGTGACAAACTGTGTCCAATACATAGAAAACCTCACCCTTTATACAAATGCCGTGCATTCAGAGAAAAGCTCATCGAAGAACGTAAGGCGTTCTTAAGAGAGAATAATGTCTGCTTCAAATGCTGTGCTTCATCATCACACATTGCAAAGAACTGCACATTTAATGTCAGATGTTATGAATGTAAAAGTGAAAAACACCACACAGCGCTTCACCCTGGACCTGCACCCTGGGTTGAAGGAATGGACTCGGCTTCAGAGCATGGCGGGGAGCAGGATATCTCTTCACAAGCCCATGTCACCACCAAATGCACAGATATCTGTGGTGGAGAAGTGACTGACCGATCGTGCTCTAAAATATCCCTTGTGAAAGTATATCCAGCAGGCCACGCTAACAAAGCAGTGAAGACATATGTGATTTTGGATGAGCAGAGCAACAGATCACTAGTTCGTTCACAGTTCTTCAAAATATTCAATGATCAAAGTCCAAGGGCTCCTTACTCATTGAAAACGTGTGCTGGAGTAAAGGAAACAACGGGAAGAAGAGCTAGTGGCTACATTGTGGAATCGCTGGATGGGACAGTCAGCATCCCACTACCCAGCCTCATAGAATGTGATGATATTCCAAATAACAGAGACGAGATTCCAACTCCAAATGCGGCTTTTCATCATGCACACCTAAAGTAAGTTGCACATCTCATTCCAGATATCGACCCACAGGCCGAAATTATGCTTCTCTTGGGTCGGGACATTATCAGAGTGCATAAAGTCCGCAAACAGGTGAATGGCCCACACAACCTACCTTATGCTCAGAAGTTGGATTTGGGATGGGTCATCGTGGGTAATGTATGTTTGTATTATTAGAGCTTCCAAGTGGGTTGTAGGAGGAGAGAGACGTCAGGATGGCATACGCCTTACGCCAATTAGAGCATACATGGATGATGTGACGTTAGTGACTACAACAGTACCATGTATGAAGAGAATACTTGAGAGACTTGATAAAAATCTAAAGTGGGCTGGGATGAAAATCAAACCTACTAAGTCTAGAAGTATCTCAATAAGTAGAGGGAAATTAAGTGATAGAAAGTTTGTAATAGATGAAGAAAGCATTCCAATAATAAGGGAAAAGGCAGTGAAGAGTTTAGGCAGGTGGTACCAGGCAGACATGAATGATGGAAAGCAGTCAGTGCAGTTTCGTGAAGATGTAGCTGAGGGACTGGATAGAATAGATAAATCAGAGCTTCCAGGAAAGTTGAAGCTGTGGTGTCTGCAGTTTGGATTGTTTCCTAGGTTGATGTGGCCACTGTCTGTGTGTGAGATTCCATTATCTGTTGTAGAAAAAATGGAAAGATTAGTTAGCTTTTATATTAGGAAGTGGCTAGGTGTTCCTAGATGCTTAAGTACTGTGGCACTGTATGGGAAAGGCATACTCCAGCTCCCAGTATCTAGTCTAGTAGAGGAGTTTAAATGTACTAAAGTTAGGACAGAGCTCCTGTTAGCTGGGAGTAAAGATGTGGTAGTTAGTAAGGTGGTTCCAAACCCAACCAAGGGGAGGAAATGGAAACCAAGATTGGCAGCTCAGGAGGCAGAAGCAACTCTAGGACATACAGAGATTGTGGGTAATGTGCAAATAGGCCGGGGAGGCTTGGGGCTTGGCCCAGGCAAACCAGTGTGGAGTAGAGCAGGTCCCAAGGAGAAGAGAAAGCTAGTTGTTGAGCAGATTCGTAGACAGGAGGAAATGTTAAGGGGTGCAAAGGCAGTGGCTCAGGCTAAGCAGGGACGGTGGGTGAATTGGGAAGGTGTAGAAAAGAAAAAGCTTAGTTGGAAAGAACTGTGGAGTATGGAGGAAAGGAGTATTAGATTTTTGATAGGGGCAACATATGATGTATTGCCAACTCCCCAGAACCTAAAACTCTGGGTAAATGGAGACCCGTTATGTTCGTTATGTTCAGGTACTGCAACTCTAAAGCATATTTTGTCAGGTTGTAAGGTTAGTCTGTCACAAGGCCGGTATACATGGCGACATGACCAAGTATTAAGAAGTTTAGCTGCAGATATTGAAGATAAACGAAGGCAGGTAAACTTAGGAGGGTCCAAGGTACAGAGAGTTGCAATTCAGTTTGTTCAAGAGGGGGAGAAAGTTAAAAAGATGATAAGGAGGCACGGCAGCTTGGAGGATGCTTGTGATTGGGAGATGCAGGTAGATTTAGGAAATAAGCTTGTTGTTCCCCAGGAAATAGCCTCTACAAACCTAAGGCCTGACATAGTCTTGTGGTCTAGGAGTAGAATGAGAGTCTATTTCATAGAGCTGACTGTTCCTTGGGAGGAATTAGTAGAGGAAGCATATGAAAGGAAAAAGCTTAGATATGTGGAGTTGGGGGCAGAAGCAGAGCAGCGAGGATGGAAGGTTAGAATCTGTCCAGTGGAAGTAGGATGTAGAGGATTTGTTGCAAAGTCTGTTGTCTCATTGTTGAGGGAGCTGGGTGTAAGTGGACAGAGTGTGAGAAAAATAGTGAAGGGGGTTTCAGATAAAGCAGTAAAATCCAGCCAGTGGATTTGGATTAGAAGATGCAATAGCGACTGGGGGCCCAGCAGGGGGGGCACTTAGGGTAAACAGACTTTTGAAAAAGCAAAGAAGAAGTTCAAGATATTTAAGTGGAGGGTTTGGCACATGTGATCCTTTTGAAACCAGGTGGCCATTTTGGGTGAGTTGGCATGGAATGAGTTGTATGGCTTTGTTTTTGCTGGTATTTTAGTGATTATAGGACTATTTAGGTGAGTTTGTCTGCTGAATCTGCTAGTGTGTCTTGTCTTGCCTCCACCTCTGGCACCCTCTATATTTTCATTACCCCTACCCGAACCAGGGTTTGAATCCCATTCCTGCTTTTCTTACCTCTTTTATTTCTTCCCCCTACCCGAACCAGGGTTTGCATCCCCATCCCGCTGTGACTGGTGTGTAGTTGGTGAGAGTGAGTTGTATGGCTTTGTTTTTGCTGGTATTTTAGTGATTATAGGACTATGTAGGTGAGTTTGTCTGCTGAATCTGCTAGTGTGTCTCGTTCTGCCTCCACTTCTGACACCCTCTATATTTTCATTACCCCTACCCGAACCAGGGTTTGAATCCCATTCCCTTCTATCTTACCTCTTTTATTTCTTCCCCTACCCGAACCAGGGTTTGCATCCCCACCCCGCTTTAACTGGTGTGCAGTTGGTGAGAGGCTGAGGTAGATTGTGGTCGTTGTGGTGTGAGGGGCAGTGTTGGCTGGCATTAGGGGGGTGACTCTGGGACGCCAGTGGTCATTGTCTAGCCTCCTGGAGGTGTCGTGGGCCCAACTAGACGAAACACTGATGAAAGGAGGTTCCCACCTGATGACCCCAATGATATGTTGGTCAGCACTGCTCATTGATCTATATAATACGGAGTGTAGGGAATTATTCACTGAGGGTGGTCCTTTATTTTATTTATTTTATTTTTTCTATAGCACAAGTTTCTTGTGTTTATATTGAATGTAAGCCTCCTCCCTCCTTAAGGTTATTACATACAGTGTATTACATATTTTCTAACAAGCATGCAGGTGGAGGGTTTTCTTGGTTTTTCTTGAGGTTAAATATTTATATAGATGTATATACTGTCTTAGCTGTATGGGGAAGGTAAATGAAATAACACATACCATGCAAAGACCGTGGTGTTGCTCACCGGCACCAGAGCCAGCGTCGTCTGGACCAGGACAACCCTGCTGTTCTCCAGCAGCTGTCTAATGTGGCTGTACACACTCACAGTGGACTGAGGGATGGGCAGGGTTTCCCCTTCATGTCCTTGGGTCTGTTCCGTGACTGCTGGAACTCCTTGGCCAGTCTGAGGCAGACACACTCACTGACCCTGTGGACTTCGGGGTCCCGGGCTGCTTGGCCGTGAGTCATGTACAGTCTGTGGGAGAGAAGTGTGATATGATCTGGACCGTGAACAAGGTTGCAAAGCCACGAAGAACCAAGTGACAGTGTCAGTAGGGATTGCAATAAAGTAATTTACACTTAATAACATGTGTTTCTCTTAGTCAATGATTTGCATTGAACCAAAATGATAGAAAGCACCTCTCTGCCGCCTGCTGTCCAGGAGCAGAGCCACTCGGCTTCCTCGGTGCTCTCCACGGTCCTCCTGATGCCCGCGCTTTCTTCCTAGCCTTCTGGGTGTAGCTAAATGGTGAAAGAGACATCCATATTCTTCATTCAGCCCATGGAATGTATGTTTAATTCTGGTGCACAAAATAATTACTATTTTGTACCTTGAAGGCTTCTTGTCCATGGCATGGAGAGCTGTGTAGAGGTGGACTATTTCCTCCTCCTCCTTGGCTGACAAGGCTGTGATGGTGCGATTCAAGCCAAACAGGCAGGATGCTAGGGCATCAACTGCCTCCCATCCTGCAACACCTTTCGAGTCACATTGACTGGTCTGAAAAGTGAAAAGTGAGAAAAAGAATAACCAAGCAAATAAACGTACACTCTTGTTTCTAATATGTGAGCCATGCTGATTTTACATTCATTTATCTTATTAAAATGTAACCACATTTACTTCAGTTAAATATTATGTTTTAGAGTAAGGTGTTACAGAAAGTGTAATTGAGCTCTGTGACGAGGGGTCCGGGTTCAGCGTCACCCATCACAGCACTCGGAGGATCACCAGCCCCTATCGCAGCTGACTGGCCCACAATGTCAGGCGTGCTGATGGTGTCATCTGGCTCCTCCAGCACCTGCGAGGGGACTTCAGGGCAGAGTCCTGCAGCGGGTCGGGTAAATTTCACGGGTGGGTATGCGGGCGGGTAAGTTAAATACGGGTGGGAAGCACGGGTAGCACCTGAATAAAAACTGTGGTCCTTTTTAGTGGGCTATTATTTGCTAACCGTCCCTTGAAATATGTAATTGTCCAGCAGGCTATTTACAAACAAAAGTAGACTACGGTTCCGAATTGAACTGAAACTGGACGCACTTTGTCCCGTATTACCGTGAGAATCAATAATAGTTCTCAAAATGTCAATGGAATGAATGAATACATGCCGCTGTGAAAGCAGTTTTACGGTAAACTTATTCTCTGTCAGTCCTCCCGCTTCCCTACTCTGTGACCAATGAGCAGACAGCACACTCACATCCGCGGGAAAAATTAAACAAATCACTGCAGCGAAAATACCTAACAGGCAAAGTAAACATGTGCTACTGTACATACTGTACATGTACTGTACATATAGCTAACCAACATCAGTTAGTCGGGACTATGTTAGCAGCATCAGCATGTCGGAGCAGATCAAAGCAAGATTGGCTAACGGTTTATATAAAATAGTCAACAATGACTCTTCCAGGGCAAAGTCAGATATCTGGACTAAGTTTGGTTTAATAGCTGTGGTGTAGTCACAGCCACTGCGGGTTCTTTTCGGCTGGCAAGTATGACTGAGATCTGAGATGAGGTATAATACTTTATTCTGTTCACTCTTTCAGTGATCATTCCAGTGGTTTCTCGTAGCACGGCCTCCCTCCTGCGCTTCCTGCGCTGTCAGCCGGCTCGTTCTCCTCCTCTACCCTGGTTCCAGCACGCTACACTGTAAGACCGAACAGTAAAAGTGTGTTAAAATAATTAAGTTCTGTTAACTCAGAAATTTAAAAAAGTTAATTCACTGCAAATTTTTTGAGTTATCTTAACGGATTTTCAATTTTAAGTGCACAATACTAAAAAACTTTAATTCAGTTTTGTCAATTAACTCAAATTGTTTAACTCAAATTATGCGACGTCACATACAGCGAGCGGAAAAGTTCCCGGTTGCGCCGATTCGGAAATGTAGCAGCAGCTTTGCAGCGAGAGAATAATAAATATTTTTACGAAAAGTCATCTCTCTTGTGGGAACTTCACTTCCGGACTGCTTCCAAGAACGACTTCTAGAATTAATTCCGTTGTGGATTGCAGCTGTTTTTCAACCGTCTGATTAAAATTTTTACTTTCTCTTTCGCTCCTCTTTGGTAAGTTGCCTTCCTTTGTCGTTTTACCTCCGTGTTTAGCGAATTATTTGTTGTATTTTTTGCATAAAAACAATTATTTTACCCATTTGAATCTAATGTGTTGAGCTAATGTATTGCTAGTATAATGCCAGTACCTTTTTTTTTTTTGTGGTAATTTCACAAGGAAAACTGGCCCGCTGCAGAACTTTTGCTCTTTGTTAATGTCTGGGCATGCTGTTAACTTCGAGGCCAAACATTAAGTGAGAAGTTCATGTTAAGTTTATGCCAAAAACATTACAGCTTATCATATTTTCATGTAGCCGCCGCTAAACTAATAAAGAGAATTATCTTTGGTCTAGTTGCTAAACGTGGTAGCCTAACTGACCTGACTTACACAAAGTCTTGCAGGGCTTACTGGAAACACCGTTAGTCAACAGCTTTTTCGAGTCTTTTTCCCTTCACAGCCTAATAATGAAATGGTAATGATGTTTTTGTAATTTTGTTTAGTATTTAAAGAGTCGAGTGATGTCTGTAAAACTCATGTAAATCTTCTCTCTTTTAGCCTGAAGCAGAAGAAGCTGAGTGTCACATGAAGTCTGCAAGCTGGTATGTAGATGTTTTAGACACTCATTGCCAGCTTACACAGTGGACACACAGCAGTGTATACGTCGAGTACTCAGTTTTCCAATGGTTTGGAAGTGCAAGCTTTGTGCTGCTGCCTTTGATCAACGGGCACCGTTGCAAAACAATCAATGTATGTTTTTCATTCAAAATTGATAATGTGCTTTAAATTATAACGCCAAAGCTAATGTTAGTCATTAATCCATTCTTTTCTCTTTCTCAATAATGATAGGAAATGGCAGCTCAAAATCTCCTTCTCCACGTTCACACTTCGACTGACATTGTTAGGAAGATGTCTCTATCCTCCCGACCAGATACTGTAGATAATCTCAAAACAATAATCAAAGAAAGATTTAAGTTAGATTTTGACTTTAGCTTGTCTTTCGAAGACCCAGACTTTGATGGCCAGTTATGTTCTCTTGTAGACATTGAAGAGCTTCCACAGAAGGCTGTATTAAAAGTGGTGTGGCCTGAGAGTGATGACAGCTCCATTGCGTCAGATGACACAATAATCTTACCCCATGCAATCACCCCAGAGAGGGTTGATAGATGGCCCACTGATTTTCCAGTGCCAACATTTTCATATGAGGTGGAACTCATACTTGAAGAGGGAAATATCACATTTGGAAGAACAGGGAAAACCCTCAAGTTGTCAAAGGGCCAAAAACACAACGTCCTTGAGACCCTTGCTGAGAAAATGCATAGTTATAAAGCATATCCCAGTGACAAGGAATTTTCAGTGGTCGCAGAAGCGCTCATCACTAGACATGCTTGTCTAGAAGAGCTGGGTTCACAGACAGGATGGTACGGCTGGAAAAACAGTCTGAAGTTTAAAATGGGGAACTTCCGCACAAAGTTGAGTCAGGCAGGATTTAGTGAGGTAGCTGTAAATTCTGGAAAAAGGAGTAAGAACAACCCCGACAAACAGCCTACCCACGCTAACATTAAAAGGCCAAAACGGGCAGAGGTGAATTTCCTCCCAAATTTCCCAAGAGGTGAGGATCTTGGAACCTTGGAGAGAATTCGGCTCAAAATTGTAGACGAAATAAAGATGACTGACAAAAACCTCCCCCGGATTGCATCACTGATGCAGATGACCTTTGCCTTACGGCGAAAAGAAATCATCAGTGATGAGCTACCTGTTGGAGAGATCCTGGAACGCTGGCCTGCCCTTGAAATGGAGTCCCAGGTGAAAATAGTATTTGTACACACAGATTTAATTATTTTCTTGAGCAGTATCACTTTTTAGGTGATCAAACTTGGTTCATACTTTGTTAAGGTAAAGCTTTACATGACCCCATATCTGAGAAATGGTTACAGTGATTTTCCATTATGCATGAGATGTGAAAATTCTTGTTTATTTCTGTATTCATTTTTTTGTACAGACTACAACATTTAACAGTGATTTTATGTTTGTACAGATTTGTTGAGTTTCACAGGATCACAAACATCAACCTGAAAAACCATTTCTATGCCGAGCTGGATCGACATGTTCCCCGTCTACAAAGTTTGTTCAGAAAAAAAGCTGCACGCACAGGACAGGCAGCTGAAGCTCTTGATCAGCTCTTCAGTGCTTACGACCTCCAGGTGAGTTGGTTACACTTCCTGGTGCTTGATAGCAATAGTGGATTATGTTCAAACTCTAATATCTTCAGTCATGAGTATATTTTACTTAAACATGTCTAAAAAGATTTTTTTCAAAACAGAAACAATTGTTAACATGTGCATGGAGACATAAGACACATCAAATAAGAACACATTTTTCCATACTAGAGAATCCACAGCGACAGAGATGCTGTTGGCCTGTTGCTCATGGAGTGTGAGAGAAATTTAGAATTAAATTACAAAAATGTTCTTGCATGAGGCCCACTGTGTGGTATTTGGTCTGTTTTTGTTAATAAAAGTTCAAATATTAAATGAAAAATAGGGGGACTGTTTGTTTTCAAAAAACAAAACAAGCACTACCTTTGGCATTTTCCAACCTACTGTCAATAGTGTGTTTTATATATTGCTTAACATTCAGAGTGAAGCAAGATTATGTTTTCTCACTCAAGGAACTAGTTGACATCCATGGAAGACGTACTGTTGTTCTCCGTGCTCTCCCTCCTTATTTGTGTGAGGATGACTCCAAGTTCCTGAGGATGTGGGATGTAAGTCAGCATATTGTTATATGAAATGTTTGGAATTTGCTTGTTCTGTGAATTTTGGTGTCATCAGACCATGGTTGAAGGTTCTGGTTGTAAGTTTAGAATTAGTATTTAGTATTACCATAAATTGTTATTGTAGTGTACAGAAGGGATGCAAATGCTGTAGGTTCATAGTTCAAAAAAGAATGCCCCTGATGTTATGAAATTCACTGGAAAGATATTTTTTGTGTAGCAAAAGGAGATCTAATAAAGTCCAGCAAGAAATGCTTAAAAATCTGTTTTATTTTATAGAAATGTTGCATCGTCTGTGGTCATTTGACGCTGTAGCTTGTGGTGCAATCAGTTTGTATTGTGGTACGCTAAGAGATGTTTCTCCTCTCTCTCACCTTCAGCCCGTGGAGTCCCCTGAACTGGAAGTTGATGATGTACCAGTTGGCCTTGCGTTGATCCGTGCCAGTTCAACTGATGCCACATTCCTCTGCCCAGATAGGGTTGCAGTTCTCATTGAGGGTAATGTTGTGATTGACGTGGATACATTGGCTGATGCCTATGTGATTCTTCTTGGACTTATTTATGCGCTGCATATACGTTACCCAAAAGACTTGGCCAATACTTTCGACTTCATCCAGAAAGTGTTGTTGGGCCTGGAAGATGGAAAGTTGAGGCCCAGAGTGTTGAGCCTTAAAAACGACCTTTTGGCAGTAGAGTAATCTGGCTCTTGCAAACAATGCTGATGCACAACAATTCATACAGGCAATTGAAACATCTTAGTGTTTTTATGTTATTGTTCACCTTCGTGTTGTATGTTTGACAGTTGGACAGCATGAGTATGTAATGGAAAGCATGTCATGCATTTGTAGGTGCATGTGGTCTACTGGCTGGTTTGCAAATAGTTTTAAATAGATTTTTAAAAGAGAAATGTCCCAGAAAATTTGACAACAAGGTCCTGGTAATAGTTAGAAGCTCCTTCAAAATAATAACACTTTTTTTTTCTTTTTTTGTTTGTTTGTTTTGTTTTCCTTACGGTCTTTTATTTTTAAGATCTCTCATTTTGATAAGAAAATGTGTTTTTTTTTTTGTTTTTTTTTTACACATGAAAAGATTTAGTTTTGCAACAGAAATATCTAATGTAACTTTATGCTTAAAATTATAATTGTTTGCAAAGAATTCTGCCAAAGGGAGGGCCTGCAGAAATATGTTGTCTTACTGTTCCACTGGCCTTAAGTGAAATGGAAATGATTTCCTTATGTGGGAATCCTGATTATTGTCCATTTCAAGATGTGATTGTTCAGAAAAAATTTCAGGTATTTAGCACATGGAGGTGTAGAATTTTAGAAAACAATTTGTTTGTTGTTGTAGTATGTTTACTCAATAAAAATTGAGTTGCATATAACCTTGTTAATGTGTTTTTGACTGTATGTGTACTACATAGAGATTTTGAGTTAAAGCTACTTAAAACAATTGATGTAATCGGTTTCAAAAAAGAATTGAACTTCCCTAACATCTTATTTTGAGTTAAACTGAGCAAGATTTCTGCTTGTACTGGACTTAGTAAAGAGCTTCTTTTGAATTGAAAATTTTAAGTAAACATAAGTGAAAAACTCAGTTTTACAATAATAAGAACATTTAAGTTATCTACACTTGTATTTATTTTTACTGTGAAAACAAAATAACTAGTAGAACATACTTATCAGATACGTTTTGCTACACTTACCAAAGTAAGTTTGTGCCACTTAAGATTAGAAGTAAAGCATTCTTAATCAAGACTGCTTTTTTAACTCAAAATATTAAGTTAACATTAATTAAAAAATTTTATGTAATCAGTTTCAACAATTTTTTTTGAGTTGACTGAACTTATAGGGGTTTACAGTGTACTGTGTTTATAAAGGAGAGTGATTAGACAAGTGGATGCTGGTGTACTACTCACTCACCTGGTGCTGCTCCCCTGAGCTCTCTCCACACCTCTCTCCTGCAGCTGATGCACCACGCCCCCTCCACAATAGCAGACCAGGATGGCAACACGGTAACTGGCTATACGGCGTGTAAATCATGTCACAAAATACTGGCATACGATAGTCAGAAACTGGGAACGTCTTCCCTGAGGAAAAATTCAGAGACCTGCGCCAGGACGACAGCAACAAGTGCCGCCTCATCATCATCATCATCATCATCATCATCAATTGGAAGATTTTTTTCCCAAACCTGCACGGGTGGGTAACGGGTAGAATGTTAACTTTGAAATAACCACGGATTCGCGGATGGGTGGGTGCTGTACTCTGTGGATATGGGTGGGTGCGGGTCTCAAAAAACGGACCCGTGCAGGACTCTGCTTCAGGGACCTGCGATGGAGCCAGGAGGTCACCTCTGTTGGTCTGGGCCAATAAATATTCCACTCCTATGCGCTCGCCTGTAACCAGTATAAACACAAAGATGACGAAAGGACATGCATACACGTCCATCTCCTCCATGTCTCTGTGTCTCCTCTCCCTGTCTCTGTATCTCCTCTCCTTGTCTCTGTGTCTCCTCTCCCTGTCTCTGTGTCTCCTCTCCCTGCCTCTGTGTCTCCTCTCCCTGCCTCTGTGTCTCCTCTCCCTGTCTCTGTGTCTCCTCTCCCTGTCTCTGTGTCTCCTCTCCCTGCCTCTGTGTCTTCTCTCCCTGTCTCTGTGTCTCCTCTCCCTACCTCTGCGCCGACTCGGACTCGACCTGCCTCCATCTGAACCTCTGCTGCCTTACTGGAGCCAGCGGCTAATGACAGATGTGCTGGCTGGGGGGGGGGGGTTACAAAAAGAGGGCCATGCTACATCCAACTCAGAATCCTACACTCACAGTTTTCTCCAGAATTGTGCAGATATATATTGTTCAATAAATAAATCCACATGCTGCAGTAGCTTATCAGGACTTAGTAAATCATTTCACCTACCTTGTGGAACCCACAGGAGCACAGAAGGCATCCCCGGAACAGATCCTTTGTGTGGTTCTGCAGGGGACAAGCATCAATTTTCTCCAGGGCCCTTTTCCACTTCTTGGCCCCTGGACGTTTGCCAGTAGAAAAGAGGTATTGGCCCTGGGCATATTTTACACAGATGTCCCTCCAGTAAGCATCAGGTTTCCCTGTCTTAGTCATCTGCAAACATTAATAAAACAGGTTAATGTAAAGCTAGGCTATGTGTACAGAGGGTATGAATTCATCCCCCTTTCACAAAAATAGAATCATTATTATCTAAATGTGGTTTCATGTAGGGATGTTTGAGGTTGTTTGATTTAAAATTGGGCGAAACAAAAGCAATTGCACTTAGGACAAAGTCAAATTTAGGGTTGGGGTTATTACAATCTCTTCAGTATATACCCAAATGTGGAAGGCAAATGAGGTCAAATTATAAAGGGCTTGCTTTCCAGGTAAAATGTGGCGGGATTTATGTCTGGTTACTCCTCAGAAATCTTTTAGGTGCTCTTCTGGTGAGAGGCCTTAAACATATCACAGAAAATAATAATGGACTTACTGTGCTTTCTATGTTAAAATTCTCAGAATATTCCTTCCCTATTCTCACTTGTATTTTTCTTCCTTCTAAATTTTTTTAATCCATTTAAACATACAACCATTTATACCCATTCTTCTAATTTGAACTAATAACCCTTCTCTCCACATCATATCATACGCTCTTTCAATATAAAAAAATACTGCTACAACACACTCTTTATTTACTTGAGCCTTTCTTATTTCATTCTCTAGACATATTACTGGATCCATTGTACTCCTCCCTCTCCTAAATCCACTTTGATACTTTGATATAAGTCCTTTACTTTCTATATAATAGAACAATCTTTCATTTACCATTCTCTCCATTATTTTACATATATTGGATGTTAAAGCTCTTGGTCTATAATTTTAGATTTTTGGTTTTGATTCATCTTTTCCTGGCTTTCTAATTGGTATAACCACAGCTTCTTTCCAACTTTTTGTTAATTCTCGCTCCTCCCAAATTCTATTATACAATTCCAATCAAATATTTTTAGAAAATTCACTTAAATGACTTACCATTACATAACAAATCTGATCTTTCCTGGAGCTGATAATTTATATTTTTAAACTGCCCTATTCAATTCCATTATTGTAAATGACATATTCAATAAATCATTTGATTCGACCATTTTTTCCAATAACTCCTTATTTTCCAGAATTGTCTTTTGTCGCCCTACTACGCTGATATTTTCAGAACTATGAATTCTAACAAACACTTTTCCAAACATCTCTGCCTTATCTTTATTTTTCACTGCTGTTGTTTCTCCATTATTTAATATTGGATATCCATTCACTCTTTTAATTCCTTTCATTCTTTTAATCACTTTTAACAGTTCTTATTACCTTCGCTTGCAATTTTTTGTTTTCATTCAAATACTTAGGGCTATGATTTCTTTTTAATACTTTAAAGGCTTTATTTTGTTTCTTCAATAGCTGCAGTACATTCTATTGTCCACCATGGTACCAACTTCCTTTCCTTTTTCCCACCTTTTATCCTTATAGTTTGACTAGCCACTTCTACAATAGCATTACATATATAAAGATTAAAATCCTCAATACTACTATTTAAATCCACTTTTGGTATTTTTAATTCACTATTATCTGAATGAGCCCTGAATCTTCTAAATCTAATTATACCTGATGAGTAACAGCTGTGTCACCTCCACGAGGAGCTGATTTAAACCTCACAGGTGGGTTGGGATGTTGTTTGCTGACTGGAACAATGGGAGCTGTTGGAGTCCTGCTGATTTCTGTGCTGACGGCTTGGCTGGCCAAAGGTTTTGCATTTTATCTGCTCTTTTTGGTGTTAAGTCCTAAAACTGGATTGTGTCTGTTGTTCTGTCTCACGATTAGCATTTGTGCAAAAATATGCTCTCTCCATAGGATCATGTTGGCCAATAGTTGGGCTGAATCATGGAGCTGCCAATGAGGTTCAGAAAAAGCAAAGCGGTAAGGACAGCTGTTAGAAATGTTTTAAAGCTGTAGGTTTTCATAGTAACTCAATGCCTTTTGTGTCATAGACTTGTCTTCAAGGAAACCCCTTGAACTTGTCCAGCCAATGGATTCCATGTTGGGGAAGAACTCAAAAGAAGGTATGCATAAAGAGTTTGAGTCTTCCTTGGATGGTGAAACTTTATAAACTACGTTTGAGCATCGACTGGAAAATGGTTTTCAGAAGACTTCTGTTTGAACAGTGACCCGTTTCAATCTGCTGCTGTCTACTTGACTTCTGCATAGTTGTATAGTACGTGTCAGGATATGGTAAAGCCCTTTAAAGCTTTGTCACACTGCAAGAAAAGTAACTAAACTGAGTTTAATGCCATATATTGGGGCAGGTCTGAAGTATTTGCATTTTCTGTTTATGACTAACTTGTCTATATTTCTTAATCCACTTTTGAACTTCTTTGCAGTCTTAATGGAAAGCAAAGAAGTTAAAGCTGCTGCATCCATTGGCGACATGAAATATAAGCAAGCTGAAATCTCACAAGTAAATCTGAAGGCTAAAAGAGAAGTGAATGTTTCTCTGGCTGTCGCCGCCAATCCGACGGAAGCTGCCGCAGCAGTGGCGGTCGCCGCCGCCAATCCGACAGAAGCTGCCGTGGCGGTTGCCGCCGCCAATCCATTACGGTCATTTTTTCTTCCCACAGAAGAAGCTGCAGTGGCGGTTCCCGCCGCCAATCCGACGGAAGAAGCTGTCGTCTGAGGCGGCTGTCATGAAGCTGTCTAACTTGCCAGCCTGATCCTCTTTTTAAATAAAACAGTGGTATTGTACAATGTGTGCTGCTGAAATCAATTCCTTGGCTCTGAATAATTTATTTGTCTTGCTGGAAGGGTGGCTGTCCAAGGCCTTCCTAAGAAAGGGAACCAGGGAGAAACCTCTTGTGATGTTTGCAAATGGAGGAGCAGTGACTGAAGCTAAAACTGTGTACAGCTGTCTCTGTATTTTTAGTTTGTCTCGTGGAGTCATCTGAAAGTAAAATATTATGCCAGAACTCCTTTTTAAATGGTGATGAAGATGTAGGCGCCTGCAATGGTTTTTACTTCCTGCTTCTGAAGAGTGCAGACGTCTCTGCTTCCTCCTGCTGCTTACAGCTTCATTCACTTTTAAATCATTCTACTTCTTTCTTCAAGTCTTGGCTATAATTTTGAGGTACAATGTGATCGACACCTCCACCTCTCGGTGTCTAATGAATGAGTTGATGCGCTAACCAGTTGACTTGCCCAGCCCTGTTTAAAATAATGGATGAAAGTAAACTCAACCAGAATAAAATTCAGCTGAAAGCAAAACTAAAAAGGTGGGTCTTGAGCCTCTTTTTAAAAACATCAGTCTCTGCAGCCCTGAGGTTCTCTGGCCGGTCCATAATAATGGCACGATGTCTCACCATAAGTTTTTGTTCCAACTTTAGGAACAACTAAAAGGCCGGTACCAGAGGACTTCAGGGTCCGCGAGGGCCAATAATTTAAAAGCAGATCAGAAAAATAAGACATTTATAAACAACTGAAAGAACCTTAAAATCAATCCTCAAACGGACGGGGAGCCAATGCAGCGGTTTTAAACCTGGTGTCATGTGTTCCCGCCCTCTGGTCCTCATCACGTGTGCAGCTGATTCTGTAGTAATTGTAGGTAAGAAAAAACTTTTTTTGCGAAGACCAGAGAGCCGGGCATTGCAATAATCTATTCTACTAGAAATAAAAGCATGCATCAGCACCTCCGTGCTGGCAAGAGAGAGAAATGGGTGAACTCTGGCAATATTTTTAAAATGATTAAATCCTGTCTTACATTTCTATTACATTCTATTTCTGTGGGCTACAGAGATAATTGGCAATCTTTCTGGAGAAAACCTGGTCTGATGAGGAGAGACGGCATCCATCCCACTTTGGAAGGAGCAGCTCTCATTTCTAGAAATATGGATGAATTTATTTGCCACCCTAAAACATGACAACCCAGGGCTCAGACCAGGATGCAGAGTTGTAGTCTTACACACTTCTCTGCAGCTTCCCACCTGCTGCTACCCACCCAATCGATTAACACAAAAGGAGCAAATCCTCTTGTGCAAAAAGAAATTATTAAAACAAAAACTTTAACTGAACAAAAACATCAAACTATTAAATGTGTTTGCTGAATATCAGATCTCTCCTTTCCAAGTCTCTGTTAGTGAATGAGTTGATTTGTGATCATCATATTGATATATTTTGTCTTACAGAAACCTGGCTGCAGCAGGAGGATCATGTTAGCATTAATGAAGCAACTCCCTCTGACTGTTTAAATGTTCACGTTCCTGGAACCACAGGCAGAGGAGGAGGAGTGGCAGCTATTTTCAGATCAGGGTTACTAATCAGTCCCAGACCCAAGATTAGTTTGAGCCCTTTTGAATCTCTGATTCTCAGTTTTTCCCACGCAAAGTGGAAATCCCAGAAACCTCTTGTGTTTGTTGTTGTGTATCGTCCACCTGGCCCTTATTCTGAGTTTCTGTCTGAATTCTCAGAGTTTTTATCCCAGTTAGTGCTGAGTACAGATAAAGTCATTGTAGTGGGTGACTTTAATATTCATGTAGATGTTGAAAATGACAGCCTGAATATGAACTTTAATTCTATATTAGACTCTATTGGATTTTCTCAGAGTGTTCACAGACCGACTCACTGCCTTAATCACACCCTTGATCTTGTTCTGACTTATGGCATTGAGAGTGAACAGTTAACAGTGTTCCCTCATAACCCTGTCTTATCTGACCATTTTCTGATAACCTTTGAGTTTACATTACTTGACTATACAGTTTCTGAGAAGAAATTTACATATAGAAGGTGTCTATCAGAGGATGCTGTAACCAGATTTAAAGAATTAATTCCATCATCCTTTTCTTGACTGCCATGTGCAGATATGACAGAGGACGACTACATAAACTTTACTCCAGCAGCACTTGACTCTCTTGTTGACAGCACTATAGTTTCAATGCGTACAGCACTGGACAATGTTGCCCCTCTGAAAAGGAAGGTAATCAGTCAGAAGAGGTTGGCTCCTTGGTATAATTCACAGCTGCGTGCTTTAAAGCAGACTGCAAGAAAGCTGGAGAGACAGTGGCGTTCCTCTAATTTAGAAGAGTCTCAGTTAGTCTGGAAAGATAGTTTAACAATGTATAAGAAAGCCCTTCGTAAAGCTAGAACTGCTTATTATTCATCATTGATAGAAGAGAATAAGTACAATCCCAGGTTTCTTTTCAGCACTGTAGCCAGTCTGACTAAGAGTCCGAGCACTTCCATATTGGATTTGATCAATCTGTCTTTGTTGACAGGATATGTACCTCAGACTTTTAAGGTTGCTGTAATTAAACCTTTACTTAAAAAAACTACTCTTGATTCAGAAGTGTTGGCTCATTATAGACCTATATCCAATCTCCCTTTTATGTCTAAAGTTCTTGAAAAAATAGTTGCAGCTCAGCTTTGTGATCACTTACACAGAAATAATCTGTTTGAAGAGTTTCAGTCAGGATTCAGAGTGCATCATAGCACAGAAACTGCACTGCTGAAAGTTACCAATGATCTCCTCTTAGCCTCTGATAGCGGACTTGTGTCTGTGCTTGTCCTGTTGGATCTCAGTGCTGCATTTGATACGGTCGATCACAGTATCTTATTACAGACTTGAACATGTTATTGGAGTAAGAGTAAGTCATGGAGTTCCCCAGGGTTCACACATGCTTCCATTAGGTAACATTATTAGACAGCATGGCATAGATTTCCATTGCTATGCTGATGATACTCAGCTGTTCTTATCTATAAAACCAGATGAACCCAATAGGTTGGTCGTACTACAAGCATGTCTTAAAGACATAAAGACCTGGACGACTCAGAACTGTCTGCTTCTAAATTCAGACAAAAGTGAAGTCGTTATCTTTGGACCTGAGCGTTTCAGGGAGAAATTGTCTAGCTATATAGTTACTCTAGATGGTATTTCCTTGGCTTCTAGTTCTACAGTGAGGAACCTTGGAGTTATTTTTGACCAGAATTTATCATTTGACTCGCATATAAAACAGGTTTCTAGGACTGCCTTCTTTCACCTTCATAATATTGTTAAAATCAGGAACATCCTGTCTCAGAGTGATGCAGAAAAACTAGGCCATGCATTTGTTACTTCAAGATTGGATTACTGTAATTCTTTATTATTGGGCTGTCCCACATATTCTCTGAAAAGCCTTCAGCTGATCCAAAATGCTGCAGCCAGAGTTCTGATGAGAACTAACAGGAGAGATCATATTTCTCCAGTTTTAGCTTCTCTTCATTGGCTCCCTGTTAAATTCAGAATAGAATTTAAGATTCTTCTCCTAACATATAAAGCTCTTAATGACCGAGCTCCATCATATCTTAAAGATCTCATTGTAAGATATTTTCCTAACAGAGCACTTCGTTCCAAAACTGCAGGTTTACTTGAGGTTCCCAGAGTTTCTAAAAGTAGAATGGGAGGCAGAGCCTTCAGTTATCAGGCCCCTCTCTTGTGGAATAAGCTGCCAGTAAATGTCCGGGAAGCAGACACCCTTTCCACTTTTAAGACCAGGCTTAAAACTTTCCTTTTTTATAAAGCTTATAGTTAGGGATGGCTCAGGTGATCCTGAAACATCCCATAGTTAAGCTGCTATAGGCCCAGACTGCTGGGGGGCCTCATCTGTCACACCTTTCCTCACTTTACTCTCTTTATGTATATGTGACATTATTGTGGTCATTAACTCGTGTTTCCCTGTTCCAACAGATATCCTTTGAATGGTGTTACAGTGCCGCCAACCCCCCCTCCTTCCTTTCTGTCTTCTCAAACCCCAGCTGGTGGAGGCGGATGGCCACCCTCCCTGAGTCTGGTTCTGCCAGAGGTTTCTTCCTGTTAAAAGGGAGTCGTTTCTCTCCACAGTCGCCTCAGGCACGCTCAGGCTGGGAGATTGGACCGAAAAAGAAAAAGTTTTCAGAGCAATCTGTTGGTTTCCTTAGCTAGGAAATTGTTTTTGAATTGGCTCTATATGAACAAATTGGATTATTTTATGAATAATTATGATTACAATTAATTGAATTCCAATTGGCTTGAATTGGACTTTATTATCTAAGTGCCTTGAGATGACATTTGTTGTATTTGGCGCTATATAAATAAAAAATGAATTGAATTGAACTGAATTTCATTTGTCACTGCAGTCAGTGGACCTTATTTATCAAAGTGGTGTAACATCAAATCCAAGAATACAATAGTTTTTCTTTGGCATCTAACTTCTGTCTGTGGACTGATTGGAACATGTGAACAAGATACATAAATGTCTGAATTGGCTGTAAATATTAGACCATCCTGGGGGCTTTCCATGACTGTTGCAGGCTTGATCAAAACCTAGGAACCCTGCAGAATACTCAAGCCACATCGCACAAACACCATTTAACTTAGCTCCTGTGTGAAGTATACGTGAGCAGAGAGTGACATAATCAGAGTCATTTCACTCATGCATATGAACTCGAGATAGTCCAGGTCCAAGGGCAGTCGCTGCAATGCCTGCTCCAACCTGGACTGCAGTCGGTCCAGAATATGCCTGCTCAACATCACGTCCTGCCATAGAGGAATTGAAGAGATTATCATTTATACCTCCCCCATAAGCAAGTGTATAATACATTCTGTGCAATTTATGAACTCCAAAAATATACAGATGTAGAAATATCCAGTATCCAAATGTCTTTATAAGCCTTAAAGGAGAACTGCGGTGTTTTCAACATTAAGCCTCTTTTATGAGTCATCTGCCATGTTTTAGAACCCCCCTCACCGCTTTTTTGAATTTTACTGCTGTCTCCGGTATTTGCCTAATTTTGATTAATCTCAAACTGCTTCAGAATGGCAAGTCACATGCATGTCCAAAAAGATCCGTAAAAGCACCATAAACGTCCGTTTTCAAAATCATCAACTCACCGGAGTTGTTACTGGTGTGCACTGGTAATCCATATCAAATTTTGTTGCGAAAAGTTACTTCTGTCGTGTTTTATTTGGCAGCTCGTTCATGCTCGAACTATTTTCTTAGCGGTGGCGGAGTAATATCAACGAACATCCAGTACAAAATGTCGCAGAGGTGTGACAATTGGGCACGATTGTCCTGTAGTGTAGTTTTTATATATATTTTTGCTGTGGTAAAGTCTTAATTTTTATTCTTAGAGGTCTTAAAAGGTCTTAAAAGTCATTAAATTTGTTGATTAAAAAATGTGCAGATACCCTGTCAAAGAGTGTCTAGTTACTTTATAAACTGTCTCAAACAGTGGCGAAAGTTCATAATGGACATGTAACCTTTGAACAGTTAAATTTAAATGATTTAGTCAAAGATCGTCCAGTTAACATATCTTTGGATCTGGAGGACATAGTATCAGCATTTGCACAAGCCAAGGCCCGTAAGCAGCATTTGTAAAAGCAGTGCATACTGTAAATTGGGCTTATGAGGAACTTACTACTGTATATACTTTGTAAATATGTACTGTAAATATTTTGTAAAAAGTTTATGTTGGGTTTTCAAAGTAATTTGCGGTATTTTATTCAGTTTTTATTTTATTTTATTATTAGTCTTTTTTAGTTATTTATTTATTCTTTACATTAATATTTTAAAAATAACAATGTTTTTCATGTTTGGAATAAAAAGAGGTTTTATTTCATACATTTTTTGTTGGTGACAGATGTTTTGGTGACGAACACTGGTCGGTATGGACCCCTAGGATTTTTTTGCTTGGGGCCCCCACAGACTCTAGAATCGCCACTGGGTGAGTGGAGGAGGGAAACATCGAAACACTGAGCTACGCTTTTCAAATTGAACAGACTGTGCGCGCTTCCCCGTACCGGAAATCAATTTCTGGCAGCAATCAACTTTTGGCACGGCACCTGTCATTTCACATCGTTAGGCCTATATGACCGCTTATATGACGACATTGAGAAACTTTTGCTACATCGTGAAATTGCCGATATCTTTAATTAACTTACCTGAGCATAAGCATTTGACTCTATCCTGTTTTTCCTCCATCAGTACCAACGTGTACCCACTGAGTGTCGTTGGCGCTCAGATCCCGGCCGGCAGAAATTGCTGCTCCTTGATTGGATGGTTGGTTGGCGCGTGGGTGGGCACCGGGTTGATTGGCAAGTCAGTAAGCAACGTGCTGATTGGCTATTCACTCAGGCGCCAAAACAACCTGTGTGAAGTCGGCAACCCATATGTTGAAAATATGAATAAAAGCATTTTGTTTTTTGTTTGTGCATCGTTTGTGCACGATTGTGCAGGCAAAATCAGCGTTTGTGCACAAACCGTCTTTAAGATATTTAACTTTTAAGAGGTTGGTGACCTTAGGTCACTCAGCACCCCATCAACCTCCGAATGACTCGAAAATGGTTGGAATCGTTTGTGCACGTTTGTGCAGGCAAAATTTATGTTTGTGCACAAATAGTTTTTTTTTTTATTTAACTTTTAATTTTTTGAAAGTAGGTCACTCAGCACCCCATCAACATGTCTTGGCAGTCATTATTTACCAGAGGTGTAAAAATGTTGAACATTGCAGCACACTGTTGTGATTATATACCCCTATTTTGCACAACATAAGTTAGCATTGGTCAACTGATCAAACATTAGTATTTATGCAATCACAAGGGTTGTCTTCATATTTTCAGAGTGGTAAAGCATGATTAAGTTTAATTTTGATAAATAGTACCACTCCCTATTTTAAATGTCTAGCTGTATATCACCATGCATATACACCAAAGTTCATTCTCTTGTCTGCAAAGTAAAAGCGTAAACTACAACACAAATAAAATGCAACATGCATGCACTTCATACTTTACTGGCACAATGAAGGAAGTGCTTCATGTGTACTGTGCAAAAAATAATGGCCTGGGAAAATGGTGAAATGTATCAATTTGCTACAGGGTGGGAGGGCCTTGGGCCCGGGAAAATGATGAAATGTATCAATTTGGTACAGGGTGGGAGGGCCTTGGGCAATAACACTCAGTTTACCTTAAATACAAAAACCATTTCTGCAGCACCAGCCATCTGGCCAAAGTAACTAATTTATATCTATACACTGTTAGATACTGCTATCTTAAATGCCTTATATCTCTACATATCGATGATTGATTTAAAGACAACTACAAATCCAATTCCTAAACGTTCGGGACACTTAGGCCTAAGATGTAAACATAATTTTGTGCAAAGATTTGTGTGAAAGACACATATCAGTGTTAAAACCAAAATTGCAGGGAAATAAAGGGATTAAGAGGAGTTTTATTTTATTTTAGTAAGCTGTAATAGCTGCAAAATGTGGACCGACATCATATTGAGAACAGTATAACTACAGAAACACAAGAGAACACTTACAGAACACAGTGGCCCTCATTTATCAAGCCGTCTTAGAAAGCATCGTAGATATGAGCGGAGAACTCGTCGTACGCAGAGGCTCAAGTGAGATTTACAGAACATGCGTACCACACCAATCCCATCGTAAGACCGAGCGGCTGTTGATAAATCCGGTGGCTGAAATCCATCGTAATGATCCTAACCACGCCTTCTACAAAAGGGGGCTGAGAGGCCGCACCTCTAGAATTTGCGACATGGATAGACGAAAGGCGGCAAAGAAATGCTGTCAACAGCGTTGGCGATGTAAATCGCAGACCGGACGAGGTATGTATTTTCCCCTACTGTGATAGTCAATAAAATGTGATAAACTCCAGATTAAATTAAATCTAAAATTGAACAATGTTTTACTTTTTCTCCAGTAAGGTCAGGAAGAAGTGGTCCGATATGAAATTGGCCAAAAAAGAAGGTCGCAGCTCTCCGACGCAGCATATCACAAACGGGGGGGGGGGGTCCAGGTTTGGATTTGAGTGCCTTGGAGGAGAGGGTGGCTGGCCTGATCGGAGCTACGTCCTCATCAGGCGTGCCAGGGAAACTTGACACTGATGCGCCCATGCTAGAGCTCGAGAATGGTAAGAATGACTGCACACCCAAGACGTTTAAATAAAACAGTTGCTTTAATTTTCAACACAAATGAGGTTCCTAATCAAACTAATATTTTTCATTCACAGATGAATCCGAAGTGGCATCCGGGCAACCTGACCCGCGCGACGAATACGCGGCCCCGTCAACATCCGAAGCGTCTGCCTGCCTCTGCCCCCCCCCGGTCTGCAGCGTCACACCGGCCAGCCGTGTTGACCACAGAGGTCCTAGAAAGACAAACAGAGATCGTGAAGTGGATGATGGCTTTAACACACACCATGCAGTACATTGAAAGACATAAATGAAACACGGAAGTCACAGAATAAATGCTGAAAGAAATCGTTCTCCTTTCTTTTTTCCTTGAATAACAGAATGCTTACCAAAAGTCAGAATCGCTGAATAAGTTCCTCTCTCCTCCTGAGCGCTCTTGGCTGTGCAGGCTGGTGGAAGGGATCTCTGGGTACGGGGTCCTCTGGATGTACATCTGGAAATGGCACTCCATTTTTTTGGGCAATGTTATGGAGATCCCCGCATGCAATAATAATATTACATACCTTTTCGGGCGGATAGGGTTCCCCCCGCAGCCGAGAGACAGATCCAGCTGCCCTTTAGGAGCCCTATTCACCTCTCCACAGTGGCACGCGTGCGCGAATGCGCAGTGTTAAAGCGCCTCTCCTGTTCGGTGTGAGGGTGCGCGGTTGAATAATGAGCCATCACTCTTCCAATTCCGGAGTTGTACTTGTTTAATTTATTTAATTTGCGTTTATGTTTATATTTATGTTGAAGTCAAATAAAACATTGGCCTTCTTTAAAGTGATAAGTCTGTAATTTTAACCTAGGGATTTGTTGCGACTCCTGAGCACGCACTAGTGACGCTGCTGTATTGCAGTCACCGCAAGTCAAAATGGAAAAGTGCGTACACGGCCTCAGACCTGTCGTGGCGATTTCATCTTTCCTGCGCTCACGGTGGATTTGATAAATGCCAACCTTTGCGCAGAAAAGAATGTACACACGACCTACGCACGTTTTTCGTCTTAAGCAAGTTTGATAAATGAGGGGCCAGTGAATGAAGGGTTTCACTAACTTAGTGAAAGATCAGAGTCCAAGACATGAAACACATGCGATTTGTTGCATGTATCAAATGAAAATATACATATATTTCCTCTAAACAATCAGAGGTGTCAAAAGTATTCACATTTACTACTTAAGTAGTTCAGAGAGAAACAGGGCCTTCTGGGCATATCTTTTTATATCAAGGTGTCCTCTCCTCACCAGGCACTGCACGAAAAGAGGGATTTGTGTCACTGTGGACGGCAGTGAACTTCCGCGAATTTGCCTAATTTTCGGACGCACCTGGGCGCTTGCAGGCAGACAAACTTTAAGTTTGTTGAGCGAGAAAATCGTCGGAAACGAACCCGACTCGCGGCGGGCTCTCACAGCGGGGTGCTAGTGGCTCAGCGATTAGCACCCCGCTGTGAGAGTGCCTGGACCTCTCACTGGCCTCGCTGGTATTGGATGAAAAAGGCACGTGATTACATAAAAAAGCTCCTGTAAAGCTGACCGCCCATTGGCCAATAAGGTTAATATATGCATACTTTATATATGCATATCACTCAGCAATTATGATTAATAATTGTGATTATGATTACTAATATTCCTGGGATGTTCGTGTACTTCATATATTCACGTCATTCTTATAAGCTGCACTATGACTAGGCTAATGCAGGCATGAATGACGTGAATCTATTGAGAATGAAAAAGGAAACTTTTTTTTTTTTAAAGCGCTTTTATTGCCACACCACACAATGTACATAGCTTACATTGTAATAAGAACCATGTTGATAATAAAGAATTGAAAACTATATACACACACACTGCTGTAGCCTACAATATACACAATAAGCCTAAACGCCGCCGTTTGGAATCCGCATTCTTCGCATTCCTCCGGTCCCTGCAGGGTCTGCGGGAGTTGTCAGACGTCCTCATCCTGGATCAGAAGCTGGCTTCTGGGAGCTGTTACCAATAAATAATCAAAACATAGTCTATCCATGCACAGCATATTGACAACTTGTCTATAAAGTAACAAAAGTCATATTGACAGCGTATATGTTCTTACTCTCTTTCACTCTTCTGTGGTGAGACTGTGAGTATTTCGGGTTGGCTTCAAGACGCGCCTGTAGCACAGCACACAGGTCCGTCACGCAGCTAAAAAAAACAAACAAGAGGAATGAATAAAATGACCAGTGCTTAAAAGTATCAGTACCAGCCGTGGTAAAAGTCAGCGCCGCTCACCCTCGATAGTGTCCCCGTTTACCTCTCTGAAGTTCGGACTGTTTGACACCGCCTCCTTCAAGCGACTCGTTACATCCATATTGTGAGGTGACAGTAGCCTGTAAAAACAAAAGGCCTATGGTTAATAAAAAAAAACTGCATTGACGTAACGTAACATCGGGTCCAACTCAACTAGATATTGGGAGAACAGTCACTTATTCTTACCCTTGACCTGGATTATAATGCCACTGTGAGTTATGCAGGCGGCGAACTGCTTCCTATAAATTGAAAACACGAAATTCATTTTTTTAAATAAAGCAACTCACACTGGTTTTCACGTGATGGACACAATTAAGTTGAGTTTAGCCTAAAGCCACAGTCAATAACCTACTCTTACCGCGATTTTCGGATTCTGTATCCGCCTTCTCTTGGGGGTGCGCTCTTCAACTTCTCTGGAATGTAACTCCAGTGCGTTCTCGACGGCCATCTTACCTCCAACCTAGCAAATCTCTGGTCGATTCCCTCCAGAACCCTCTCCACGACCGTATCCACAGTGCTGGCCACCATACGAGACATCCCGGTCATAGCATTCAACAGGACTTTCATTTGATCTGCCTGTAAGCAAGTGAGTAAGTAAGTTTAATATACAGCACATTTAAAATCAGCGAGAACTGTCCCAAGTGCTGTACAGTGTCAACAAGTCTAAAATTAAACAATCAAATGGTCATGTGCAAGTAGAAAAAAACACACAAACCTGTAGACCCGCAGAGAGTTGCTGGTGAGTTGAAAGCAAGTCGTCTTCCAGCCATTGTATTCCGCAAACCAGGGCAGTTTTCACAGCAAGGGACTCTGTCTGCCTTTCTGTCTGCCTTTCTGTCTGCCTTTCTGTCTGCCTTTCTGTCTGCCTTTCTGTCTGCCTTTCTGCCGCCAGATCTGCTCCTTAAACTTTTTGTTTACACTGCACGACACAATGTTTCTCATACGTGATTGAACGAGAGCTTATGCGAGCCGTTAAGCTCCACCAATCATATGCGTATACGTCATTACACGGAATACTCGCGAGACAACCTCCCGTCCTTTTGCTATTTAATGTTGTCTGACCACAGCTGGCAATTTGCACTGTTTTGACACAAAAATGGACTCTGCAAGGACAAAGAAAAGACCTCGGCGATATTGTGACCATTGTGACACCGAATACACAATAAAACACTGAGCGCACTACTGCACATTATGTATACAGGCCAGATTTCTATATTTTTATTTCTATTTTATTTAAGAAACCTTTTAGAATATTGCTGTTGCATGCTTATTTTATCTTTATCTTATCTTTATTATTATACATTTGGACATCCAGTGCGGGCAACAAAGAAAATAATTTCATTGTTCAGGGAAACACGTTTCTAATTGCACACATGACAATAAACCTTTGAAACCTTGAATCCTTGAATTTTGCCCACAAAAAGCGGTTACAAAAGAGGTGTTTGGGAGAAAAAAAAACAGATATGCATCACCTGTCACCAGCAGACAGCGTGCACCTCTTCTTTTTCAAGACAACACAGCAACAAACTTGGCTGGAGTTGGAGGTGATGGTGATGAACGTGTAGAAACAGGCCTGCCCACCCCCCACCTCACCTCACCCCACCCCACTTGAAATGACTGTGGCAGCTCCTGACCTGATCACTGGCATTTACATATTAAAGGCTCTCCTAAGTAGGGGAGGGGAGGGGGGCATGGGGGAGCAGTTGCCAGTCTCAATTTGCGACAATTTGGGCCAAGTTTTCACTTTTACCACCGCAAATGCAGGGGCTCAACGTATGCGGACATGTAAGGGGCCACATACATCCACAAATCCCTCTTTTCATGCAGTGAGGTGTGCACATTCCAATTGTACAGATGCTCTCAGAACGCCATGACATTGGTGCAATTGCAAATTGGTTAACTGACTGGCAAAGAAGTGGTGCAGCCGTGCCATGAGAAGCAGTGAGCGACTTCTCTCTTGCGTTGTTGGGAGGACTTGTCAAAGCATTCACCACCTGCCCTGATCTGAAGTCCTACATCAACCAGTGCTTTGGAGTGCTGCAGGGAAAAGATTCCAACACACTACCGCCCAGCTACATCAGAGTGGATGTTGCCCACTGTATGAAATTGATCAGTCGATGGGAGTGCCTCCGCAAAAAGGGTAACCGCGTGAGGGACTTCTATTTGAGGGCTATGGGCCAGCTCATCCAGGTCACCTCTCTTGATGAGGCCAGACAGCTGATCAGTTCAATCACAGTTGTGGCATTGAGTGAATCTGAGGGCATGGGTGGTCAAGGTATGCCTGTCAGTTCAGAGACCTGCAAGCTGTCCATCAAAAACCTCATTGCCAAAGGTTCATCAGCTGAAGAGAAGGGGATTGAGGATCCAATGGCAAATGTAGAGGATGAGGACATGGGTCAGATGAAGGAGTGCCAAACTAAATCTCAAATGTGGGCACTGGAAATATGCGAGGAGAGTTGGCGTTTGGCGTCGAGCGATGGTGACCGGGACAACTTGCACTTTCTCCCAGACCTTGTTCCACACCTGATCCGAATGGCAGCGTATCTGCCACTGTGGACTGCAGTCATGGTTCCACACTTTAAAAGTGTCCACATAACAAGTTCAGCCAATGTTGAGGCGGAATTTAAAAACGTGAAGAAAGGCCTCTTCAAGCATGACAGCTTGCCTCTCTGTGTGGACCGCTTTGTGCGACGCCATCTGGATCACATCGAAGGTCAAATGAAGTTGTCCGCCGCCAACATCAAGACAGAGCTGTCGAATGAGGACTCAGAGGAGACGGAAGAGCAGGAACCAGTGGAGAATTGGAGAGGTCTGGTTGCACCACCTAGAAAAAGAACATCATACCTAACACCATGTCCTGAATGGCAACATATGACTACAAAACAAAAGAAAACACAAATTGGGCTTTTGAGAAATGGCAACTACTTAGCCAACCACACAATTAAAACTGGAAAGGCACAGCTTTCAGTTGTGAACACCTGTGCGTTCGACTCCTTTTGCCAGTGCCTCTGCTGCGCCGACTGCGACAGTGAAAGATTCAGCACATATGTGCAAGGGATCAATCAACCTGTACTGGATCTGGTTAAATCCATTGTGACCAGTGGCATTAACAGCACCACATACAGGCAGAGGGCACTGATCTTGGAGCAGATGTTTTCTCATGAATCATTGAAATCTGGGGCACACCAAATTAATGCAGCATGGAATGTTGCACGAATAGTGACAGACACAATGAAGAATGTTGACACACTGACCTTCACCTCTCACTGCACTTCTCCAAACTGTCCATAGCATGAATCAAGGAGCTTGCCTCTTGTCCCTGTGAATGTCAAAACTTTGGGCAGAAGGGGAAAAAAAGATCTCCAGGCAGCAACTGAAGATGGCCTCCATGTCCACCCCGCAGAGTGCCATCAGCCAGTTGATGCAGCTGACTCCTCATCCGAAGTGCCAAGGTGTGATGGTGTGGTTACACACACTTATGGTACAGGAGAGGCCCTGTTTGTGGAGTTGGGAACAAATCATCACTTCATGCTCAATCAATTTCCAGTGAACATCATGCTACAGCAGGAGCAGTTCACACTCAGGGGCATTGTTGCTTTTCGGCCGGGGTCAAGCAAAAAAGCAATTGGGTATTATGTGGCCCTCTGTCGGCGATCCTCATGTAAATGGGAGGAATATAATGACCTGGCCAAACGGGTCACAATTGCCACAGAAAAGTCTGTCATCCTACCGCATGTTGTCATCTACACCAAAGATTGATTTGGTTCAACCGCCCTGACTGAGGAAAATGTTTTTGCTTTGGAGGTCCGTCACAAAAGGACAACAAACCCGTCTTCCACTCACAAGTTACCCCCCACGTTTGAATCACTGTTGCTGCAGAGGCAGTTTGACTGGTTTGGAGCCACCCACAGCCTGCAGTTTTCTGAACGTTGCACTGCCAGACAAAACGTTTCATGTTCTAGTCTGGCTTGTTTAAACCAAACTTATTTACAGTTTTAGTTACAGTCTGATAATTTCTGTTCACATCAAATAAATGATTCAACAACAATACATACATACCTAGATAAAATAAGTAATTCACTGACCATGCCATGAGATGAACTCAAGGTGACCTGCTAAAAGGTCAGGCCTAAAAAAAAGAAGTTTGGTTCCGGTTTTGGCTGCAACAAGTTCTGAATCTCGTCGAACATGGAACGTGACTGAACAGAAGCCTTCTTCCAACAAGACGAGATGATATAATCAATGTTAATTTAAAAAGAATGTGCTTACTCATAACGTTGCCGATGTATTGCATTTTGAGGCAGGTGGTAATCTGTCTGTGTCAGCATATTTTCCTTTCTAAGTCTAAGTTTGTATTATACAATTATACAAATAAACACATAATCATTAAATACAAAATTGACACGTTAAAACCAAACAGCTCGACGAGAAATGAAACACACACATATCTCGCTGGCTGCACATAAATCAGGGGGAATGAGTCTTCTTATTTAACCAAAAAATATCTTCCAAAAATCAAATATGGAAAATACTTGGCTTATACCTTATACCTTATAACTTAGTGTGAACTTATAACTTAGCGTGAACTTCTTAAATCTTTCGTTTTCTTCCTTCTGTAAATTGCGTCCCCTGCGCAACAGGTGGCTAACGTTGGATCCCACCCAGTACACAACACAAATAACTCTATACAAAAATAAACCACATGAATAAAATATTTAAACAAACAAAAATAACATACACAGCAGTTATAAACTATTTGTGCAAAAACATTAATTTTGCCTGCACAAACGATGCACAAACGATTCCAACCATTTTCGAGTCATTTGGATGTTAATGGGGTGCTGAGTGACCTAAGGTCACCAACCACTTAAAAGTTAAATATCTTAAAGACGGTTTGTGCACAAACGCTGATTTTGCCTGCACAATCGTGCACAAACGATGCACAAACGAACCAAAACGCTTTTATTCATATTTTCAATATAAGGGGTGCCAACTTCACACAGGCGTCAAAACAGGGTCAAAATTTGTACTCGTAACTTGAGTTTTTTAAACTTGTAACTTCAGGGTCGTACTTGAAGGTGGGGAATTTGTGTGTCTGTCGGATTTAGTTTTACACATACACAAAATGTTTTTACAATTTCAAAACTTTGTTACACATGCAAAAAAAAAATTACAACTTCAAAACTTTGTTACACATGCACAAAATGTTTTTACATAGACACAAAATATTTTTAAAACTTCAAAACTTTATTACACATCATTGTACAAGTACAAAATCTTTCTGACCCTTATTTGATCGCATAGAACTCCACTCGACTGGATCCCACTCAGCTGTTAGGGTTTTCCAAGAGGTAATACCACCTGGCACAAGGTGGAACATTTTTCGCACCTACTCGGTCGAGGTCGAGTTGAGTCCAGCCAAAAATGTGACATTTACAGACTGCAGGCAACTGATTGGCCAGGGAGTGATGTCACTGGATGAGTCATGAAAGCCACTCCTTAACAAGAACCCGGCAACAGCAACAGTTGGATTTGATGTATTCTGTGATCATCAACGAGGTGGATTACTAGACGCAAAGACACAGACCAAGTAGCATGTATACCTTCAGCTTGATGTCCTAAATTGTTGTGTCATGTTTTGTCCAATAAAAGTGACATCACAGGACTTTTGGACCTCCTTGCTATAATGACCCCACCCACATTAAGGTGGTTGTGAGTAAGTACGAGTGGAAAAGAGCTTAATGTAGCAGGAGAACTGCCTCATCGCACATCAGAATTGTGTATGTTAATGGGAGGAACTGAAGGCCCGTCTTCAGAGATAAATGCCTTTTTTCACCATGACCTGACATGGCTTTCTTCACGGTCTTCTAATACGCAAGTAAGATTTAAGCAAGAAATTAGTGTCAGGAGTGGGATTTGAACCCACGCCTCCTTTTGGAGACCAGAAGTCCCTGTCCCAAGGAAGGAATGAAGCCTTGAGTCTGACGCCTTAGATAACTTGGCCATCCTGACACCATTACTTCCCTGACTGTGTAAAATATGACAAACGTGAACATAAATGCAAAATGCTACTCCACTTGACTATATTCGACTCAGGTTTTAGGGTTTTCCATGAGGTAGTAACAGCTGGTAGCAGCTACATTTTTAGCACCTACACGGCAGGGATTCGAGTAGAGTCCAACCGAAAATGTGACGTCTACAGACTGCAGGCCACTGATTGGCCAGGGAGTGATGTCACTGGATGAGTAATGAAAGCAAGAGAGGGCCAGAGGCCATGGGTTGTTATTCAGATTTTCCTTCTTTTGTTTTAAAGTAAATGATCATACTTGAGCAAACGGGAAATACAGAAATGACATGAGCCCAAAGAAAGGTCAAAGTAATGTTCTTGCTCAAGTTTGAATGTTTTTTACTCATATTGTGCATTTCAGGAGGTTTGTGATCATTCAAAGAGGCACCACTGAGGACGCTGTGATGGTGGTAACAGAGTTGAACTTTGACTTTAAGTGCTGGATCAAACATCCGTTGATTATTAAAACTGCTACGCCCAACGTAGGGCTCGAACCCACGACCCTGAGATTAAGAGTCTCATGCTCTACCAACTGAGCTAGCCGGGCTATTCACATGGTATAAAACATGCCTTCTGAAAAAAAAAGAAGAGATAAATCAAGTCAAAGTCAACTTTCAGAGATTTCGAATGACATCGGAACACATTCCTTCCTTTTCAACCTCTACCTACTCCACTCGACTGGATCCCACTCAGCTGTTAGGGTTTTCCAAGAGGTAATACCACCTGGCACAAGGTGGTACATTTTTAGCACCTACTCGGTCGGGGTCGAGTTGAGTCCAGCCAAAAATGTGACATTTACAGACTGCAGGCAACTGATTGGCCAGGGAGTGATGTCACTGGATGAGTCATGAAAGCCACTCCTTAACAAGAACCCGGCAACAGCAACAGTTGGATTTGATGTATTCTGTGATCATCAACGAGGTGGATTACTAGACGCAAAGACACAGACCAAGTAGCATGTATACCTTCAGCTTGATGTCCTAAATTGTTGTGTCATGTTTTGTCCAATAAAAGTGACATCACAGGACTTTTGGACCTCCTTGCTATAACGACCCCACCCACATTGAGGTGGTTGTAAGTAAGTACGAGTGGAAAAGAGCTTAATGTAGCAGGAGAACTGCCTCATCGCACACCAGAATTGTGTATGTTAATGGGAGGAACTGAAGGCCCGTCTTCAGAGATAAATGCCTTTTTTCACCATGGCCTGACATGGCTTTCTTCACGGTCTTCTAATACGCAAGTAAGATTTAAGCAAGAAATTAGTGTCAGGAGTGGGATTTGAACCCACGCCTCCTTTTGGAGACCAGAAGTCCCTGTCCCAAGGAAGGAATGAAGCCTTGAGTCTGGCGCCTTAGACCGCTCGGCCATCCTGACACCATTACTTCCCTGACTGTGTAAAATATGACAAACGTGAACATAAATGCAAAACGCTACTCCACTTGACTATATTCGACTCAGGTTTTAGGGTTTTCCATGAGGTAGTAACAGCTGGTAGCAGCTACATTTTTAGCACCTACACGGCAGGGATTCGAGTAGAGTCCAACCGAAAATGTGACGTCTACAGACTGCAGGCCACTGATTGGCCAGGGAGTGATGTCACTGGATGAGTAATGAAAGCAAGAGAGGGCCAGAGGCCATGGGTTGTTATTCAGATTTTCCTTCTTTTGTTTTAAAGTAAATGATCATACTTGAGCAAACGGGGAATACAGAAATGACATGAGCCCAAAGAAAGGTCAAAGTAATGTTCTTGCTCAAGTTTGAATGTTTTTTACTCATATTGTGCATTTCAGGAGGTTTGTGATCATTCAAAGAGGCACCACTGAGGACGCTGTGATGGTGGTAACAGAGTTGAACTTTGACTTTAAGTGCTGGATCAAACATCCGTTGATTATTAAAACTGCTACGCCCAACGTAGGGCTCGAACCCACGACCCTGAGATTAAGAGTCTCATGCTCTACCAACTGAGCTAGCCGGGCTATTCACATGGTATAAAACATGCCTTCTGAAAAAAAAAGAAGAGATAAATCAAGTCAAAGTCAACTTTCAGAGATTTCGAATGACATCGGAACACATTCCTTCCTTTTCAACCTCTACCTACTCCACTCGACTGGATCCCACTCAGCTGTTAGGGTTTTCCAAGAGGTAATACCACCTGGCACAAGGTGGAACATTTTTAGCACCTACTCGGTCGGGGTCGAGTTGAGTCCAGCCAAAAATGTGACATTTACAGACTGCAGGCAACTGATTGGCCAGGGAGTGATGTCACTGGATGAGTCATGAAAGCCACTCCTTAACAAGAACCCGGCAACAGCAACAGTTGGATTTGATGTATTCTGTGATCATCAACGAGGTGGATTACTAGACGCAAAGACACAGACCAAGTAGCATGTATACCTTCAGCTTGATGTCCTAAATTGTTGTGTCATGTTTTGTCCAATAAAAGTGACATCACAGGACTTTTGGACCTCCTTGCTATAACGACCCCACCCACATTGAGGTGGTTGTGAGTAAGTACGAGTGGAAAAGAGCTTAATGTAGCAGGAGAACTGCCTCATCGCACACCAGAATTGTGTATGTTAATGGGAGGAACTGAAGGCCCGTCTTCAGAGATAAATGCCTTTTTTCACCATGGCCTGACATGGCTTTCTTCACGGTCTTCTAATAAGAAAGTAAGATTTAAGCAAGAAATTAGTGTCAGGAGTGGGATTTGAACCCACGCCTCCTTTTGGAGACCAGAAGTCCCTGTCCCAAGGAAGGAATGAAGCCTTGAGTCTGACGCCTTAGATAACTCGGCCATCCTGACACCATTACTTCCCTGACTGTGTAAAATATGACAAACGTGAACATAAATGCAAAACGCTACTCCACTTGACTATATTCGACTCAGGTTTTAGGGTTTTCCATGAGGTAGTAACAGCTGGTAGCAGCTACATTTTTAGCACCTATGTAACCGGTGGTGTTTATCTGCACCCTGCGTTGTGATTATTTTTGACTGATTACCACACGGACACAGGACCCGAAGTTTTCATCGGAGGCGATCTCCATTTATTTTCTGGAAACTCTGGAAACATGTACGGCACACACAGATATGCAATGAGAGGTGTGCCCCGATACAGCGTCTGTACAATTAAATCATAAAAGAAATAACAAACAATGAGTTTTTAAGCTAGCAATAAATAGCTTGTATATGCAGCTAGCACATATAAAAAAAGAAATATACATCAACATGTCGACAGTGTTATACCCATATGGAAAAGATATAGATAAATCTTACACAATTTGTATGTCCTTTGCCTGAAACTTGTATGTAAAGCATACAACTGTGAAACCAGATATAAGATCCTTAGTAAATCTGAACAAAATGAAACTTGTATGACTTGGGTATTTATAAGAACAATATATGACAGTAATGTTGCATACAATACCCTTAGTAGGAAAGTGTAATCTCAAACTTATATAAGTTGGACAATTATCAGTTAAACTAAACTGTTGCAAACATTATAGAAAATACTTGATTTGATTTGACAATGAATTTACAGGGAAAAGCACGAGTTGAGTAAAAGCAGGTTTTCATCTCGTAATGACAATGGACTGTTTTTTTTTGCTTTTTGCTAAGTCAAGCATTTTTGCAAAATATTGTATGTGTACATTTTAGGAGCAATTATATACAATCATATTCATTTCATTCTTGTAGAAATATTTTTAATTTTGCTAAAGATCAGCAGATTACATTAGAATAAGAATTAAATTTGTTAAAGTAGTAATTTGGACAAATATTTCCTTTTCTGCTCAAAATACTTGCTTGTTGGAACTGCACTAACTGTAACTGTAACCTTAACGTCACTTATGAGCTGCAGAGAGCGTGCATGTACATTTTTTTCCATCTCGTCAAAGTCCGTGTAGGAACGTTTCTCCGCAGCCAGTCTCTTTCTGTTGTGTTAGGTCCCACGACTATTCTTTTCGGCATGTCTAAAGTAACAGAAGCCAGTTCGACCCTCGGTTTACCACGCTGTGGAAAGCAAATGCCCACTCGAACCCATTTTACCCAGGAAGTTAAAAGTTTGTTTTTATCCCTGAGAGCGTTGATTTGCGAGGAGTATCAGGATACGTCAATCAAAGACACCGTAGGGCGGGTCATGCCCATCATTGATGCCAAGGTATACCTGGTAGCTATCAACGCGAGACCTTTGCACGATCACGCGGGAGTGCGTTATTTGACGGTTGATAGTTGACGGTTGATGCTCTCTCTGCATATCATCGCTCGATGGATACACTGCAGACAAATGAACCTCCCGTTAGTGGTAAGTAAATTTACGTATTGTAAGGAGTTAGCTTTTCTGTTTATGTAGAAGTTGTATGTACAGTTTTTTTCTGTTTCGTGATAGTTAGCTGAATGCTAAAAGGTACACATTAAACCAAGTGAGAAATGTGGGAATTCTCAGTTTAGAAGGCAGAGTTGTGCATATGATATTACACTTGCCTAAACCTACAGATACCCTGTAAAATAGAATAACCCCCCCCCCCCCAAAAAAAAGAAAAAAAAATGGTTAGATGGTGTATTGGTCATATATTGCTTAGCTAACCAATGATGGTTCATCATCTGCAGATTCACTGCTGTCCCTCCCTAGATCTTCACTGTCCAGCTCCACATCAGAGTCTGTCATTCCATCATCCAAGGTAATTAATTTCTAAAGAATAAATAAATACAGTGCATAAATTGGATCTACTGCCTCTCAGTTGTATGGCAGATATAACTTTTGTTTTTTCTGTCTTCAGTCTCTAGGGGTGAGCAAATAATATTTGAACCCTAAACACTCTCCTTGTTTAAATAGGTGGAGATCCATCCTGAGACTGGAGTCTTGGCAGAAAAACTGGCGTGGGCCTATGCAGTTAATGCAAATTGGGCTACAGTATTTGTGAGGCATCTTCTCACAGCAGTCTTTCCAGTGGAGATACTGCTGGTGAGCAATCTTCGAGGGGGGAAACGAGTCAGAGGAGATGATCGTCTACCTCTGGACAAAAGTAAACTGGATGCTATCAACAGTAAGTTTTCAACCTTTGACAATAGTACGCTTTTTTGTTGCTGATTTGTTCAATTCTATGAGAGGCATGGAGAACATATCTACACAACATTTCTACAATGTATAACTGTTAATGAAAAAATGCCTCTGTCAAATGGAAGAACCTAATTCATAGAATACTGTCTGATCTTCCTTTTCTTATATACTGTATTATATGCGCAGGTGTAATATTGGTCTTCTCATGACATGCTATTGTAGGCTACTACTATCTCTTGTCACGGCTAGATCCTGGCCGCCTGAAAACACGAGGACTCAATAGCAGACAGGTGATATTGAAATGAAAGGATTTATTCACAGACAGTGGAAATGCCAGATGAAGGCTTAATTCAGGGGTACTGGGAAAGCTGCAGGAAGAGGGATAAGGTTAGACGTAGCTCCAGGTTCCTGGGAAGTTGCAAAAGGTCAAATGCTTTTCCTTACTTTAGTCCAGGTGAGATCCAGATATGATCATGACATGAACACATTTAGAAAAATATTTTTTTTTCAGTCTGAAGTATAATCTTGCATTTCTTTATCAAAGGTATACAGTATGATGTATTTACTTTTAGTTACGTTCTCCATGCATCTCCAATACAGTGCAATAGAGCCAGCACCATTAGACTTTAATATAATGTCATATTAATAAGATCAATTGCTTCCAGATCAATAATTGTACTGTTATTTCTTTCCATTTCCCCCTATTCTTGTGTTCATAATATATAGGTGCAACGTTTGAGAGGTGGCCTGGGACCCAGCCCTCCAGCATTGGGAGCACAATCCATGGATCACAGAGCTCCAAGCTAAGAGTAAAATTATTTCTTCTTCCACCTGGAAGTAACTGTTACTGTTACAGTGTCACATTTGTAGCCAGGTTTTACCAGTTAGAGGGAAATTGTTATAAGTGAGCAGGTTTTTATCCCTAGTTTTACACATGTTGATGTTCACTACAATATCAATAAATAAACACAGCAAATAAAGTCCATTAAATAAAAAGTTAATACAATAACTTAAACAACACATGTTCAAAACATATTACTAAAATTTTCACACATGAAGAACAGCACTGGGCCCTGGTTCAACCCCAAAAACAGATTCAAGTTGCACCATAGACTCAATCAAACGACACACTGGCTTTATGACTCTGCCTATCCGAGAAGTAAGGCGATCATCCCGAACTAGAGCTAGCAGAGGATTGGGTTGAACCACCAGTGGCTGTGACAAGGGAACAGGCAATGGGGCTGAGGACTCGGCAAGAGGGGTAAGACCATCCAAAGGAAGGGAAACTGCCACAGAGGGAGATACAGGATACTCCAACCCAGCCGAACCATTGATGGAGGAATGCTCATGGACCCACGATGCAGTGCGATTATCATCCCAGGCAACAGCACTGGTGAGGGAACCAACGGGGGATGGCTCAGCTGACATAGCTGCAGCATCCAACGCCGACATCCCAGTGTCATGCCAACCAGTTGCAGGAGGACCACTGGCTAAACTAGTAGCACGCTCGGACACAGGGGCAGCATCACCATCCAAGACCACATCCAGGGGAAGGAAGTTTAGCTGGAGCAGCAGATTACGATGGACAACGCGTTCACTCCCCTCATGATCTCTGATTCGGTAGATATGCAAGTCCGGTTTTGATGCCACTACAGTGTAGACAACGGGAAGCCACTTATCTGAAGGCTTATGTTTCCCCCTGACACCTTTGTTGGCTAGCAGAATCTTGTCACCAACTCAACTCAACTCAAACTTTATTTATAGAGCACATTTAAAAAACAACCGAGGTTGACCAAAGTGCTGTACAGGATAAAAGCTGCATTAAAGGTAAAAGTGAATAATACAACCGTTCCAAGCACTTAAATCAATAGATACTAAAACACAGTGCAATAAAATTGAATAAAATAAGTTCAAATAAAATACTTTAAAATAAATAAAATAAAGATATAAAACAAATCAAAGTTATCAGCCAAGAGTCTACTTAAATATGATTAAAAGTCAGGGAGAAAAAGTGGGTTTTTAAGGAGGATTTAAAAGCCTCAAAAGATCCTACAGATCGAATGTGCCAGGGAAGGTTATTCCAGAGCCGAGGGGCCGCTGCCACAAAGGCTCGGTCACCTTTGGTTTTAAGTTTTGTTTTAGGGGGGACCAGTAGGAGCTGATTCGAGGATCTCAGTGATCTGGCGGGGGAGTGGATATGTAGGAGCTCAGTCAAATATTGAGGGGCTAAGCCATTAAGAGCTTTAAAAACAAACAATAAAATTTTAAAATCTATTCTAAAAGCAACTGGGAGCCAATGCAGCGAAGATAAGACCGGGGATATGTAGTCACGCTTGCGTTTACCAGTGAGGAGGCGGGCCGCTGCGTTTTGTATGAGCTGCAGGCGGCGCAACAGTGACTGATCGAGGCCAAAGTAGAGAGAATTACAGTAATCCAATCTGGTGTTAATAAAAGCATGGATTACAGTTTCCAAATCTCTACGTGGCAAATATCCTTTAACTTTAGATAAAACCCTCAAATGATAAAAACTGTTATACACAACCGAGCTAACCTGGCGATCAAATTTCAGCTTGTCGTCAAATATTACCCCAAGATTTTTTACAGTAGGCTGAATATTTACTGTTAGGGGGCCCAGAAAGCCAGCAGGAAAGTCCGCTGGACCGCATCCAAACATAATGATTTCAGTCTTTTTTTCATTAAGAATCAAAAAGTTTGCAGACATCCAGGATTTTACATCGTTTAGACAATCAAGTAGTGTCTGTACAGAGTCAAGGGATCCAGATTTCACAGGCAGGTAGATCTGGACATCATCAGCATAGAAATGAAAAGAAAGATTGTGCTTCTTAAAAATTGACACTAATGGTAACAAATATAGTAAAAAGAGAATTGGCCCAAGGATGGAACCTTGTGGGACCCCAAGAGTGAGAGGGGCCGATAATGAAGTGAATTCCCCTAGCTGCACAGAAAACCTCCGATCAGTCAAGTAAGACTGGAACCATGAGAGAGCAGAGCCTGTAATGCCCACCCACCACAAGACAGAGGTTGCCCTTTAACCTTCTTATCATACTGGGCACACTGATGCCTCTGCTCAGCAGTACTGTTCTTTTGAGCCAGTGCCATGGTACAATGTAGATCAGCCAATAGGGACTTCACATAAGCATCATAGTCACACACTGAATCATCATGCAGTACGTTTTTGAAGAGAAGGTCAACCGGCAGCCTGGGAACCCTCCCGAACATCAAGAAGAAAGGCGCAAACCCAGTGGTTTCATGAACGGTGCAGTTATATACAAAAGTCATGGTCTGAATCATCTGCGGCCATTTCTGCCTGGAACGAAGGGGAAGAGATCTCAGCATGTTACCCAGTGTGCGGTTGAACCTTTCTGTACCGCCATTACCCATAGGATGGTAAGGTGAGGTATGGGACTTGTCAACGCCTGACAACTGCAACAACTCAGCAATCAATTCACTTTCAAAGGTAGCCATAAACGCAAAAGAAGTTGTCCCAGAGTTTCTTCGCCACTCTCTTAGCTGTTTGATCTCGACAGGGAAAGGCATGAGCAAGTTTGGTGAAGTGATCTGTGATTACGAGAACATCCATAGACTTGTTGTTACTATCCTCAGCTGACCAAAAATCAATACAAACAAGCTCCAGAGGGGCACATGTTTTGATGCTCTCCAGCGGAGCTCTTGCGGAAGGCTCAAGGGTCTTACTGAGGATGCATCTGTGGCAGTTCCTCACATGATTGCGAACATCCTTTTCCATATCTTACCAGAAGAACTGCTGGCGGGCCAAAGAAAGAGTGCGAGGCTGACCTTGATGACCGGCGTCGTCATGAACACCTGCAAGTGCGTCTGCTTTCAGTGGCTCTGGTACAACAAACTGGAACCTTTTGTGTTTTGTCAGGGGTTCCTTTATGACCCTGTACAGGATATCGTTCATAAGTGTCAGTTTGTCCCACTGCTTCAGAACCCTCAGAGTCTGCACACTTTCACCGCAGCGTTCACGCCTAGAGGGCCTGCGTTTCCGTCCGACATAGTGAACAACCCGTGAAATGAGTGGATCTTGTTGCTGATGAGACTGGAGGTTATCATATTGTTTACAATTTATTTTGATAATATGTTTAGAATTCAGATTTATTGATGCCATGATAAATTCTAATGAACAATGTTCAGTGGAGTTTATTTACTGCTGGACTGTTAATTTCACTCATTTTTCTTTTATTAGTCCAATGCGAGGATCAATAAACATGAAAACATGAAAATACGATTAAATGTGTTTCGTGTGTACAGTTTAATGATACAAATGATACACTTTTTTATGTGACTGCTGTCCTAAAGAAGCATATTGTCACACCCAGGGAATGCAAGACGCAGGAGCAGGTGATGTTCAATCCACAAGCTTTATTTGGAGGAGCAGGTGTTTCCAAAAACTCTCCAAGAGAGAACAAAACTAAATAAGTAATCAATAATATATATACTTCTCCCAAAATGAGAGAGCATATCTATGAAAATTTATCAAAATAATAATCACTCCACTAAGGAGGAAAACAAAAAGATTATCAAACTTTAATCTTTTACCTTAAAGTCACTCCTGCTGCGGAGGAAAACAAAAACCTCTCCTGTAAAATAGAAGGCACTACAATATGAAATCTTATCCAAACAAAAGATCACTCCACTTGGAGGAAAAAGCAAGAACACTATAAAACTTAAACTATGCTTAATCAAGGCTATCTTATTAAAGTTATCAAAAACCAAAAACTCTCTTAGCGAGGAATTGATCAGAACAATGGCTTGGTACATGGACTATGGTTTATCAAAGGCGAGAGTGAAGCACGTTGGGAACAACAGATACAACACACTGGCACAAGACAAGGGGAGACGCTGACTCTTATACACACAGGGTTAACAGGGAACAGGTGGAATCATTCATGCAACAATCAGACTGGAACACGAGAGGAAGGGCAAGTGACCTGAAACTAGAGGAGAGTTAATCTTTCAAAATAAAACAGGAAATGACAAGACAAAAAACCCACTTGACCTCAACGCGGTGTGACACATATTAGACATTGATATTTTGTTTAACAGCTGTATTTGTGTTTGTGGGGCTATAATTGCATTTATTATGATGTGTATTTTTCTACTAAATAAATTATATAATTACTTCAACAAAGATACACATTGTTTGAGTGTGTAATATTTTTGACACAATTGACTGCTTCTTCCGTCATACAAGATTTTAAATTTAAATTCGAAATACAGAAATTATAAACACAGTACAAATACAAAGTGAAGCATAAATGGGATTCGGGAACACGAAGGCAGGACATAAAGAAAACAAACCAATACAGGGCATGATTAGCCATAGTGGTGCAAAGGTAACTACTCGATTTGATTCTTTTCATCCTGGTTGTGATCAGTGTACTTATCAACACAGTAAAAGATGGATCCTCAGCTTTTCAGTAGTATTTTTCAATACAAAGTGCATGGTTCATATGACAGTGGTTTGTCAAAACCTCAAATGAATAAACTTCGTATTATTACTCACAGGCAGACTACATGGCAACTGCCACTGGAACGAACATGACTATGAGGTGGATACACTATGAGGTGGATACGATTCAGTGAAGGATAGGGGCACGGACCTATCCTCTAGGGCTACAACCACAGACATAATATACTTAGACATTGGTAATTAGACGCCTCATAGACTGACGCTGCCTATTGGAGCAGACGTATCGGCACGGCCGCCATCTTGGCTGGGTCTCCAATGCCCCCACATTGCATTTATTTCGACTGAGGATGATGTATATCCCCAACTACAATAATCATTACTCTCCGAATATTTACCGGATTTTCAGTTTGCTTTGTTACAAACGACAGAGATTTAGTTGTCACACATTAAAAATATGTGCTCTCAAGCTGAAAGACTTTGTATTATGCTCTTTAACAAAGACATATGGTAGGCAATGGCATGTTGATAAATGTATAAATTAATTTATTTACAATGTCGATGGAGATAATTATTAGAGCTTCCAAGTGGGTTGTAGGTGGAGAGAGACGTCAGGATGGCATGCGCCTTACACCAATTAGAGCATACATGGATGATATGACGTTGGTGACTACAACACTTATAAATTTGTCATGTCTTTGGGGTTTCACCATGTTTTAGTTTCTGCTTAAGTTCTTAGTTTTCTCATGTTTTAGGTTCAGGTCTTGTTTTTAGTTTTTTCCATGTCCTGCCCTGCCATCAGCCTCACGTCCCTCACCTGTGTTTTCCCCATCAGCTGCACTCCATCCCTAATCACCCTCCACAGTATTTAGTTTCCAGGTTCCCTCATTGTTTTGTCAGCTCCTTAACCGTCGTCCATGGTCCATGTCACAGTAAGCTTGTATTTATCCATGCCAAGTCAAGTCTTTTGTTTTTTGTCACAGTCTTGTTTTGTTCACAGTCTCGTTAAGATTTTTGATATCCGGCTAAGCTGCGATTTTTGTTAAAACTTTTGTGAAAATAAATCAAGTTTTGTTCTACAAGGATCTGCATCCGCATCCTTCCTCCACACCCACCCATTTTGACAAAATTGATATATCTGAACTCTATAAATAGATGGAAATGTCTATATAAGTGGATATTGCAGTGTTATAAATATTTATGATTCTTACATATGGCCTACACTTATATACACTGCTCAAAAAAAAAGGGAACCCCTAAATAAAACAATGTAACTTGAAATCAGTCACACCTTTGTGATTGAGGTGATTTAGTTAATTGAGATCTAGCATTGTGTTATTTTTGTGTTCCCTTTACTTTTGTGAGCAGTAGACATAAAATATTCTTCTTTCAACAACTTCTTGAAACAACTTATTACTGTCTACCATTGCTCGAAAGTAAGTGTTTTCATCTTATGACAATTTTTTTCTAGCAGAAAGCCTGTTCTACTTGAAAGGACCAGGAAAAAATACTAAAATAAAAGTAGTCCGTGGTGCCGAAGAAGCCAATGCAGTTTTCTTGGATTTCCACGCAAGCGACTCAGGAGGTCACACTGGCCAGAAAAAAACGTGAGATGCCATTTCTCTGCGTTTTTATTGGCCTGGAATGACTCGTGACATCGATAAATGGGTAAAAACACATGTAGATGAATTTTATATCTGTAGAATTCTCATCTCTTCTACAAAACGATTGCCTACAAATAGCTTTGTAAAGTCCTGTACAGGTGTGAGGAGCACATGAGATGGGCAGATCTGATCATATGCAATATTCTATAAATTCTTTTTTTTTTTACGTCATTATGTATTTTTTTCTTACAGGTATCGTGAAGTTATTAGACACTTTTAACTTAGTTACATTAAATTTAGTTAGATGAAATCTTTTTGGTTTTTAAATGTGGTGTCTACTTCATCGAGTACACTCTTAACCCAAGCTAGTTGAGTTTACTAGAAAATCGCGTGGAAACCCGTTGCCTTATCCCGTTTAAGTTTTTACAAAACATGAAACTAAACCTTTTAAGTTGTATTGGCATAGATAACTTAGACATATTCAAGTTTACATTAGTAGTCTTTACTCAAAACCATTAGTTCACATAACTTATCTCTTTTCTGAAGTCTAGCCAATCATTTTAGGTCAAATGCACATAAATATGTGTAAAAGCAACACTTAACATCATTTGTTAATATAAGTAATGTATTGTCTTCTAATTTAATTAATGAATTATACTGTTTTGATTTAGAGATTGTATAAAATATTGTAGCAATGGTAGAGGTGGAGACAGGAAAAGTCTCAGTCCAGACTTTCTTGTGCAGTAAGCACTTTTATCTTGACAGACAATCCACAGGAAAAATAGTGAATTACAATCACTTCACATGTGTTCGAACAAGTGGTGGTAACTTTCTGGCTCACCACTTTCAGTTATGGTGCAGATTTAGTTAAAATGCAACACGAACAAAAACCTTGTACTACACCGTCACTGCGTACAGAACATAAACATAAACCCATACAAACTCTACCACAGCACTAAATACAGCACATAACGGGGAACAGAGAGCACCCATAATGCAATGCGGCAACACACCCACAGCACGCCACAATATATTGTTTAAAAAGAAAATTGTATGGGAAGGAAGAAATTAAAAAAATACATTTAAATTGTTCAAGTTCTTTTATTTCAGAAAACACTGAAATTAACAAATAAAAATTAACACAAATAATTCACTGCAGCAATAATGAATTAAGACTGGTGCAGTCCTAAGCTAACCTTTAGCAAACGTTTAGCAACCAGACCGATCTTAATAATTGCTTTACACGCTCTTCCGTCTACTTAGTGTAGTTAAAACTACTTTAAAACATCCACAGTTTATTTTTAAATACACAATTCAGTTTTCTCCAAAAATCGAGCAGGTCACGCTCTCACACAGGACGGGTCTTGACTCTCAGTCGAACTTCAAATAGGCTCCGCCCCTCCCTCACAGAACGTAACTTTATATGTAATCTCTGCCTAACATGATCATTGCAGTGTATATTTTCAAATTTCTAATCCAAAGAACTAATTTGATTTAGTAATTACATAGATTTTTACAAAACATAATAGAATAAGTAATGAACACTAAAACGTTTAATTGAAAACAAAATCCGGGTTTACAGTGTACTGACACCGCACCACACTTTTTCATCTCTGATAAATTTATAGCAATAGTATTTAGAGTTCATGCTTATTTATAAGAGTGCAACTTATGGCTGACCCGTTGTTACTTCAGGAAAAAATTGCATTCTTTAACAAAACGCAAAGACCTACCCTTAGAATTGATCTAAAAGTGTTTTCATTTAAACATGAACTGTATTGTTAAAATTGTGTTTTTATTTAATGATCATTTGGAGGTCAGGTGAAGAAAAAGTAAACAATCATTTTTAATGGAAGTACAATCCTCTGTTTGTATACACACACAATAAATATGTAAAATTATTGCGACACCTATCACCTATGCAGGTATATGAATGTGCTGTTTGCCAGTCAGCTGAGCATCAAATAAAAGAGACTCCAGAGCACATCCCAATAAAGGTATTGGTGAAGTCTTATTAACAAAGATTTTTTCTGCGAAATGGTTAATGGACTATAATCTTTTACTCTACTTTTACAACCTTAGCACAATGTTGAATGAAATGTTTAAATCCGATCTGTTAGTGTATTCTTTATTTTGTCTCTTTCCATTTAGGTGTCAGAACCTTTTGGGCTGATAGGAATGACTAAAATGGATGGAATGGACTAAAAACAACAACAAATGGACACCAATATATCTGCGTAATGATAGACTATTACACAAAGTGGACACAGACGTACCCCATAACTTTAAAAAAAATGCCGAGGAGGTCACAAACCAGATTCTTAAGTTTGCCTATCAATTTGAGGCACCAAAAAGAATTTTGACTGACCAAGGCACAGAGTTCGTGAATGTGGTAAAATTACATTTCATCATCATTTTTTTTTTTTTTTTTTTTTTCAAATTTGGCATGCAGTTCTTTGACTTCTGAAATGTGTATGGTTGTGACAGATAAACAAGAATGTCTGTGAAAAACCTTGGCATAAAGAGAAGTTTGTGTGCACCCTACCATCCCCAGACTAATGGTCTGGTTGAAAGAATGAATGGGACCATCCAAAGGTAACAGTGACAGGAATTAGCTATTGATCTACAATAATAGTCACAATTTCATAAGCTAAATCATGTCATCATGTCAATCTTAACATGTTTTTGTCAGATCTCTTTGCAAACTGGTAGGTTCTAAACCCGAGACATGGGACGAATATCTTGATGCGGTAATGTTTGGACTTTGAACAAAAAAACAGATGACAACAAAGTTTTCACCATTCTTTTTGATGTTTGGAAGGGAAGCCCGCTACCCAATGGAGATCCCAGAAAAATACCAGGTTTGAAACATAAAAAAGTATGATTTACATTGTATTAAAAATACTTATGATTTGCCAATGTAGTTAAAGTCTGAAGTTTATGTTGTTATAGATCGACAAGAGCGTGGAGGAAGTAATGGAAGAAGAAAGTGTAAGTGAAAGCATAAAGCAGCTAGATGTCATCAAAGACATAGTAAAGGAAAATGTGTCAAAATCCCAAAGCAAGACGGAAAAAACGCTACGTTCTGCCAGCACAAAAATCACATTCAGCGTTGGCCAAAACGTTTTGAGACAAAATGTGAGGACTCAGCAGCGAAAAGGGGGAAAGCTGGAGCCAAACTTTCTTGGACCCCTCACAATCATATCCATTCAAGGAAAGAGTGCTGACCTTCTTGCAGAGAATGGGACAGTGTACAAAAATATCAGTACTGATCACTTATAACACTTCAAAGAACAAAATCCACGAGTTCCACATAAAATAACAACCACCTCACCTCCAGCCCCTACAACCACCTCACCTCCAGCTGCTACAACCTCAGCTCCAGCTGCTACAACCACCTCACCTCCAGCCGCTACCACCTCACCTCCAGCCCCTACAACCACCTCACCTCCAGCCCCTACAACCACCTCACCTCCAGCCCCTACAACCACCTCACCTCCAGCCCCTACAACCACCTCACCTCCAGCTGCCACAACCACCTCACCTCCAGCTGCCACAACCACCTCACCTCCAGCTGCCACAACCACCTCACCTCCAGCTGCCACAACCACCTCACCTCCAGCTGCCACAACCACCTCACCTCCAGCTGCTACAACCCCAGCTCCAGGCAAAGAGGCAAAGTTAATTGCACTGTTGTGTTTCAGTGAAGTGTGAAGGTCCTGGGTTCAAATCCCAGTCAGAGCCTCTCTGCATGCATGTCACGTGCTTCCAGTATATTTGTATTTTATGTATTGTTAGTCAAGTTTCCGGTGGTGAAAAAAATGTCTATTAGGTCAGTTGTTCTCTCTTGGGTATGTGTGTGTGAATGGTTGTTTGTCCTGTGTGTCTCTGTGGCAACTTCATGATTCATCCTCCCCAGATAGGTAATAGTCCTGCAATGACCATGCAAGAGGAGGAAATAGTCTGGTTCTTTCATGCCTTGGGATTCCCCCAGAAGAGCTGACCTGGGACCTGACCCCGGATAAAACAGAAGAGGATGGATGGATGGAAGGAAATGTAGTTCTGTCACTGTATCTCTCCTGCCTCACAAGTTTTTAAAAAACACTTAAATAATCCTTTAGAGAAGCTAGTCATTAAACATATCCTTTTTAAAAATATTACTCTGTTTAGGTGATTAATGCCTACCTTCATGTGATGATCAGCAATTATAACCAGAAGCACAAGGACCAAGTCTTCCTAATTGACAGCTTTGAGCTGTGCATTTGGACCAAAAAAAGTTCTAGGTTAAAGCTTTGTTTGGAAGACTTTGTAAAAGTAAAATGATGTTCGACGTAGGGATGCACCAAAAATTCGGCCACCGAAAATCTTTGGTCGAAAGACTTTTATCACCGAAACAACAAGGCCGAAACAGAATGTTGTGATGACGCAAGCAAAAACCGTGAACAGCACTCGGGCCAACATGTCTGCGGTGTGGACGTATTTCAGTGTATCTGAGAAAGACCAACGGATAGCAATTTGCAAATCATGTAAAGCTGAAATTTCTAGAGGGTGTACATCTTCAAAGAGTTTCTCCACGTCGGGTTTAATTTATCACCTCAAATCTAAACATCCAGATCGCCATTCAGAATATGAGAAGAACGCGGCACAGAAAAGGAAAGTCAATCTGAGCACGCCGACTCCGTCTGTGGCGGACGTTTTTGAAAAGGCAAAAAAGTTTTTCAGTGATGGTGCCAAGGCAAAGGGCATTACACAAAAAATTATGGAATTCATTGCCTTAGATCAGTGTTTCCCAACCGGGGGTACGCGTACCCCTAGTGGTACGCGGAGGTACTGCAGCGGGTACGCGGCGCACAGGGAGTTTTTATGTTTTTTATTTATTTATTTTATTAAGGCGTCACACTTTTATGGAGGACTGTTTATGAAGGAGACTCCAGTTTTGTGATGAATGTTACATGAGTTAGGCCTGTTAAGGTATTCTTAAAAAGAGAGAGAAATGAGTTATGTTCATGTATTATTAAAAAAAAGAGAAATGTTACTTGTTTAAGTTAGATAATAAAGGAATATTATTTTGATTTAGTATTTATACTATTTTGGTTAATTATTTATATTTCAAGAAAATGTTTTTTATTATTATGTTGAATTCAACTGAGGTTAAAAAAAAGAGAGAGAAAGTCTGAGAATTTTATGTTCAAGTTAAGGATATTTAATAAAATGATTTTCATGTAATAACCACTGTGTTGCTCTACTTTTGGAGAATCATCGCACGCGTTGTATGTGTGAGGGGGTACTCGTGGTGTGACAAGAAGGCTCAGAGGGTACTCAGGCAGAAAAAGGTTGGGAAACACTCACTGCATGAAAAGAGGGATTTGTGGATGTATGTGGCCCCTTACATGTCCGCATACGTTAAGCCCCTTCATTTGCGGTGGTAAAAGTGAAAACTTGGCCCAAGTTGTTGCAAATTGACCTGGCAACTGCTCCCCCATGCCCCCCTCCCCTCCCCTACTTAGGAGAGCCTTTAATATGTAAATGCCAGTGATGAGGTCAGGAGGTGCCACAGTCATTTTCAAGTGGGGTGGGGTGAGGTGAGGTGGGGGGTGGGCAGGCCTGTTTCTACACGTTCATCACCATCACCTAACCTGACTCTCGTCATCTGGCTGCGTTCACCAACTACACGCGGGGGCGTTCCCTTTCCTGACAAGAGGGCGGGAGTCAGGTTAACCATCACCTCCAACTCCAGCCAAGTTTGTTGCTGTGTTTTTTTTTCTCCCAAACACCTCTTTTGTAATACCGCTTTTTGTGGGCAAAATTCAAGGATTCAAGGATTCAAAGGTTTATTGTCATGTGTGCAGTTAAAAACGTGTTTCCCTGAACAATGAAATTCTTTTCTTTGTTGCCCGCACTGGATGTCCAAATGTATAATAATAAAGATAAGATAAAGATAAAATAAGCATGCAACAGCAATATTCTAAAAGGCTTCTTAAATAAAATAGAAATATAGAAATAAAAATATAGAAATCTGGCCTGTATACATAATGTGCAGTAGTGCGCTCAGTGTTTTATTGTGTATGGCTTAATTCGGTGTCACAATGGTCACAATATCGCCGAGGTCTTTTCTTTGTCCTTGCAGAATCCATTTTTGTGTCAAAACAGTGCAAATTGCCAGCTGTGGTCAGACAACATTAAATAGCAAAAGGACGGGAGGTTGTCTCGCGAGTATTCCGTGTAATGATGTATACGCATATGATTGGTGGAGCTTAACGGCTCGCATAAGCTCTCGTTCAATCACGTATGAGAAACATTGTGTCGTGCAGTGTAAACAAAAAGTTTAAGGAGCAGATCTGGCGGCAGAAAGGCAGACAGAAAGGCAGACAGAGTCCCGTACTGTGAAAACTGCCCTGGTTTGCGGAATGGCTGGAAGACGACTTGCTTTCAACTCCCCAGCAACTCTCTGCGGGTCTACAGGTTTGTGTGTTTTTTTCTACTTGCACATGACCATTTGATTGTTTAATTTTAGTCTTGTTGACACTGTACAGCACTTGGGACAGTTCTCGCTGATTTTAAATGTGCTGTATATTAAACTTACTTACTCACTTGCTTACAGGCAGATAAAATGAAAGTCCTGTTGAATGCTATGACCGGGATGTCTCGTATGGTGGCCAGCACTGTGGATATGGTCGTGGAGAGGGTTCTGGAGGGAATCGACCAGATTCGCTTGGTTGGAGGTGTGATGGGGTGCACTAGGTCATTTCCTGAACACACCCCTGTGTTCAGGCCACTCCCTTCCCCTGATTAGGCTGAGGGCATTTAAAGCACCTGTGGCCTCCTGACTTTCCTTGTCTGCCTTTTTCTCCTCTGGCTGTTGCTGGTCTTGGTTTCCTCTCCCTTTTGGCCTAGTGTTACTGGTGTCTGCATCTAGGTAGGAAGAAAGATATATATGAACTGTGTGTTACAAGAAAGTGGTACTAATTTGAATTTTCCTTTTCTTTATAGTTGGAAGCACACCTTGCAGTGGCTTAGCCTGTGCACCTTTTTATCTAGGTTGTCGGCTGCTGTTTTGCCTGGGTTTTAGCTTGCTTTTAAGATTATTTTGGACCAACTGGTGTTTTTAATTGTTTAATATTGTGTTTTTCTCTTTTCTTTTAGTGGCATTAGTCGGCTTTAGTGGAGGCTAGGCACGGTAGTGTGGTTCCCCTCACAAGTTTGTAGTGTTAAAGTTCACTGGGACACAGTTTGCAGTGCAGCACCATTTTGCTATGATTGCTGAGAGCACGCGTGGTGGGTAAGTTGTTGCACTCCTGGAACACACCCTTTGGTAGGCTGCCTCCCTATAGCTGGCTTCTGTTCACCCCTTTTGTTAATTTCAGCATAAGTGTTTTTCTTTAAAGAATAAATTTTAGTGTTTGTAAAAGATATTTGTTAATAAATGTTACATTTTCATAAGCTGAGTTATTTTGTGCCATTAATTCCTTTTCTTTTCAGATCTTCATTTAGTAATTATTTTGACTGAAATTAATAAACATCTTATTTTGGAACCACGTCTCTGTCCTGTATATTTGGGTACTGAACTTGTGTTGTCCGCTTGTTGTAAGAAATTTCCTGGGGTGAAATCCCCCAGGTGGCGTTGTCCTTCACCTCCCCTCGCCACAGAGGCAAGATGGCCGTCGAGAACGGACTGGAGTTACATTCCAGAGAAGTTGAAGAGCGCACCCCCAAGAGGGCGGATACAGAATCCGAAAATCGCGGTAAGAGTAGGTTATTGACTGTGGCTTTAGGCTAAACTCAACTTAATTGTGTCCATCACGTGAAAACCAGTGTGAGTTGCTTTATTTAAAAAAAGGAATTTCGTGTTTTCAATTTATAGGAAGCAGTTCGCCGCCTGCATAACTCACCATGGCATTATAATCCAGGTCAAGGGTAAGAATAAGTGAATGTTCTCCCAATATCTATTTGAGTTGGACCTGATGTTACGTTATGTCAATGCAGTTTTTTTTATTAACTATAGGCCTGTTGTTTTTACAGGCTACTGTCACCTCACAATATGGATGTAACGAGTCGGTTGAAGGAGGCGGTGTCAAACAGTCCGAACTTCAGAGAGGCAGACGGGGACACTATCGAGGGTGAGCGGCGCTGACTTTTACCACGGCTGGCACTGACACTGTTAAGCACTGGTCATTTTATTCATTCCTCTTGTTTGTTTTTAGCTGCGTGACGGACCTGTGTGCTGTGCTACAGGCGCGTCTTGAAGCCAACCCGAAATACTCACAGTCTCACCACAGAAGAGGGAAAGAGAGTAAGAACATATACGCTGTCAATATGACTTTTGTTACTTTATAGACAAGTTGTCAATATGCTGTGCATGGATAGACTATGTTTTGATTATTTATTGGTTATTCCAACAGCTCCCAGAAGCCAGCTTCTGATCCAGGATGAGGACGTCTGACAACTCCCGCAGACCCTGCAGGGACCGGAGTAATGCGAAGAATGCGGATTCCAAACGGCGGCGTTTAGGCTTATTGTGTATATTGTAGGCTACAGCAGTGTGTGTATATAGTTTTCAATTCTTTATTATCAACATGGTTCTTATTATAATGTACGCTATGTACATTGTGTGGTGTGGCAATAAAAGCGCTTTAAAAAAAAAAAGTTTCCTTTTTCATTTCCTCAATAGATTCACGTCATTCATGCCTGCATTAGCCTAGTCATAGTGCAGCTTATAAGAATGACGTGAATATATGAAGTACACGAAAATCCCAGGAATATTAGTAATCATAATCACAATTATTAATCATAATTGCTGAATGATATGCCCATATAAAGTATGAATATATTAACCTTATTGGCCAATGGGCGGACAGCTTTACAGGAGCTTTTTCATGTAATCACGTGCCTTTTTCGTCCAATACCAGCGAGGCCAGTGAGAGGTCCAGGCACTCTCACATTAGCACCCCGCTGTGAGAGCCCGCCGCGAGTCGGGTTCGTTTCCGACGATTTTGTCGCTCAACAAACTTAAAGTTTGTCTGCCTGCAAGCGCCCAGGTGCGTCCGAAAATTAGGCAAATTCGCGGAAGTTCACTGCCGTCCACAGTGACACAAATCCCTCTTTTCGTGCAGTGACTTTTGCAATATGGTCGGCAACGTTAAACTTGATTATCATCTCTGTTTGCTGCTGCCTGCCGCTGAAAGGCAGCAGGGAGAGGGGACGCTGAGCAGGTAATGTGTTTCATAGATGCGTTGTGCTTTTTCAGCGTTTCAATTCGAAATGTATTAGAACCAGTCACAAATGCACTATTGCCACACTTTACAGTAAATGCAGTGCATTATATTATCGGCTTTACTGTATTTTAGCCAGGTTAACTGGTCAAGCCACTCTTTTAGAAATGTATACACTTTACCCCTTTTAATTTCAGTTGGTTCTGGCTCGGAGTCGATCGTATGTGGCTCATTATCTGATGCTAGCTCCGGATGCTAGCTCTGGACCTGGGCTTGACATAACGTGGGAGGTTGATGGCTCCGTGTCAGAACATTGGTTGTGGTTATTTTCGGACGTATCAGGCCTTAACTTAACCAAAAAGTTGTCAATCGTTCTTTTCATCTTATCACCTGCGCCTACATCCACTGTTTATCTGACGAGCCGAGGTTCACCTCTCTGTCTGACTAGCAAGCACGTGTTCAAACGTACACGGGCCAATCAGAGGGGGGTCCCGCCCTTCACTATCTCTGATGGGTTTAGACCACGATATGGGTCTGACGTGTGTCTGTTGTTGAAACAGGGAGACTTTCAGAATCGCGTAGACTTTTTTATTTATTTTTTTTTCCTCGAACGGGTGGTTGCACCTGTGCACCCTGAGATTTTTTTTTAGGTGCACCATTGAGAAAATAGGTCGCATGTGCGACCAAATTGGTCGCACTCTGGAGCCCTGTAGTCGTCAAGGCCCCATATGCTATGTGTTTTTTAGCTCTTCTAAAGGGAGGGTTTTCACACACCGCCACACCCATAGTATAAACATCCTAACAACAGAAGATGAAAATTGTGTGCCAAAAGAATGGATGGATAGACCTGACAAAAAAAGAACCAAAACAAAAACGCTGGACTTTTGCGCTGGACAATGTGAGGGTATATTGAGGATCAACATCTGTGTTGGACGGTGTGGAGACTTTCCCAGATAGATGCCAGATATGTTTTTGTAAGGACTAAATGCATGATAGAAACTGAGGCTGATTTGATCTGAAACGCATCTGAAACTGATGGTTTCTCATCACTTTTTGTGTTTATGTAACTGATAAACAAGCCCCTGGCTCTCTTCCATAACTCATTTGGTACAGCAGAGAACTGCAGGTGTCCCATGATATGCATCTTAAGCCTGGTTACATGCATTCATACAGGATTCATGAAAAGGATGTTGGCTTTGCTCCCTTCGATAGCTCAGTTGGTAGAGCGGAGGACTGTTTGTTTGTTTGTTTGTTTATTTGCACATATAAAAAATTAACATTACACAGATAAAAAAGAAAATAAGACAAGATGTGCAGGAGAGGTCATAAAAAACCCGAATGGGCTTACAAGCGCCCCCCCCCCCTCCTAACATATAACAATTACAAAACTTTATAAGCTTCGGACATAGGCTTACGTTTGTGCTTATACACACACACACACGCACACACACACACACACACACTCTCGCACTTACTACTGAGTAAGGACCGAGTAAAACTACTGACAAAGTGAGGACCAGTATTTCTGGTTCACTTAGAAACAAACAAAGTGTCATTCTAGACACTAGGTGGCATAGTGATCCAATACACTGCTTCAGATTTTGAGAAGCACAAAAGATTCAGACAAAGTTTTTAACTCCCAGAGTGAGGACCGGACATATGGTGTTTGTCTTTAGAGGACTAACAGTATTTTACTGGTAATATGAATTGAAATAAACTTTATCTGGAATAATTGTGATAAAGTCTATCATCATTTCATATTGTTCATGTAAATGATAACTTTAATACTACGCTCCATCCCTGTTTTGGTCAAACAAGTTGTCAGGTTCTTCACAGAATATACATTTTCATAATCTGAAATGACACATTTATCAAAATCGTAATGAATATAATAATTAAAATTATAATCCAAATAAAACATAATGGCTTTAAAAAAAATTAAATTCACAAAACAAGGATTGGTATTCTATAGTTAAGGCAAATTGCCTGCATCAATCAAGTTCTTTATTTCCGAATTTAAACATGGAAAACATTAACAATAACAAAGAAGTCCTGTTGAGTTCAAGGCATTAAAAAAAAAATACATTTTTTATATAATCAACAAAAAAGCATTTTAGAAGTCCTGTTGTGTTCAAGGCATTGAAAAAAAAAAATCATTCTTTCTATAATCAACACATAAGGACCTTTTACAAGTCCTGTTTAGTTCAAGGCATAAATGTCCTGTTTAGTTCAAGGCATAAGGGCCTTTTAGAAGTCCTGTTTAGTTCAAGGCATAAGGGCTTTTCAGAAGTCCGGTTTAGTTCAAGGCATAAGGGCTTTTTTTAGAAGTCCTGTTTAGTTCAAGGCATAAGGTCCTGTTTAGTTCAAGGCATAAGGGCTTTTTAGAAGTCCTGTTTAGTTCAAGGCATAAGGGCCTTTTAGTATGCCAATTTCTTTTTCATTTTGACAATGTCATTATAAACAAAATATTTAACATCTTTCCATGTTCGTGCATTGAGAGTTGGTGCCTCTTTTTCAATGCACAGCACGCAGTCGTCTTTTGCTGGCACCCTCCTCAGTGCAATAAATTTGTTCATCTGTCTTTGCACTGCAGACCTCTCTTGGTTCGTCCATGGTCTTTTCTCGTGCTTTTTAGATGCTTCTATGAATCAGGAAACAAAAGAGTAGATTAGAATTTATGTTTACCCATTTTAAACCAATATATTGATAATGTGTCAATTACAATAACCTACATTTATGCAATTTTTTTACTTTGCTCTCTTCTGACACTCCAATAACGTTACTTTTCTTCAGAGTTATGGCTGACAAAATTTCCACCAATTAAAAAATTATTTTAGGTCAACTGTTCAACAGAACAACTTTCTATGCACCCAAAAGTCTCAAAGCCATCCCACAGATGTAGCAGCTGGCTTAGCCTTGCTCAAAAGGTTTCTATAAAATCTCTGTTGATTTCATTCTCTCTGGTTATTGAGATTACTTTCTAGTCAAATAAAATTTTGTTTATATTCTGCACCAGGCATGCAAACTGGTCAGGGGTGAAAAAGGTGACAAGGGTACACGAACACACGGCACGCGCGGAAAAAAGTGGATTTCGTAGTTTGTGTTATAAGTGCAACTATTGAATTAATAAATACACTACAAAATAACTTACCATATACAAGTCTTTATTGGTAAACTATAGAAAAAACATCATGGGATCAACAGTATTTTTACAGTTTTACAGTTCAACAGCATAAAAAGTAAAAAAAAAAAATCTTTTTGGCCTGCACTAGGAGCTCACAGGCCCTCTTTCTGTGCTTTGCCGCGTGCCTCAGCCTGGCCTGCTTCTCTTTGTCAGCATCCTCCACTCCTAAATCTCTCATCCTGAAATCAAAACATGAGATGCATTAAGTTGTAAATTATACAAAATATATATTATCAAATATACAATATGTCCCATTTGCATTAAGTAGAGAACAGCTGTGCAGCATAAAAGATGAATTTATAGGTACAGTAGGCCTATCAATTGCATTTACTGTACTATTATGTGTTTGATATATAACATCACAGGTCTTCAAAAGCATTTAACTGTATTATCATACATTTAATTACATTAAATTTTACGAAAAAGTTAGTCCCATGGTCCTTAAAGGGATACTACAAGTATGTAGGATTAAACGTTTAATTAATTACTGCCCCAAGACAGCCTATGCTTAGTAATAGCCTATGTCATTAGTAAGTGAACGATGACTCTCCCGACCACTTTCGCGTTCCGCTGTCATTAAACCACGAAAGTGAACGTTTGGCATGCCGAGCCAAACGAGCTCCACGGGAAAAACTTATATCAGCAATTCACTTGACGTACCGCCAGAGACAAATTTGTATCGACAGCTGGCACTCTAACATGAAAAACATTCTCGCGGCAAGCTTAGTTAAACGGCATTTTTTCATGACAGTGTAAGTTTTGAGACATGCATGCCACGAGCACTACGTAATCCTACATTGTGCCCCTTTTAACTTCGATAGATGGTGCATCATACTGGATGAACACGAGTGCACCTGTCGGCTGTCATCATCAACGGGGGTGTGGGCGAACAGCGAGGGGATGGGGGTCGCACTCTCAAATACGACCTGTGGCAGAGCTCTCCGGACTCTGCATTGATAAACTCACGACGAATGAAACGACCTCCTCAAATGGGCAAAATGTTCCCTTTCCGTGATTATCGGAGGGTATTATGAAGGGGCATACCTCGTTAAAAAGCCAAGTCCGGCGACAATTAAGGTCTCCATTGACGTTGGCTAAAAGTATTAGCAAAGCCCTGAACTTGTGTGGAAGGCGCTAGTTAGCCACTCTACAGTTACCTCGAGTAGCACTAACACAAACGGAGTTCTGTGAGGCGGTGAAATATCGAGGAATTGTAGACTATTTCAAGTCTGTTATCAAGACATTTAGCTGACACTTGTATTAAAGACACTATTCCAAGCACATGAATTGATCTAACGACACAATTCGTTATGAAGACTATTTCAGGACATCAGTCAAATTGTAGCATTTTAGCTTCAGAAGTTAACAACTGTAAACATTATTCCCTTACCTGTCCTTGTCGCAATTTCCACCGTGTGAGGTCCGGGCGGGCGGGCGGGGGGTGGGGGGGTGGGGGGGTGGGGGAGATAGGGGTTCGCCCTCCTCACTTCTGATTGGTGATAGTGCTTCTCTCACACCCCACTTGTCAGTCATTTGTTGTCACGAGAAGAGAGCGGCGGTGATAGGTCAAGTGTAGTTTTGAGGTTCACAGTTCCACTCGCTAGTTGACATGCTCAAACCCCCCCCACAATTTTTTTTTTTCTCCTCGGATCTACACGATTCAGAAGAATGACCCATTTTGATTTCAAAACGGCGAATTTCGCCGAAAGGTGGCAAGTTTGCATGCCTGCTGCACAACCCATTTTCTTTGGACAATGGGCTTTTCTGTTTCTTTCACTTTAGGACATCATATACAATAATATACAAGGACGAGGGCATAAAATAGCAGTAGTTTGTGTTGAAGGCATCATCCACATTATTTCTTTCAATGTTTAGAGGAGCAGCACTGCAGAGTAGCTAGAAGACATCCAGGTGAAAGGTAAGATACAGGAATTAAAGGATAAGACCGTTTTTTTTACATTGGGCCCTTGATTTCACATTATAACATGATGTTCTACTCACCCCTGCGTGTTGTTGAACATTTGGAGCTGTTCCGAAGATATTCGGGAGGCGTCTGGCTGCTCTCTTGAGATATTCGGCCATGAAACGGTTTCCTATGGGCAAGCTTATACAGGCACAAACTATGCTGTTTATAATTTATTAATTACTCTACACTAGCACTGATAACGTGGAGGTGCGTCGCTTACTTAAAAAAATCCGGGTTACTAATTTTGAATTTTAGCCGAATGAATAAATAGGCAGCAGGTCTGTGGGCTGTCTGTGGTAGTAGCACGAGGAGGACGTCAGTTACACCCACTTTACGACAAAAAAAAAAAAATCAAAATTACAATAACTCTGATTTTTTTAAGTAAGCGACGCACCTCCACGTTATCAGTGCTAGTGTAGAGTAATTAATAAATTATAAACAGCATAGTTTGTGCCTGTATGAGCTTGCCCATAGGAAACCGTTTCATGGCCGAATATCTCAAGAGAGCAGCCAGACGCCTCGCGAATATCTTCGGAACAGCTCCAAATGACCAACAACAAGCAGGGGTGAGTAGAACATCATGTTATAATGTGAAATCAAGGGCCCAATGTCAAAAAACCGGTCTTATCCTTTAAATGAAAATAAAAACATTTTGTTGATATTGATATGTCTACGAATCAATGACACCTAACCTTCCAACATGATTAAAACCCTACAGTAGAATCAGTCATCTGGTCCCATGATTTGTCATCTAGTACCACTTTACAGCTAGACGGCAATCAGACAATGTATGAATTTTACCATTTCTGGTCATTCTCTTCATGGCTTTCTTAACATGTGGTCTTGAGGTTGAGGGTTCTTCTCCATCTGAAAAGAATGACATGATACACAATCAGTCCTGAACTCAGACTGAGAAGTTTACCTGTGTTAAAGATGTCTGTACATACCTCCATCTTCACCCGACCCATCATCATCATCATGGGTTTTGCTTGCAGACCGAGGTCTTTTCTTAACATGTGGTCTTGAGGTTGAGGGTTCTTCTCCATCTAAAAATAATAACATGATTATACAATCAGTCCTGAACTCAGACTGAGAACTTTACCTGTGTTAAAGGGGAACTCCGGGGCATTTGAAGCGTGTTTCCATTGCTAGAGGTTGTCAAATACTGATAGTAGGACACAGAGAGGTGCAAATCTGCGCTCCCTGTGTGGATATAGCGCTGTTCGCACACCCTGTCATGCGAGGCTGATACGTGGTGGCTAAGGGGCAAGCGCTAACCCTTCCACGTAAAACAACAACTTGCACACTGCAGAAACGTCACACCACTTTATAACCCATCCGACAATAAAGTCACAAGCCTTACCATCAAAACCATATGCATGGTTCTCACATTACTGGCATGGGGACGTTACAAAACAACTTTATAAACAGCATGTCACTCACCGGCTGGTTGTAGGCTCGCGCATGTGAAAGCCCAAAAGAGTCGATGGAGGATAATCCCATATACAAAACAATTATCTTCTCTAGAAAAACTGTGTTCAAGTATTTAAAACATTACAACAATATTACTGGGCATGTATTAACTACTCGTTCTCCGCGCGCGCCAAGTTACAAATTTTGACTGGTGCACGACAACGCGCCGCCTTTTCATGGCACGCGCCAGGTCTGAAACGTAATTTTGACGTCACACGCCTTCCACACCGTGAGCGACACGTCAACTATAAATCCAGCTTAATTCTTAATCAAATATTTGACAGGTGTTTGGTTGAAATATTTGTCCACAGCCACCTGCTGTAAAACTACAATACTCCTGGAAATGACTAGTGCTTAATTTCTCATTTCTTCTTTCAGAAAAACCTATTCCTAAGAACCAATAACAGTATATCAATTCTCTCCCTGCATCCATCCTGCAGGTCGTCTGATTCGATGAAAATACAGAAGCCACTCTCCATCAGTGCGGATTGGTCCCATAAACAGCCATTACAACGTGCAAGGATCTAGCAGAGTTACAAAATAATCTGCCAGCAAACTAGCTAAAGCAAAGCACAGATACCTGGAGCCCTTTCAATAAGAATGACTGAGGAGGCAGAGAAGCACAGGCTAGGTGAAGTGAGGTTAAGGAAATGACATCTAATGCTGCAGCATGTGAGTCTGAATACAAGGCAGCCTCAGATACCGGCCCAGGTATGAAAAGAAGACATTTCAAAGTTTTTTTTATCATAGGCTAAGCCCAATATCCTGTTTGCAGTGAACCAGAAACTCTTAAATTAGCATTTACATGCTGCAAAAACAACACAAACAAAGGCTGACAGTGACAGAGCAGAACAGCGCTAAATCATATTTTAATTTCTTAAATTATTCTACTTTCTCAGAGTAATGTCAGCCTTCAGCAGCACTGTCTCTCCTCTTACTCCCTGTTATCCTGCCTCTCTGAAACAATGATTCCTGACTATGTTTTAAAGTGAGTATGCCCAAAGTTGTGAAATATACTTCAATGCTGACATCTAATGATATAAGATGCAGTAACTGTGTTAGCTGTACATTGCTGCTGTATTCACAGAAACATAATCTTATCATTTACAGAGTAATTGTTGTGAAAATTCTGTTAATCATTCAGTTATTACAGAATTGTTCAGCTTTTTCAAATATTAAACCAATTTTGAAATGTGACATGAAATTTTTTGGTGATTTCTGAGTTTACAATGTAAGTCAATGAGACGAAATCTTCATGTGTAGAGTGGAGGCTCCAATTGGCAGAGTGGAAGAGGAGAGAAATATTCTTCAGAAAGAAGTTTTTAACTTGTCACTGTGTCCACAATCTTTAACCCACAGACATGATTTTACCATCAAAACGTAGGAAAATATGTCCTGTCACTCACAATGTGACTTTCATAGCCATCAGAACTGGACTTTTTTTAACTAGAAGCCTCTAAATCACAGGAGTACCTTACAACTGCCCAATAGACTGCAATACAAAGTGGGAGAAGCGTGTACTACCCAAAGCTGAGGAGACGGCTCTTTTTAAACTTGCTCTAATATCCACAATTTTTGCCTCAGTAACAAAAATGTTACATCGATCTGACCAGCAAAACCTTGTTGTTCCTACGGTGTCAAAACTTTGACAGATGGAGGTGCAGTTTTTCCACAAAATGTGGAGGATTGGCACAAAGTTTAAGCGCATTTCTCAGCCCAAACTCTCAGAGTATGCTGCAGGTCCTGTCACCATGGCAACATAACTGACAGACAGGAGATGTTCCACCTGACAGCTGCCACAGGTAAATATGATGTTTACATGAATCAGCTGTTCTGGTTTCTGCATTATCATCCAAAACATTCCTGTGGCATATAAAGCTCACCTACCATTTATGTTTCTGCCATATGTGAAACACACATGAATTTACCTTTCATTAAATCTTTCCTCCTGACACTTCAGCTCACTTACAGTTGTTGAAAAATTAACTGCTGCAACTTAAACCATGTTGCTCTCTTAGGGGTAGGTTGGGTACACCCTAACTGTGAGCACTGAGGGCTGTTTGGCCCCTATAGTAGGGCTGTACGATATATTGTTATCATATCTATATCTAGATATGAACATTCAAGATATTAATATAAAAAAGTAACGATATACACTATATAGACGCTGGACAAGCGTTATAAAACACCATCCAGAACACATTTTAATCAAGTGGCTATTCCAAAATTCTATAATGAGTGTAAAATGAACGTTGAATCTGAGCTCCGTGAAATCGATCATTTCGCCACAACCACGGACCTGTGGTCGAGCCGGACAGCCGGATATCGAAATATGAAATTTTGTCCATATCGTTCAGCCCTACCCTATATAAACTTATTCAACTCAATTCAGTTCAAATTACAACAAATGTCATCTCAAAGCCCTTCAATTATACAGTCCAATTACGTCCTGCTCTACCTCCAATTAACATTCAAAACGAGGACCCGGCGCCGATCCAATTAAAACGTCTGCTCCAGAAGACACGCCACCGCGCACACATTTTATGTTAGGCATGTGATAAAAATTTCTACGAACATTTAATTTGGCATGAGCCACTACTCCAAACCACCTCTAACACTTCAGGTCAGCAGTGCACGAGTGAAAATGGCTTCAGCTAGCATCTTGCTCATAACTCCATTAGCTAGTTTATACAGATAATAAGCGAAGTAAAGTCAATCATTTAAAACAACTTACCTGGGCTTCGGTATATCTGGTTTCACATTTTCTGTGGTGACTCCGTAAAACTCGTAGTCTTCTTTTAAAACGGTCCATTTCCATTAATCCAACTGAACAGTACCTCCTCCGCTGTGTTCGGTCTTCATTAAACGCATTTCACCCAGTGACCCCTTCATCTCGTTGCCTGCTGGAGAGCTCTGATTGGCTAAATGGTTGATGGGCCATTAATTAAGTGGGGGGATGGGAGCCACCTGCAACCTCACCGAGAGGTTGAAAAACTGAAAGTTTGTGTGCTCTAAAGAGTTTTAGGTCAGAGTCTAAGTCAAGCAAAAAAAAAAAAAAATATTTAAATAAATAAAAAAAAGGGTAAATTAAAGACATGGTTGGTAATCCTGTTCAGAAACACATTTTGTAATACTGGGTGAAATGGTCCGTCTATCCTGAGAGAAATCTATACAAGATGTATTTAGAAAAAGGGACGAAAATAATCAGACCTCTGTGGCAGCTGCAGGACTGAGAAAAAGCTGACCAATCCGAGATCAGCGTCCCGCTGATCTCGGATTGGTCGCCTACAAAAAAACAATCAGATGCCTCTGCTTTCTGCCCACGCCCAGAGTGGTGTAAAAAGAGAGTGACGACACTCCCATAGACTCCCATAGAAAGAAAGGAATGCGGAAGTCACGTGGGTCACGGAGACGCCCACAGTTAGAGATGCTTAAAGGCTCTAGCATGGTTGCCGCGTCTGCTCGCGCGAGCGGTGTTGATGACGTCGTGAGTTCGTGCCCGCCATAGGACCCTATATAGTGGCGCAAGTCGTTGCGCGCCAGTAGTTGCAATTTTCTCCGTCACAGAGGTGGCGCTGCTACGTGAAGGTTACCTCTACTCTACAACCACGAAAGTGGAGAAGAAAACAATGCCGCTGTCAAGAGCAAGAATACTGTAATTAATGATACTGCTGCAGTTTTCGGATCATTTTAATTTTTTAATTCAGTTAAAAGAGGTAAAGGTTTGAAGCCCCCGGCATCAACAGTCTCTGCCCTCTTCTTTGCCTACACGTATCTGTCCCGTAGCTGCTTCCACACATTCTTACAGAACTCTCCCTCTTTCCCCAAAGTTCTGTCAATCTCTGTGTACCAGTTTTGGGAGTTTACGTGCTCCCTGTGCTGTTTCACTGCAGTTTCCTACAGCTGCCTGTACAAACGCACCTCCTCACTGAGCCTGGTCTCACATCGGTGCATCCGGTTCGTTGTGCTCGGCGCCGCCAAGTTACAAAAATCGACTGGTGCACGACAACGCGCTGCGCCGTCTTTTCAAGGGAAGCGCCAGGCCTGAAACGTCATTTTGACGTCACGGTCCACCACCGCCGTGACAGACGCGGCAACCATGCTACCGCCTTAACTCGAATCTTTTGGGTGATCCGGGCTGATCGGATCATTTCAAGGAGGTGATTCGAGTTATACGGATCACTTGAATCACTTGAGTCACTTATTAAAAAAAAAAAAAAAAAAACCTTTCTGCCGTTAAGTGGCTATGTACCTCGCCTTTTTTTTTGTCCCATTTGTCAATTCATTTTGATAAATCAAAGAGCAGCCTACGGCTACAAGTTCACTCATTTATTTTTGTCAAGTAATAATTCAATGCCATTTTATCTGAAAGCCAGACATGAAATGATTATTTTTCAACGACTGTACAAGATGCATGAAGCCACGCTAACCAAGCCTGTAGTGAGCTACAGAGGCTTCAGCAGACGGGTTGACGACGACAATCCTTGCTGCCGGCAGAATCGAAACTTAAAAAGATCCGAGTTGGCAGTGATCCGCTACTTGCCCGTCTGACCACTGAATCGCTGGCTCTGAGTGACTCAGCGGGTCAGACGGGCAAGTAGCGGATCACTGCCAACTCGGATCTTTTTAAGTTTCGATTCTGCCGCGTGACTCGACTGGCCGTGAGTCACCCAGAGCCGGCATGATTCGCCCGACTCAGCTTGCGAGCGAGCAGAGAGATAGAGCCGAGTGCGCCGCGACCCGCGACTCGCAGAGTGATCCGTTCGAGCAGTACGAGTCAGCGGGGATCCGTCCCGTCCGGACGGATCGCAAGTCAGGACGGATCAGTAGGGGGCATGGCTCACTTAACCAACAACAAACGGGCTCGTGACAAACGGGGCGGGACTAGCTAGCTAGCACCCAACTACACCAGTTCTAACATGATTATTACAATTCTTCCTCTTTATTTTTTTATTATTTATCACACAAATACCAGTCTGTGAAAACTACCAGTCTGTGATTGGCTGGTGGCGTGGCTCATTTATACAACTAGGAGTTGCGAGCGAGCAGAGCCGAATGCGCCGCGACCCGCGACTCGCAGAGTGATCCGTTCGAGCAGTACGAGTCAGCGGGGATCCGTCCCGTCCGGACGGATCGCAAATCAGGACGGATCAGTAGGGGGCATGGCTCACTTAACCAACAACAAACGGGCTCGTGACAAACGGGGCGGGAGTTAGGTTTCGTTTCACTCAGTGTGTGCCTGTGACTGTGTGTTCGTGACTGAACTAGTAGGCAACTAAAGAGGGATATATATATATATATTCCGGTTTCATCATTTCTCTCACGACAAAGGTGCAAGAGCGCTGTAACTGCCATTTGTTGACATAATGAAATGCCGTCTGGCTCAACTTGGGCGTATCTTTTTTTTTTTTTTTTTTTTTTTTTTTTAAGGCGGATCAAATGCATGCCACCATCCGGTCTGCCCGGGTGACGTATTTATCTGGGTTTAAAACCGGATAACCCGGATTTTGTTACAGCTCTACCCACAGTTCCAAACTAGAGACGCTGCTCCGTTAACCTGAATTGCTCGTCAAGAACAATCACTGGTAAGTTAATAAAATAACAGCATTTCAAACGTTTTTTTTACATTTTTAAGCATTAGCTATCAGAAGTATACTCTTAGACATCGTTATTCTTACATTTGGTTAGCATGAAATATCGGTGTTGATGTTAAAAATGTAATGGATTTAGGGACCTAGCTTAAATCTTGGTAACGGGGGCTAACACGAGGTAATTAACGGGATCATTTCACCAAAGTCCGTTAACTTTTTGTTGTCAGGTGACATTATGTAAAGTTGTTTTGATTGTTAGGTTTTAAAACATTACCAAAATGCTACCAATACTGCTAATACAAAAAATGATACTGCTACCATTACTTAAATGCTAGCTGTTTTACTTCTGATGCTACTATAGCAGGGATGTCCAAAGTCAGTCCTCGAGGGCCGCTATCCTGCAGGTTTTAGATGTTGCCCTGCTTCAACACACCTGATTCAGATTAAATGGATCTCTTCAACAGATTGTTAAGTTCTACACAAGCATGTTAATGATGTCTTGAACCTCTAAAACCTGCAGGACGTCGGCCCTCGAGGACCGACTTTGGACATCCCTATACTATAGCTACTACTACAAAAATAATGATAATGAATTTTTTTAGAGGTGCCTTTCAAAGCACTCAATGTCATCTTCCAAAGCACATAAAAAAACAATAGAACATTAACAATAAAAATATGAATACATTTTATTTATTTGTTTAACAGGAACAAAGCTTATAATGCATATAATTTTCCAGATTTAGCTGCAAGCTCCTGCTGGTGGTGGCTGTTCCTGCTGGCGGTGGCTGCTGCTGTTCGCGGAGGCTGTTGGTGTCTGCTGCTGGAAGTGGCTGGTGCTGGCAGAGGCTGCTGCTGCTGGTGGTGGCTGCTGCAATTGGAAGCTGCTAGTGGTGATTGCTCGCCTCACTGATGGCTGCAAGAAGATGCTGCTGGTTGCTGGAGGTTGAGAAGGAATGGAGAGGCCAAGTACATCCATGGCAATAAGCAAAGTATTTGGTAGTGGCATCGATGTTATGGTTTGTGGTGCAGGAGGTTGAGCCTTCTTGGCCTTCTTGTTCTGACTCTTGCTGCCAAGGTAACCTTTACTCTTGTCTTCTCTCCTTTTAGCCCTGATGCACTTTGCTGCAATCCTTAACCTCAGCCTGACATATTTGCAGATGATTTTTCTCTTCACATCATGGCATGATGGAAGGCTGCTATCCAGAAGAATGGCCTCCTCTTTCAGCTGTTCCACTGCATTGGAGCACTCCATGAGAGAATCATCTGTCCTCGAACGAAACAGCTGCTCCACATGCTGGATGACAGTGAAGACCTCATCAGATGGCCGATAAAGTGCACCCTGTTTGAATTCCTTCAACTGCAGCAGAACAGAATTTTCATGTGCATCATCTGCATTTTGCACAAGTGCATCCTTGCACGTCTGACAGAGTGAGCAGCTGAAGACGCACTTCACGATATATCCGGCCAGATGGTACAGAACACAGGAATCTGTTTTTGAGAAGGTGGGTGGTGATGTCAGGTCGACCAGCTGCTCCACTCTCAGACCTTCAGGACTACTGGTATTGGTTTTGGTCTCCAGGAAGTCTGCTAGGTGGTCACAGCTGTCATCCAGGTAACTGCCTGTATGCACTGTGGACAGGAACTGTCCAACAGTGACAGCACGCAGGGCATAGTGGAACTCCACAGGTGTTGGCACGGGATTCCTCTGACGTATGCATCCAAACGTGTTTTCCAGGCAGTCCTGCGTGAACCGGCTTGTGAGGACAAATTTGTGACCCTGACTTAACTGATCTTCCTGGACCTGCAGTATAGTTGTTGTGGCCATAACCAATCCTGTCTGTACCGGCTTCCAGCTGCTCTTTTCCCCTATCTTTAGGCCACGAAAAAGATGGATGCTTTCTTGGAGAAAGCTGATGGCCTTTTCGTACTCACCCATTTTTAAACGAGAGATGGCAGTCACAACATGGCGGGACGACATAAGGTCAAACCAGTGGTCCATCTTCTCAAGGAACCATGATGTGGTGAGGTTTGATTCAGGACGCTGCTCCTCCTGTACCTGGTACTTTAAGGCAGCACTTGTCGACTTACTGAATACGTGCATGGCTGAGCTAACTTTCATTTTGTCAAAGTGGTTAGGTTCCAAAATGCCCCTGGAGAGGTTGGGAGCCAGCTTTAGGGCCATGCCCTCTTGGTAGGACACTAGATCCTTTAAGGGACCAACAGACACCACACTGGACGGTAGGTGCTCTTTGGTCACAACATCTTGTGGAATGGTGATGGTCTGACCACGGACAAGGGCACTCTTCAAGTTCTTGACCAGATGTGGAACATCTGCCATGAAATAGAGCCGCCGGTGTGACTCTATGGGATGTGGAATCCAGGGCTTATCACACGTCACTCCAAAAGCTCGCCACATTGCTCTATTGGGGCTCCCCATGTCACTTGTGACATTAATGACATGAAGCCCTACAGATGCTGCTGCCTCCACTATAGCAATGATGATAGGCTGGTAGACGGCACCATTGGTGGAATTACTGCTGTAGTGGTATGCCACAACTTGCTTCCACCTTGTTGTTACTCCAGCCAGCATGAAGACACAAGCGTGAGTTGCTCTGCCATTGTGGCCAGGCAGTGTAACATTGCCAAATAGCTTTCCTGTCCCCAGATGCAGCTCTACGCTTGGGGTGATGGCCATCTCATCCAAGGTTAGCACACAATCCCTCTCCATTTGATTCATGCTACTAACCTTTAGCTTCAGCATGTCAAAAACCTCCTCCAACACTCCTGGCTTGAGTTTTACATGCTGCATTCGTCTTTGGACAGTGCGGATGTCTGGCAGAGGGATCTTCATGTTTTGCAGGGTTTTGTATCCTGTTGTGCCTGCTGTGAATCGAATTTGAATTGCCTTTTTGATGGTCTTATTTCCCCACCGAATTGCCCCTTTATTCTTTTGGCCGAGTGCATTAATTTGGTCCTGATTGAAAATTGAGGTAAACTTTTGTTGAAGGTTGTTGTTTCTCCTCCTAAGTGCCAAATTTTTATTTTTTTTTGTTGTGTTAGAGCCCTCTCTGCTTTTATCCTCATAAATCTTTCCTTTCTTAATTCCCTCAGCAGGTCCTCCACACTGGCCCTGTCATGAGTGGTCCCTGGCTGACTGGTCCCTGGATGAGTGGTCCCTGGCTGACTGGTCCCTGGCTGACTGGTCCCTGGATGAGTGGCCCCTGGTAGTCTATTGTCTTCATTGTCACCTGATGTATCCCTCTCACTTGCCTCTAACTGCACTTCAATTTCTCCCTCAATATCTGTAATAACAACATATTGTTGGTGTTATATTCCACCTACACTACATCTCTAGAAGTGAAATTGACATGTCTTTTGACGATAGCTTTATTAAAAAAAATACATGAAATGGGAAAAACTGTGGAAAGACTGTGTTCACTAGTATCATACCAAGGTTTGATTTTGTGCAGTAAGTGTGGTCATCAGGTGTTGTAAATTCTGCAGAAGCCATCATCCTCAAAGGTGTTTTCCTCCTCTTGGGCTTGGGGCGATGGATGAAGATGGTTGGGACAGCATCTGGTTTCAACTTCTGTGTGCCTCTTTTTGTGACCATAAACTGGTTGTCCTCAAAGTGTAACTGCCGGGAGGTAATGATGTCATAAGTCGTAGGCTAAATTCAGTTTCCCTTACATACTTTACATTTCTGTTGAACTGTTATTCTTTACATTCAGGTGTACAATGCCCTTTGAAATTTATCATAAAACCTCTGTGGCCATAACTTACTTCACAAAGTTTTCTGTTGTTGTGGTCACTTTTAACCTGAAAGTTTTGCCTGCTGACCATTGCCAACCATCTTTTCCGGCGATCAATATCCTTGGGGAAGCCATACATCCGGATTCCTTTTTCAGAGCGATTGCTGCATCCAAAGGCTGCACAACCAACCATGGTAAATCCACTGATCTAAAAATGATGTAACCATAGCTGTCTTGAACTTGGAAATAATCAAAGATCACCTGTGACACATGCAGGAGCCCTTTTCCAGGCAGTCTTGAGTGAGGTGGCAGTGAGGACATTCTTTCCCTTTTTTCCAGAGCCCTCGTGTGTGTGTGTGTGTTTATGGTTTCATTGCCCCACTTTGTCTGTTAATGGTTTATGTTTAACACACACTGCTGTTATTGTTCTAGTTTGTTCTTATTGATAAATAATATATTATTTATAGTAATAACAATAATACAGTTTTATTATTCTTATTTTTTTCTTGCACACACACACATTTGTTCTTGTTTCAATAATTTTTCAATAAAAATCTTGTTTATTGAACAACTTTTGTACAAGTCATACCTATTCCAGTCCATCAGCTCTAACATAAATTGTAAGTGTGAATAGTTTGTAGAGTAGCTTGTAGAGTTAGATTTATTACTATTGACTGATCATATTCAAGCATATTAGTTTGATCTGGTACATGGCTCCATCTTAAAATCTTAACCGTTCTGATGCCTGTCCTACAAATATAACTAAATGTCTTTTAGTCTCCTACGTGTTCTTTCAAAAAACTAAAGTTGGTAATAAAGATAAAAAGTACTTTGGAAAAGCATTTATTTCACAAAACAGGAAAGTGCTGAGAGTGCTCAGTCCAATAATAGTAAAAAATAAATGGTAACTTGTTTTTCTATTTACAAATGCAGAAACAACGAACCGTTATGAAGTTAGCATCACTCACGTAAGTGAAGCTAAACTAGCTAAGCTAACATGAACTTTTCCCTCCAAAAGTTTATTAATTTTTATCATTATTAAAATATCATTAATTCACTTTCAATTGTCAACCCCACAGTTCAAAAGCATAATGACACTAACATACAACATACATTTACTTTGACTTTGATATTTACCATGCAATAGCACACGCTGTACCATACGAGACAATGACAGCTTGCGGTTTGTTTGGAACTCCGGAGGCTTACATGAACCACGTGACAGCGCTAGCGGCGACTTCAAAGCGTGTCGCAACTCTGTATTATTCTATAGCTCTGCCCACGCCCCCCTCTGCCGGCTTCCTGCTCCATGTGCGCATGCGGTTCTACCGGCTTTGGATGAAGCACTGACGGAATGGGGAGGGGGGGGGTGGAGCTTTGAGGAGTGGACACTTTCGAATCTTGCTAGCTCTCTTGCTAGCTCTCTAGGATTACCTACCATAGCTTTAAGGAAACTAACTCAACTAATAAAATTACATTTAAACCACGTATTGCAAAATTATAATTTTATTTTTTTTTTATTTATTCATGTCCTTATTGTGCAAGCTTCTGTCAAAACTGTCACTATTTTTTTTTTTTTGGAGGGGGGGGTCCATGACAAATTGCTCCCGGGTGGGAAGTGATCTATGATCTGTGAAGGATCTCTAAAATTAAACTGATAAGTGAAAAATGACACAAGTGACATGAATCCACCACACCAATTTACTGGCTGAATTAAGTAAAAAGTAAAAATGAAAGTAAAAATACTAAAACAATTTGAATAATGATGCTTTAATGAAGATATCTGCATCAGCTGAAATACAATAGGTGAATCATCATACATTACATTGGTTAGAATTCTGATTAATTATGACAGTTAATTTAGTCATAATACGCCAAAGTGTTGAAAAAACTTGTGCTCATAACTTATTATTATTCCTATTTTTGTTATGACATTGCTTTTAAGCTAGCTGGCCAGTAAGGATTTTGATGGATGTTTATGTTTCTCCATATGGCAGATGCTTTTATCCCAAGCAACTTACACTCATATCCCAGGTAGGTAGGTTGTGTGAGGGGGTCTTGCTTAAGGACCCCTACTGGAGGTAGTACCTTTCATGCAGGGTCAGAATTCAAACCCAGATGACCTGACATGAAAGGTGGTCAATCTTACCACTACACTATCCAGTCACTTAGCCATGTAGGTGTTTTGAGGCAGCACAAATTGTTGCAGTGCATGAGGAGTTTGCAGTATTTGCTTTATGGGCAATATGGAACCCTTAGATATTTCAGTCGTTATATGTAATTCAGGTGCCAGAAAGTCAACAAAACAATTAAATAAATGATACTTTGAAAAACAGGACCAGAAGATAGATGGTGTTTTTTCTCTTCACATTTTTCTTGTTATAAACAGGAATTGGCTTCTTTGTTCTTGGTCTTACATGTATGGCATGTGAGTTGTATGACCATTTGTACAGTTTTAAAGAATATTCACCACTAATGACACTGTCTCCAGCCTCATTGATCCTATGTATTATGTTGGTACTGAAAACATCAGAAGATCTTCCCCTCAAAAAAACCTCCTAAAAGTAACATGCCCTCTAGTGAAGTCAGTTTTCTAAATAAAGTGTTGACATTTTATTTGTTGTCTGATTCCATTTGAAGTTGGTATCATGAAGAAGTTAATGGGAAATAAGTCAACGATCAAATGAACAACTTATCAAATAACCAAACATAAAAATTTGAGCCGTTTCAGCTTTCAGCCTTTCACAAAGGGTAAAGATTTCAGTAACTTTTAATGAGTAGAGTTTTGTTGTTATCCTGACCAAGGTTCAGGGTTAAATGATAAAATCTATAGGATTGTGTTGAAATATGAGGCCTGAAAAATTTGTTCACTTCACTTCACTTTGGTTAACTTCAGATCTTCTCTTTACTTCACTTTTGAATTGAGTCAAAATGGCTGACTTCCTATTTGATTTGTCATATGGCTCCAGGATGTCTTCTTTTTTTTTTGTGGGTTGGCAATGCCTGGAATTGGCATGCCCAGGCACACACATTCTCAAGCCACCCAATGCACACTGCAGCTGTCAGATGTCTTTATTACTTGGCATAATGCACACCTGAATTTTCCAGACAAGCAAACTGCCTTTTGTTAATCAGATTTGTCTTCTAGTGGAAGGGTTGCACAGCACATCCAAGTAGTTTCTATCCCTTTGGCAGATCTTGAAACCATCTGTAGCTAGTTTGGTCTCCAGGTTACTTGCCATCCCTTCAGCAGGTTCTGTAGATGCTGCAGACAACCGTTGACGTAGAAACATATTTCAACACTGTGACAGATGTCCTGGCTGGCTGGAAAAAGCAACACACTTATGGAGAGTAAAGATTTTGCAAGTTTTGTTCTGCTGAACAGGAAGATCGAGTTCATGAACTTGATGTTACAGGCACTTTGCTAGACCTTGCCATTAGTTCTAACCTATGCAGTGGCAACAGAGGACCCATGTCTGATCAAATAATCAGATCAGCATTATAAGAATAATTCAGATGGGTCAGTTGAGCTCTGCTGATTGGCAAAATAGCCAAACCTTGTAGAAGTTATTAACTCCCCTGGAGCTGACAGATGGGGTACCTGTACTGAGACAGGCCTGTGAAAACATCCTGATTGGGGAACTACTTTTTTGGGTTGGACACCTGGATCTGAAATGTCCAGTTGAAGGCACTCAAACAGTTTGTATCCTTGGTGTGAAAGGTCCTGCAGCATCCTCTTTACATCTCTGAGACAAGAATAATGGTGCAGTTGTTCAAGAGAGCAGCTGACCATCCACTGGGTGACGTGTATGACTCTGTGGAGCTCTTCCCCTCTGTGCAGCTGGAGAACTTTGCACAAAGGCAGTAGGCCAGGACGCACTCTACTGCGCAGTGGTAGGAAGACACCAGCAGTTTCTCCGGGATTTTGTTAGAATCTCTTTTGGCCCTTTTTCAGGAGTTCAGCAGAGGGCCTTACCTAGTTTAGTTCCTCCCTGATGTTGACTCCCAAGAAGCAGAAGTGTGAGACCCTCTTCACACAGTCATCGTTGATGATGAGGGGCTATATGTTGTTTGCATTCTTCATGAAGTCCACAACAAGCTCCTTGGTCTTTGCTGTGTTGAGGAACATGTTTTTGTCCCAACACCACTCTGTCAGCCGCTCCACCTCATTCCTATAAGCAGACTCATCTCCATGAGAGGTGAGGCTTACAATTTTTGTATTGTCAGCAAACTTAATGATGATGTTACTGTTGGGGGCAGGAGTGCAGTCATGAGAGGAGATGATGGTGTTAAAGGCAGAGCTGAAGTCTATAAAGTGCAGCTGAGCATAGCACTCCTCCTGCTCCTGTAGGGTAACAGAAATGGATCAAACATGGGATAAATTAATGACATGATGTGGTTCTTGATTAGCTTCTCAAAGCACTTCATTACCATAGGGGTCCGTGCTTATGGCCTGTAGTCATTGGCTGTTAGTAATGGCTAGTTTTTCAGGCAGGTGGACGATGACAGAGGTCTTCAGGCAGGGTGGGAAAGTGGACTGGGACAGAGACTGGTTGAATATCCTGGTTAAGATGCCAGCCAGTTGGTCTGCACATTCCTTCAGCATGCATTCTTAGATACCATCAGGTCCAGCTGCCTTCCATGGGCTGACATCCTGCAGCATGCGCCTCACCTTGTATTCCTCCACTGTGAAGATGGGGCTGATGTTGCTTTCTGGGTGAGGTCTGGCCACCTCTGGTGGTTTTGCCTCAAGCCTGGCAAAGATGTGATATGTCACCTCCCACAACTCCAAAATTGGTCCTGTAGTTGGCAATACGCTGGACACCTGTCCACACCTGCCTGTTGTTGTTGCTCTCCAGGTGGTCCTCAGTCATCCTTATCTAGTCTGACTTAGCCTATCAGATACCTTCACAGGCATTTGGCTATGCACATTCAACTGGTCAAAATAACGTGGTTCTGCTGTTGATGCATTGATGGGCACATTCTCACTCCTTTGGTTGACCTTATGCAGCAAGTGAGATGTTTGAACTTGCAAAGTTGAAACAACTTCTTCAGGTCACAGGGAGAGGAAATAGTAACAGTTAGATAGTGTTCTGACTCACAATAAGAATGTTATGCCTTTTTTTTCATCTGGGGTCTACGTAAAGGAATATAGTAGGGCATTTCAGAGGAAGGTTTATGATTCATATCACCACTACCACCACACACAACATTCAAAGCACAAAAACGTTAGTGCCAGATGATTCCATTTCATCATGTTCAGAGATACCAAATAACACAGTCTAACCCAAGGTTACATATTTAATTTTTACAATTTCAAAAAAATGAATTGTCAAAAAATATTATAACTTGTTTAACTCTAGGACTTTTTGTGGGCAGCTAACTGTCACCTATTGAATCAATTTTGTCTAACCTATTTAGGCAGCTAGTATCAGTGCTATGCATAATTTAATTCAGTAAAACCTTGTGTTTAAGTCCAGATAATTCCATTTTTTCCCAAGATTATCATATCATGACAGATGTCATTTAAGATAATTTGACACGTCAACTGAACATAAACAACTAAAGCAAACAGTGCAACAAAGCGACAAAATTGTACTGATATGATGCAGAAGGACAACCATATTATCATATTCAAAATATGCAACAATCTATAGATAATGCAAATTATATTACAAAACTAAAAAAAAAAAATGATGTTCACAAAAATGCGAGGTATTATAGTATAGTTTTGCTTCATATCAGACTGGATTCAGGACCATCCTGACATTTTTCATTCAAACTGCTACATGATTGACATTCGGATGGGCCACTCAATGCAGTCTGTTTTAATTCAATCTAACCAAGCAGAGCAGAGCTGCTAATTCCTTCCTGAGAAACTTGGCATGTTAAGCAACTGTCTGCATTTTTCCAATGCATACTACTACTACAGACATGCCTGATTGAATCTTCATTATTTCCAGTTACGGAGTGACGTTTCAATGAAATCCATTACTCAGAGAGAGTCTCTTCACTGGTGAGTAATGTAGAGTCAGGAAACTTTGATAACAGTTTAACTTTAGGTAAATAGGAAGCAAGAATGTCTAATAGCCGCTAGGCTAACGGTTACAATGTAAAACCCCATAGACGTATGCTAACACAATTAGCATATTGTTAGTGTCGAAAATGGGGTCACTAACATGCATTTCAGTGGACTAGAATATAATTAAATGCACCTGGTAAAAGTTTATACTGTTTAACTACTCTGTTTTAGTTAATAACATATTTCAAATGAAGAGCTGAATGTTTAATTTAATGTATTTTACTCTCTTGCTTTGGTGTTTATTTTAATATACATTCTCTTTCCAATTCAACTAATGTTAGGTACAGTAAGTATTTTCTTTTTGTAAAATTATTTTCCGTTAAATGTCCAATCTTCTCAGGAGCCATTGCAGCCGCAGCTGAGCAGAGTCCCTCTGTTTCTGTACAGTAGTGATCCTATGTCTGACGTAGTCCTTTACACCTCTCCACAACCGGGCCCTTAGCATGTGTGACTCAGCCTCGGGGCACTGAACATAGTTTTTCTGAGGCACCCTGCCTTCTTTAATGAAATTCATCAGGTGTTTTATCTATGGCTTGAACATCTTCTTCATCCGATTTAAGTCTGGCTTTGGTGGCCCTTAATTTGTCAGAGTGTAGTTGTATTGCAGCTTGTTTTTACTATATAATGGTTGACCTGCAGCTCCACAGCTTGTACTGGAAACTTTGATGTTGGATGTTAGCTTCTTGTCCTCCTGCAAGCTGCTGTCTCACTCCAGACTCCTTGTAGGTGTCTTCATACATCATGCTATTGTTGTGTCGCAGGACTTGGATTTGATTTAGATTTTTTTTCAGGGCCAAAAATTTGTCTAGCTTCATCTTCATCTAGGTCAATCAGTTGAAACAATTCAAACTATATAGTTTGTGCATGAATGTTGAATTGTTTCAACTGATTGACCTAGATGAAGATGAAGCCAGAAAAATTATATATATATATATATATATATGTATATATATATATATATATATATATATATATATATATATATGTATGCAAAGTAGACACAGTCCTTAACAATCATTCACAGGAATGTGAAATTTAGAATTTAACATCTGTAACCCTCTGATGTTATAATGTACCAAGTAGTTTATTTGGTAAGAGTTCATGTTTGTTTTTTTTTCTTTCTGATGGGTTAGGAATTTAATATTTCAATACTGTCATACTTCACTGGTAGTGACAGCTTTGTGGACTTCATATTGACAGTTGACAGATTTCAGATAGTAATACTTACAGGATATCAGTTTTAAATGTTTTATTTGCTTTCTTGCAAATAGACTAATGAGGGAATAATTGACATTTAGATATGGAACAGTTGCGTTGATCATTTTTACTTCTGAGCCCTGAAAGTGGGATTCTGGGTATAAAAATGGTTGTAACTCATGAAAAGTGTAAATACATAAAAAACATAACTACAAACATATTAAACATTCACATAGTGAGTCATAACCTTTTAAGAAGCATAGAATTTGGAAAAAAAGGAGTTTCACTTATTACTTGTATAAAAAAAAAACTTGTATCTGTAGATGAAAATGATTAACATTTACTAAATGAAAAGATTTATGCCTCAGGTATTATTGCTCATTCTTAGTTAACAATTTTTAATGTTGGAAATACCTTAATTATTAAATAGTAATTAATACAAATATTAATCATTCATTTTCCTGTTGAAAGAATGAAAATATTACTTCTAAGAATATTCAAAAGGATTTAAGAACTATAAAAGTTTGGCACAAAACTGCTAATTTCCTGAGCTATTGAGCTACGGACAAGTATAAGGGATCTGAGTGCAATCTGAGAACCGCCTGATGGGGGAGCCAGAGAGCGAAATCTGTGCAATATGAGAACCGCATGATGGGGGAGCCAGAGAGTAAAATCTGTGTGAAACTTTAGGGGTGAAAAATTCACACTTAGGACATTCTGAGGTCTTGAGAAAATTAGAGGATAGCATCTATATAACCTAAGGAGGTCATCTAGAGGGAAACAAAGTGAGGACCGGTCAAAATGTCCTCACTTTGTCAAAATGACCTCACTCTGTCGGTTAAAAACTTGAGCTGGTCCTTACTCAGCAGTAAGTGCAAGAACGCACACACGCACGTACACGGACACACACACATACACTCACACAGTCGGCTGACACGGTGACACGGACTAGCGCCTCTCGCACGCGCGCATGAAACTACAGTTTTTGTCAGAAGAGCTGTCATTTCACATCGTTAGGCCTATATGACCGCTTATATGACGACATTGAGAAACTTTTGCTACATCGTGAAATTGCCGACATCTTTAATGAACTTACCTGAGCAGAAGCGTTTGACTCCATCCTGTTTTTCCTCCATCAGTACCAACGTGTGCCCGCTGAGTGTCGTTGGCGCTCAGATCCCGGCCGGCAGAAATTGCTGCTCCTTGATTGGATGGTTGGTTGGCGCGTGGGTGGGCACCGGGTTGATTGGCAAGTCAGTAAGCAACGTGCTGATTGGCTATTCACTCAGGCGTCAAAACAGGGTCAAAATTCGTACTCGTAACTTGAGTTTTGTAAACTTGTAACTTCAGGGTCGTACTTGAAGGTTTTAGTTTTACACATGCACAAAATGTTTTTACAACTTCAAAACTTTGTTACACATAGACAAACTATTTTTACAACTTCAAAACTTTGTTACACATAAACAAACTATTTTTACAACTTCAAAATTTTGTTACACATGCACAAAATGTTTTTACAACTTCAAAACTTTGTTACACATACGCAAACTATTTTTACAACTTCAAAACTTTGTTACACATGCACAAAATGTTTTTTACATAGACACAACATACTTTTACAACTTCAAAACTTTATTACACGTTTGAACATCATTGTACAAGTACAAAATCTTTCTGACCCTTATTTGATCCCACAAACATCGCCATGAAGAAGATGGAACTCACAGGAAATCATACACATGTGCTGGTCCTTTGGGGAGGTAACCCATATGTCAAGTCCACTTCCACTTTCATCCTCTGATAAGGTTCAAACATGAATCCCAAATCCTTTTAGGTGCCCCTTTCAGTCTTAATGTGTGACAACAGAAAGAAAGCTCATTTTACCCAGTCTCACTTGTTACTGACATTTTGAAGAACTTCAGTTTCTTCTACTGCCAGAGATAAAGGGGACCTTGGTCAGAAATCATTTTTATATGTGGAACTACAGAGAGTCCTTAATAAAGCTTATATGTTAATGTCACACACAACTAAAGAGTCCCTTCAGGGTCACAGAATAAACAGTGAAACAGCACATGCAAAAAAAATGGATGTTACCACTGTGACAGTGGCAGCTGGCTGGCAAGCTATCTTTTCCAAGGCTCATGTTTGTTTTTGGCCGTTACTCTTTGGGGTTTTGTAAATGCAGGTCATGTATATGGCTGAGGACAGCGAGATGCTATGGTGGTCAGTCAGTAGGTCTAACATTTGTACACTATGACTAAGAGGGCAAACCATTAATACTGCACTGTTTAAAGCCTTGATGCAATGAATCCTAAGAAAATCATCCCAGTGGAGATGTATTGTCGCAAATCGCGGGTTATTCCTCCCTACAACCAACAGGTTTGAGACAAGCGAAGTAGAGGAGGCGCTGATCAAAGTCATGAGAGGCGAGGAAGAAGACGAAGCTATGCATGCGGATATAGTGGCAGCAATCGAGGCGGAATCGGACGCAGTTCTGACTAACTTCGGTACTGAAGATCTGGGTAAAGTGGTGCTAATAACTATCAAAGCAGCAGTGCCAGCAATAGTCAAAGCGGTGCAGAAGAAAATTTGCGCATCGGTGGATTGCTACAAGCTCGAGAAAAGTATACTGGAAAGCAGATACAGAGAAGATGAACTTGAGCAGTACAGCCGGAAAGAAAATGTCCGTATCAATGGGACTGAGGAAACTAATGATGAGACGGAGGACCAACTCGTGGAGAAAGTGTGTCAACTTGCTGCAGCGGCAGGTGCAGCCATCACCGAGAGTGACATCTCCACGGCGCATCGCGTGGGGGACGCAAAAAAGCAAAGCATGAACAGACCAACTATTGTAAGATTCGTGAGCAGGAGGAAAAAAGCTGAACTGATGAGGAATAAAGCGAAACTGAGCGAAAAGGAAAAGTACAAGGATATCTTCATCAGTGATGACCTCACACGCTTGAGGTATAAGCTCTTTTGGTATGCCAAGGAGAAATGTCAACACACGTTTATCAGGGAAGGCAGAATCATCTGCAAGATCGATGGCCGATACTTTTTTTATAGCTTGAGTGTCAGCAGTATGGGGAAGCCAAGATCAGTGCGTAACATCAGCTTAACTTTGGATTTTTTTACCAGTAACAGACTGGTAAAATCCTCCGACTTTAATGGCATGCCATTCAGAGGATTTCTGACATGGAGTACAACTAGCAAAGTACTTACCAGCTTTCACTATGTGTTTATTTGGTTAGTACTCACTACAGTGCTCTTGATTTCTGTACATATATGACAGCATACAACTAAACAAGACAACCACGAAGGGACTCGAACCCTCAATCTTCTGATCCGAAGTCAGACGCCTTGTCCGTTAGGCCACATGGTCTCACCTGAGTCATCAGGCCGGTACAGGGGTGGTGTGCTGCCAAGTCTGAAACAGCCAGGAATAAAATTGTACCTCCAAGTCTGAGGCTCTGATCCTCAGTTGGAAAAGGGTCGAGGGCCCTCTTCTTGCTTAGAACCAGTTGCTGCCTCAAGTGGAAGAGTTTAGGGATCAGACCATTTTGACCACGACTGGAGGAGCTCGTTCTACCAGTCGATCTTCCTTCCAACGCTCACCTCTGGTCACTCCTTATGAGTGGTGACTAAATGAATGAGATTGCGAATGCATAAGGGCTGAAATCATCTTCCACTCTGTGGTGATTAGGCTCACCCTCTTGGATCAGGGTGATAAGCGTAGTCATCTGGAATACGCTGAGAATACAGTCTCTGCCACTCTTCTTTGAATGAAGCCAGATCAGGCGGTATGGGCATCTGGTCAGAATATCATGTAGATTCCCCCCAGGGGAGATATTTTGGATCAGTTGCACGGTAAGGAGGCCTGAGGGAAGGTCCAGGACTCACAAGAAATAAACCATGCTGGTCTTGCATTGGTATTTCTGTGTGTCCACCTGAGAAGAGGTGTAGATTATGTCCTGTGAGAATCAGGGCTAGGGATGTCTGCTCACATTGCTTCCCCTGTGATCCGTTCCAGGACAAGCAGCATCAAATATATTGATATATCTTTAAAAGTCATGTGTTACGGAAGGGTGCCTTTCACATGTGCTGTTGTTGCTGATGTTCGTGGACAGCATGGGAATTGAACCCATGACCTTGGCTTTATTAGCACCACACTCTGACCAGCTGAGCTAACCAACCAGTTTTTGAGTTTCCCAAGGAGCAAATTTGTGCCAGAATAAGTGCTCTCAGTGTTTTCTCTGTTACCTAATTAAGTCACACAAACATTCTATACAGCTTGCCTTTGGTATTGCGGATTTGGATGTTATCAGCAGGTGAGTTGAAAAACTTTTACTTCTTAAAAAACTGCTTTCAATGCAATTATTTTACCATTTGTTATATGCTGCAATGACTTGACGTGATAGAACTTACTTATTCAAGTCTCTCATCTTTTTGTATAGCTTGAGTGTAGGCAGTATGGGGAAGCCAAGATCATTGCGCAACATCAGCTTAACTTTGAATTTTTTATCAGTAACAGACTGGTAAAATCCTCCGACTTTAATGGCATTCCATTCAGAGGATTTCTGACATGGAGTATAACTAGAAAAGTACTTACCAGCTTTCACCATGTGTTTATTTGGTTAGTACTCAGTACAGTGCTCTTGATTTCTGTACAGTAATGACAGCATACAACTAAACAAGACAACCACGAAGGGACTCAAACCCTCAATCTTCTGATCCAAAGTCAGACGCCTTGTCCGTTAGGCCACATGGTCTCACCTGAGTCATCCGGCCGGTACAGGGGTGGTCTCCTGCCAAGTCTGAAATAGTCAGGAATAAAATTGTACCTCCAAGTCTGAGGCTCTGATCCTCAGTTGGAAAAGGGTTGAGGGCCCTCTTCTTGCTTAGAACCAGTTGCTGCCTCAAGTGGAAGAGTTTAGGGATCAGACCATTTTGACCACGACTGGAGGATCTCGTTCTACCAGTCGATCTTCCTTCCAACGCTCACCTCTGGTCACTCCTTATGAGTGGTGACTAAATGAATGAGATTGCGAATGCATAAGGGATGAAATCATCTTTCACTCTGTGGTGATTAGGCTCACCCTCTTGGATCAGGGTGATAAGCGTAGTCATCTGGAATACGCTGAGAATACAGTCTCTGCCGCTCTTCTTTGAATGAAGCCAGATCAGGCGGTATGGGCATCTGGTCAGAATATCATGTAGATTCCCCCCAGGGGAGATATTTTGGATCAGTTGCACGGTAAGGAGGCCTGAGGGAAGGTCCAGGACTCACAAGAAATAAACCATGCTGGTCTTGAATTGTTATTTCTGTGTGTCCACCCGAGAAGAGGTGTAGATTATGTCCTGTGAGAAACGGGGCTAGGGATGTCTGCTCACATTGCTTCCCCTGTGATCCGTTCCAGGACAAGCAGCATCAAATATATTGATATCTTTAAAAGGCATGTCTTATGTGCTGTTTTTGCGGATGTTCGTTGCAAGTATGGGAATTCAACCCATGACCTTGGCATTATTAGCACCACGCTCTGACCAGCTGAGCTAACCGGAAACCAAAAACTCTCCCGTTACTTGTGGTACCAGAGCTAGCGGCACCTAATTTGCTCATTCAAGCTGTACAGAAAATGCGAACCTTCAATAAGGACATGCCAGTGGGAAAATTCATCCTTCTATATCCAGACCGATCGGAAGTGGTCAGTGTGCCTGGATCAGAAAGGCCATTTAAATTGTCTGAGTACAAAAAGGAACTTGGAAGGCCATACAACAGGATCACCTTTTTCCTTTGCATGAAAGATGGATTTTAGAGGAGGTTTGTGGATCTCATTTTTAAATATTTTGACATTTTGGATACTCTACTGAAGTATTTATCTACATGAGCTGTTATTTGTTTGATTTTACAGTAGTGGATGATACCTCAGTATCATCTGATTCAGAAATTGTTATTGCCTCAAAAAGCACAGCGGAATTCAATCGCGCTGACACAGTGGTACATCAATTATCATTTATTTTAATACTTATTTACGTATAAATGTATTTATTTGTTTATCTATGACAATACTAACAGCCTTTCACCATTGAGATATATAAACACTGTATGTGGTAAGGGAACAGTTATGGAAGCTGCTACAAATTGTTGATAAATGTATGCCTGTCCCCCTCAGGTTTTTGAACCACAAAAACAAAGTACTCCCAAGCACAAACCTGGAGATGAAAGGTTGGTACATTTAGGGATCTAATCTTTGTCACAGTCAAAGAATTTGAATGAGAGGTCCTTTCTAGTGGTAATCAACCAGTCGGAATCTTGCCTGTATTTACATTACTAGATGACTATTGTAGGCCTGAAGAACAGTATAAATAAATGTAATAATTTATTATTATTTTTATTATTATCATGTTTTAGAGATGAACCAGGACATTCATCAGCGATTTGGCCTGGATAGGCAATTGGGCCCACTGTTGTCATATCAGATGCTGAGGATGTGGATCCATCTGAAACACATTCCGACCAGACTTGCTACAGGTAAAAAAAAATGATGACTTGCATACTTTCAATTTTATTCATGGGGAAGAAATTTGTGTGTAAGATGGTTCAACATGAATTTTTTATTTCGAAACAGAAAATACACAGACCTGTATTCACCAGGTGTTGAGGAAGAGGATGAGGAGCTGGCAGACAATGTGGAGGATATCCAACACACAGCAGTGTAAAATTAGCTTTTGAGTGTGGCATTCAAGTTTTTCACTGTACTATATTGCTGGTATTTAAATAAAAGTGTGCACTCTATGGGATATCGATTAATTAAATCACTTTTGGTCATTACAGGGAGGAGATGGGAAGTACACTGCCTGACATTATTGCCAACCTGTCGCTTCCGATTGATAAAAAAAAAGTCAGCAGGTTCAACATTACAAGGGCCAATGTATGGGATGGAGCCGTCAGAGGTTTTAAGCGTTCAACGTACTCTGAAGCCTGTGACATGCTCGTCAGATTCACGGATGATGCTGGCGTTTTTGAGGAGGGGATTGACACTGGTGGTCCACGGCGGGAATTTTTAACTCTCCTCATGAAACAACTGAAAGACCGGCCCATTTTTGATGGACCAGAAGGTCATCGGTTCTTGGTGTACAATGCAAATGGTATGCATAGGTTTTTGTGGTGTGCCATACTAATGGTTGGTTTAAGATCATCAAACATGTATATGACACAGCAAATGTTTTTTTTCCACTATCTTAAAGTATATAATGTATTGCATGTTTTTATTTTGCAATGTGAATTCATTCACAGCTGTTAGGGAGGATGAATACTTCCTGGCAGGAAAGATGATTGCGGTGTCAATTGTACATGAGGGGTCCAGGACCCCATTTCCTGTCGGAAGACTTTGTTCAATATCTTGCAGGCCAGCCCTCATTCAAATCAACAATTGATGTTATAACAGATGAAGAAATAGGGAAAGCCTGAATTTGTTTGCATCGCTGAAAAAAGATCCGACTTTCAACTTAGATTTCTTAAACTTTTAAAAAAATTATTTTGTCTACAGGCCTCTGTCCCGTATCAAAGGTCTGAAAGAATCAAACAGCACAAATGCAGAAGGTCTGCCCATTTAAAGAGCATAAAAGGGGTCAAAGTATCAAACAGGCCCCAATGAGAAATAGTGCCTTTTTAATGAGTCGAGTGTTCTGTGTTTTTTAGCTCTTCTAAAGGGAGGGTTTTCACACACCGCCACACCCAAAGTATAAATATCCTAACAACATAAGATGAAAATCGTGTGCCAAATGAATGGGTGGATAGACCTGACAAAAAAAGAACCAAACAAAAAGGCTGGACTTTTGCGCTGGACAATGTGAGGGTATATTGAGGATCAACATCTGTGTTGGACGATGTGGAGACTTTCCCAGATAGATGCCAGATATGTTTCTGTAACGACTAAATGCATGATAGAAACTGAGGCTGATTTGATCTGAAACGCATCTGAAACTGATGGTTTGTCATCACTTTTTGTGTTTATTTAACTGATAAACAGGCCCAAGCCCCTGGCTCCCTTCCATAACTCATTTGGTACAGCAGAGAATTGCAGGTGTCCCATGATACGCATCTTAAGCCTGGTTACATGCATTCATACAGGATTCATGAAAAGGATGTTGGCTTTGCTCCCTTCGATAGCTCAGTTGGTAGAGCGGAGGACTGTAGGTGCCCAATAACAGTTATCCTTAGGTCGCTGGTTCAATTCCGGCTCGAAGGATGTGCCAAGCTTTTGTATACAGAGGCTCTTTTGGCCAACTCCGTCAATCCTTTCAAAGCTTTTGGAATATGCTGTTTTACGAAAGACTGTTCCACTCTCTATCAGATTTGCTAAGGGCTAGTGGTGCAATGGATAAAGCGTCTGACTACGGATCAGCAGAATCTAGGTTCAACTCCTGGCTAGCTCGACACGCTGTTTTTAGTCTCCCACTGCTTTAGAACAGGATCGATTTAAACCTTCTGCTCCCTGGGTATCCCAGCTCACTTACGCCCCAAAAATACCTCACAGTGTGTCGTCTTGCAACACATGTGGCTGACCCCACACCGTAAGGAAAGCTCGTCTTCCTCTTTATCTCTGCTGTCAATGATTTTGCTCCAAACACAAAAAAAAAAAAAACATGCCTGCCAGCCACATGCCGCAGAGCTACATATGCTATCCTTGGGATACGAAGGTGTTTCGGATCACATCAAAGCCACACACGACAAAAACCCACAACCGGCTGTGATCGTATAGTGGTTAGTACTCTGCGTTGTGGTTGCAGCAACCCCGGTTCGAATCCGGGTCACGGCAACCCCCCGACTGAATTTGTTTGCATCACTGAAAAAAGATCCCACTTTCAACTTGGATTTCTCAAACTTTTAAAAAAATAATTTTGTCTACAGGCCTCTGTCCCGTATCAAAGGTCTGAAAGAATCAAACACCACAAATGCAGAAGGTCTGCCCATTTAAAGAGCATAAAAGGGGTCAAAGTATCAAACAGGCCCCAATGAGAAATAGTGCCTTTTTAATGAGTCGCCAAGGCCGCATATGTTCTGTGTTTTTTAGCTCTTCTAAAGGGAGGGTTTTCACACACCGCCACACCCAAAGTATAAACATCCTAACAACAGAAGATGAAAATCATGTGCCAAAAGAATGGATGGATAGACCTGACAAAAAAAGAACCAAACAAAAAGGCTGGACTTTTGCGCTGGACAATGTGAGGGTATATTGAGCATCAACATCTGTGTTGGACGATGTGGAGACTTTCCCAGATAGATGCCAGATATGTTTTTGTAAGGACTAAATGCATGATAGAAACTGAGGCTGATTTGATCTGAAACGCATCTGAAACTGATGGTTTCTCATCACTTTTTGTGTTTATTTAACAAATAAACAGGCCCAAGCCCCTGGCTCATTTCCATAACTCATTTGGTACAGCAGAGAACTGCAGGTGTCCCATGATACGCATCTTAAGCCTGGTTACATGCATTCATACAGGATTCATGAAAAGGATGTTAGCTTTGCTCCCTTCGATAGCTCAGTTGGTAGAGCGGAGGACTGTAGGTGCCCAACAACAGTTATCCTTAGGTCGCTGGTTCAATTCTGGCTCGAAGGATGTGCCAACCTTTTGTATACAAAGGCTCTTTTGGCCAACTCCGTCAATCCTTTCAAAGCTTTTGGAATATGCAGTTTTACGAAAGACTGTTCCACTCTCTATCGAACTTGCTAAGGGCTAGTGGCGCAATGGATAACGCGTCTGACTACGGATCAGAAGATTCTAGGTTGAACTCCTGGCTAGCTCGACACGCTGGTTTTAGTCTCTCACTTCTCCCACTGCTTTAGAACAGGATCGATTTAAACCTTCTACTCCCTGGGTATCCCAGCTCACTTACGCCCCAAAAATACCTCACAGTGTGTCGTCTTGCAACACATTTGGCTGACCCCACACCGTAAGGAAAGCTCGTCTTCCTCTTTATCTCTGCTGTCAATGATTTTGCTACAAACACAAAAAAAAAAAAAACATGCCTGCCAGCCACATGCCGCAGAGCTACATATGCAGTCCTTGGGATACGAAGATGTTTCGGATCACATCAAAGCCACACACGACAAAAACCCACAACCGGCCGTGATCGTATAGTGGTTAGTACTCTGCGTTGTGGTCGCAGCAACCCCGGTTCGAATCCGGGTCACGGCAACCCCCCGACCGAAATTGTTTGCATCGCTGAAAAAAGATCCCACTTTCAACTTGGAGTTCCTATACGTTTTAAAAAAATAATTTTGTCTACAGGCCTCTGTCCCGTATCAAAGGTCTGAAAGAATCAAACAGCACAAATGTAGAAGGTCTGCCCATTTAAAGAGCATAAAAAGGGTCAAAGTATCAAACAGGCCCCAATGAGAAATAGTGCCTTTTTAATGAGTCGCCAAGGCCGCATATGTTCTGTGTTTTTTAGCTCTTCTAAAGGGAGGGTTTTCACACACCGCCACACCCAAAGTATAAACATCCTAACAACAGAAGATGAAAATCATGTGCCAAAAGAATGGATGGATAGACCTGACAAAAAAGAACCAAACAAAAAGGCTGGACTTTTGCGCTGGACAATGTGAGGGTATATTGAGGATCAACATCTGTGTTGGACGATGTGGAGACTTTCCCAGATAGATGCCAGATATGTTTCTGTAACGACTAAATGCATGATAGAAACTGGGGCTGATTTGATCTGAAACGCATCTGAAACTGATGGTTTCTCATCACTTTTTGTGTTTATTTAACTGATAAACAGGCCCAAGCCCAAGGCAGCTGTTCCCTGCTGATCCCGCTCCCGTACCTGTTGTCCACAACCCGTCCTGCATGTCCCACCATGGTCCAAACACCTTCACACCTTTCTGCTCCTTCACCTGTCATCCCCAACCCCAGTCCTTCCTCTGGCCCATTTGTTTTTGTGTGTCCAACTCCAGTTCCTGCTGTCCGGCAGATTGCTCCTGCTGGACCCATTCCCTCTCCACCACTTGCTCGTAAGCCCTATGTCCGCACTGTGGAGAAAAACAAGTGTAGTCTGTGCTACCAGCCCCTGGCCACAGCCAGTATTATGGCCACATTTACTGCCCACAGACAGCTGTTGTGCCACTTGACCAGTGGATGGAGGAGATGAAGAGGAAGAGGGCAGAAAAAAAAATGTACTCATTCTTTTCATTGACTGTTATTGTGTGTGTGTGTGTGTGTGTGTGTGTGTGTGTGTGTGTGTGTGTGTGTGTGTGTGTGTGTGTGTGCGTGTGTGTGTGTGTGTGCGTGTGAGTGTATGTGTGTGCGTGTTTGCATGCGTGTCTGTGCGTGTGTGCGTGTTTGCATGCGTGTCTGTGTGTGTGTGTATGTTTGTCAGTGTGTTTGTAAATATAAATAAAAATAACTTTATTTCTACAGCAGTATCCTTTGTTTTTTCCTAGCACACCTATGGAAAACCTTTGTAAACTCACACAAATTTACAAGAAAGGGAAATAATGGTATTGCTGATAGATCCACAGGCTGTGAGAACTGAATCTCAGAAACATTTCTTTGATATGTGGCACTCGTGTTTCCCTGTTCCAACAGATATCCTTTGAATGGTGTTTCTTCCTGTTAAAAGGGAGTCGTTTCTCTCCACAGTCGCCTCAGGCACCTTCAGGACGGTAGATTGGACCGAAAACAAAGTTTCAGTCCAATCTGTTGGTTTCCTTAGCTAGGAAATGATTTTTGAATTGGCTCTATATGAACGAATTGGATTATTTTTTGAATAATTATGATTACAATTAATTGAATTCTAATTGGCTTGAATTGGACTTTATTGTCGAAGTGCCTTGAGATGACATTTGTTGTATTTGGAGCTATATAAATAAAAGTGTATTGAATTGAATTGAAGAGTCAGAGGAGGATGAATAGAGAGAGTCGCTGTGCCCTGGTCCACGGCTTGGGCAACACTGAATTTTTGTGCCATGCCTTCCAACCTTCCTTCTCTGAGGTGAATCAGGAGAATGAGAAATGTGCTCAGCTTTTTATGTATTCTCATGCTGGTGCTGTCGTTGACAAACGAGGGTGCTTTCATGTTACCTCAAAGACACCTAAATTATTTTATTATGTTACATCAAATACACCCAAACTATTTCTCAGTCTAACGACCTCATAACATGACTGGCGTCACACAGGTGTCCGTGTGTGTGTGCGTGTTTGTCTGTGTGTGTGTGTGTGTGTGTGTGTGTGTGTGTGTGTGTGTTTGTGTGCGTGTTTGTCTGTGTGTGCGCGTGTGTGTGCGTGTGTGTGTGTGTGTGTGTGTGTGTGACATTCCTACAATCCCAAAGGTGAGTGCTGACACTTCCATTTAAAGTGGGCATCTCCTCATAATTATCTTCTCTAAATCAAGCTTGGCTCAAAGAAAGGTCATATTAGATGGATTTATTAACATTATCAATGTTAAACCTCCAGTCAATGACTAGATACTGAAAGCTCCAAAAGTTTGCAGCCATGTTGTTAAAGGACAGAAGATTTTATTTCGAAGCATCAGCAATCACCCTTACTCCACCGCAGAAGCACCTGCAGTCAATCAGTTCATTAAGCACTGATTGGTTGCAGGTTGAAATAAATACCAAATCACTGCTGGATACACATGCAGAGCAGGTAGCTTTAGGGGAGTTAGGCTATGGTTTCTTTGACTGGACTGTAGGCGCACAGAAATGACTTGTGGCCTTGGTTTGGGGTAAGTGTTTGCAGCCATGTTTAGAAGTGTTGAGTTGTCTTTCTTTTAACTGTAGTGTCTTATTTTCTGTGCAGGGTCTTGCTGGTTTTAGCTCAAGCAGAGCATGTATGTTGTCTATGGGCTTCAGAAGGTGAGCACAACACATTTAACCTGCTACTGTAACTCCCTACAAAAGTAGACTGATGTCTCTTTCTGTCCTACAGCACAGCGCTCCCTAAATGGCAATAAATATGCTGGCTTTACTCAACAAGCTGGCAGACTACGACATGTTGGTGTCTATCCCCAGAATCAAGTCAGACAAGTAGTGGTTTCTCCACGCTCAGTCCAGAGTAGTAGCCTCGACACACAAGCTGCAGCCAAAAGAGGTTCTCGCCAAGGACTTTCAGCTAGTAGCTACATACAAGCTCCTTCACAGCCAGCCCAGAGTACAGTGAGAATACAGAGCAGCTTGGTGTCAAAACCTAACTGGCAAAGCCCATATTCAAACAGGATTAATGCTCAAACTGTGCCAAAGCAGTCGTTTCCACTTTCTACTGCTATCTCAAGTGGATCTTCTGTGAGTCAGCGCAGTCAGAACCAGAAGGACCTCCGTGAGAAAAGAATTCAGCCAGTCCAGCAGGGTACACCGCGTACCAACAAGTATCTATCCAGCAGCCCTACATCTGTTCGTAGTCCTGGGAAAGGCTTCTCCAGTTTGTCTTCTGCTAAAGTTCCTCATGGTCAGCTGAGCTCATCCTCCACACTGTTCAGCCCAGTTGGTGCTGCACCACCAGGAAGCTCTGTGAGGATGCAGACATATGCTCGTGCCCCTGCAAGAAAGGTGTCTTTAGGCCGTAGAGCTGACAAACCAAAGCCCAGAGGCTTCTCTTCTCAGGTTTGGATGGGAGAACTGCACATGAGCCAGCCATATTCTGGGACTGGTGCAAAAACCCAAGGAAGCTACAGATCCCGCTCTGCTTCCACTGTGCAGAACCCCAGCAGCAGGTTCTCAGTTCAGGAAGCTCACAAACTGCCTGTTCCCAGGAGGAGCAGCACAGTGGGAGCTTCTGCTCCTGGCTTTGCCCCGGTCTCCACCTACGAGATCCCTCAAAGCTTCGGTGGTTCAACTATAAGACGGCTGAGAGAACCTGCAGACCAGAACAAAGTGAAGGTCCAAAAGCCACAGCAGATGGTGCAATTTAAGCCACAGCTCCCAGGTTTTAATCCAGAATCCAAATGGAACAGGTTCAGCCAGCGCCAGAGAATAACTCTGTAGTTTCTGTTCAGTGACCAACCCATTTGTATCTGTCATTCTAATGGTTCAAGAAATCCCCTTCCATACATTTATTTTAAACGGATAAGAATAAAATTTAAATTTTATATTCTAAATCCTGCCTTGAGTCTTGACTCTCCTCCTGGTCATGTACTGTGACAAATGTCCTCATTACACTTTGTGCTCTTTTGTATGGTGTACTATGTGCCCTGTGACTGCCTCCATGCAAGCATTGTGAAACATCCTATCCATAGCGTTCTTTACAGTCTGAGGGCTAAACTGATCAACATCCCCTCAAATATGCATGACTATAGGAAATGCAGTTTTATATGTGCATTTGATATTTTTAGTTTTTTTTTTTTTTTTTTTTTCCCTACATTGCACACATCATGGACTCCAGTTGGAAATGTTAACCAAGGTGTTCAGCTGAGGTGATTTAGTTGTACTCAGTTTCAGAGACTGCAGCCTCATTCTTGTTGCTAATGGACAATTAAATACTACTGAGATGCTCACACTCACTTGTCCTGTCTCTACAAACACCACGCCAGTACTGCTCAACTGGGGGTCACCACACAGCTCAGTTAAACTAAAAAGTAAGGAGCCATAATTGTTTGAGGAAAAAAAAAATTGGAATGAATTTTTTTTTTTTTTAAATCTGCAACAGTTGAATTTGTATATATTGGACAAACTGAACAATGTATAAAATTCAGCTGGTTCGGTGGTTGGACCGAGCTCTACAGAGATCCCTTGTTCTAATCTTTAACCACGGCTTAATTATGAAGTTTTCTTAACCTCTTTTTGTGACGAGCACAATCAGATGAGATATTGCAGCCATGTTTAGAAGTGACTGTAAATGAATATTTACATTGTGATATTTTCAGGGTGATTAATATCTAACGGCACTTCAGTCAAGCAGGTGAGCCACTTTTTTTATGGTAAAATGAAGTATCTGTGACTGATGTGATCTGGAGGATTTAAATATGGCCAAACCCCCTCATTATCATAGTTGCGGATTCCGCAGCTCACGGTGGAGCTTTGGAGTCAGCTCTCATCTTCTCATGAGGTCACCTTCAGGTACTCCCAGGTCCTCATAAAATTGATGCTAGATGGTTTATGTAAACAACACATTTTCAGTTTTTAGTCTGTATGTTCTTATTTCTGTTGCATTAAAAAGATTTTTACAGGCATAGTGGAGGCACCACCTGAAATGTGTCATGCACTTATTTTCATATGTGCTGACTTATCAGAAAATTTAATCCACTGCTAAACTCTAGGAAAATTAAAATATCTAATTCTGAAGTGTGCCTTACAAATCCTGCTCAACTGAGCACTTTGATCTCTTCTTTATCTCATTAAAGTTCTCATTGTAAGATATTTTCCTAACAGAGCACTTCGTTCCCAAACTGCAGGTTTACTTGAGGTTCCCAGAGTTTCTAAAAGTAGAATGGGAGGCAGAGCCTTCAGTTATCAGGCCCCTCTCTTGTGGAATAAGCTGCCAGTAAATGTCTGACAAGCAGACACCCTTTCCACTTTTAAGACCAGGCTTAAAACTTTCCTTTTTGATAAAGCTTATAGTTAGGGATGGCTCAGGTGATCCTGAAACATCCCATAGTTAAGCTGCTATAGGCCCAGACTGCTGGGGGGCCTCATCTGTCACACCTTTCCTCACTTTACTCTCTTTATGTATATGTGACATTATTGTGGACATTAACTCGTGTTTCCCTGTTCCAACAGGGAAACACGGCGGATGGCCACCCTTCCTGAGTCTGGTTCTGCCAGAGGTTTCTTCCTGTTAAAAGGGAGTCGTTTCTCTCCACAGTCGCCTCAGGCACGCTCAGGACGGGAGATTGGACCGAAAAACAAAAAGTTTTCAGTGCAATCTGCTGGTTTCCTTAGCTAGGAAATTATTTTTGAATTGGCTCTATATGAACGAATTGGATTATTTTATGAATAATTATGATTACAATGAATTGAATTTCAATTGGCTTGAATTGGACTTTATTATCTAAGTGCCTTGAGATGACATTTGTTGTATTTGGCGCTATATAAATAAAAATGAATTGAATTGAATACATACATACATTGTGGGATGGATAAACACTTTCTAAATGTACCCCAAACTGCTTATCTTTCATGTTTACCCACTACAGACGTATAACAGGCAACGGCAAATGATATAACTATTAGCCAAGACGAGGTCGCTGGAGTAGACCAGGGGCTCAAACCCAAATGCCTTCCTACGCACAAAAAGATCCGGAAGTATGAATCTGTGCGTACGCATCAATCCAAGCACATTTCCTTTGTACATCCCATCAACGTGGAATTGAGCGCACATGTTGGAGTACCTGACTTCTCCTGGTCCACGCCCCTACCTAAATATGCAAATCATATTTAAATGAGCCCTGCACCTGCGATTCCCTGCGATACCACAGGCAACTCAATGTGCTTTACATAAAGACAAGGCATTTAAAAGAACAGAATAAAGCAGCAATTTAAAGAGAAAAAAATAGAATAAAAATTAAAAACACAGTTAAAAGCAATCAAAGAAGAGGGGAAAAAGAAAAATATAAACTCAACCATAAGCACACCGAAAGAGAAATGTTTTTAACCTGGATTTAAAAGTGCTTACAGTTGTGGCTGATTTCAGTTCTGCTGGTAGTTTGTTCCAGTTGTGTGCAGCATAAAAGCTAAAAGCTGCTTCACCGTGTTCAGTTTGAACTCTGGGCTCCACTATCTGACCTGAGTCAGCAGATCTTCTTCTTCTTCTTCTTCTTCTTTTTGTGGTTTTATGGCAGTTGGCAAACCAGCTTAGTTGGTGCATTACCGCCACCTCTGGACTGGAGTGTGAGACAGGAATAGCTACCCTCCCTCAAAACAAAATAGTATTAATGGGAAAAAAAGAAAAAGAAAAAAGAAAAAGAAAAGAGAGATCATTTGATTTGTCTGTTAAATTTTTTTAATTAACCCTGTATTTTTTAGGAACCTGCAAAGGTGGTTAAAGCCCACATGACCTGTGCTCAGCTGCAGTAAGTTCTGTAAGTTAAAGGACACCTTTTCTTCCTGTAGCTGGCTGATGAGTAGTTGCCTGTCTGTCTGGTATTTTGGACACTGAATCAAAACATGTTCTACAGTCTCCTGGCTGTCGCTGCACTCACATGTCCCATCACCATGCTTCTTCATCTTGTTAAGTGTGCTGTTGAGTTTTGTGTGACCGAACCTCATTCTGGAGAACCCATCCTCCACCTTCTTCTCTCTTTTTGTGTTCCTAGCCTTCCCCACTTCATTCTGAATGGCATGGTACTGCCGTCCTGTGTCTCCATTGTTCCATAGGCGTTGCCATTTCTCCCGTACCCTGGCCTTGGCAACACTTTTTATCTCGGCCTTGCTGTACTGTATTTCGAGCTCAACCCTCTCCTTCTTTACAGCCTCCTTTGCCAGTTTGTCCGCCCACTCATTGCCTCTGACACCTATGTGGGCTGGTACCCATAGGAAGACCATTTCTATTCCAGCCTTTTTCAGCTTATTTGCTCTCTGCATTATGTCATATATGAGGTCTTGCCTCGATTCAGACTGAGCATTCCCTATGCTTATGAGTGCTGAGCTACAATCAGATGCAACCACCACCTTCTGTGGCTTATTGACCTCAATCCATTGTATTGCCAACCTTATCGCAACTAGCTCAGCTGTGTACACTGCCAGGTCATTACTTACTCGTTTTGCCATTACAGCCTGAGCCCTTGGAACGGCATAGGCTACACCAACCTTTTCATCAATTTTAGAGGCGTCTGTATAGATAGCCACCGATTCTGTGTACTTTTCCCTCATGTACCACATCACTGTGCCGCTGTCCACTTCATTGTTTCGTCTCTCCTCAAGCAACCATAGATCCACTCTGAGTTCCTCATATAGCCAAGGAGGGACTGCTGGGTACACAACTGTGGGGGATATACTAACAGTACTCAGCTCCATCTCATTCACCTTTTGGTTAATGGTCCACCCAAAGCTCTTCGCCTCCTTCTCTCTTTCTTGAGTGTGTATCAGCACTGCTTGTGTCATATGGCCGTCACTATGCCCCCTCAAGTTTGCCCAATATACTATGGCGAGTTGCTCTCTCCGTAGGTGGAGGGGCATTTCCCCCATTTCAACTTGTAGCGCCGCTACCGGGGTTGTCTTCACCGCCCCACAACATATTCTGAGGGCTTTGTTGTGGACTACATCTAATCGCTTAAGCGATGTCATAGCGGCTGACCCATACGCCATACACCCATAGTCAAACACTGACCTTATCAGTCCTGTGTATATGGTTATTAGTGCTGACCTGCATGCACCCCAGTCCACTCCACATAAGCATCTCATAACATTCAGCACCCTCTTACATTTGTCCACCATCTTATTAATGTGCACATTCCATGTAAGTTGACGGTCAAACCACACACCCAGGTATTTGAAGGAGTCAACCCTTTCCACCTCCTTCCCAGCCAGCCTCAGCTTAAATGCATCACTTGTCCTTTTCCTAGTAAATAAAATGGATTTGGTTTTGTCCTCCGATATCCTAAATCCCCACTGGATGGCCCAGTCTTGCACTATATTTAGTGCCTGTTGCATTTTCTGGGTTATAAATGCAATATTCCTCCCTCTTTTCCAGATTGCCCCGTCATCTGCAAACAGTGCTACCCCCGTTAGGTGTCGTACATCCTTGAACATGCCATTAATCATGATTGAGAACAGCAAGGGACTAACAATGCTCCCCTGCGGTGTGCCATTTTCCACTGGGTAACACTCACTCATACATCCATTCATACGTACCATTATTGTTCTGTCTGACAGGAATGCCTTAACCCATTGGAGCATTTGCCCCTTGACACCCAGCTGGTTCAATTGGATCAGCAATCCCTCTCTCCACAACATGTCGTACGCTTTTTCTATATCAAGAAAAACTGCTGCTACTGCCTCCTTATTTATCTGTGCCTTCCTAAGTTCGTCTTCCAGACACAAGACTGGGTCCATTGTTCCTCTTCCTTTTCTGAACCCACATTGATAGTTTTCTAGCCTTCCCTTGGCCTCAACCCAGTAGCTCAATCTATCGTTGATCATTTTCTCCATGGTTTTACCCATGTGTGATGTCAACGCTATAGGCCTATAGCTTGTAGGCTGCTTAGGATCTTTCCCAGGCTTTTTAATAGGGATGATGACCGCCTTCTTCCACTCAGTTGGAATCACCCCTGACTCCCATACTTTATTGAATAACTTTAAAATTGTGCCTTGCCCTGTCTCCGATAGGTTTTTAAGCATGCTGTAGCATATTTAGTCCTTCCCTGGTGCTGTTTTCCCTAACTTTCTTAGGGCACCCTTGAACTCAGACCTTGTGAAAGCTCTGTTTAACACTTCCTCCTCTTCTCCTGCTCGTGTGTCAAGGCGAAATTTACTGAGAGTTTCTTCTCTTCTTCTTTTCTCTTCTTGCCTTAGGTTGTCTGTGCTATGCACCTTCACCAGTGTTTGTGCTATAACCTCTGCCTTCTCCTTACTATCGGTGATGATCCTCTCACCATCGGTCAGCACTGGGTACTCATATGACTTTCCATTTCCTTTCATTTTTTTGATCATCCCCCATACTCTCTCTACTGGGGTAGTTCTACCTATGGAGCTACAAAATTTCCTCCAGTATTCTCGCTTTGCCCTTTTCACTGTTTTCCTTACCACTGCTTGCTGCTGCTTGTATTCAATGAGGTTTTTAAAGTTATGTGTCCTCTTGAGGAGTCTAAATGCTCTGTTTCTGTCCTTAATGGCTTGTCTACACTCCTCATTCCACCATGGTACACTTTTCGTGAGAGTCTTAGGTTTTGACTTTGGTATTGCACCCCCAGCTGCACAAATAATGCTGCAGCTGACCTCTGTATTAAAATTCTCCACATCTAGGCTGTCATCAATTCTCTGTAATAGCTCTTCACTTGTCTGTCTGAACTTATCCCAGTCAGCCTTTTCTAAAATCCATTTCTCATCTCTTACCTCTTGTTCTTTTCCTATTCCTATGCCCACCTGGGTTGTGATTGGGTAATGGTCACTTCCCACCGTCTCATCTCTCCTTGCCTCCCACTCACACCTGTCTGCTATTTCCTTCGTTACAAAAGTGAGATCAATGGCTGACTCTATCCCTCTTACTATATTCACCCTTGTGCCTAAACCATCATTCATACAGACCAATTCCCTTTCCTCAACAAACTCTTCTAACACCCTTCCATTCCCATCCTCTCTCTCTCTCCCCATAGCGTACTGTGGGCATTAAAATCACCACACCACACAGCCTTTCCCCTAATCTCCTCCCACATCTCTTCAAACTGTCCAATCTGCATTGCTCTGCATGGGTTATAGAAGTTGATGATAAAGATACTACCCTCTCTCAACCATATCTCCACTATCACATATTCCAACTCTGCCCCTCTTTTTACGTCTCTGTATTGAATCCCCTTCTGTATGAAGGTGGCAACCCCACCCCCTTTGCCTACTTCCCTATCCATTCTTGCAGCATTGTATCCCTTAATGACAAAGTCTAGCCTTGGTATAAGCCATGTTTCTTGAACACAAATTATATTGGGCTTATTATCCAGGTTCTCAACATAGCTCTTAAATTCCTGCCCGTTTGCAAGTAGGCTCCTGGCATTCCACTGCAATATTATTAAAACCATTATGTAGGCATACTCCATTCTTGAGATTGAGAATGCTGAATTTCTTGTAGCCCATCCCTCACTGCCTCCCAATGCAGCCCTGCTACCCCCAAATATTTCTCAGCCGCGTTAACAATTATCTTAATTTTTCTGGTTCATTGATCGGTCTGTGCTGAGCAGTTGATCACCTCCGTCATGAACAGTACAAAGTCACTTTTACTCACGATTAGAGTATCCTCCTTAATTTTCTCACACTTTTTACACTCAACGTCTTTCGTGTTTCTTCCAATTCGGGTTACTTGCTCTTGTGACCCTGTCCTCGCATCCCTTGAAGACGGTACTTTCCTCGCTGCCTGCGCATATGACATGCCTTCTGTCACTCTTACACGCTGTACCTCTTGCATTCTCTTGCTTACTGCACAACCTCGATATGCTGAGCTGTGTTCGCCTCCGCAATTTCTGCACTTAAGTTTAGCGTCTTTCTCGCACTTGCCATACTCGTGTTCCCCACTGCATTTGCTGCACCTCAGTTTCCCTTTACAAACCGCTGCGATGTGTCCATATTTCTGGCACTTAAAACATCTGAGCGGTGGTGGGATATACACCCTTACACCAAAGCTCATATACCCAATGAATACCTTCTCCGGTAGCTTTGCTTCATCAAATGTCAGCAAGATTGAGAGACTGTCCATCAACACACCATCTCTTTTGGTCTTCAGCCGCTTCGCCTCTTTAACCTTAACATTGCGTATGCCTTCAACCACATCAGTTAATGCTTCAGTCAGCGGCACCCCTGATATGACGCCTCTCATAAGTTTTTTGTCAAACGCCATTGTACACTTAATCTTTTTACCATTTAGCTTGCTGACTGTGATTGCTTTCTTCTGTTGCTCCTCATCCTTACACTCAACAATCAAACCACCACTCGCAGTCTTTTTAGCACTTCTTACCTCTCCAAAGTCTTTATGCAATGCCTTAGTGAGCTGAGTTGGGTTCCAGTCCTCAAATGTTGCTCCTTCCTGCTCCAACCTAACAAACACTTTAAATTCCTGCCTCCGTTCGATTACACTAACCAGGCTAGCGGTCTCCATATCATCACCAGAACTCACATCCTCACTTTCCGACTTGTTGTCTTTTCTCCGTTTCTTCCTATTACTGCTCTTCGCACCTATCCATTTTCCAGCACTTCCTAAACTCCCGCTCTGCCTGTCAACAAACTCACTTCCTGGTCCGTCACTTCCACCTCCCCGTTCCTGTCCAGTCACAGCCCAGTCGTTGCCAACCACCTCCACGACACTTCCTCCACTCCTCTCAGCCATCCTTTCCAATGACGAGTCAGCAGATCTCAGAGCTCTGCTGGGTTTATACTCTGCTTGCATGTCATTCATGTATTCTGGACTTAAACCATTCTGTGATTTGTCGTCGTCATGATCCTAACCACGCCTTCTACAAAAGGGGGCTGAGAGGCCGCACCTCTAGAATTTGCGACATGGATAGACGAAAGGCGGCAAAGAAACGCTGTTAACAGCGTTGACAGCTGGGACGGCTGTTTTAAATAAAACAGTTGCTTTGGATTTGAGTGCCTTGGAGGAGAGGGTAGCTGGCCTGATCGGAGCTACGTCCTCATTAGGCGTCCCAGGGAAACTTGACACTGATGCGCCCATGCTAGAGCTCGAGAATGGTAAGAATGACTGCACACCCAAGACGTTTAAATAAAACAGTTGCTTTAATTTTCAACACAAATGATCCTAATCAACCTAATATTTTTCATTCACAGATGAATCCGAAGTGGCATCCGGGCAACCTGACCCGCGCAACGAATACGCGGCCCCGTCAACATCCGAAGCCTCTGCCTCTGCCCCCTGGTCTGCAGCGTCACACCGACCAGCCGTGTTAACCACAGAGGTCCTAGAAAGACAAACAGAGATCGTGAAGTGGATGATGGCTTTAACACACACCATGCAATCTATCGACAGTACATTGAAAGACATAAATGAAACAGTGGTCACAGAATAAATGCTGAAAGAAATCGTTGTTCTTCTTTCTTTTTTCCTTGAATAACAGAATGCAGTGGCGGCTCCTGACATTTTTTTTAGGTAGTGCAATTTCCAGTCTGTGAAAGCTGCATCAGAGTGTGCTATGCGAAGCTGAACTGATTGCACTGATGCAAACCTGTTATGTTCCCACACAGGAAATAAAATGTCCAATCGTCCAGAAACTCCTTGTCTTCTTTAAATAAACACAACGCAGAGTCACTTTGGTTATTTGGTCTGCCAAATAACCAAAGTGACTCTGCAATTTCCCCCGTTATGTCCATAAGTATCATAAAAGTCGATAGGACTGAGGTATATTTGTCTAGGTAGCATAATTAATTGTAATAATTTTTTGTTATTTTTTGCATAATTTGCCAATCAGTTAATATTACACCTTAACCATTATTTATTTATTTTCTTCATATTGTTCCAGGATTCTATGAGATAAGTAAACACATAAGCTCTTAATGATAAGATTCATTCAATTTTCATTCTACAGAATGTTATTAAAATGACAGCATATGAATCCAAGTCAAGTCTTTATTGAAGTTTTGGGAAATATGACTTAGAAAAGTATAACCAGTTGTCAAACATAGTTAAGTGCAGCTTACTTATGTGAGATTTCTCTCTTTTTTAAATATAATACTGCACCATTAACAATGAATGTGTCATTATACATTCTGCTATCATTGTCAAAATTATATAAAAGATTTAAATCATTACAAGTCAATGACTGAGCACAAAAGGGTAAGTTATTTAGCTACATCAAATACTACCTAGAAAAATAGCAGGGTTGGTGGAGCCCTGGGTTTCATCTTTGCCTCGCAAGGCTAGCCCGAAAATCCTGCAAAATTCTTCCAAACTTCCTTCTCCGCATTAGTACGACGACTAAAGGGCACTTCTGTCAGAAACACTACCGTATTGTTGCACTCGACACTCGCCATCTTCTTCATAGAATGTTTTTTTTTTTTCTTTATTGAAAACCACAATGTTACAACAACAAGTAGAAAGTTCATGGTCCCGCGCAACAGACATATGACGAAAGCACGTTGTGCGTCGTTTGTGCGAGCACATAAACCCTCATAGAAAATGCATTGGGAGCAGGATTTTTGAAAAAAACTGAGGTCCCATTCACGTCAATGGGAGCTTCCTGGTGCAAATTCGACCCTGACCGAAATCGCACAAAATGGGCGTAGCAACACCAGGCGGGACCTTAATCTGATTGGACAATGACATATACAACCAGTTTGCCTACAGCAGATCAGTCCTACTTTAGCAACTAGATTAAAAAAAAAAAAAACTTCGTGTTTGGTAGTGCGTCGCACAAATCGCCCCTATGGAAGAGCCGCCACTGACAGAATGCTTACCAAAAGTCAGAATCGCTGAATAAGTTCCTCTCTCCTCCTGAGCGCTCTTGGCTGTGCAGGCTGGTGGTAGGGATCTCTGGGTACGGGGTCCTCTGGATGTACATCTGGAAATGGCACTAAATTTTTTTGGGCAATGTTATGGAGATCCCCGCATGCAATAATAATATTGCATACCTTTTCGGGCGGATAGGGTTCCCCCCGCAGCCGAGAGACAGATCCAACTTTAGGAGCCCTATACACCTCTCCACGGTGGCACGCGTGCGCGTATGCGCAGTGTTAAAGCGCCTCTCCTGTTCGGTGTGAGGGTGCACGGTTGAATAATGAGCCATCACTCTTCCAATTACGGAGTTGTACTTGTTTAATTTATTTAATTTGCGTTTATATTTATATTTATGTTGAAGTCAAATAAAACATGGGCCTTCTTTAAAGTGATAAGTCTGTAATTTTAACCTAGAGATTTGTTGTGACTCCTGAGCACGCACTAGTGACGCTGCTGTATTGCAGTCACCGCAAGTCAAAATAGAAAAGTGCGTACACGGCCTCAGACCTGTCGTGGCGATTTCATCTTTCCTGCGCTCACGATGGATTTGATAAATGCCAACCTTTGCGCAGAAAAGAACGTACACACGACCTACGCACGTTTTTCGTCTTACGCAAGTTTGATAAATGAGGGCCAATGACCTCAGTTTTTTCTTGATTTAACTGAAGGAAATTTTGGTTCATCCACTTTTTGACTTGCCCTAAGCAGTCGCACAATGACTCTATAGGACTGCAGTCATCTGGAGACAGTGCGAGATATATCTGTGTGTCATCTGCATAGCTGTGGTAGTTGACTTTAGAGTTCTTCAGAATTTGACCCAGAGGCAGCATGTATAGGGTGAACAGAAGGGGTCCAAGAACTGACCCCTGAGGAACTCCACATGTCATAGCCACTCGATCAGATTGATTACTTCCAATAGTCACAAAATAACTCCGCTCCTCCAAGTAGGACCTGAACCATTCTAGGACTGTCCCGCTGAGTCCTGCCCAGGTTTCCAACCTGTTCAGCAGTATACTGTGATCCACAGTGTCAAATGCAGCACTGAGATCCAACAATACCAGAACTGACACCTTGCCTGAGTCAGTGTTCAACCTTATGTCTTTTAACACTTTAATAAGAGCCGTTTCTGTACTGTGGTGAGGTCGGAAGCCTGACTGAAATTTGTCAAGGAGTCCACTGGAGTTCAAGAAGTTACTGAGTTGATTAAAAACCACTTTCTCAACAATCTTGGCTATAAAAGGAAGATTTGAGATGGGTCTGTAGTTGGTTAAAATGGAAGCATCCAATGTTGTCTTTTTTAGGAGTGGCTTGATGGCAGCTACTTTTAAGGGTTTAGGAAACGTGCCTGATTGAAGTGAGCAGTTTATTATTTGCTGCAAATCTGTTTGGACAGAGCTTACAATAGTTTTAAAGAAGTCAGATGGCATTGTGTCAAGACAGGATGTCGATGGTTTAAGATGCTGGACTGTTTGTTCTATGGTTTTTTGGTCAACTTTATTGAATTCTGACATCATAGTTGATTGATTCCTAGGTGGTTTTAAGGTTTGCGTCATTTTATTATTTTGCTGATTTATGTTGATATTTAGCCTTATAGATTTGATTTTTCATTGAAAAAACAAGCAAATTCATTGCATTTTTCTGTGGAACAGAGTTCTGAAACTATCTGTTTTGGGGGGGTTGTCAGCTTATTAACAATAGAAAACAGAGCACGAGTGTTGTTGATGTTCTTATTAATCATTTTAGATAAGTGTTGCTGTCTAGCGCGGAGTAACCCGTGGTTAAAATTACAAAGACTTTGTTTGTAGAGGTCATGGTGAATTTGAAGTTTAGTTTTTCTCCATTTACGCTCTGCTTTCCTGCATTCTGTTTTCAAGGCCTTTACCATCATAGTGTTCCTCCATGGTGTTCGCTTTCTGCTCAAGATCATCTTATTTTTAACAGAGAAGACTAAAAGTCTAAGAAGACTAAATGGACAGAGATGATTTATAACTTTCCACACATTTAGGTCATGGTACCCCACTGTGAATATAAATGTAAAAAACACATTTCTAACACTTTGCATGAACCGTACAATAATGACAAGTTTGAGTTCAAGTTGTGTTGAATTGTTTAATTATTATTACATGTTTCTCAACCTGTGGAGAGAAAACAGAATTAAATACAGTTCACAACACGAAATTCTCCTCTATCTGTATTTATACTAACATCCCTCTCCAGTTTCATAATCTCGAGCTTGATCTTTTTTATTTTCAGTTTCTTGTGTTCCATATGTAGTTTGGTGCTCTCTTTATTGGACAAACACATTTCTTCAAAGGCTACTTACCACTCTGATATTTTGCTGTGCTTTACCTTCACCTGCTGCCAGGTACACTTTTGGCTGTTAAGATAGCTCCTGTTGAGATGTAACAGTGAAAAAATAATATGTGGGTCACACACACAGGATAATATAGTCACAAAGTATGATGATGCGTGTCGATTATTGGGTTATTAATAAAGTGAGCATGGCCAGTATATGTGTGCTGTACATCTCATACAGAGATAATTCAGCATGCTTTATGTAAACACATTATAACACAAAGAGGAGAGCATAAAGACATGAGGACAGTAAAATGAATGTCAATGATATGAAACTTTCATAACTTAAGCATTTAGTCTGTCAGCAGTTAGCCTGGCAATGCCGTTTCTTCGCTTTTTTGATCGCAGCTGTTTTACCATTTCTGGTTATGACACTTTTAAAATCCTCATACAGCTCCATCAGCATTATTTGTTCAGCTGCCGAAAAAACAACAGCGCTTGTCTTGCTTTCCTTTTCACACAGATCTCCATTTTTCCACCATCCACTCGTCAGGGCTTCTTACGTTCCTCGTGCACTCGCACTAAGCTAGGCTATGTAAGCCTCGCTTGGATTAGCCTCACTGAGATGCAGCTGAAATATCTTCGAGGAACGACTTGAGGCTTAATTGGGAGATGGCGCTAGTTCAAGCGACGCTTACCGGCCATAGCCAGGCTTTCTTTAGCTACTTTCTAGGAACACCCCCCAGGGGCTCGTTGCACAAAACTAAGATAAGGGATTAAGCCGGGATATGTTGGCTATCCTGGCTCAACTTATCCGTAATCCAGTTGCACTAAAGTGGGATAGAGGGAAGTGGGATATGTTCAGACCTAAGTTACCATGGAGATTTATTCTGTGAAACTAGCCTGCTCCAGACCAGGCTAAGTTCCAGGATCTATTTAATCTCATTCCTTATCTCAGTCAGCGGTCGCCACAAATGGAAACCAATATTTATTCCACTGCCTAGAACATATTGTTAAAACATTTAACTATACCCACTATCATTATTGAAACATTAGTGATCATTAATTGCAATCTTTTTAGATAACTGATGATTTTAGATTAACTTGCAATCATTAGACAATTTAGTTTCCCACAGACTACACATAAAGTACATCACCATATAAATATAAATACACATTAGAGAGTACCATGATGTTCCTTTATTGAACAAGGATGAATCAAAGCAAGTAAACCATCAGCTCCTTTCAAAACTGAAGTCACACAGTGCTGTAAAAGACAAAAAGCACAGAATCAAAGCATGCAGTTTGAGACAAACTGTTTGTAAAAATGGCCTATACAAATAAAATTGCCTTGCCTATACAGCACAAAAACCTAACAAAAATTCCTCTGCCATTGCAGGCCCAACTTAAATCAACATGCATATTAATTAAAATAATTTAACACCTTTTGGTCTCTGACCAGCCGACCACAGTCGTCATCCGGGAAGATGGCAGGATTGTCCCAGTCTATGAGAGCTGGCACTCTGGGGGCCCTCTCCTTTCTCAGGCAGGCCACATTGTGGAGGACAGCACAGGCCACAATGATATCACATGCCCTGTCTGGGCTGACTCTCAGGTGGTTCAGACACTGACAGTGTGCCTTCAGTAGGCCAAATGTCATTTCTATCCGGGCCCTTGTTCTGGCATGGGCATGGTTGTGTGCCAGTTGTGCCTCCAGAGGGTCTGCAAATGGAGTGAGCAGAAAAGGCTGGCAGGCATACCCTCTGTGACCCAGCAATACACTCAGGAATTCACCTGTGAATACAAAATGTTACCATCACAACCTCATAAGTAGTGACAGTCTTAACACAGCCATGATGTTAAAAGTGGTTATCAATAGAGGTTCTGTGGCTCACCTTGTGATAGGCGCCAATAGAGTTCCGAACCACTCGGGAGTCGTGGACCGAGCCGGGCCACTTTGCCACAACATTACTGATCAAATAGTCAGCATTGCAGACCATCTGAAATGATAAGATGTTAAACCAATTAATGCACAGTACAGGCAATGTGACGGCAGGCACATTCTTACTAAAAAGTACACTTGTTAAGTATTTGTCAGGGGACTTACAATTCTGCAGGATGTTCTTATATTTTACTTTGACTTGCTGCCATGTCCGTTTTGGCCCAGTCATGTTAAATCTACACACACACACACACACACACACACACACACACACACACACACACACACACGATGAAACATGATTCATAATCAAAGTAGGTTACAAATATGTTTTCAAATATGTTAATTAACATTTTATTTGGCTTGTAGCCTAATTGTGATAGTTTCAGTGGAGTGGTGAGTGTGTATTTGTGCACTACTTACGCATTCAGGCGGTCAGCAATGGTTTGCCACGCTTGCTCCCTTTGTTTTTTAACTGTGGCAGTACTTCCTTTTTGTTTTATTTTCTCCTTCACCTCTTCATATGCTTCCATTAATAGTTCTTGCTCCGCTGGGGAGAAATACGCCACCCTTGTTGCCATGGTGAATCAGTGAACCTATGATCGATCGTGGGGTCTATTTAAGCAAGCCGTGTGCAGCACTTATCCAGGATCGGTTTCACCTGGCTTAATGAATCCGTGTCTGCTCATCCTGGCTTGGCCTTTGTGCAACACACTAAGCCTGGGCGCCCATGTTTTGGATTCCTTGAACCTGGCTAAGTAATTCATCCTGGATGTCTAAATCCTACTTTTGTGCAACGGGCCCCTGGTGTTGCTGGATCTTAGTGCAGCTTTTGACACAGTAGATCACCAGATTTTATTAAACAGAGTTAGAAGTCTGGTGCTCTGGCACTGTTCATAAATGGCTTTACACCTCTCACAGATTGACAGTTTTTCATAAGTATGGATACATGCTCCTCGAGAATTCAAATTAAGTGTGGGGATCAATTTTAGGCCCATTGCTTTTTAATCTGTACATGTTGCCTCTTGCCTCTGCAGTGTGAGATTCCACATCAGCTGTGATCCCATGTAGAAAGATCTGAGTTAGTCCTTTGGCACATGAAGGCACTACAGCCTGCACAGGAGCTATATTAGAATAAATAAATTCCTTGTTTATACATATGTCTTGCAGTGTTTTAATCCTCGAGCTGTGTTATCCTAACAGAGGAGCTCACACTGTGCAGCTTACTGATACTGCAGGGTGAGGAGACATTGTTCTATTTGATTATTTTTGTAAACAGGAGGGCCAATACCATTTACAAATATAAAATTAAAGGAATAAAAGGATACAATTATATCCAAGACTTGTAGAAAGTAGAATGATTTAAAAGTGAAGCTGTAAGCAGCAGGAGGAAGCAGAGATGTCTGCACTCTTCAGGAGGAAGTAAAAACCACTGCTGGCGCCTACATCTTCTTCACCATTTAAGGAGTTCTGGCATAATATTTTGTTTCAGATGACTCCACGCGACAAACTAAAATTACAGAGACAGCTGTACAGTTTTAGCTTCAGTCACTGCTCCTCCCCATGTGGAGAAAAGGCATTGATGCTCACTTCCTTGATTAAGGACATTACTACTTTGTTATGGCTGGGGGTGGTTTTACTTGGCTGAAAACTGGATAGGACCCTGCTGGCAACTGGCTGTACAGAGCCATCATTCTGAGTAGCTGCATCTATAAGAACATGCAGCTCCAACTTAAATCCATTTCCAAACATCACAGGATGTTTCTCCCTGGTTCCCTTCCTTAGGAAGGCCTTGGACCGCCACCCTTCCATCGAGACAAATAAATTATTCAGAGCCAAGGAATTGGTTTCAGCAGCACACATTGTACAATACCACTGTTTTATTTAAAAAGAGGTTCAGGCTGGCAAGTAAGACAGCTTCATGACAGCTGCCTCAGGCGGCGGCTTCCGTCGGATTGGCGGCGGCTTCCGTCGGATTGGCGGCGGCTTCCGTCGGATTGGCGGCGGCTTCCGTCGGATTGGCGGCGGCTTCCGTCGGATTGGCGGCGGCTTCCAGAGAAACATTCACTTCTCTTTTAGCCTTCAGATTTACTTGTGAGATTTCAGCCTTCTTATATTTCATGTTGCCAATGGATGCAGCAGCTTTAACTTCTTTGCTTTCCATTAAGACTGCAAAGAAGTTCAAAAGTGGATTAAGAAATATAGACAAGTTAGCCATAAACAGAAAATGCAAATACTTCAGACCTACCCCAATAGATGGCATTAAACTCAGTTTAGTTACTTTTCTTGCAGTGTGACAAAGCTTTAAAGGGCTTTACCATATCCTGACACGTACTATACAACTATGCAGAAGTCAAGTAGACAGCAGCAGATTGAAACGGGTCACTGTTCAGACAGAAATCTTCCAAAAATCATTTTCCAGTCAATGCTGAAACGCAGTTTATAAAGTTTCATCATCCAAGGAAGGCTCAAACTCATTATGCATACCTTCTTTTGAGTTCTTCCCCAACATGGAATCCATTGGCTGGACAAGTTCAAGGGGTTTCCTTGAAGACAAGTCTATGACACAAAAGGCATTGAGTCACTATGAAAACCTACAGCTTTAAAACATTTCTTACAGCTTTCCTTACCGCTTTGCTTTTTCTGAACCTCATTAGCAGCTCCATGATTCATCCCAACTATTGGCCAACATGATCCTATGGAGAGAGCATATTTTTGCACAAATGCTAATCGTGAGACAGAACAACAGACACAATCCAGTTTTAGGACTTAACACCAAAAAGAGCAGACAAAATGCAAAAACCTTTGGCCAGCCAAGCCGTCAGCACAGAAATCAGCAGGACTCCAACAGCTCCCATTGTTCCAGTCAGCAAACAACATCCCAACCCACCTGTGAGGTTTAAATCAGCTCCTCGTGGAGGTGACACAGCTGTTGCTCATCAGGTATAATTAGATTTAGAAGATTCAGGGCTCATGCAGATAATAGTGAATTAAAAATACCAAAAGTGGATTTAAATAGTAGTATTGAGGATTTTAATCTTTATATATGTAATGCTATTGTAGAAGTGGCTAGTCGAACTATAAGGATAAAAGGTGGGAAAAAGGAAAGGAAGTTGGTACCATGGTGGACAATAGAATGTACTGCAGCTATTGAAGAAACAAAATAAAGCCTTTAAAGTATTAAAAAGAAATCATAGCCCTCAGAATTTGAATGAATACAAAAAATTGCAAGCAAAGGTAAGAGGAATTGTTAAAAGTGATTAAAAGAAGTAAAGGAATTAAAAGAGTGAATGGATATCCAATATTAAATAATGGAGAAACAACAGCAGTGAAAAATAAAGATAAGGCAGAGATGTTGAGAAAAGTGTTTGTTAGAATTCATAGTTCTGAAAATATCAGTGTAGTAGGGCGAGAAAAGACAATTCTGGAAAATAAGGAGTTATTGGAGAAAATGGTCGAGTCGAATGATTTATTGAATATGTCATTTACAATAATGGAATTGAATAGAGCAGTTTAAAAATATAAATGATCAGCTCCAGGAAAGATCAGATTTGTTATGTAATGGTAAGTCATTTAAGTGAATTTTCTAAAAATATTTGATTGGAATTGTATAATAGAATTTGGGAGGAGGGAGAATTACCAACAAGTTGGAAAGAAGCTGTGGTTATACCAATTAGAAAGCCAGGAAAAGATGAATCAAAACCAAAAATCTAAAATTATAGACCAAGAGCTTTAACATCCAATATATGTAAAATAATGGAGAGAATGATAAATGAAAGATTGTTATATTATATAGAAAGTAAAGGACTTATATCGAAGTATCAAAGTGAATTTAGGAGAGGGAGGAGTACAATGGATCCAGTAATATGTCTAGAGAATGAAATAAGAAAGGCTCAAGTAAATAAAGAGAGTGTTGTAGCAGTATTCTTTTATATTGAAGGAGCGTATGATATGATGTGGAGAGAAGGGTTATTAGTTCAAATTAGAAGAATGGGTATAAATGGTTGTATGTTTAAATGGATTAAAAAAAATTTAGAAGGAAGAAAAATGCAAGTGAGAATAGGGAAAGAATATTCTGAGAATTTTAACATAGAAAGCATAGTAAGTCCATTATTATTTTCTGTGATATGTTTAAGGCCTCTCACCAGAAGAGCACCTAAAAGATTTCTGAGGAGTAACCAGACATAAATCCCGCCACATTTTACCTACAAAAGCAAGCCCTTTATAATTTGACCTAATTTGCCTTCCACATTTTGGTATATTCTGAAGAGATTGTAATAACCCCAACCCTAAATTTGACTTGTCCTCAGTGCAATTGCTTTTGTTTCGCCCAATTTTAAATCAAACAACCTCAAACATCCCTACATTAAACCACATTTAGATAATAATGATTCTATTTTTGTGAAAGGGGGATGAATTCATACCCTCTGTACACATAGCCTAGCTTTACATTAACCTGTTTTATTAATGTTTGCAGATGACTAAGACAGGGAAACCTGATGCTTACTGGAGGGACATCTGTGTAAAATATGCCCAGGGACAATACCACTTCTCTACTGGCAAACGTCCAGGGGCCAAGAAGTGGAAAAGGGCCCTGGAGAAAATTGATGCTTGTCCCCTGCAGAACCACACAAAGGATCTGTTCGGGGGAATTAGCCTTCTGTGCTCCTGTGGGTTCCACAAGGTAGGTGACATGATTTACTAAGTCCTGATAAGCCACTGCAGCATGTGGATTTATTTATAGAACAATATATATCTGCACAATTCTGGAGAAAACTGTGAGTGTAGGATTCTGAGTTGCATGTAGCATGGCCCTCTTTTTGTAAAAGAGACAGAGAGAGGAGACACAGAGGCAGGGAGAGGAGACACAGAGACAGAGAGAGGAGACAGAGACAGGGAGAGGAGACACAGAGACAGGGAGAGGAGACATAGAGGCTGGGAGAGGAGACACAGAGACACAGAGACAGGGAGAGGAGACACAGAGACAGGGAGAGGAGACACAGAGACAGGGAGAGGAGACATAGAGGCTGGGAGAGGAAACATGGTGACACGACAAACTAAGCAACACTGATTGACCAGAGTATTACGTCCCCTCCTCCTCTCTTCCTTAGGCTACCTGCTACTCAGAGGGCAGGCATTTCTGTTGTGGGATGATTGTGCTACTCATGGAGGAGATGGATGTGTATGCATGTCCTTTCTTCATCTTTGTGTTGATACTGGTTACAGGCGAGCGCATAGGTGTGGAATATTTATTGGCCCAGACCAACAGAGGTGACCTCCTGGCTCCATCGCAGGTCCCTGAAGTCCCCTCGCAGGTGCTGGAGGAGGAGGAGGAGCCAGATGACACCATCAGCACGCCTGACATTGTGGGCCAGTCAGCTACGATAGGGGCTGGTGATCCTCTGAGTGCTGTGATGGGTGACGCTGAACCCGGACCCCTCGTCACAGAGCTCAATAACACTTTCTGTAACACCTTACTCTAAAACATAATATTTAACTGAAGTAAATGTGGTTACATTTTAAAAAGGCTTCTTGTCCATGCCATTTCACCATTTAGCTACACCCATAAGGCTAGGAAGAAAGCGCGGGCATCAGGAGGACCGTGGAGAGCACCGAGGAAGCCGAGTGGCTCTGCTCCTGGACAGCAGGCGGCAGAGAGGTGCTTTCTATCATTTTGGTTCAATGCAAATCATTGATTAAGAGACAGCACATGTTATTAAGTGTAAATTACTTTATTGCAATCCCTGCTGACATTGTCACTTGGTTCTTCGTGGCTTTACAACCTTGTTCACGGTCCAGATCATGGCTCAATCGTGCGTCTTGCATCGTGTGGTATACATGGGGTAACAACAAACAATTAAGCCCTCCCGACCACCTCCCAATCGTTCGGATGAAAATCAAACTTGTTTGAAATCCTGGTCGCCGCTCGTGAGGCTCTCGCACAGTTGAAGCAGTTGCACGCGGCGATTGACCTCATCCTGTCACACTACGCAGAGCCAAGCAGAATGTCCAGCAAAGAGGTTTTATTTTGCTGGGGACTGGCCGAGTGCTCCTGCTCAATCGTTTCCAGTTGTTGCTTGGCTCTTTTGATATAAATTATCAGAGCTTGAATTTGTACTTGTACCTTCAAAGCATCCTCGGGTGACAGGAACTTCATCCTACGAAAGCGGGGGTCAAGGGCAGCAGCAATGATGGCCACATTTTGTCCATTCTCTTTGAAAGCAGACTCAGACTCCCACCTTGCCTTCATCTCTTGGTCTGCAGCAATCTGAAAAGAGTTCACAGAAGCAGACTTGTATGTGGTTTTCTTTGTAGACTTATGGAGACCCTTCAGCAGTGGAGGTAAAACAGATATTGTGACATAGGACTCTCCACTGAGAAAAACAGTGGCCTGTTCGAAAGGCTTGAGGACCTGCTCCAGTTCCTCTAGTAAGATCCACTGATCATTCTTCAAATCCATGTATTGCTTCCCACGCTGTGTAACGTCTGGGTCAGAAAGTGTTGCGACCACCGGCCACCGTTGTTCCAAAGGGCGACTTACCATGTAGCATGAGCTGTTCCACCTTACAGACACATCCTGGAGCAGGGTATGCTCAGCTGTACCCCACTGTTTTTGTTTCTGTTTCAGCTTGCTGCTAGCCGGCTCACTTTTCTTGAAATGCTTCACAAGAGACCATGCAGCCCCGAGTGTCCTGTCGATCATGGGGTTGTTCTTCAAGGCATGATTTACCACCAACTGAAGCGTATGGCAACAATGTGATGCTACCCCATGTTTCTCCTCTAGGATGCGAAGAGCTGCAACAACATTTGCTGCGTTATCATGTACAATCGCCAGTACATCATCTCGAAGGGAGAAATCAAATTTATCTACCACCATCTCAACCCAAGAGGCAATATTTTCAGCAGTGTGGCGCTCCTCAAGCGGCATTGTAGTTAAGCTAAACGAGGTCAGCTCCTAATTTTCATTAATGAAATGACAGGTGACACCTAAATATGCCTCAGTGGCCAGACTGTTTGGAAATGCTTTTTTTTAGTTCACTTTTCACTTTGTCCATGGTAACCATATACTTCTTCTCTATTAAGTCAGTGAAGTGGCGCCTGGATGGAAGGGTGTATCCTGAGTGGAAAGTTTTTATCATTTCACGGAAGCCTTCACCTTCAACAATCGCAAGGGGCCTCATGTGCTTCACAATCATAGAGACGATCCTGTTTGTGTACACACTAGCCTCCTGGGGTGTGCAAGGTGCCTGGTTCTTTTCATGAAAAAGGTCCGCCACGCTGCTTTCCTCACTCCTGTAAAGGCAAAAAACATAAAGTACATGAATATTCACAGCAGCAAATCAAAAATATAGCATCGTCCACATCATTGCTGTTATTATGATACATTTAGCTAACAGTAGGCTATACTACAGCCATCTCAGAGGCTCAACTTAAAAAATTATTTATGTAATTTAAATTGTCAACTTGTAATGCGTGTTTACTACTTGGATCTGGTTGCTACTAGATCATGGAATTTCGACAGTCAACAGGTAGACTAGAACTACATAATGGCAGAGTATAAAATCCACCGTCCGGTGTTAGCAAATAGATAACACAGAAGAAACATGTCGGGACTGGTAGCGCTAACAGCTTTAAATTAGGCAAACATGGGACCTGTTCTAGTCGTAATTAAAAGACGTAAATTTTACGCCGGGAATATAACTAGACAACAACTCAACAGTCTAACGAAGCATTTATTCAGAGAGGATCTTGAAATTAACAGGACTTACGGTGTTTTGCTGCCATCCTGACGAGCTCCAGGGTGCTTTCGTTTTAAGTGTTCGTGCATCGCTGATGTACTGCTGTGGTACGCCAAATTAAATTTGCATAGTCTGTAAACAACCACATTGTTAGCAGCATTAAGGGTGAAAAATTCCCAGACTTTGGAAGACCGTGTGCGTGATTTTTTAGCTATATGCTCTTCAGTGCTCCAACTACTGCTTGCCGCCGCCATCGTTATGAATTCTTCTTCTTCCGTTTTAAACTAAGGCGTCTACACCGATTGGCGACTCTGGTGCATATTTGCTGCCACCGCTGGACTGGAGTGAGGGTTCATCTAGTAGGTCGTTTGAAACAGGGACTTCAACCAAAAAAAAAAAAAAAATTAGCGACGCATAAAACGCAAATTATTCCTGTCGACGAATTTATGACGTCGAAAAAGTCGAATACGTCGACTATTTGACCCAGCTCTAGTGCCAAAGCATGCTGAGCTGTTTGATGAGAGATATTACAATTGTATTGTAACTGGTAATCTTGCTGTATAGCACCTCCTACTTTTCGGTTCAAGTTTGACATAGATTTAGTCAGCAGTCAAATGTTCACTCAAGTCTCATCACGCAAAAAAACAGAACTCTTGCATCTACCGCCATGAGGGGGCAGCTCGAAGCCACGCTCACTGCCAACAAAAGACAGGCAGAGTGTCTGTGGCGCAATCGTTCAGCGTGTGTGGCTGTTAACCGAAACATAAATAAATCGAACACATACTCTAATGAAGGGATGAGAGGTGGTAGTGATCGATGCCACGCCCACAGACAGCTACAGCAAGTCTCTGTGGCGCAATAGGCCAGTGCGTTCGGCTGTTAACCGAAAGGTTGGTGGTTCGAACCCATCCAGGGAAGAGTGTGTGTGTACCAACAAATCTACCGGTCAGCAACTAGTTGTAGGTTTGGTAGCAAAGCGATAGCTGTAATGGGTGACTTGTCCCACTGAACACACAAGTTATCCTTTAAGTCATTTGGTTGACAAGAGTTAAGGTGCCAAAGCATGCTGAGCTTTTTGATGAGAGACATTACAATTGTATTGTAACTGGTAATCTTGCTGTATAGCACCTCCTACTTTTCGGTTCAAGTTTGACATAGATCAGCAGCATTTCACTCAAGTCTCATCACGCAAAAATTCAGAACGCTTGCATCTACTGCCATGAGGGGGCAGTCAAGCTCGAAGCCACGCCCACTGCCAACAAAAGCCAGGCAGAGTCTCTGTGGCGCAATAGGTTAGCGCGTTCGGCTGTTAAACGAAAGGTTGGTGGTTTGAGCCCACCCAGGGATGAGTGTGTGTACCAACAAATCTACCAGTCAGCAACCAGTTGTAGGTTTGGTAGCAAATTGATAGCTGTAATGGTTAACTTGTCCCTCTGAACCCACAAATTATCCTTTAAGTCATTTGGTTGACAAGAGTTAAGGTGCCAAAGCATTCTGAGCTTTTTGATGAGAGACATTACAATTGTATTGTAACTGGTAATCTTGCTGTATAGCACCTCCTACTTTTTGGTTCAAGTTTGACATAGATCAGCAGCAGTTCACTCGAGTCTCATCACGTAAAAATACAGAACACTTGCATCTACCGCCATGAGGGGGCAGTCAAGCTCGAAGCCACACCCACTGCCAACAAAAGCCAGGCAGAGTCTCTGTGGCGCAATTGGTTAGCGCGTTCGGCTGTTAACCGAAAGGTTGGTGGTTCAAGCCCACCCAGGGACGAGTGTGTATACCAACAAATCCACTGGTCAACAACCAGGGGGGTATTCCTCGAAAGTAGCTAAAGTAAGCCAGGCTATAGCCAGAAATCGTCGCTTGAACTAGCACCATCTCCCAATTAAGCCTCAAGTTACTCCACAAAGACATTTCAGCTGCATCTCAGCGAGGCTAATCCAAGCGAGGCTTACATAGCCTGCCTAAGTGTGAGTGCACGAGGAACGTAAGAAGCCCTGACAAGTGGATGGTGGAAAAATGGAGATGGCAGAAAAGGAGAGCAAGACAACAGCTCTAATTTTTTCGGCAGCTGAATAAATAATGCTGATGGAACTGTATGAGGATTTTAAAAGTGTCATCACCAGAAATGATAATACAGCTGCGATCAAAAAAGCGAAGAAACGGCATGACTAACAACTGCAGACAGACTAAACGCCTAAGTTCTGAAAGTTTCAATTGTTAGACATTTATTTTACTGTACTCATGTATTTATGCTCTCCTCTTCGTGTTATAATGTGTTTACATAAAGCATGCTGAATTGTCTCTGTATGTGATGTACACCACAAATATACTGGCCCTGCTCACTTTATTAATAACTCAATAATCGACACGCATCATCATACTTTGTGACTATATTATCGTGAGTGTGTGACCCACATATTATTTTTTCACTGTTACATCTCAACAGGAGCAATCTTAACAGCCAAAAGCGTACCTGGCAGCAGGTGAAGGTAAAGCACAGGAAAATATTTCAGAGTGGTAAGTAGCCTTTGAAGAAATGTGTTTGTCCAATAAAGAGAGCAGCAAACTATATATGGAAGATACTGAAAATAAAAAAGATCAAGCTCGAGATTATGAAACTGGAGAGGGATGTTAGTATAAATTCAGATAAAGGAGAATTTCGTGTTGTGAACTGTATTTAATTCTGTTTTCTCTCCACAGCTTGAGAAACATGTAATAATAATTAAACAATTCAACACAACTTGAACTCAAACTTGTCATTATTGTATGCTTCATGCAAAGTGTTAGAAATGTGTTTTTTACATTTATATTCACAGTGGGGTGCAATGAGCTAAACGTGTGGAAAGTTATAAATCATCTCTGTCCATTTAGCCTTCTTACACTTGCTCTGACTTAAACTGCTACTGTGTCAATGCTAAATTATGAAAAGAAGTTCTAAGTCAAAGGTCACAACAATAAGGATCAAAGGAAATATGTGTCCCTGTATAGGTCCCTCACTGTGTCAGGAGAAACTGAGTCCTTTCAGGCACTGGAACTCAATGAAGAAAAGACTTGAGCCTGAAAAGTTGTCCACAACACAAAATGTATAAAATATGAAGTATACTATAAAATTTAAGATGGCTCTGTCAGAAGTCAGCTATGGTGCTTGAGAATTTTAAGCAATGAACTTGTATTTAATTTGGCCAAAGGTCATTTCTATCCGTGCCCTTGTTTTAGCATGTGCATGTGCATGTGCATGTGCATGTGCACATGCCCTTGTTCCTGGATCAGGATATGGCGTGAGGAGGTACAGCCAACAGATGTTTGATCCAGCACTTAAAGGATAAGACCGGTTTTTTGACATTGGGCCCTTGATTTCACATTATAACATGATGTTCTACTCACCCCTGCTTGTTGTTGAACATTTGGAGCTGTTCCGAAGATATTCGAGAGGCGTCTGGCTGCTCTCTTGAGATATTCGGCCATGAAACGGTTTCCTATGGGCAAGCTTATACAGGCACAAACTATGCTGTTAATAATTTATTAATTACTCTACACTAGCACTGATAACGTGGAGGTGCGTCGCTTACTTAAAAAAATCCGGGTTACTAATTTTGAATTTTAGCCGAATGAATAAATAGGCAGCAGGTCTGTGGGCTGTCTGTGGCAGTAGCACGAGGAGGACGTCAGTAACACCCACTTTACGACAAAAAAAATCAAAATTACAGTAACCCGGATTTTTTTAAGTAAGCGACGCACCTCCACGTTTCATGGCCGAATATCTCAAGAGAGCAGCCAGACGCCTCTCGAATATCTTCGAAACAGCTCCAAATGTTCAACAACAAGCAGGGGTGAGTAGAACATCATGTTATAATGTGAAATCAAGGGCCCAATGTCAAAAAACCGGTCTTATCCTTTAAAGTCAAAGTTCAGCTCTGTTACCACCATCACAGCGTCCTCAGTGGTGCCTCTTTGAATGATCACAAACCTCCTGAAATCCACAATATGAGTAAAAAACATTCAAACTTGTGCAGGAGCATTACATTTACCTTTCTTTGGGCTCATGTCATTTCTGTATTCCCCGTTTGCTCAAGTATGATCATTCACTTTAAAACAAAAGAAGGAAAATCTGAATAACAACCCATGGCCTCTGGCCCTCTCTTGCTTTCATTACTCATCCAGTGACATCACTCCCTGGCCAATCAGTGGCCTGCAGTCTGTAGACGTCACATTTTCGGCTGGACTCAACTCGAATCCCTGCCGTGTAGGTGCTAAAAATGTAGCTGCTACCAGCTGCTACTACCTCATGAAAAACCCTAAAACCCGAGTCGAATTTAGTCAAGTGGAGTAGCGTTTTGCATTTTGGTTCACGTTTCTCATATTTTACACGGTCAGGGAAGTAATGGTGTCAGGATGGCCGAGCGGTCTAAGGCGCCAGACTCAAGGCTTCATTCCTTCCTTAGGACAGGGACTTCTGGTCTCCAAAAGGAGGCATGGGTTCAAATCCCACACCTGACACTAATTTATTGCTTAAATCTCACTTTCTTATTAGAAGACCGTGAAGAAAGCCATGTCAGGCCATGGTGAAAAAGGGAATTTATCTCTGAAGACGGGCCTTTAGTTCCTCCCATTAACATACACAATTCTGATGTGCGATGAGGCAGTTCTCCTGCTACATTAAGCTCTTTTCCACTCGTACTTACTCACAACCACCTCAATGTGGGTGGGGTCGTTATAGCAAGGAGGTCCAAAAGTCGCAGCAGTTTTAATAATCAACAGATGTTTGATCCAGCACTTAAAGTCAAAGTTCAGCTCTGTTACCACCATCACAGCGTTCTCAGTGGTGCCTCTTTGAATGATCACAAACCTGAAATGCACAATATGAATAAAAAACATTCTTTCCCTGCCATTTGCTGCCTTTGTGTACCTCAAGTACTCTGGAAAAGATTTCCCTTCAGAATTGCTTTGACTCTGTATTAGCCAATTTCCTGACAATACCAGTTATGTCACTGTCCATGAGCTTTACTGGCCACAACCCTGGATCATTTGAAAGTAGATCCTCACCTTCAGACTGGCAAATGTCCATTAACCCTGCCCCCTCCTGCTCTTGCTCCTTACTCTGTGCTGCGCTGTCATCTGCACTGCTGGCACTGGCCCTGTTGTCGTCACCATGGCCTGATGAGGGGCTTGGTTCTGTATCATGGATTCAAATGGAGTTTAGTTAAAGCATGCAGGTTAGTGATGCATGGACGTTAATGCATAGAAAAGTTAAATGCATGCAAGTTACAGTTATGCATGCAATCAAATTGACTCCATACTTAGCTGTAAAAGTGTAACCCTTAAAAGAAGGGAAACATCTTATTGTGAATCATTTTTAAAGTGACATGGTACTCTTTGCTACTTTCTCACCATCTTCTCTGCTGGTCCTCCTCCTGTCCTGCTGCACTTCAGCAGTGGTGGTGTCACTGGCCGCTGCAACATTGCCTGATGTGGAGCCTGGCTCTGTCTCAGTGATGAATGCAAGATAAGTTAATACAGGAAAAGGTTAAAGCATGCAGGTTTCAGTTATACATCCAAGTTAGATGTATATTAATATGTTAGCCTACCATTTGCTAACATCTAGTGTTTGAAAGCTCAAAGTCAGTGAGTGAACTTACCTTTCTTTGAGAAAAACTGAGTGACCAGTTGCCTGCCTCTACTGGCCCTCTCGTCTTTCTCCCGTCTTTCCTTCCGCTTCTGATAACCCGACTTCATTCTAGATTATTTCAGTCAGCTCACCGTCCATCATGTGTTTCAGACAGCCGCTCCGTACACCTGCCTGCATTTCGGATGCGTTCAACTACAATTCGATCAGAACTGGACCGCACCATTTTGCAAGAGGGGGAGGGCCGAGTAAATGTCAATATGCCAAAGAACTAAAGAAAAGTTATTGAAATCGAAAACTGTGTTTAATTAGTTTATTTTCCATTAAAAATGTTGTAATTCATTAGAAAATTCTAAGAATGGGCAATAATATTAATATTATATTATCACTACCTCCGAGGGCCCCCCAGGCTGCGCTGGGCCCTTAGAAACGTTATCACCTTTCCCCGCCTGGTGGCGCCCCTGGTGATGCCCGCCTCCACCAGGCTGTGCACCTGCTCCACCTTCGCTAAAAATAAAACCACCGCACTGTTCATGCGGGCAGCGGACTTTACCGAACCGTGCCCGATCACCTGCCCCACGGCCAGCGCCACTTCCTCCACGCTGCACGGAGAGCCGGCACCGACTCTGATACACTTAGCCTTTCTCTCAGCTCTTCCACTCACACTCCTCTCACCAGCAGAAGAAGAAGAAAAGGAGGAGTGAGGATGCGCAGTGGTGGAATAGGGGGAAGAGGCCGAGGAGCACGAAGACACCGTGCTGTCCCAGATGAAATTCGGGCCATAATTATAGATCATGTCATCATTCATAGCCACATAATTTAGCTTGTTTTTTGTTTGTGTTTATATTACAGTATATGTGTGCTATGTATATTTTTCTTTTCCTTCTACAGTACTATACTGTATGGAAGTTACGTACTTCACAGTATTTGTGTGAATAAAAATGGTTGGTATGAGTGTATTGTGTGTGCTTTGAGGCTACTCTTACTGTGAAACGTTTTTCCTTCAGTTTTATACACTATTGTATTCTGTTAGGTAGTCCTATGCCATAGTGACAAAACATCTAAACATTTTGACTTGTAGTGCTCACACAATGCCAAAAGGACAATGCATTTTGGGTGCACTGACTATTTGAATGAGAAAGAAACTTCATTTTGACACATGGCTGAACTGTTTAGGGGGAGATATGAGCTTTTGCTGGTGAACCATGGTGTTTTGCTGAACCATTCAGTTTAGTTTAGCAAAAAGTACTAAAGAGTGTTGAAAACGTCCGGTCTGTTTCAAGAAATGAGCCTAGGCAACTGAGAAAGATCTTTGCAATTTGGGTGGCACTGACTCTTTTCATGGGAAAGGAATCAGGTCTGAAGCATGGGTGAACAGTTTTGGGAGAGATATGTGCTTTTGCAGGTTAGCTATGGTGTTGTGCTGAACTATAAGAGTGTTATGCCAAATGATGTTAGAGTTTTGAGAATGTAATTTCTGTTTCAAGAAATGAGCCAAACCAATAGAGAAAAACTGTAATAGGATGTTTGTTTGAATGGAAGGATATATAAGAAACAATATAACTTGATACTTACTGTAAGATTGTTTTTTTAAGTCGGCAGAGACAACGGCTCGATGAAAAATCCCTCTTCTGTAATGGCTAACTTTTATAATCCTCTAACCAAACGAAAACAAAATCTTTAATTTGTTTTTTTGTTGGTTTTGTTAGAGGAGGGGGAGCGGGAGCGGGATGGAAGGGAGGTTAACTCCAAGTTAGGGCTTCACCGTGATTGGCCGAGTTCCATTGTGAGCTCGGGCGTTGATAGGCTCGGTTCATTGCGAGTCGGTGCGACATTGGCTAAACCGTTCAATGTGAGAATGGAGAAGTGCGAAGCCTATTGGAGGTGAGATTTAGACTAACGTGAGCGAGGTAGCGCCAACGAGGCTTAAAAATCATAAACGTGCATGTATTGTCAGCCTAGGCTCACTTTCCCACACCCATTCATTGGTCCTGCAGACTTTGCTAAAGGTATGTGATAGCCACTTGCCCAGCTCACATGGATTGCATGGCAATCAAATAAGTGGATGGTAGGAAATAAAATCTTCTAATCTGCAGCCCCCTGTGACACCTATGGGGGGCGAGAACGGCAAAACCGAAGAAAAATGTGTCTGACATGACAAGTTTAAGTAGATAATAAAGGAAGCAGAAACTGAAAGACGACAAATATCTGATTGCAAGGCATCTCTAAAAGAGCGATGGTTTGAATCCCCATAACTCGGGTTTGACACAAGGCGACAAAGATCTGATTCCAATGCTTTTAAAAAAAAGAGATGGTTCGAAACCCCATAAGTTGTGTTTGACACCTTCCACACTTTGGAGTGACTGAGCTTCCGAGTGGGCTTTCTGCAGCTCCAACAGAGAGCAATCGGAGCCAAGTTTCCAGCTGTAACTTAGGTGAAGTGCTTTAAACACATCAAAACACCTGCCCCGTGTGAGGGTCGACCTCACGACCTTCAAACTATGAGACTGACGCGCTGCCTACTGCACCAACGAGGCCTGCAAAACAGAAATGTGCATGTATTGTCATCCTAGGCTCACTTTCCCACACCCATTCATTGGTCCTGCAGACTTTACTAAAATATGTGATGACATGGCCTGTTGAGCACGTAGCTACTTGTTCAAAAGACCTGTTGTCTGGACTAGAGGTTAAACAATCAACTCACAAGTTTCTTTATCTGGCTTTCATTCTCATTTTGAAAGTTTATGGAAAGTTGTAAAAGAGGTAGTTTCACGTGGGATAAACTTGACTGAATTGTCCCATGTCAGTCTATGTCAAGAGGAGCAGAGTCTGCAAAGGTGCTTTTGTCATACAGCGTATTCTATTATGTCAGCGTGATGAACTTCCTATCCTTTGTCATGGGTCTTGGCCAGGGTGCAACTTGCTTTTCAAAAAGAGAGATGGTTCGAATGCCCATAAGTTGCGTTTGACACTTTCCACACTTTGTAGTGAGTGAGCTTCCGAGTGGGCTTTCTGCAGCTCCAACAGAGAATAATCGGAGCCACCTGTGCCCAGCAAGTTTCCAGCTGTAACTGAGGTGAAGTGCTATAAACACCACATCAAAACAACTGCCCCGTGTGAGGGTCGAACTCACGACCTTCAGATTATGAGAATGACACGCTGCCTACTGCGCCAACGAGGCCTGCAAAACATAAATATGCATGTATTGTCAGACTAGGCTCACTTTCCCACACCCATTCATTGGCCCTGCAGACTTTGCTAAAGGTATGTGATGCCCACTTGCCCAGCTCACATGGATTGCATGGCAATCAAATAAGTGGATGGTTGGAAATAAGATCTTCTAATCTGTAGCCCCCTGTGACATCTATGGGGGGCGAGAACGGCAAAACCGAAGAAAAATGTGTCTGACATGACAAGTTTAAGTAGATAATAAAGGAAGGAGAAACTGAAAGACGACAAATATCTGATTGCAAGGCATCTCTAACGCTAGTCGTCCATTGTTCCGTCACGTCAACTTAACTCGCCGGATTGGATGCCTAGTGTCGCCGTGTTGCTACTACAGTGGGCGTGTATACGGAGTTGTAGATAGAACATACGGTAGAACGGCTCCGGGGGAAAGTAAATAACTTGTGATTTTAATCAACCAAAGTTTCGGAGTTTCGGAGGGAAATTAATGTGTATAAATCATCAGCAATGGAACATTATTTCATATTGCACCATGGATGTGGATCTGCTAGTGAGGAGAGCTGCTATTGTGCTGCTGATGCGACACAGGAGATCTCCTTCTCGCTGCATCACCTGTCCCTGCACCTTTTCTCTGATTTGAAAATGAAACATGAACAAGACATGTTGTGAAAACATGGCCATGGGTGTGATTTGGTTCTTTTGTTGAAATGAATGCCTATCACAATTATTGGTAACGTTGAATCCACTACTCCACCTCTGCCAATGAAAGAATTTGATGCACTGGATTGAACCTCTATTCCTTGATGGTCATTACTTTACTGCAAAAGTGGAGATGCTCACAATTGCCTGATGTTTTAGGTGTGTTTATTCGCCTACAATCGTTTTAGCACAGCCATTCTGGCCACTGCTGCTGTTCATTTTGCCCGCAATAGCAATGACATGAGCAATACCCGAAATGTTCAGTGGTGAATAAACAAAGGGAAAAAAAATACATGATCTACTGTCATTGGGTAACGCACTACGTCTGCCGTGGCAAATTTGCATAAACCTCGAGTGAGCCCAATTTTTTGACGTGCCGCAGGTCTCCAGCTCGCCGTGTCAGAATCCCAGCATGCTTTGCGAGCACGACGACAACGATCGGCCGGATTTCATTGAAAATTAACTGAATACGTTGGATACGGCTTGCTTTGACGGAACAATGGACGACTAGCGTAAAAGAGCGATGGTATTACCCAGTACGTCTTTTGATTTGCTACCCAACCTATAGGTCATCCGGTAGATTTGTTGGAGCACACACTCGCCCCTGGGTGGGCTCGAACCACCAACCTTTCGGTTAACAGCCGAACCCGCTGGCCAATTGCGCCACAGAGACTTGCTGTAACTGTCTGTGGGCGTGGTCTCGATCATTACCACCTCTCACCCCATCATCAGAGTGTGTGTTAGATTTCTTTATGTTTGTCATAAGGTTGATATCTGCTGAGTAGGTAACAAGTAAAGTAGCACACAACAAGTAGTCAATAACTTCCTGGTCTGACTTGTTAAAGAAAGAGGTTTGATGTTAAATTTTTTCCCAGGTTCCCTCATTAGGTCTCTCAGGCTTTTTGAATTTTTTTGTTTTGTGTGTGACTTTCATAGCAATATGACAGAAAGGTTCTTTTTTAACTTTGCTTGTGCAATTTTGACAAAAGACAGAGGAGCCTCCAAGTTGAGTCATGCATTACACTGCACTTAAAGGGGAACTCCGGGGCATTTGAAGCGCAATCCCATTGCTAGAGGTTGTCAAATACTGATAGTAGGACACACACTGGTGCAAATCTGCGCTCCCTGTGCGGAGATTGCGCTGTTTGCGCAGCCTGTCATGCGAGGCTAATACGTGGTGGCTAAGGGGTAAGTGATAACCCTTCCACATAAAACAACAATTTGCACACTGCAGAAACGTCACACCACTTTATAAACCATCCGACAATAAAGTCACAAGCCTTACCATCAAAACCATATGCATGGTTCTCACATTACTGGCATGGGGACGTTACAAAACAACTTTATAAACAGCATGTCACTTACCTGTTGTTTGTATGCTCGCGCATGTGAAAGCCCAAAAGAGTCAATGGACGATACTCCCAAATACAAAGCAATTATCTTCTCTACAAAAACTGCGTTCAAGTATTTAAGACATTACAACAATACATGCCCAGTAATGTTGTTGTCACCCTTGGAAAAATATTTTGCCAAGGAGCGTGTATAATGCATAAGGAAAGATTTTTTTATATTTATATTAATTATATATACATTTATAAATTCGTTCATATTTATATACATTTTTTTACCCAAAATTTCCCCCATCCCAGATCGCCAAATGCTCCAAGTCCGCGGACAAAAACATTTTGTCCGACAATAGACCAGGAAATTTCTCTTTTTCCGTACCATTCGTGGATGCCCATGTCATTTAATGACAAATGGCATTTCTCTTTGCTGCTCAAAATGTTATTAAGCACCGTGTTACACATCAAAGTATCAGAAAAACTTGATCATTCTTTTAGTTTTTAAAAGCCACAACGGTCCTAGAGCTGCTGGAAAGAGTTAAGCGAGCCCTTCTCTAAAGAGAAGTAGTAAATCAGCTGGCTGTAAAGTGTTATTTCAAATCAAGTGGTGCGCATAGGATGACTCGTTAAAAACCAACGTCCTATTGAATTTGTGACAGGGCTCGATTAAATTGACATTCTAGTCATGTCATTGGAAAACAACAGCAGAAGTGTCTTAGGTTTACGCTACTAACAGTGCCAAAACTTGGTTCCCTCATTCTCTGACCAGGAATCGAACCCGGGCCGCGGCGGTGAGAGCGCCTAATCCTAGCCACTAGACCATCAGGGACCCAAAAGCAGTGCACGCGGTACAGGTTGCAAGACTGTGGTAAACTCATTCCTAACTGGCAAATTAATTGGCATAGTGCATTGTACTGAAGTTGTGAACATTTTAGCCTTAGATGAAAGCAATTGTGCGCATCTGGAGAATGAATCCAAGCAAGCACAAGTTTCACACTTTAGACTTCTCTCTTATTTGTAGAGTGCAAAATAAGTTTTCCAGGAGAAGAGTCTTTTTCTTATCTTCTTAGTTTTATTTATTATTAAACTTCACAATTTCAAAATGCGCGGGGAATGGCTTCGGGAACAATGGCAAAAAACAAATTTCTGATGTGTGCGCGCTACCGCGCTGCACGTCCACGACTTCTTTATCTGGGGAATCCCAATTGGGCCACGCCCACTTCAGCAGGTAGGTCCGTATTTGGACATGTGCCTCACACGGGAGAATAAATCAAACTGGAATGAGAACAGCATTAGTGACATGTAATTGGACACAACACACAGCAACATTATTATATTATATATATTAGTCGGTGGTTAAAGTTAGTTTCTTGCTGTTTTTTGCTGGTTAAACTTCAGTTTAAGATCTTTCTAACAAGCCCCTGATCGTCTCTGTGGGCATATATTAATAACCCCGTGCGTAAAGTGTGAAATGTCTCAATCAGCCTCACCTTTTCCCCGGCGCACTTCTGCACGTTACTGTATGAACACGTTGTTGTGAGTTACACAAAAACATGGGTATTTACCTTGGGGGTAATCAGAGTCACCCACATGAGCTGCCACCACCCCATGAGAGAGCAGTGTCACCCATAGTTGCCCCGACTCTCTGTTCAAACAGAGTCGGTCACCCCCCCCCACCTGCCTGTTTTGGCCACACTGCGGCGGTGGGCAGCCAGTCTCCGCTTCACATCCACCTTAATGTTGGACCACTTCTTCTTCACCTCTGGTCTGCCTGTGAGGCTTCTCAGACCCCACAGCATTGACAGCATTGACAGTCTCAGGCTCTCCCACCCACTCCTCTTAGTTTGCTGCTTATGCCGGAGGACAGCGTGTCAAAGAACAAATTTTTTTGGGCCTCCACTTCAGAAAGTAGCACCGACATATCGCTTTCCGTGAAGTTTTTCTTTTTTCCCGTCTTATTCAGTCTTTTTTCTTTATTTTCTGACCGTACACAGAGGGGAATTGCAGGTGCAGGGCTCATTTAAATATGATTTGTGAATTTAAGTAGGGGCGTGGACAGGGAGGAGTCGGCTGCTCCGACATGTGCGCTCGATTCCACGTTGATTGGGATGTACAAACGATATATGCTTGGATTGATTCAAATTCAAATTCAAATTCAAAAATACTTTATTTATCCCAGAGGGAAATTAAATGTTGATGTAGCTCAATTAAATCAAAGAGTTATTATAGTAGCTGATGGCTGTGGGCAGGAAAGATTTCCTGTAGCGGTCCGTTTTGCATCCAAACTGAAGAAGCCTTTGACTGAAGAGACTCTGTTTTCCAATAACAGTCTCATGGAGAGGATGTTCAGGGTTGTCCATAATTCTCTTGATTTTATGCAAAATCCTTCTTTGCATTATTGTCTCCAGAGGTTCCACAGTCGTCCCCAGAACAGAACCAGCCTTCCTTATCAGGTTGTTGAGTCTTTTTAGGTCCCTGATTCTGATGCTGCTGCCCCAACAGATGACGCAAGAGGAAATGACGCTCTCAACAACAGACTTGTAGAAGATCTGCAACATCTTGTTGCAAACCTTGAAGGACCTTAGCTTCCTCAAGAAGTACAGTCTGCTCTGTCCTTTCTTGTAGATGGCTTCACTGTTGTGTCTCCAGTCCAGTCTGTTGTCCACATGAACACCAAGGTATTTATATTCCTCAACCACCTCCACTTCTTCTCCCATGATGGAAACAGGGTTTGATCTGACCCTGTTTCTCCTGAAATCTACAATCATCTCCTTTGTTTTGTTAACATTCAAGATGAGATGATTGTTCCCACACCATGCCACAAAGCGGTCCACCAGCTCTCTGTACTCAGCTTCTTGTCCATCTCTGATACACCCGACAACTGCAGAGTCATCTGAATATTTCTGTAGATGACAGGAGTCTGACTTGTACTGGAAGTCTGAAGTGTACAGAGTGAAAAGGAATGGTGAGAGTACAGTCCCATGTGGTGCTCCTGTGCTGCTGATCACCTGGTTAGACACACATTTCTTCAGTCTGACAAACTGTGGTCTGTTTGTCAGGTAGTCATTAATCCAGGTGATTGTTGAGGCCTCCACCTGAGTCTTCTGGAGTTTCAGACTAAGCAGATCAGGCTGGATTGTGTTAAATGCACTGGAGAAATCAAAGAACATGATCCTCACAGTGCTGCCTGCTTTGTCCAGATGACAGTGGGTTTGTTGAAGCAGGTGTATGATAGCGTCTTCAACTCCAACTCCATGGCGATAAGCAAACTGCAGGGGGTCCTGATATGTGCTGGTTTGCTTACACAGGTGAGTCAGCAGGAGTCTCTCCAGGACCTTCATGATGTGGGATGTCAGTGCAACAGGTCTGTAATCATTGATGTCTGAGGGGTGAGTTTTCTTTGGTACCGGAACCAGACAGGATGTCTTCCACAACAGTGGTACCTTCTCTTGGGTCAAGCTAAGGTTGAAAAGGTGTTGCAGAATCCCACAGAGCTGCTCTGCACAGGCCTTCAGGACTCGGGGGTTGACACCATCTGGACCTGCAGCCTTGTTCCGGTTCAGTCTCTCCAACTGCCTCTTCACCTGACTTCTAGAAACAGAAAAGTGGGAGGGGGAGGCAAAGGGGACAGCAGCATCTCCTGATTGGGTTGAAGACAAACTAGTGGAAGCAGAAGAATCCATGACTGAGGTGGAGGTGGAGATGTTACAGGAAAGCTGTGGGTCAGAGGAGGGTGGGATGTCTCTTTGGCTGGGAACAGGAGGAGAGGATGGTGAGCTTGTTCCTGAACTGAACCTGTTGAAGAATGTGTTCAGCTCATTTGCTGTGTCCAGACTTCCATCCATCCGATCCTCCCTCTGCTTGAGGCCTGTGATCTTCTTCATTCCTGACCACACATCTCTGATATTGTTCCTCTGCAGTTTACTCTCAAGTTTCTTTCTATACACCTCCTTGCTCTCTCTGATCTTGACTTTGAGCTGCTTCTGTATACTCCTCAGTAACTCCCTGTCTCGCTCCCTAAAGGCTCTTTTTTTCTTGTTCAATAGTTCCTTTAGCTCACTGGTGATCCAGGGTTTGTTATTAGGGAAGCATCTCACTGTTCTGGTGGGGATGGTGTTGTCCACACAGAAGTTAATATAGTCAGTCACACACTCAGTCATGGCATTAATGTCCTCTCCATGTGGCTTACAAAGAGAAATCCAATCGGTTGCATCAAAACAACCCTGTAAGGCTTCTTCAGCTTCCTCTGACCATTTTCTAACAGTCTTTTTTGTGACAGGTAGTCTTTGAACAAGGGGTTTATATGCTGAACAGAGAAAAACAAGGTTGTGATCTGATTTTCCCAGGGGAGGTCTTGATTTGGAAATGTATGAATCCTTGACATTTGTGTAAAACAAATCCAATGTCTTGTTTTCTCTGGTAGAGCAGCTGACAAACTGTTGAAAAGTTGGCAGTGTAGCAGAGAGTGAGGCATGATTAAAATCACCAGATATTGCCACAAAAGAATTGGGGTGTTGAGTCTGTATCTTAGCAACAACGGAACTGATGACATCACATGCAGTGTCGGCAACAGCTGAGGGTGGAATATAAACAGCCACCAAAACAACACTGGTGAACTCTCTTGGCAAATAATATGGACGAAAACTTACTGCCAATAGTTCAATGTCAGGACTGCAGAGACGACTCTTCACAGTAACATGTCCTGGGTGACACCATCTGTTGTTGACAAGCACTGCCAATCCACCCCCTTTCCTTTTCCTGCTAGTCTTTATATCTCGATCTGCTCGTACAGTCAGGAAGCCCGGCAGAGAGACGCTGGAGTCGGGTATATGATCCTGTAGCCATGTCTCAGTAAAACACATAATGCTACATTCCCGATATTCTTGCTGAGTCCTTATCAAGGCTAAAAGTTCATCCAACTAGTTAGCTAACGATCTTACATTTCCCATGATGCAGGATGGCAGAGATGGTTTGAACTTCTTCTTTCTTTCTCTCCTCTTTGCTCCTGCTCTGCATCCACGACGCCTCCTTTTCAATTCCAGTGGGATTTCTGGCTTCAGTTGTCGAATTATTTCTGCTTTTCCAATGTTATTCAGCTGCTCCCTGTTGTAAACCACCTTGTTGCTATGGTGATGCATCATGACAAAAGAGTAAAATATACAAAAGTATTGGGAAAAATTAATCCAGCTGCACAGCATCCAAGGCAGGAAGGAACAGTTGTCCAAAAAATGCAATTTCTTCCAAGAAATAACAGGAATGAAATTTAGAGAAAAAGAAAAATCTCAATGTGAGGTACAGAGCTACTCCAACATGCTGCCACCCTCAGCAGCGCATTCTAGAACACAATGATGCGTGCGCACAGATTTGTACATCCGACGTTGGGGGTCATTTGGGTTTGAGCGTACGCCAAGTTTCAGTAGGAAATCCACGCAAGTCTTTGTACATGAGGCCCCTGGAAAAGATGATGTAACATTCAGCAAAATCACAGTTGCCATTTGACCAACTCTGAAACCCTTTCTACACACTCTTAATTCAAACTCGTTTGGTGTGCATATGAGTGTCCTCTAATGTCCACTTTTCTGATATAAGTAAGAAAAAAGAATTATTGTGTCAAAAGACTGAAATCTTTCACTTTTGTTAAATGGATTAGAGGATCGTTTACCCGATTCCTTAAAGTTGTGTTTTTTATTTTGAATAGTCACGTGGATAAGGCACTGGCCTCCTAAGCCAGGGATTGTGGGTTCGAGTCCGATCTGAGGTGTATAGCAGAGTGGCGCAGTGGAAGCGTGCTGGGCCCATAACCCAGAGATCGATGGACCGAAACCATCCTCTGCTATGTATAACTTTTCAAATCAACATCTCTCATTAAAAAAACCTGGAAAAGATGATGTAACATTTATCAACATCACAATTGACACTTGACCAACTCTGAAACCCTTTCTACACACTCTAAATTTGAACTCGTTTGGTGTGTACATGAGTGTCCTCCAATGTCCACTTTTCTGATATAAGTAAGAAAAAACAGTAATTGTGTCAAAAGACTGAAATCTTTCACTTTTGTGAAATGGATTAGTGGATCGTTGACCTGATTCCTTTTAATGTTTTTTATTTTGAATAGTCACGTGGATTTAGGCACTGGCCTCCTAAGCAAGGGATTGTGGGTTCAAGTCCCATCAAAGGTGTACAGCAGAGTGGCGCAGCGGAAGCGTGCTGGGCCCATAACCCAGAGGTCGATGGACCGAAACCATCCTCTGCTATGTATAAATTTTCAAATCAACATCTCTCATTAAAAAAACCTGGAAAAGATGATGTAACATTCAGCAACATCACAATTGACAGTTGACCAACTCTGAAAGCCTTTCTACACACTCTTAATTCAAACTCGTTTGGTGTGCACATGAGTGTCCTCCAATGTCCACTTTTCTGATATAAGTAAGAAAAAAGAATTATTGTGTCAAAAGACTGAAATCTTTCACTTTTGTTAAATGGATTAGAGGATCGTTTACCCGATTTCTTTAAGCTGTGTTTTTTATTTTGAATAGTCACGTGGATAAGGCACTGGCCTCCTAAGCCAGGGATTGTGGGTTCGAGTCCCGTCTGAGGTGTGTAGCAGAGTGGGGCAGCGGAAGCGTGCTGGGCCCATAACCCAGAGGTCGATGGACCGAAACCATCCTCTGCTACGTATAAATTTTCAAATCAACATCTCTCATGAAAAAAACCTGGAAAAGATGATGTAACATTTATCAACATCACAATTGACACTTGACCAACTCTGAAACCCTTTCTACACACTATAAATTTGAACTCATTTGGTGTGCACCAGTGTCCTCCAATGTCCACTTTTCTGATATAAGTAAGAAAAAAGAATTATTGTGTCAAAAGACTGAAATCTTTCACTTTTGTTAAATGGATTAGAGGATCGTTTACCCGATTTCTTTAAGCTGTGTTTTTTTATTTTGAATAGTCACGTGGATAAGGCACTGGCCTCCTAAGCCAGGGATTGTGGGTTCGAGTCCCATCTGAGGTGTGTAGCAGAGTGGCGCAGCGGAAGCGTGCTGGGCCCATAACCCAGAGGTCGATGGACCGAAACCATCCTCTGTTATGTATACAATTTCAAATAAAACTCAACATCTGCTGTACCTGTCTATGGGCGTGGAATTTCCAGAGTGTGTTGCTCCACATGCGGCTCTCTACTATACGGACTTTACGCTGAAGATGCCCGCTGGAACAGGAGCATTTCCGGAAAGATGCTGGCTCGATTAAATTCATTCTGGACTCTCTATCCGACCACATGAAGACCTCGGGACACTTCTGTTTGGCTTTAGGGACCCTCTACTCACTACCACGTAAGTGTTATGTTGTTTGGAGCTGTAGAAGAGGTGTAAAAATAGCGTTTTGTAACGGCGATACCATATGCCCCACTCTCCTCCAGGCTAACGACTTTTGGCTGAAAACGGTCAAATCAAAATTCTCAAAACACATCAGAATTAAAGGATAAGACCGGTTTTTTGACATTGGGCCCTTGATTTCACATTATAACATGATGTTCTACTCACCCCTGCTTGTTGTTGAACATTTATAGCTGTTCCGAAGATATTCGCGAGGCGTCTGGCTGCTCTCTTGAGATATTCGGCCATGAAACGGTTTCCTATGGGCAAGCTTATACAGGCACAAACTATGCTGTTTATAATTTATTAATTACTCTACACTAGCACTGATAACGTGGAGGTGCGTCGCTTACTTAAAAAAATCTTGGTTATTGTAATTTTGTTTTTTTCGTCGTAAAGTGGGTGTTACTGACGTAATCGTCGTGCTACTGCCACAGACAGCCCACAGACCTGCTGCCTATTTATTCATTCGGCTAAAATTCAAAATTAGTAACCCGGATTTTTTTAAGTAAGCGACGCACCTCCACGTTTTCAGTGCTAGTGTAGAGTAATTAATAAATTATAAACAGCATAGTTTGTGCCTGTATGAGCTTGCCCATAGGAAACCGTTTCATGGCCGAATATCTCAAGAGAGCAGCCAGACGCCTCGCGAATATCTTCGGAACAGCTCCAAATGACCAACAACAAGCAGGGGTGAGTAGAACATCATATTATAATGTGAAATCAAGGGCCCAATGTAAAAAAAACGGTCTTATCCTTTAAATGATTTTGATGTCAACTCAACGTATGTACTCCCAACTTCCCGTAAATTATCCTGAAGTGCATTTTACTCCGGATAATTCCTTTAAGTTGTGTTTTTTATTTTGAATAGTCACGTGGATAAGGCACTGGCCTCCTAAGCCAGGTATTGTGGGTTCGAGTCCCATCTGAGGTGTGCAGCAGAGCGGCACAGCAGAAGTGCCTCAGTGGCCTAATGGATAAGGCACTGGCCTCCTAAGCCAGGGATTGTGGGTTCGAGTCCCATCAGAGGTGTGCAGCAGAGTGGCGCAGCAGAAGCGTGCTGGGTCCATAACGCAGAGTTACATGGACAGAAACCATCCTCTGCTATGTAAAAATTTTCAAGTCAAACTCAACATCTCTCAATAAAAAAAACCTGTTAAAGATGATGTAACATTCAGCAACATCACAGTTGACAGTTGACCAACTCTAAAACCCTTTCTACACACTCCTAATTCAAACTCGTTTGGTGTGCACGAGTGTCCTTCAATGTCCACTTTTCTGATATAAGTAAGAAAAAAAAATTATTGTGTCAAAAGACTGAAATCTTTCGCTTTTGTGAAATGGATTAGAGGATCGTCTACCTGATTTCTTTTTATGCTTTTTATTTTGAATAGTCAAGTGGATAAGGCACTGGCCTCCTAAGCAAGGGATTGTGGGTTCGAGTCCCATCTGAGGTGTGTAGCAGAGTGGCGCAGCGGAAGCGTGTTGGGCCCATAACCCAGAGGTCAATGGACTGAAGCCATGCTCTGCTATGTATACATTTTCAAATCAAACTCAACATCTATCACTAAAAAAAACCTGCAAAAGATGATGTAACGTTCAGCAACATCACAATTGACACTTGACCAACTCTAAAACCCTTTCTACACACTCTTAATTTGAACTCGTTTGGTGTGCACATGAGTGTCCTCCAATGTCCACTTTTCTGATATAAGTCAGAAAAAAGAATTATTGTGTCAAAAGACTGAAATCTTTCATTTTTGTTAAATGGATTAGAAGATCGTTTACCCGATTTCTTTAAGTTGTGTTTTTTATTTTGAACAGTCACGTGGATAAGGCACTGGCCTCCTAAGCCAGGGATTGTGGGTTCGAGTCCCTTCTGAGGTGTGTAGCAGAGTGGCGCAGCGGAAGCGTGCTGGGCCCATAACCCAAAAAAATCTGTTATAGATGATGTAACATTCAGCAACATCACAGTTGACAGTTGACCAACTCTAAAACCCTTTCTACATACTCCTAATTCAAACACGTTTGGTGTGCACATGCGGCAGAGTGGCGCAGCAGAAGTGCCTCAGTGGCCTAATGGATAAGCCAGGGATTGTGGGTTCGAGTCCCATCTGAGGTGTATAGCAGAGTGGTGCAGCGGAAGCATGCTTGGCCCATAACCCAGAGGTCAATGGACAGAAGCCATCCTCTGCGATGTAAAAATTTTCAAATCAAACTCAACATCTCTCAATAAAAAAAAAACGTGTTAAAGATGATGTAACATTCAGCAACATCACAGTTGACAGTTGACCAACTCTAAAACCCTTTCTACACACTCCAAATTCAAACTCGTTTGGTATTCACGAGTGTCCTCCAATGTCCACTTTTCTGATATAAGTAAGAAAAAAGAATTATTGTGTCAAAAGACTGAAATCTTTCACTTTTGTTAAATGGATTAGAGGATCGTCTACCCGATTTCTTTAAGTTGTGTTTTTTATTTTGAACAGTCACGTGGATAAGGCACTGGCCTCCGAAGCCAGGGATTGTGGGTTCGAGTCCCATCTGAGGTTTGCAGCAGAGTGGCGCAGCAGAAGCGTGCTGAGCCCATAGCCCAGAGGTCGATGGACTGAAACTGTCCTCCGCTATGTGTACATTTTCAAATCAAACTCATCATCTCTCACTAAAAAAGAACCTGGAAAACATTATGTGACATTCATAGCATCACAATTGACACTTGACCAACAAAGAAACCCTTTCTACACACTCCTAATTCAAACTCATTTGGTGTGCACGAGTGTCCTCCAATGTCCACTTTTCTGAAATAAGTAAGAAAAAAAGAATTATTGTGTCAAAAGACTGAAATCTTTCTCTTTTGTTAAATGGATTAGAGGATTGTTTACCCGATTTCTTTAAGTTGTGTTTTTTATTTTGAATAGTCACGTGTATAAGGCACTGGCCTCCTAAGCCAGGGATTGTGGTTATGAGTCCCATCTGAAATGTGTAGCAGAGTGGCACAGCAGGAGCGTGCTGGGCCCATAACCCAGAAGTTGATGGACCGAAGCCATCCTCTGCAATGTATAAATTTTCAAATCAAACTCAACATCTCTCATTAAAAAAACCTGTTAAAGATGATTTAACATTCATTATCATCACAATTGACACTTGACCAACTCTGAAACCCTTTCTACACGCTCTTAACTCAAACTGGTTTGCTGTGCACATGAGTGTCCTCCAATGTCCACTTTTCTGATATAAGTAAGAAAAAAGAATTATTGTGTCAAAAGACTGAAATCTTTCACTTTTGTGAAATGGATTAGAGGATCGTTTACCTGATTTCTTTTTATGTTTTTTATTTTGAATAGTCACGTGGATAAGGCACTGGCCTCCTAAGCCAGGGATTGTGGGTTTGAGTCCCATTGAGGTGTGTGGCAGAGTGGCGCAGCGGAAGCGTGCTGGGCCCATAACCCAGAGGTCGATGAACCGAAGCCATCCTCTGCTATGTATACATTTTCAAATCAAACTCAACATCTATCACTAAAAAAAAAACTGCAAAAGATGATGTAACATTCAGCAACATCAAAATTGACACTTGACCAACTCTGAAACCCTTTCTACACACTCTTAATTCAAACTCGTTTGGTGTGCACATGAGTGTCCTCCAATGTCCACTTTTCTGATATAAGTAAAAAAAAAGAATTATTGTGTCAAAAGACTGAAATCTTTCACTTTTGTTAAATGGATTAGAGGATCGTTTACCCGATTTCTTTAAGTTGTGTTTTTATTTTGAACAGTCACGTGGATAAGGCACTGGCCTCCTAAGCCAGGGATTGTGGGTTCGAGTCCCATCTGAGGTGTGTAGCAGAGTGGCGCAGCGGAAGCGTGCTGGGCCCATAACCCGAAGGTCGATGGACTGAAACCATCCTCTACTTTGTAAAAATTTTCAAATCAAACTCAACATCTCTCATTAAAAAAAAATGAGAATGTAGCAAAATAAAGGGGAATTAGCTCAAATGGTAGAGTGCTCGCTTTGCATGTGAGAAGTAGTGGGATCCACGCCTGCGTTCTCCAGTCATCTTTCCTTTGTTCTTTTGCTCTCTGGAGGAAATGATTAACAGCTGGATGTGGCAAACGTGGGTGTAAACTGAAAGAAAGACAGCTCTTTCACATTAGCCTGAAGTCAGACTCAAAATTCTTCACTATAGATTCAATCGCCCAAATGAACTTAGTGTAAGCAAATAAAAATATTGCGACAAAAGCATTGTTTGAAAAGCCTGCTTGTAAAAAGTCGAATCAGAAATATTAACAAACTAACAACTTAAAATTCAAAGCCAACGAAAATGGGATTCGACCCCATGCGTGCAAAGCACAATGGATTAGCAGTTCATCGCCTTAACCGCTCGGCCACCTCGTCCTCTCGCTTGTAAGTTTGACCATAAAAATTTCCATCTTAAACTACAGCTGGTATAATTTCGATCCCAAATTGAAGCCTCATTAGATACACTGGCCTTGCGTGCAGAGGGTATGAATTCATCCCTCTTTCACAAAAATTGAATCATTATTATCTAAATGTGGTTTCATGTAGGGATGTTTGATTTAAAATTGGGCGAAACAAAAGCAATTACACTTAGGACAAGTCAAATTTACGGTTGGGGTTATTACAATCTCTTCAGTATATACCCAAATCCATTCATTTAGTCACCACTCATAAGGAGTTACCAGAGGTGAGTGTTGGAAGGAAGATCGACTGATAGAACGAGATCCTCCAGTCGTGGTCTGCTAAGTGACAAATGTAAAAGCTGCTAAGTACTTTGCTAGTTATACTCCATGTCAGAAATCCTCTGAATGGCATGCCATTAAAGTCGGACGATTTTACCAGTCTGTTACTGGTAAAAATAAAAATCCAAAGTTAAGCTGATGTTGCGCAATGATCTTGGCTTCCCCATACTGCCTACACTCAAGCAGTACAAAAAGATGAGAGACTTGAATGAGTAAGTTCTATCACGTCGAGTCATTGTAGCATATAACAAATGATAAAATAATTGCATTCAAAGCATTTTTTGAAGAACTAAAAGTCTTTCAACTCCCCTGCTGATAACATCCAAATCCGCAATACCAAAGGCAAGCTGTATAGAATGTTTGTGTGACTTAAATAGGTAACAGAGAAAACACTGAGAGCACTTATTCTCGCACAAATGTGCAACTCAAGATCAGGCCGGTTAGCTCAGCTGGTCAGAGCGTGGTGCTAATAACGCCAAGGTCATGGGTTCAGTCCCCATACTGGCCATGAATATCATTAACAACAGCACATGTGTAGGCGCCCTTCCAAAACACATGACTTTTAAAGATATATCAATATAGTTGATGCTGCTTGTCCTGGAACGGATCCCAGGGGAAGCAATGTGAGCAGACATCCCTAGCCCCGATTCTCACAGGACATAATCTACACCTCTTCTCAGGTGGACACACAGAAATACCAATGCAAGACCAGCAATGTATTATTTCTTGTGAGTCCTGGACCTTCCCTCAGGCCTCCTCACCGTGCAACTGATCCAAAATATCTCCCCTGGGGGGAATCTACATGATATTCTGACCAGATGCCCATACTGCCTGATCTGGCTTCATTCAAAGAAGAGCGGCAGAGACTGTATTCTCAGCGTATTCCAGATGACTACGCTTATCACCCTGATCCAAGAGGGTGAGCCTAATCACCACAGAGTGGAAGATGATTTCAGCCCTAATGCATTCGCAATCTCATTCATTTTGTCACCACTCATAAGGAGTGACCAGAGGTGAGCGTTGGAAGGAAGATCGACTGGTAGAACGAGATCCTCCAGTCGTGGTCAAAATGGTCTGATCCCTAAACTCTTCCACTTGAGGCAGCAACTGGTTCTAAGCAAGAAGAGGGCCCTCAACCCTTTTCCAACTGAGGATCAGAGCCTCAGACTTGGAGGCACAATTTTATTCCTGGCTGTGTCAGACTTGGCAGCAGACCATTCCTGTACCAGCCAGATGACTCAGGTGAGACCATGTGGCCTAACGGACAAGGCGTCTGACTTCGGATCAGAAGATTGAGGGTTCGAGTCCCTTCGTGGTTGTCTTGTTTAGTTGTATGCTGTCATTACTGTACAGAAATCAAGAGCACTGTACTAAGTACTAACCAAATAAACACATGGTGAAAGCTGCTAAGTACTTTGCTAGTTGTATTCCACACTGTAAAAAAAAAATGTAATAAAACAGACTTTTACTGTTTATTTGACAGATTTTTTCTGTATTTTTAAAATACCATTTAATTTACAAAAAGAGACTGTGATTTTACATGACAAATGTAAAATAACAGGAAATCACTGTAACTGTGAAAACACACAATATTTCTGTTCTGTTACACAAAAAATTAGAAATACATATATTTATTGTTAAATTATGTTCACAAATGTAGCGTGATTTCACAAATATTTGTCTGTTATTTAATTAAATAAACTGTAAAATTCAACTTTAAAACTCTAAAAAAAAGTTTAAAAATCATTTAAAATTACTGAGAAATTAATAGTAAAATAACTATTTAATTTGTAATTTCACTATAATTTCTTTGTTAATTGACTAATTTTTTCATTGAAAATAACTACAATTACTGTAATTTCCTAGATGGTAACATTTAACAACATTATACAGTATTAACATTTATTTTGAAAGTACTTCAGCATGTCTGAATCAGGAGACATTCTACTGCTGCAACGTCTCCCTGCACAAACCATGGATGTATTATATTATCTTAGAACTTATAATACTTATAATACATTGCATAAACACACACTAAAAAATTAAAAAAAAAAAACGTCTCACATGCCCGGCACAGACTGGGACCTGAACCTGAACAATGTGATGACAACAACGCGACAATTCATTGGAGTACTGAAATGCGCGGTTCCCAGAAGAAGAAGAAGACATGCCATTGGCTGTTACAGGGACACTGAACATCTGACTTTGACGTGACGGACGGTTAACAAGTTCAACAACCACCGCGCGGCTGTTCCCGTTTGGTCGACATAAACTTTGAGCGAACAGCAGCTAATGTCCAAGCAGGAGGAAGGACGAAGGCAGAAGGCAAGTATCAAACTGAAGCTGAGTAGCATTAGCTTTATTTACCACCATGCCTCTGACTTTACTCAGCAAAAGGCACCGAATCCGCTAGCATGTCGTCAATTGAAATGTTAGCTAACTATGATGACAAAAGCATGGCCCTTGACGTCTTCACCTGTTGTCTGGCAGTGTAAGCTGCATTTAGTAGTCAGCCAGACCAGCCACTAACGTTAGTGAGTCATTACGTTTGCTTTTGTGAACTAACTGACACAGGCGGAGACAAAGAGGAACAACATTTGTTTAAAGCTGCAATAATGAACAATAATCGATTATTAACCCTCTTCTACATTTTCACGAGTTTTTTGGCCATAACTTTCACTGTATGACTTGAAATGGCATGATTTTTGACTAGGATAGGAAGCTTAAGTTTATGTAATGTGTCAAAATTTGGTTTTTAATTTTTTCCATTGTCAATAATACACTGTGGGCAAAAAAAATGCATGGTTGGGAATGAAAGCTTTACAGACATACTAACAGTAAATAAGGGGGGTGGGGCTTAGCAAAGGGTCAATACAGTTGTATACATGTGAAAGTGAAATTTGGGAATTGCACAAAACTAATGTCAATCTTGTATTCTGGTTATTGATTGGTTCCTTTGGCACTAAATCATAGATTAGCATGAAAAAAATGCTTTGTCAGAAGTCCCTGTCCTCTAGCCTCCACTTGCTCCTTTCTTTTCACGCAGACTGCTCCTTCTCCATTTGCAGGTGTCGCTAGTGAGCCATTTTAAGTGTATTTTCTTCCAAAGAAGAGAGAACAAATATTTTATAAATGATACTGAGATTTGGTAATGATTTATTTCAACCAGTTACTCTTTCTTAAAACAAATATTTTGATCTTCCTCTTGCCTCAAAAAATAGCAGGAGTGAGCTACTCTGCCGTTTTCAAGGTTTTTCAAATTTAAATTTTTAAACACTAGTCACTGGTCAACATGGAATTCAAAACAATACTGAAAAATATGTGAAGAATAAGCTAACAATCATCTTTTAGTTTATTGTGGGGAGATTTGCTAACACAGTTTAGGTCAACTACTTCACAACCAATGGCATTTATTTAGATTTTTGCAAATTTCATGTTTCATAAATTTTTTATTTTTTCTTCTTTCGCTATGCAGGTAAGTGTTGTGAATTGATTTTGTGGAGTAAACTGAAAAGGTGAGTACTGCACTGCAGTTAAGGATGTCAAAAGATTACACCTGTCGTATTTGTGGTGCTACAGTGAATACCCTAAAGGGGTTAGTGATGCATCAAGGGCTTCATAAAAATGAGCCACATTATCAGTATGCGTGTTGTATGGAAAGTTGTAAATTTCAGTCCAGAAATTACAATGCTTTTCAATTTCATGTTTACTGCCATCATTGGCGGTCTTCTAACGTGTCACAGTGTCAAACTTTGCAGGATCCCTTTCTTTGTCAACTTCCACGTTGTCAGAAACAGTTGCTCAACCTTAAAGACCTTCTCTGTCACCTAAAATCTCACATTTCAAGAAGAGAGGTAGTGAATCGCCCATTTAAAGACTGTGGTAAAACTTTTTCAGTGACATCATCTTTCACAGCCCACCTATCTAGGAAGCACAAAAACTCCACAGCTCTGCATGTCTCTGGTGCATACTGTCCTCCTTCAGTTCCTAGTGAGTCTCAGTCTTCTGCTGCTGAAAGCCAGGCAGATGAAGGGTCGGCTGATGAGCCTTCCAAGTACACCATGTATTGTTATGTGTGGTATGAATATTTGTCTTTCTAAACCACAATATATTAAAACCAGAAAACTATTACTACTATTACTTTGATTGTTATTGTTGTACTGGACTCAGTTGTAACAAAAATTGATTCAGTTGTTGTTGAAGTTACTTTTAGCTCAGTTTGTCACAAAAATGTTTCCATTTTCTCTCGTCCTTGTACACAACCGGAAACTCGACTTTGGCAGCGGAGAATTTTATGCTGTCTGTGGACCAGACCATTGTGAAGGCCATATCAGAATCTTCAGTGACGCTCTTGCTCTGATGTTTGGTTCGTACTACTGTATGAACATATCTTACCCATCAGCCCAAGCATCAACTTTGGAGTTCTTACAGAGGTAAGACAGCACAAGTCAATTTAATATATCAAAATAAGATGTATAATGCACATACTGTAAAACTGACCACTGCTCAAGTGCTGAAATGATTAGTACAAGGTTCCCAAACTTTGGCAACTCAAGGCCCACTTGAGCCAGCATTTGGGACAGACAAGCACTTGACCAAAGTTATGTTCTTCTCCCTGAAATAGTATTTGCAATACTACTACTAATAATGATAATCACTTGGATTTATATTGCGCTTTACAGAAATCATTATTCATTCATACACATTCTCACCAGTGGTGGTAAGCTAAGTTTGTAGCCACAGCTGCCCTGGGATAGACTGAGGGGAGCATGGCTGCCATTTCGCGCCAAACGGCCCCTCTGACCACCTTTAAACATTCATACACATACACAGTACTCACATTTTAATCTTTTCATTATGTCACTGTTCCACAGTTCCCTGTATGTCCAAACACTCTATCACAAGCAAACTCTATCTACACTGTTGTGTAACCTTATTGCAAAAGTAAGAAAACATTAAATTACAGTACAGTCCACAGTTACTAAAGCTATTTTTTTTTTCATTTGACAGGTACCTCATCAAGATAAATCCTGACAAGGGATCAAAAGTGGAGCGGAACGCCACCAAAAAAACCCTTGCAGTTAGTCCAAAGGTTCTCACACTGATCACCAAAATTGCAGACTACAAGTGAAGGGAATAAGAAGTGCTCATAAGTTATGGATACTTTGTCCAAATTACAGACTGTTATGGATTAATATCCAGTGAGGATATGGATGCTTTGGATAGAGTGTAGTTTAATTTCCAGTGAAGTTTGACAAAGTTTCTAATCGATGTTGTGGATGTATGGTTACTTGACCAAGTTATGGGTGCCTTGGATAAGTATGGAATAATTTCCAGTGAAGTTTAAAATAATTCTGGTGTTATTAGGTGAGTATAGTTCTTTGAGTTGAAAGTACTTTGAATATTCAGGAAATCAATGTAAAACAAAAAAAATTACAATAAACAGTAAATTGTTGCAATACACCCATTATGTAGTTTCTTTTCTTTGACATGTTTTTAAAGATTAATCAAACTATGTTGTATACTGTTATATTACGTCTAATATCAAATAATATAGGCATATTGCAATGTTAATTTACCATCTTCATGGGTAATTTCATTGTTTTAAAAGTGAAATGTTTGTAATTAAATGTTAAAAACAAAGTGAAATAATTAAATATACATTTGTTATCTAAAATTAACAGTAAATTCTTGCAATTGTAAACCAAATAACTAGTTTTTCAACAGGTTTTTACATGTTTTGAAAGATGAATCACATTATTTTGTCATATACTGTTATATTACATCAAATATAAATTATTATACAACCTCTTCCCATAAAATAACGTCATTAAAACCAATTAATAACAGCACATTTCCGTAAATTTAAGCATTATTATTCGTAATGCAACGTTTATTTACCATTTTTCTAGGTAATTTAATTGTTTTAAAATGTGAAAATGTTTCTAATTAAATATTAAAAACAACCTGAAGATAAGGCAAAATCTTGTTAAAATTACAACTATAAACTGTATTTTAATTATGGAAAATAACCGTGTTTTTATGAGAAAGTAATTTTCTGTTATTTCACGGTATTTTTTTGGCGCCCCAGCTGCGGGAAAATTACCATTTTTTTTTAGGATTTTTTTTTTTACAGTGCATGTCAGAAATCCTCTGAATGGCATGCCATTAAAGTCGGAGGATTTTACCAGTCTATTCCAGATGACTACGCTTATCACCCTGATCCAAGAGGGTGAGCCTAATCACCACAGAGTGGAAGATGATTTCAGCCCTTATGCATTCGCAATCTCATTCATTTAGTCACCACTCATAAGGAGTGACCAGAGGTGAGCGTTGGAAGGAAGATCGACTGGTAGAACAAGCTCCTCCAGTCGTGGTCAAAATGGTCTGATCCCTAAACTCTTCCACTTGAGGCAGCAACTGGTTCTAAGCAAGAAGAGGGCCCTCGACCCTTTTCCAACTGAGGATCAGAGCCTCAGACTTGGAGGCACAATTTTATTCCTGGCTGTTTCACACTTGGCAGCAGACCACCCCTGTACCGGCCAGATGACGCATGTGAGACCATGTGGCGTAACGGACAAGGCGTCTGCCTTAGGATCAGAAGATTGAGGGTTCGTGTCCCTTCGTGGTTGTCTTGTTTAGTTGTATGTTGTCACATATGTACAGAAATCGAGAGCACTGTACTGAGTACTAAAAAAAATAAACACATGGTGAAAGCTGGTAAGTACTTTGCTAGTTGTACTCCGTGTCAGAAATCCTCTAAATGGCATGCCAATAAAGTTGGAGGCTTTTACCAGTCTGTTACTGGTAAAAAAATCCAAAGTTAAGCTGATGTTGCGCAATGATCTTGGCTTCCCCATACTGCCTACACTCAAGTTATACAAAAAGATGAGAGACTTGAATGAGTAAGTTCTATCACGTCGAGTCATTGTAGCATATAACAAATGATAAAATAATTGCTTTGAAAGCAACTTTTTGAAGAACTAAAAGTCTTTCAACTCACCTGCTGATAACATCCAAATCCCCAATACCAAAGGCAAGCTGTATAGAATGTTTGTGTGACTTAAATAGGTAACAGAGAAAACACTGAGAGCACTTATTCTCGCAAAAATTTGTCATAGGGCAACTCAAAATCAGGCTGGTTAGCTCAGCTGGTCAGAGCGTGGTGCTAATAACGCCAAGGTCATGGGTTCAATCCCCATACTGGCCACGAATATCAGCAACAACAACACATGTGTAGGTGCCCTTCCATAACACATGACTTTTAAAGATATATCAATATATTTGATGCTGCTTGTCCTGGAACGGATCACAGGGGAAGCAATGTGAGCAGTTGGTAGAGCGGAGGACTGTAGGTGCACATCAACAGTTATCCTTAGGTCGCTGGTTCAATTCCAGCTCGAAGGATGTGCCAAACTTTTGTATACAGAGGCTCTTTTGGCCAACGCCGTCAATCCTTTCAAAGCTTTTGGAATATGCTGTTTTACGAAAGACTGTTCCACTCTCTATCGAACTTGCTAAGGGCTAGTGGTGCAATGGATAACGCGTCTGACTACGGATCAGAAGATTCTAGGTTCAACTCCTGGCTACCTCGGCACGCTGGTTTTAGTCTCTCACTTCTCCCACTGCTATAGAACAGGATCGCTTTAAACCTTCTACTCCCTGGGTATCCCAGCTCACTTACGCCCCAAAGATACCTCACAGTGTGTCGTCTTGCAACACATGTGGCTGACCCCACACCGTAAGGAAAGCTCGTCTTCCTCTTTATCTCTGCTGTCAATGATTTTGCTCCAAACACAAAAAAAAAACATGCCTGCCAGCCACATGCCGCAGAGCTACATATGCTATCCTTGGGATGCGAAGGTGTTTCGGATCACATCAAAGCCACACACGACAACAACCCACAGCCGGCCGTGATAGTATAGTGGTTAGTACTCTGCGTTGTGGTCGCAGCAACACCGGTTTGAATCCGTGTCATGGCAACCCCCAGACTGAATTTGTTTGCATGGCTGAAAAAAGATCCCACTTTCAACTTAGATTTCTTAAACTTTTCAAAAAATTATTTTGTCTACAAGCCTCTGTCCCGTATCAAAGGTCTGAAAGAATCAAACAGCACAAATGCAGAAGGTCTGCCCATTTAAAGAGCATAAAAAGGGTCAAAGTATCAAACAGGCCCCAATGAGAAATAGTGCCTTTTTAATGAGTCGCCAAGGCCGCATATGTTCTGTGTTTTTTAGCTCTTCTAAAGGGAGGGTTTTCACACACCGCCACACCCAAAGTATAAACATCCTAACAACAGAAGATGAAAATCATGTGCCAAAAGAATGGATGGATAGACCTGACAAAAAAGAACCAAAACAAAAAGGCTGGACTTTTGCGCTGGACAATGTGAGGGTATATTGAGCATCAACATCTGTGTTGGACGATGTGGAGACTTTCCCAGATAGATGCCAGATATGTTTTTGTAAGGACTAAATGCATGATAGAAACTGAGGCTGATTTGATCTGAAACGCATCTGAAACTGATGGTTTGTCATCACTTTTTGTGTTTATTTAACTGATAAACAGGCCCAAGCCCCTGGCTCCCTTCCATAACTCATTTGGTACAGCAGAGAACTGCAGGTGTCCCATGATACGCATCTTAAGCCTGGTTACATGCATTCATACAGGATTCATGAAAAGGATGTTGGCTTTGCTCCCTTCGATAGCTCAGTTGGTAGAGCGGAGGACTGTAGGTGCCCAACAACAGTTATCCTTAGGTCGCTGGTTCAATTCCGGCTCGAAGGATGTGCCAAGCTTTTGTATACAGAGGCTCTTTTGGCCAACTCCGTTAATCCTTTCAAAGCTTTTGGAATATGCTGTTTTACGAAAGACTGTTCCACTCTTTATCTAAGTTGCTAAGGGCTAGTGGCGCAATGGATAACGCGTCTGACTACGGATTAGAAGATTCTAGGTTCAACTCCTGGCTAGCTCGGCACGCTGGTTTTAGTCTCTCACTTCTCCCACTGCTTTAGAACAGGATCGCTTTAAACCTTCTACTCCCTGGGTATCCCAGCTCACTTACGCCCCAAAGATACCTCACAGTGTGTCGTCTTGCAACACATGTGGCTGACCCCACACCTTAAGGAAAGCTCGTCTTCCTCTTTATCTCTGCTGTCAATGATTTTGCTCCAAACACAAAAAAAAAACATGCCCGCCAGCCACATGCCGCAGAGCTATCCTTGGGATACGAAGTTGTTTGGGATCACATCAAAGCCACACACGACAACAACCCACAGCCGGCCGTGATCGTATAGTGGTTAGTACTCTGCGTTGTGGTCGCAGCAACCCCGGTTCGAATCCGGGTCATGGCAACCCCCAGACCGAATTTGTTTGCATGGCTGAAAAAAGATCCCACTTTCAACTTAGATTTCTTAAACTTTTAAAAAAATTATTTTGTCTACAGGCCTCTGTCCCGTATCAAAGGTCTGAAAGAATCAAACAGCACAAATGCAGAAGGTCTGCCCATTTAAAGAGCATAAAAGGGGTCAAAGTATCAAACAGGCCCCAATGAGAAATAGTGCCTTTTTAATGAGTCGCCAAGGCCGCATATGTTCTGTGTTTTTTAGCTCTTCTAAAGGGAGGGTTTTCACACACCGCCACACCCAAAGTATAAACATCCTAACAACAGAAGATGAAAATCATGTGCCAAAAGAATGGATGGATAGAACTGACAAAAAAGAACCAAAACAAAAAGGCTGGACTTTTGCGCTGGACAATGTGAGGGTATATTGAGCATCAACATCTGTGTTGGACGATGTGGAGACTTTCCCAGATAGATGCCAGATATGTTTTTGTAAGGACTAAATGCATGATAGAAACTGAGGCTGATTTGATCTGAAACGCATCTGAAACTGATGGTTTCTCATCACTTTTTGTGTTTATTTAACTGATAAACAGGCCCAAGCCCCTTGCTCCCTTCCATAACTCATTTGGTACAGCAGAGAACTGCAGGTGTCCCATGATACGCATCTTAAGCCTGGTTACATGCATTCATACAGGATTCATGAAAAGGATGTTGGCTTTGCTCCCTTCGATAGCTCAGTTGGTAGAGCGGAGGACTGTAGGTGCCCAACAACAGTTATCCTTAGGTCGCTGGTTCAACTCCGGCTCGAAGGATGTGCCAAGCTTTTGTATACAGAGGCTCTTTTGTATGGGATCATGGGACACCTGCAGTTCTCTGCTGTACCAAATGAGTTATGGAAGGGAGCCAGGGGCTTGGGCCTGTTTATCAGTTAAATAAACACAAAAAGTGATGACAAACCATCAGTTTCAGATGCGTTTCAGATCAAATCAGCCTCAGCTTCTATCATGCATTTAGTCGTTACAAAAACATATCTGGCATCTATCTGGGAAAGTCTCCACATCGTCCAACACAGATGTTGATCCTCAATATACCCTCACATTGTCCAGCGCAAAAGTCCAGCCATTTTGTTTGGTTCTTTTTTTGTCAGGTCTATCCATCCATTCATTTGGCAATTTCGGTCGGGGGGTTGCCCAGGGAGTAGAAAATTTAAAGCGATCCTGTTCTATAGCAGTGGGAGAAGTGAGAGAAGTGAGAGAGTAAAACCAGCGTGCCAAGCTAGCCAGGAGGGGAACAATAGTCATTGAAGGGAAGGGAAGGGAAGGGAAGGGAAGGGAAGGGAAGGGAAACAGGAAGAAAAAAAACGGCTAGGAAGGTTTATTTGTCTATCTGAAACATTACAGCATCATCTCATTAATGACAATTACTCATGTCTCTTCTTTTTTTGTAGTGGCTTTACCTTCTGATAGAGATCATGCCATTTCTTCTGCCTCGGGGCTGGTCTATTTCCGGCGTTTGAAGGCCAAACCCCATTGCTGGCAAATGCCCTAAGCCTTGCCATCCACTCTTCATCTCCCATACCTTTATGGCTCTTTGGCTTGGAGCTCATCTGAATATAACATTAGAAATGAGGAGAATCAAACATAATAAAGTATTTATGCATTTTATACAGTTAACAATTGGTATGACATGAAAGCATAAAAAAAAATCAATATCAATAATATTTCTATACCAACAATAATTACAGTCAATTACTTATCTATCTATCTATCTATCTATCTATCTATCTATCTATCTATCTATCTATCTATCTATCTATCTATCTATCTATCTATCTATTGACATTTTAAATTAAAAGGTTACTACTATGCTATAAAGTTAAGGTAAATGTGTCATTATAGTTTGGTCACAGAACGTGACATCATAATAACACTATTTTATTTAATCTTTGGTATATTATTTTTAGCTATTTAGCTGATTGGCCGAGTTCCATTGTGAGCTCGGGCGCTGATAGGCTCGGTTCATTGTGAGTCGGTGCGACATTGGCTAAACCGTTCAATGTGAGAATGGAGAAGGGCGAAGCCTATTGGAGGGGAGATGCAGACTAACCTCAGCGAGGTTGCGCCACAGAGACTCTGCCTGGCTTTTGTTGGCAGTGGGCGTGGCTTCGAGCTTGACTGCCCCCTCATGGTGGTAGATGCAAGCGTTCTGTATTTTTGCGTGATGAGACTTGAGTGAACTGCTGCTGATCTGTCAAACTTGAACCGAAAAGTAGGAGGTGCTATACAGCAAGATTAACTGGCTGATTGCGCCACAGAGACTTGCTGTAGTTGTCTGTGGGCGTGGCCTCGATCATTACGGCCTCGATCATTACCACCTCTCATCCCTTCATTAGAGTGTGTGTTCGATTTCTTTATGTTTGTCATAAGGTTGATATCTGCTGTGTAGGTAACAAGCAAAGTAGCACACAACAAGTAGTCAATAACTTCCTGCTCTGACTTGTTAAAGAAAGAGATTTAATGTCAAATTTTTTCCCAAGTGCCGTCATTTGGTCTCTCAGCCTTTTTGAATTTTTTCTTGTTTGTGTGTGACTTTCATAGCAACATGAGGAAAAGGTTCTTTTTTCACTTTGCTTGTGCAATTTTGACAAAAGACAGAGGAGCCTCCAGGTTGAGTTATGCATTACACTGCACTTAACAGGTCACCCTTGGAGAAATATTTTGCCAAGGAGCGTGTATAATACGTAAGGAGAGCGTTTTGCCGGCAGAATGTTTGCTTTAACTCACGTAATACGCATAAGTCAGAACATCCCTGGGTGGGCTTGAACCACCAACCTTTCGGTTAACAGCCGAACGCGCTAACCTATTGCGCCACAGAGTCTCTGCCTGGCTTTTGCTGGCAGTGGGCGTGGCTTCGAGCTTGACTGCCCCCTCATTGCGGTAGATGCAAGCGTTCTGTATTTTTGCGTGATGGGACTCGAGTGAACTGCTGCTGATCTATGTCAAACTTTAACTCGATCATTACCACCTCTCACCCCTTCATTAGAGTGTGTGTTCGATTTCTTTATGTTTGTCATAAGTTTGATAACTGCTGTGTAGGTAACAAGTAAAGTAGCACACAACAAGTAGTCAATAACTTCCTGCTCTGACTTGTTAAAGAAAGAGATTTAATGTCAATTTTTTTTCCCAAGTGCCCTCATTTGGTCTCTCAGCCTTTTTGAATTTTTTCTTGTTTGTGTATGACTTTCATAGCAACATGACAAAAAGGTTGTTTTTTCACTTTGCTTGTGCAATTTGACAAAAGACAGAGGAGCCTCAAGGTTGAGTCATGCATTACACTGCACTTAACAGATCACCCTTGGAGAAATATTTTGCCAAGGAGCGTGTATAATGTGTAAGGAGAACGTTTTGGCGACAGAATGTTTGCGTTAACTCCTGTAATACGCATAAGTCAGAACGTCCCTGGGTGGGCTTGAACCACCAACCTTTCGGTTAACAGCCGAACGCGCTAACCAATTGCGCCACAGAGACTCTGCCTGGCTGTTGTTGGCAGTGGGCGTGGCTTCTAGCTTGACTGCCCCCTCATGGCGGTAACATTTCTACCTTAAAATAACAGCTTGAAAAAAATTGTGCGGCTAGAGTGAGTTTTAATATTACGATTGGCCTGTCTCCTATGCCCTTCGGGGGTCTGAGTTGGAAAAACTGCGCTATGTAACTTTGCTGGACCGGCCCGGGAGCTGAGCGGAAGTACTTCGACCTGCTTTCTGGCACACCTACCGCAAAAACAAATAGAACCCTCTCACGCTCCCAGGTACATTTGATTACTCTTACCTTCTCGCTCAGCATAGCTTGCACCTTCTGACTCCTCGCCGGTTCGTCAACAAACGTGAAACGTGAAACGTGAAAGCGAAAGGGTGTTGTATTTACGACAGTGTAACCGTACATTACCTCCAAGCCTGTAGGGGGAGCTCCATAATGGGCTTTTTGAGGAGTTACATTGTATTGCTTTAATGGTAATGATAAGTTAACTGTACTATTTTGGAACAACCAGTTTTATGCTGAGTATGTTTTATTTGTAATTAAACTGTAGAAAATGTGAATTTGAAGTGTTTTTATTGTACATTTTTGTGCTGAAGTGGAAAAACTTAAAGTACTCCTCAGTACATGTGTATATAAACATTTACAGGATGAAGCAGTAAAATTAAATATACTGACTTTGCTTTATATAGATGCTAAAAATTTAGACTACATACCATTAATATGCTATCTTATCAATAATACGCTCAATCACACTTTTTGCACATTTATATTAATAAAAATGAGTATTAAATGCAACTTATCACTTTACTTTGTTATTAGTTTACGTGCTAAAGTGTAAAAAATGCCCTTAAAATTACGTTAAAATCCAATATGAATATGCAAAAACTTTAGGATATATTTAAAAAATAAGCTTTCGGTGCACTGTTACGAAGATATGATTATGAAAATACAGTTTTTAAATGTACAAAAATATATTCAACAACATTTTAAATAAATAACTTTAACTTAAAATCTTTTTTTTAATCAATTCCAAATAAGTTGTAATATTGCAAAGATTAAAAGAGTTTTAATGAAAAAAAAGCTCAAAGTGTGACATGAGCATGATTCTCAAGTATCTGTAGATATTACACTTTTTTATTAGTACTTTAAATACTTTAAAGTTTGTGTATTTTGCACCGGTTTACTACTCAGTGCCCTTCCTGTTTTACACATGACGCCCAAAGAAGAGGAAAAACAAGATAAACTCTGATATGTGTTGAAGAAATGACGACATCTGCCTCATTTACTCAAATATATTCACATAAACAAAGGAAATGCACAGTTTTTACATGTTGAATTCAGTCTCTACACCGACATCCTGCTCTTCAGAGCAGCTATGTCCTCCATCTTCTCAAACAAGCCTTCGGTCATGGCGTTGTTTCTTTTGCTGGTCAGCACGTGGTACCTGCCCCCACACCTCTGGATGAGCGCCATCAGCTCCCCGTTCCTCAGGATGTGCTGCTCAGCACTCTCTCCTAAAGTTTCCCCCCACGTCAAAAGCACCAGCGTGCGCCTCCAGATCCCTTCCCCGAGCAGGCCCACGTGCTCCTCCACGGCCCTCCAGAATCTTTTTCTTGCAGTCTAAGTTGTCCTTTTCTTTTTCCTCTTTTGTCTGCCGCAGTTGTTGCTCGAGCTCTTTTAATCATTCATTCGCTGCTTCTATTTCCCTTTCTGTTTCCTCCAGTTGTTGCTCCACATCTGTTTTATAATCCAGATAAAGAGTTTCTTTCTCCTCCTTTGTTTCCTTTATATTTGATTTATTTCTCTTTTTCCTCCAGTTGTTGCTCCACATCTGTTTTATAATACAGATAAAGAGTTTCTTTCTCTTCCTTTGTTTCCTTTATATTGGATTTATTTCTCTTTTTCCTCCAGTTGTTGCTCCACATCTGTTATTAACTCAGAGACCATTTCCACTCATGACTTCCAGCTGTGTGAGGAGCATTACTGCCCCCTGCTGGACTGATTAGAAGTTATTAAGCTGCAGCAGCCTCTCAGCCATAGATATGTATAGAATGGCTTGATGTCTCATCCGCGTTGCTGGTCAACGGAGTCGAACGTCCGCAGATGGCCGCCATCTTACCACAGGCAGCTCTCTCGCCGACAACATTGTGTTGATGGTGAAACATTCAAGACATAACTTGCTTAATTCTGAAACGTTTAGGTTATTATAAACATCAAGGTAGTAAGCTAATTATCACACTACAGACGAAGTCCATATTTATTTTTTTGAATAAAAACGTAAATGTTTCCCGTTTATTTGCCCCATGACTGAACTTTATTTATCCAGTGGCTCCAAACACACACATAGGATCTCTATAAATCCAAAATACAGTATAATATAGAATAATTAATATATCATTAAAATATAATTAATATAGAATAATCTAAAACAAAGTGTAAAAAAAGAATATAGGCTATACAAGATGTACAAAGTAAAGAGAGTTAATTAAAATAAGTTATAGCACTATGGTTGAGTTATTGGCCATATTGCACTACACTTGTGTTAATTACACATTGTATGCACATAGTCTGACCATAAATAGATATGATATTCACAGTAGTGACATAAATTATTGCTCTCTCTCTCTTTTTTTCTTTTCTCTCTCTTTTTTTTCTTTTCTCTTTCTCTCTCTCTTTCTTTCTTTCTTTCTTTCGCGTGCGCATGCATGAGCGTCTGCTGCATGTGTGGACAGGAGAACGAATGTGAGGATTGCTAAAGGTTTGAACTTCACTCTTTACAGCGGTGTTTCTCTTTGTTTTTCGCACTTTAACATAGTTTGACTGGTTTTCACTGGTGTTTCTTTAGTGTCTTTTTCGGCAGCACCTAGCTTTTTAGCTGGGTGCGATGGTCGGAAGAAGTTATGGTTCTGAAGGCTTTCGGAGCCAGTCGGCGTGGATTTTTCGGTTGAGGAGTGTGGTTTGGCTGTTGGAGAAGTTGTTGGATGTGAAAGCGTGAAGGCAGCATCTAGAATGAATAATGCGGTAGTTTGGTTTTTGGACTCTATTGATAAAGTAAATAGCGTAGTTGAGAAGGGAATTGTTTTGAGAAACACGCAAATCACTGTTTTCCTACGGTGGCCGGGACCCGCCATTGCTGCAAATAAAAGTAAAGCTGCAAACAAAAACAAACTCTACTGCAAATAAAAGAGAGGCTGCAAGTAAAAAGAGCCACAACAGAAGTGGATAATCGGGGACTGCTTTTGCCGATTCACCTGTGTGAGGAGAAGAAATTTAGAAGAAGAAACGAGGAGTAATCACTGGGAAACGAATGAGAAAGTAAGTGAAAATGTTAGTGTTTAATGTCGCTACATGTGCTTTTAATGTGTTATTTGGTTAGGCTTTGTAGCCCCAGGTTTAAAATTGAACTGGAGGATGCTAGTGTGTTGTTAGCTTCGACTAACACGGAGAGACCGCTAACGAGAGGAGAATCGAGTTCGGTAACTTTACTCGAATATGCAGCAAAACACAGATATTATGCAGGCTACCCTCATGTGTAGTGCTTTTTCTAATATTTGACACTTAGTTGAACCCAAGATCATAGCTTGTCTTTGGGTCTCTGCATCCTTGTCCTGTAAGAAACTCTGGAGATAATTGGAATGACCATGATGCTAAAACATAACAGGAAAACTACAGTGAACAATTTTCTGTTCTTGTTCCTAGGTTTGATGGGAGCAATTTCGGTTTCCCAGCATCTGCCCAAACCCTGAACCACATTACCAGCATCACACTAGTGCCAGCAACTCCTAGTGGGGATGAGCGTGAAACTCTCTTTGGAGAACTGCAACGACAGAGTGGTCTAAGAGCTCCTTTGCAGTGGGAATCAGCTGTAGAGAACTACATCACCCTGAAAAACATGGCTGGTCTGTAAAACCTTTAGGGACATATTTGTGCTGTAACAACACCAAAACAAACCTTTTTATGTGTAGTATTTGCCATATGTCATTTTCCTCTCTCTCATGTCATTTCCTGTCTCTAATAAAGTTGTCCATGCCTGAAAAGAAATCTTTGAAAAAAAAAAGAACAGTCTGAAGTTTGGCATTTTTTGTTATAGAAGCAAGCTTAAGCTGCAAGCACGTTCCTGATATCAAATAATAATACAATAAAAAATGAGTGGTGTTGTATACCATGTATTTGCAATACAAAACAAAAATATTTAAAAAAAAAAATGTTGCAGTGCAACTTACATTTGAATATGCAACGTAATATATGACATAACTGCCATAAAAAATATAACAAATATCACAAATCTGCCATGAAAAATAGAAACGCTCACATCTCTCTTACTCACTGCATTAAAACTACACTAGTGAGTGAGACTGTGTGGCACCATTAACTTTTACCACAAGTAAATTTCTGGGTCTAAAACCACCCAAAGCCGGTGGAATTCTTGATGCCAAAGTCCATGTTGGCTTTGAAGGCACTATAAGTGTCCAAAAGAGGAAGCTTTAAAATGTTGGCACAGGTATTCGCCATTGGGAATGTTGATGTTGTAGAACATAGGAATTGAAGACGTGGCAGAGGACTCATGCCAGCAGGAGGCACACACTGCACACCTGCAGCGAACATTAACACCTCCTCCGAGGTCACAGAGCTGGCATCTTCTAAAAGTAGAGAGCATTGAAATCAATTGACAGTAAATACTATCTACATCAATCTTTTCATAATTTGTGTGTATAAAATCAGACGAGCAAATTGAGTAACCTTCACAATGGAGAAGATAGTTTTCCCAGTAAGTCATAGCTTTCTCTTCCTGAGCCCTCCTGTTGCTTCCTTGTTGACTAAGTTCAGGCTGGAACAGTTTTTCCATCTCTGCAGCAGACAGCTTCACATCGGCATGGCAGAGAGCAGGGCTTAAGACCGTTGGATGCTGCTGCAGAGCTGTCAGAAACGGCAGACTTTCAAGTCCAGCCTTGAATCTAAAATGCAATTAAAATATTCATGTGAAGTTGCATGCGTATCGTGTAGAAGTAAGCAAGAAAATGGGACAACAGCAACACATTTTTTCATAATTATTTCAGTGACAACAATAAAATACGGAAACCTTCCTCTCGATTGCAGTGCTGATCCTGGGGATGATGTACCACTTCAGGTACTCCTCTACAATCTGTTTTTTTTTCTTCACATGACCTAACATGCCTGAAGCATCCAGCAGTCTGCAACATGGCGCTGTACTGTACCATCAAGTCCTGAAGGATTTCCAATGAGGGTGCATTCTGAATCTAGAAGAAGAGATAATAGAGTACCACACATTTCAAATATGAATATAAGTAATTATAAAAAAAATGGTTATGCCAGAAGGATAATTAGAAAGAATGGTTTAAGTGGACAAAAATCTCTCTTCACTCTTATTCTAGAGTTTCACACCCTTCTATCAAGTATCCTCATAGCTCTTGTAGGACTTTCCCTATCTCCTCATCTGTAATGTCTCCTACAGATGCCTTGAAACTGCTCTGCCCTGAAATGTAGCTGACAAGATCCTGTGAGAGAAAATTGGGACCTGGTCCGCCATGTACAATGGAGACAGCAATCATCTTCCCTGCCAAATAATACTCATCCTCTACGATAGCTGTCCAAGAAAATTCAGAGTAAAGAAATATTAAATCAGGTTTCATATTTAAAAACACTGCATGGCTGAAATACAGGTTTTTTCGTTCCGGGCTGTCAGTACCTGTTGTTACCATATAATACATCCATGGTTGTTAGTTGTTTTTGTCTGGGGTAGACACTGCTCTAGAGTGAGAGCTTGTGGTGGTAGCCTACATAATATCTGTGTTTTGCTGCATATTCGAGTAAAGTTACCGAACTCGATTCTCCTCTCGTTAGCGGTCTCTCCGTGTTAGCCGAAGCTAACAACACACTAGCATCCTCCAGTTCAATTTTAAACCTGGGGCTACAAAGCCTAACCAAATAACACATTAAAAGCACACGTAGCAACATTAAACACTAACATTTTCACTTAGTTTCTCATTCGTTTCCCAGTGATTATTCCTCGTTTCTTCTTCTAAGTTACTTCACCTCACACAGGTGAATCGGCAAAAGCAGTCCCCGATTATCCACTTCTGTTGTGGCTTTTTTTATTTGCAGCCTCTTTTATTTGCAGCGTCTCTTTTATTTGCAGCGTCAGCGTTTCTTTTCTTTGCCGCTGCGTTTCTTTTATTTGCAGTAGTGTTTGTTTTTGTTTGCAGCGTTACTTTTATTTGCAGTAGAGTTTGTTTTTGTTTGCAGCGTTACTTTTATTTGCAGCAATGGTGGGTCCCGGCCACCGTATGGAGAGTGCTTCGAACAGTTTGTGTCCGGGGTGGGAGGGGTCGGCTACAATCTGATGCACGCCTATGACATTTTATTATAAATTATTTCAACAACTACACTGGACCAGTCATTCATCTATTGTAGGATCACAGTGTGGTTGTATGAATCTAATCTAAATTTTTGTAAGCATACCTTAGTAATTTGAAATTTATGTCACACAGTTAGCTGTGCGTGTTCTCCCTGCACAATGGAAGCTTGGGTTCTCTCCAGCTACTCCAGCTTCCTCCAATCCAACTAAAACATGCAAGTTAGGTTAACTGGTGATTGTAAATTGAGCCTAAGATGAGTGTGAGTATGCATGGTTGTTTGTCTTGTTTGTCTCTGTGTGGCCCTGTGATGGACTGGTGACCTGTGCTGGTGTCATAAAATGTCATAAAATGCCCGCCTCAGCGTCCTGGAGGCGTGCAGGTCCTGGAGAGATGGCAGATTGCAGCCGATCCGCCTCTCCGCAGAGTGGATGATACGCTGCAGCCCTTGTCCTTGGCGGTGGCCGCAGCGTACCAGATGGTGATGGATGAGGTGAGGATGGACTCGATGATGGAGGTGTAGAAGTGCACCTTCATCAATCTGATTGATTGACCATCTAATCCGATCATCAATCGAAACTTCTTTGTATCCATAAAAAAGAAAGCATGCGCGGTTGGAGCAATCATGGTTGGATTACTTTCCCCTGTGAGCTATGTGATGTCATTTCAACACTTTTCTAGTCGTACCCACAAACCTGAATTCGTGTTCACAGTGGAGAATTCGTAGTCGTAGAAATTAGAGTGGTATTCACAAGACTTTGCACTCACAGCTTTTAGATTCATACTCACATAAAAAAACATTCCTAACCCGAACAATTTCTCAGACTCATGTGTAAGACAGCAGAATTTTGTGTCCAACTTTATCATTACGAGCACGAATGGTTAGAATCATGGATACATCTTTTCGGCAGCGGTCTTACTCCATAGATTCTGCCTATTTTGGTGACCTTGAAGATGTTGCATGTTTCCCATCAACAGGCACAAAGCCCGGATACGGAGTGTGTATAAAGCAGCCTGTGAATCAAACATGGAATGTGGAGCGTTTGTGAAAATGCACAAAGCAAATCCCGCTGGTGTGACAAGCATTTCCTTTTCGCGAGATAACGAGTTATTTATCTCGTTATCTCGACGAAACTATAACGGCACCTCTCGTGCATCATTTGGTAACCATGGAGACGGCCTGGTCCCCTCAGCTGGTCACTGATGAAGTCGGCTCCGTGAGCCACGTGACTTCCGCATTCCTTCCTTTCTTTAGAAGTCTGTGGGGGGGTCGATGCTCTTTGTTTACACCCCTCTGGTCTAAAAAGCAGATCACCGGAGACTTTTGTCTTCTTGGTTTTTATGGAGCTCTGAAGCAGCAACGCAGGTAAGTTTTCCATCTTCATCGTTAGGACGGTTCGGCTCCGGTTCAGTCTTCCTGTTTGGACTGACACTGTCCACACGAAGCAGTGTTTAAAAACACCGCCAAAGCCAAAAAATGCGCTGTGTTAACCTTCCATTATCGGCATGTTTCTGATAAAGATGGAGGTCTCCGAGTACAAGTGTTTAATGAGGTTAATATATCTAAATTGTTTAAAGGCAGTAATTACCGGTACACATGCATTACTACGAGTTCCGCTGTGCACATGAAGCTGCTTTATATTCCACATTCGCCTATTTCCTGGCGTGTAACTGGAATAGCGTCACAAAACCGCACCAATTAGCCTCAGGATGGTATTATTTTGTACAGAAAACTAAGACTAACATTCCACAGGCTTTATCAGCTCACCAAAATAAGCGAGTCTGGCGAAAGGTCAGAGTAACCGTGCCGAATGTACTTCTAAGTGAACTACGGCAGCCGGAGCGCTTAGGGACCGTCGCAAAAGTGCAACGCCTTTAAAAAAAAAAAAAAAAAAAAAAAAAAAATTGAATAACTCACTGGAAATTAGGGCTGTCCACGACCAAGGATTTTGTTGGTCGACCAGTGGTCGTCATTTACTCCGATTAATCGACTAATCGACACCCCCCCCCCCCCCCCCCCCAAAAAAAAAAAAAAAAAACATTTGAAAAAAAATGTGATTTTTTTTTTTTTTTTTTTTTTTTTTTTTTTTTTTTTTTAAACAACAACATTTGCCTTTAATGCCCGGCTGCCGCATCTATGCGCATTTACCAAAATGTGTCCTGGTTCGTCTAAACACTAGGCCTATAGCCTACACAAAAATTAATTGACTGCTCAGTTCTTCTCTCAGTCGGAGAGTGAGAAAAAACCCGACGTTAGTGACCATTGGCTGACAAGCAGAATTTTACAAGCGCACAAGCCGGGTGCTTCAAGTCTGCCCTCTCTTTACACGGGCAAATTATTTCAGATTTTGACATTCTGAATGTGTCACAAAAAATAATCAGAAAGACAGGCGGACTTTGAACATTCTGACCGCGACATAGTGTCGGTGCTGAAGCCGATGGTCACACTTACCGAGTTGCTTTCACAAGATGTTAATGCATCTCTCTGCCACGCTGCCCATGCTCATAAACATGAAAAGACGTCACCAAAATAAAATAAATAAACCTGTTGCTGCGCGAGGATGACAGCGCGGCCGTGATCTGTGTGTGGTAACGGGGTCGGAAGTACAGCGCTGACCGGCCACCTCTGTTCCAGAAGGCGCTCCAACATGCAGTGGAGTTCCATCTCGTGGAGACATCCTGGATGAGTTTGTGTTCAACAACGTTCTGTTGTATTTGTTTTTCAGTGAGAGCCGCTGTAGCCTTGGCACTTTTCTTAAAATGTCCAACAAGACGTCTGGCAGCTGCTATGACACGGCAAATGGGATCTTTTTTAAGAGCCGCATTGATGCACCGCTGCAAAGTGTGCCCTGCGCAACGAACTCCTGGGACGTTACCCCAGGACGGGTTACGCGCTAACTGATTGTTCTGTCCTTGTGACACGAAATTACCGTTTTGATTTGTTTGACGTCTTCCTTTGTCAAGCCCTTCAAATTAAAAGTCCCGGGAGCCCTTTGACGAGACGCAGCTTTTTTTTTTCCTGCGACCAATCAACCAATGGAATTTGGTCGACTGGTAATTTTTTTGGTCGACCAACGACCAATCGATTATTTGCCGTCAGCCCTACTGGAAATTCAACCAATGAACACCAAACCACTTCTGATGTGTTTGTGAACTCACTATAAAGCTTTCACAGCCTTTTAGTTTCCAGAAAAATCATTTTAGGTGGAACATGTACTCAGTGAGCATAATTAATTCCATTTTAGACATTTATTTTGTAATAGCTCTCTTGTTTTTAAAGATATCAACACCAAACCACTTCTGGTGTGTTCATGAACTCGTTGTGTAGTTCCCACACCCTTTATTATCAAGGAAAACCTTTTTGATTTTTTTAAAAAAAGGCATAAGTAATCACTGTATATGATTGTCTTATTTATGGCTTTTATTTTGTAATAACTCACTTTTTTTCTACATATCGATTTCAAAACAATTCTGATGTGTTCACGGACTCACTAACAACTCTTGGTTTGAATTTTTTTTTTTTCATAATTTCTTGGAATTTTTATTAGGAATATTAATCAATAACTTCACTAGGATACAGTGCAGTGTCACCAAACTCACTACACGCTTCATGGGTCTATAGCATCTTTATTTAGGGTTGCACGGTACACAATACCAAGGAGTGTCTTTGTTTGGTGGCGTTGCTGCTGTCATTCCAAAGCACTGTGTGTGAAACCATCAAGTTCCACACTCAATCTACAGGGACAAATATATTAAACATATATTAAAATGTTACCTCTACATAATCCCTAAAGAGTGTATAATATTTGAATCGTTTAATGTTGTGTCTGGTTCTTAACCCCAGATTATCTATTGATTATCCACTATTCAGATGATTTGATCTCTAAATCTCACCCAGACAACATCAACGGCAGTCTTGGGAAGGTCCTCATTCCCACAGAAGAAACAGAACTCATCCTTTCAAACTGGAAAAAAGAAAATACAGGCCTTTATTACTGTTTATAGGAACTGTTTGACATATTCATGTAATATTTTGAGCAATACCTGATCCTTTCAGAATTTCTTCTGCCATGTCTCTTCTTAGTTTTTCAAGATATTTTTTTGATGAATCAATATGAAACCTTTCTGGGATGTTTGGAAACTGGGTCACTGTCATCTTGGCCATCTGTAGAGGTGGCAAAACAACATATGTACTGTGTATGATCATCTTACATAGTAGCACTACATGTTTTTTATCCTAAAGAAAACAGAAGAATCACCTGCATGACAAAGATCCCACAGCTGGTGGCATCTTTCTGGAAGGTGTGGCTTATCTTGCCAGGCTGCCACTTGATGTTATCCCAGTCCTCCTTTCCCAGTCTGTTCCTGCACATCTGGAAATATTGTCTACAGGTTGAAAGTAAGATACATTTTTGCTTTACCTTTGTGCTTACTCCATGGCTATACAGAATGTGTATGTAACCTATTAACTTCCCATCATTTATTTAATTAAATTACCCAAATCTGTAGCCAGCCATTCTGGAGTCCTCAACTTCATTTGACCCGTGCAGAGGATCAACCACAAAAATGTAGTTTGAAAGGGCATGAAGGTACTGTAATATGAAAAGGTAGCATCAGTAAACCATATACATTCTTAAAAAACAATAAGCTTCATTTATGTAAAACTTCCAAACTGCAGTTGATAACTTTATGCACAGTAAGCCTCTCATTGTCTGTGAGTTAATTCATTCTAAAATTCAGAAAAGTACATGACCTTTTATTAAACCAAGATTAATTATTGATTAATATTTCTAATAAAAAATCCCAGAAGTTATGAAAACTGAATTTCTTTCGAACCAAGAGTTGTAGGAGACCAGTGAAGTGTGTAGTGATACTAATTAGTATATTTTGTAATAACACTAATGTTATTGCTGTGGCGCAGAGGATGGCTCGTTCTGATCAAAATTAGCTTGGAGCTCTTTGTCTGTCTTACTACGGTTGAAAATATGCGTGTTTTGTGTTTTAACAATGTCTCACTTCTGAGTTATTGATCCCGGAAGTCCGAATCTGCCGATATCTTTCTAACTTTACCGAACCGCGTAAAGCTTCCAGCATGGTGGCTGCGTGAGCGGTGTTGATGACGTCACTGTTGTCTTTAACATTTACGACGCAGTTTTCCATAAATATTGACAAATAATGTGCATTGATCACTTCACTGACGATGTATTTTATCAACGTTTTTCTTTTTTGGAGCCGCAGAGACTCATTTATCACCGTTTTAAATCGTATAGGGTACATCTGCATGCTAGCAGGGGGCAGCTACCTTGTCCTCCTTTATACTTCATCATGCCAGAGGTCCAGCTTACCTTCAGATCTACATCCTTCAACAGAGCCTGATGTTACTGTCTGTTCCCAGGATCTACTCCTGTTGTCCCAAACAGCCCATCTGTAGAAGATGTCATTCAGTCTGTCTGTTCTCTCTGGTGTCAGATGGAAAATGAGCTGAATGGCAAAGCTGAGCTGAATAAATTATTTTAAAGAAGCTTTAAATGACTTGGAGGGAAATATGTAGCTGTAGATGCTTTGACTGATGAGTTGGGATCAATTCTTCTTTTCTGTAGAAGACATCATTTTGTAGACTGAATACATATGAAACAAACATAATTTGTCTGGTTAAAACCATATTGATGACAAAATAAATGTGTCAGTTGTGCAAAAAACAAACAAACTACAGATTTAGACCAAACATTTTATTATAAAATGTAAAACAAGCCTTAATAAAGAAGTTATTTTTCTGTTATTTATACTGTTGGGTAGATTAATCTGCAACAGTGAACTGTATTTGATTAAATCTAAGGGTTTAGACGTTGTAGAAATGTGCTGTAGTCCTAATGAGGCTTCATCCATGGCAGCATGGCAGCATGGCAGCGGCGACCACCACATCTGGTGACCTCCCTGAAAATAACAACAGAGAAATTCATAAATTAATTATCACAATTGCAAAGTCATGCTGAAAAAAACTTACTTAATTAATTAAAGACCAGTCAGCTAATGCCTCACAATGACAAAAAAGATTAAATGTGTTATTACGATAGGCGTATATAGTATTTTGGTAATGTTTGAAAACCTAACAACCAAAACAACTTTACATAATGTCACCTGACAATAAAAAGTTAACAGACTTTAGTGAAATGATCACGTTAATTACCTCACGTTAGCCTCCGTTACCATTTCAGTTAGGTCTTTAAATCCATTCCATTTTTCACATCAGCATCGTCATTTCATGCAATCCAAAAGTAAAAATAACGATGTCTAAGAGTATACTTCTGATAGCTAATGCTTAAAAATGTAAAAAAAAACGTTTAAAATGCTGTTATTTCATTAACTTAGCAGTAATTGTTCTTGACGAGCAATTGAGGTTAACAGAACTGCGTCTCTTATTTGGAACTCTGGTGTCTCTGTGACCCACCTGACTTCCATATTCCTTTCTTTCAATAGAAGTCTATGGGAGTGTCGCCACTCTCTTTTTACACCACTCTGGTTTCATTTATAGTGGCGCGAGTCGATGCGCCAGTAGTTTCAGTTTTCTCCGTCACAGAGGTGTCGCTGCTACGAAAAGGTTACCGCTAACTACTCTACAAGGAGGAAAGTGGAGAAGAAAACGATGCCCCTGTAGCACTGTCATCAATGATGCTTCTGCTTAGAACCTTACCGGCCAAAAGGTGGCTGTGGCAGTTCTGTGCCACTGTGGGTTCGTTCAGCTAGTAAATCCAGTGAGCCTTTCTTGGCAGTTTCAAGTATTTTTATTTTGACAATCACACTTCTCATGTGGAGTCTCCCAGCTCCTGTGTTCGACTCCACATGCGTTCCTCGTGTCTCCTTCCTCTCCTCCCAGGCCCAGCTCGCTACTGTTTTTAAAAGGGGAGAGTGATTAGACAATTGGTTTCTGGTGCACTAATCACTCACCTGATGCTGCTTCCCTGAGCCCCTTCCACACCTCTCTCCTGCAGCTGATGCACCACGCCCCCTCCACAGCGGCCAAAGAGAAAGATTATTTACATAATAGCTGATGAGCCTGCAGAAGTTGACATTTCAATAGGTGTGTTCTCACCATTCTAGTCTGATATAGTACTTAGAATATAGTTATAGGACTTTTAAGTGTAACCCTTTGTTTGTTTGTTATGAAATAGTGTGCTTCAATGGACACACTTGGGAATTATCGTTACCTTTCAGGATGCAACAATAATAATAACTAGAACATTTCTGAATAAATTTTTATGGGTGCCAATCTAATGCCCGCCCTATCAACAAACCCTTTAGTTCAGTTAAAGTTGATTCTCCTGTCACATATAAACTTTGAATGAGGTCTCTGTGACGTCGTATGGCTGAGTTATGAGGCCTCCTTTAAGTGCTTTTCAATCGATTGAGGCCCAAAATTCCTAAGACAGGTATGATGAAGACAGTTATATCATTTTTATCAAGGTCCTGTTTAAAATACAGCTTTTATGGAATTTTCAAAATATTCTCGGTAAGTACTTTTCAATGCATTTTCTCATTGCATTGTGGGTATTTTCAGACTTCCCCTCACTATCAGTTTAAAGGAGAAACGCAGATAAGATTTATAACATTAAGCTGTTATAACAGGGCATCCATCTTAGCTCTGCTCTCATAAGCAGTCTTATGCCTTGTGTACACCAAGAGCGACCTACGCTAACTGAGCGCCGGAAATAATTATTTCTCTATGGAGGGTGAGCAAACTGGGCGACCACAGCAAATTCCAGCGATTAAACTCAAGCTAATATTATAGTAATGAGCTATGACGCGGTTCGGCGAAAACCAATGACAATCCATAGATTGTAGCGGTCCGACAATCCGCGGCGTTCACAGAAACACACGTGTAAATTTTGGTTCCTAGTTCCTACGTCCTTTAACCGTGGCTACTCAAAAATTAATCCGACACGGTGTCTGCCCACCAGATATTGTACAACCCCACAACATTTGCATATCGGGATAATAACAAAGCTATTCCTGCTCTTCTCAGGTGTACCTAATGTAGTTTTACATAATTTGTAACGTGATGTATATCTTGTATAACAAATTGTAAATAATAATACGTTTATTTGTGTCCCTGCCCTCTCTTTCTTCTCTTCCTTCTAAATGTGACGTCACGAGCGAACAAAAGCGAAGCTTCTCCAGCTACCTCCGCTACCAGTCGCCTTGGTGTACACGCAGCATTAGAACAGAGCAGGATCCTAATGCGTTGCTACGGAGACGGAACCAGCTGTGTTAAACAGAGAGCAAACTGACATATGTGCACACACTATGGCTTCTTAAAATTGGACTATAATTTTGACTGTAGCCTACTGTCTCGAACAAACGGCCGTTAGAAAAGTAAAAGTCGTATCCGAATAATTCTTGAACCGTCAGCGGCAGCGCCCCAAGAGACGGCAGAAGCCAGCGTTGTAATTTTCATTTGGTGGCTCGTTTTCTATGGCAGTTTTAAAATAATTTATAATGGCCTTTATAATGGAAATGGAGAGGTGACCTCTGGGCTCAGAGGCAATTTGTAAGAAAAATGTGTGGCAGAGCCAATGAGGGTGACTTTGGGTGAAAGAGGACAAAAATGCCTACGTTTTGAAGTCAAATTTGTCCAGATCCGGCAGCTAAGATGTAGTCTACCTAAAACGTAAACTGCCGTTGGGTCAAAGCTGTATAATGTATCAACAAACCCTTGGGTTTAGTTAAAGCCGAGAGTCTCCTGTCATATATAAACTTTGAATGAGGTCTGTGTGATGCTTTATGGTTCAGTTATAAAGCCTCTAAAATTGGCCAATTTGGCGCTCGTTTAGTGTAGAGAATACAAAGTATTTTACATGACAAAAGCGTCAGCCGTGAGCCTGTTTTCCAATTGGTCCATCCGGTTTGTCGTTCTTAGCGTGCACCAAGTTACAAATTTCGACTGGTGCACGACGCCGCGCCGGCTTTTCAAGCCCTGCGCCAGGCGGAAATGAGCGACCTGTTGAAGCTCTGACGGTGGAACCTCTGCAGGATCTCTTTCTTCTTCAGGGTCTGACTGGTTCAAACTGATACAGATGCTCTGTTTTTTAAAACAGTCACTTGCTGTTTGCTCAGCTGTTGTCATGGTGAAGAAGCCATAGGAGGGTTTCAGTTACGTCATCACGGGAGCGCGCGAAATTCAGCTGGTGGGCAGGAAGCTTGACTACAGCATAGCAACAACATGGAGAATATGGAGATGAGTGAATATTGTAGTGGTTTGTAGCCGGCACATAGGGAAAGGTATTTTGCGTTAGTTGAGAAATACATTGGGCGTGACACATACTTAATGAAAATGTCCGAATTTTCTCAAAACCGGAACGATTTGCCGAAAATAGAGGCTGTGGACATGACGAGCTACCAAGCAACAGATGAAGGCTCACAAAAGTTTGGAAGCATACAACTATTACCACAGCGGATGGATCAGCAAACTCGGAGTAAAACGTCTACAGAATGATTGTGTTTTGGTGTTCGCCAGGGTAAGTTTGTTTTCTGTGTTGTTTACGGTGCATTATCCCAATGGAAAATGCAGTGTGTAGTGCAGGGCTGGGCAGTAAAGCAGAACTTAACATGTTGAATGCCGAGCTGTGAATGTTGGCTTTCATGTTTTGATAAAATGCCGAGATCCAAATATCCAAATGCTGACATTGTGTCTTTGTTAGCCTAATGCACAAGGCAGAGAGAGAGCGAGCGATTCTGTTGTCAAGAACTTGGGAGCTAATGTGCGCTGTTAGCACTTAAGCACTTCGTGGATACTACTGAAATGTGAAGATTGTGACGATGTGACAAATTTGTTTTGTTTAGATCAACCACTCTCAGAGATCGCATGAAACACCAATGACGGTGTCTTAGCTCTGTGTTTGGGTAACCCAGCTTGACCGTCGGAGCCCAGTCCACTGACTCAGTAGCTAACAACGCGCTGTGGCCTTCAAAACAAAGCCCAAACGTAGCCCGTATTACATTACTGTTGATTGGCATTTAACAACATAATACTTTACTGAACTACTACAAAACAGTTAGATTTCGCACATACCTTTGACGAAGTGGTCACCGCAGACACGAGCATTTCCATATTCAGCTCCTCCAGTCTGTAAACGTAGGTTAACTGTCCACTTTTTGCGGCGTTGTTCTGTGAGTTTTTTTTCCATTTCTCACCTCTATGGGCGATTACCTTAGGTAACCGATAGTAACCCTTTCCCTTCTCTCGGTTAGACCGATTGCTACATCCAAAAACGGCACAAAACTTAGGTATTTTGGGCAAAAAGTGGCAGACAAAACACAGTGTTTTCAATGGGCTCCAGCTCAGGTTGCCCACCACCTGGGTTTGCGCGCTTAGAAAAATACGGAAGTGACGTCAAGTGAAACCCTCCTATTGAACAACCCCAGGCAGGAAGGGGGGGGGGGCAGGATGAGCACATCCTCCGTCTCCTTCTTCTGAACAGAGAACTAATGAATCTGAAATATCAGCTAATAATTGTCAAAATAAGACTTTGTCATAGTTTAATGTGTAACGTTTTCAGGCTAAAGTTAATTTGACACGATTGTTGTGTTGTTACGGTTCAGAAAGAGGACTTTTATAATTCTAAGGACTAACTTGGTTTATTTGCTGCTTCTTTGACCTTTGATCCCCAACAACGCCAACAACGCCTATGAAACATCTTTCTCAGATACTCTAGTTTCACCAGTAGATCTTAACACCAGTGTTATATGGAGAACTGCGTGTCCATCAGGGGAACGCTAACAGCTCAATAAAGGGAGTGGACTGGTCATTTGATAATATATGAGGTCCCAACTGGACATGTTCCCTCCACAACCTGACCTCCACTGAGTGGAATGTAATGGATTTATGTACTTTATCCTTAAAATAAGGAGAGTGTGCTTTTTCACTTCATCTTATCTGTCCCAAAGGATCTTGAACTTAAAGGTCCTCTCCCAGACTGTCTTTGTCAAACATACTGTTTTGGCTGATAAACATGAAACAAGGATGGGGGCTAATGAATATCTGATGCTACAGGTGCTCGGTGGGATTAACAGATGACCAAGGAGGAACGTTGACAGACATTTTGTTTTCTCAACTCAACCACTACAGATGGAAAATGGCTTCTTCAGAAGAGGTGAGACGGTTTCATTATGATATAGTTCCCAAAAATGTATTCTGGCCGATTACATATCGGTCACCTGTGTTAGTGCTACGGACCTCTGAAGAGGGAGAATGTTTAGGTTTTGGAGTTGAGGATGAACCCATGATGCTCTGATATCCCTGTTTCTGATCGGATGATCTTCAATTATCAATATTTAACAGGTTGTTTACCTGCCTCAGTGTTGTAGTGTCCATCAGAGTCCTCCTGATGGCAGATCTAAATGGAGATATGTGCAGTATCCCACTGTGTTACTACAAATTCATTCAGTATTCAGTTTTTCTCTAAGGATCAGTTACTAATCTATATAAAGATATTACCAAAGATATATGAACTCAGGATATTTCCATGTTTGTCTGGTCAAGTTCAGTCATTTTGTGTCATAGATCTGTAATTACAGAGGTGTATCTATTGAATATCAGTGAGAAGGAGTTAGCTCATGTTATTGAGATGCTAAATACATATAAACTTTGTTCTTCATGATCTTTTTTTTTTGTCTCTCTAGGAGTTTAAAAGGTCAAACACAGTGGAACCTAATTCCCTTCAGGATAATGATGAAGCTCAGTCAACAACAGCAAACAGAGAGAAACCACTCAGTTGTGGACAGTGTGGGACGTCTTTTACTCAGAAAAGTTCCTTAATAACACATCAACGCATCCACAGTGGAGTTAAACCTTTCATTTGTGGACAGTGTGGGAAGGCTTTCACAAATAAAAGTGCCTTAATAAGACATCAACGTATCCACAGTGGAGTTAAACCTTTCAGTTGTGGACAGTGTGGGAAGGCATTTACTGATAAAAGTAACTTAACAGAACATCAACGTATCCACAGTGGAGTTAAACCTTTCAGTTGTGGACAGTGTGGGAAGGCTTTTACTGATAAAAGTCGCTTAACAAAACATCAACGTATCCACAGTGGAGTTAAACCTTTTATTTGTGGACAGTGTGGGAAGGCTTTCACTTGTAAAAGTGCCTTAATATCACATGAACATATCCACAGTGGAGTTAAACCTTTCATTTGTGGACAGTGTGGGAAGGCTTTTACTGATAAAAGTGCCTTAACAAAACATCAACATAGCCACAGTGGAGTTAAACCTTTCAGTTGTGGACAGTGTGGGAAGGCTTTCACTCATAAAAACACCTTAACAAAACATCAAAGTATCCACAGTGGAGTTAAACCTTTCAGTTGTGGACAGTGTGGGAAGGCTTTCACTCATAAAAGCACCTTAACAAAACATCAAAGTATCCACAGTGGAGTTAAACCTTTTATTTGTGGACAGTGTGGGAGGGCTTTCACTCGTAAAAGCACCTTAACAACTCATCAACATATCCACAGTGGAGTTAAACCTTTCAGTTGTGGACAGTGTGGGAAGGCTTTCACTCATAAAAGTACCTTAATATTACATCAACATATCCACAGTGGAGTTAAACCTTTCAGTTGTGGACAGTGTGGGAAGGCTTTTACTGATAAAAGTAACTTAACAAAACATCAACGTAACCACAGTGGAGTTAAACCTTTCAGTTGTGGACAGTGTGGGAAGGCTTTTACTTGTAAAAGCACCTTAACAAAACATCAACATATCCACAGTGGAGTTAAACCTTTCAGTTGTGGACAGTGCGGGAAGGCTTTTACTGATAAAAGTACCTTAATAACACATAGACGTGTCCACAGTGGATTTAAACCTTTCAGTTGTGACCAGTGTGGGAAGGCTTTTAATCAGAAAAATGACTTAGTAACACATCAACGTATCCACAGTGGAGTTAAACCTTTCAGTTGTGGACAGTGTGGGAAGGCTTTTAATCGGAGAAGTCATTTAATGTCACATCAACGTATCCATAGTGGAGTTAAACCTTTTGGTTGTGGACAGTGTGGGAAGTCCTTTGGTTACTTCTCTTCCTTCAAAAAACATCAGCTTGTCTGCAATGGAGCACAAGCATGCAGTGATTCCCAGTGTGATGAAAATTTAACGACTCCACGTGGCTTTCAGAGTCACCAACAAAGCCACGGCAGAAAGAGACGATCCAAGAAGAATCACTGTGAGGTATGTACATCAAACACTTATTTTCCCATCTCCTGATGGGTTTAGGATTTAACTGAGCAAGTAGGCAAGAGGCTCCCATTGGAGAAGGACAGCGATGTTGGAGTTTTTTAATCCTTACATATTCAGTGAGTTGTTTCTCTTTAAACAGCCATGTCACAAGTTTTCAATGTCATTTAAATGTTCGGTGAAATCAGAACCAAAGGGAATCAACCGTATAAGTAAGGTCATGTTTAATTGTGAAAGGAAGAGCATTATCAGATACTGTGTGGCCTCTAGGGCTGGGCGGTTCTCTCAATGTTTCTGAAGAAAAGACTGAAATTAAATTTAAAAATGAGATAAAATCCTGAATTTAAATTAATCTCTATTTCTATTTTAATCACTTTTTCATTTCAATAATATATTTTATAATTTATAGTTTATATTTCCCTTAACCCTCTATCCAACAAAGTCTCAACATTAAGAGAAGATGCAGCATTGCGTAAAATAAGCCTGAAATAATCTATTCTATTGGGGCCAACACTTACACTGTAATACTCCTCTCCACAAGAGGGCAGACATGTTGTTCAGTCCCAGTACTGCCACAGTTTTCAAGGAAGAAGGGCTAAAGGGCTGTGGTAGTGCTACATTATGTAGCTGTTTTGGGCTTGTTTTAAGGACAGCAGCCGCTTAGTTCTCGTTCTACATCTGGCAACACTTATTACTAGGTCCGTGTGTTGAGCTAACTAGCGAATTAAAAGTGCAACAGAAACCAAACGGGCTGAAGTGCCACGTAAAACAAACGGATTTAATTGATATTGGGTGAATGTTTTCATTGAATTAAAGGCCAAATGCAACGTAGAAGGTATTTTGTCACGGTTGTTTGTGTCATATGGCTATGTATTTCGCTCCTAAATCAGTTAAAACATGTAGCAATGTATTACTTGTCTGCCTATACTCTCACCAGCCTCATTATAGCAATTAACGGCAATTATTTTTATTAGTTCAAAAAACATCTTACATTGTGTTGACACCCATAGTGGAAAAGCAACAACAGTGGACTTTACAGGAGCAGAGTTGAAGTGAAGTGGGACACGAAGTATGAAGCTCACGCACGTAGTATGAAGTGTGATCAGGCTCATGATGAAAAAAAAAAAAAAACCTTCTCTCGTCAAAAAGTGAACCGTGTGTAGGTGTGAACCGAGATCACGGTTTTTTAACGGTATACCGCCCAGCCCGAGTGGCCTCTCTTTGGGTTATGTTTCTTTGGGAGTTTTTAATGCAGGTTTGCGTCCTCCCACACAAAAGCTGCAGGTTGAGTTGCTGCCCCTTCCGACCCGGATGCATCTTTCAGCTTTCCCTCCAGTTGATCCTGGTTTATTCATGGTGTTCAACCACCCTAATGCTGGAATTCCCTGGCGAAGAAAGGTTATCATGGTTGTAACGTGCATCTGTTGATACTCTTGTATACATCATCAGTGATAGTACCTTGGGTCATACAGGGTTTTGGGTCTTTCAAGTTAAACCCCATCCTCCAGGTCCACCTGTTTCGATGTTTTTGCAAAAAGCATAACGTCCAGTCTAAGACTTTTCTGATGTCTTTAGTAAATCTGAGCTGCTTCCCCAGGTCCACCTGCATCTGCTTGAGTATTCTGCCAGGAGCTGGGATGTTCTCCTGTTCTAATGAATGTTATCTGGTGTGATGATGGTTTGAAGAGTTTCCTGTTGTTGATGGCACTTCAAATGGACTCAATGACCACATCCAGCAACTGTACAGACACAAATCAAGATAATATGCGGTTCTGATGCCTATGCTGACCTCTAATGAGCAACACAGCTCCTAGGTTTAGAACTGACTGACGTCTAAAATCAAGAATCTGTTCTGTATGTTTGCCCCATTCCCGCCCACAAACAAATGGCCCAGGTGTTGAAGGCAGTTGCAGAAGCAGTCACCTCAGCTATTCTCTCTAGCAGACACCGCCCCAGGAAGAATCCCATCCCCTTTCTTAGGGCGGGAGAGAAGCCCCCATCCTGCCCGCAAACAAATGCATGTTGGCTGTCCTCAGCCTCAGATTGGCAGCTGAAAGTGGACCTTGGAAAACAGTTAAAGGTCCCTAAACACATCACCCAGACGAGATAAGACAGACAGACTGGCTTATTCACTCAGACGCCACCAAGCGGGTGATCATGTCGGAGCTAACTATGACCCCAGGAAGATCACTGATGATGCATCCCAGTGCATCCTAGAGATGTATCTAAATTCCTGGACATCTTTGGACCGTGCTGCTTTCATTTCTCGATCTCGACTAAAATACCTCTTCATGCGGTCTCTGTTTGCTTGTTTGGTTTGGTTTAGGATTTCGATGCCAGATTATTGGCACTAACAGAGCAGAAGCACCACAGTTTGTTTTCATTTAGCTAAATCAGTAAAGTAAACACAGCCCAAAGTGCAGAAATCAGGACATTTCCTCAGAAGAATTGTGGAAAGTATTTGTTCTTTGTGCTAAGAAGGAATTTGACTTCATCAGGCATCAAACTGTGATCTGTTTTCTAACTGAATGCTCCCAACTTCTAGTTTTAACCTCCAGATATTAGACTGAAATTAAACTCCTAGCTTTCAGTTTCCTACAACATTGGCAGATTTCTATCTTCTTCTTTGGTGGTATTGGTTGAGTTCAGAGCCGGTGTGTTCATTGTAAAAAGCAGCAGGAAACCCTGACCTTCCCTGTCTTTGTGTCTTTGTTGTTTCAGAAGCAGAGCGGCTCAGATGGAGCCAGTTCTGAGTCCTGTGGGCACCGTCCCAGTGGTGAACAGGACTGCTGTCAGCAGGGTGGCTCATCATTCACCACTGCAGCGGACCTCAGAAGACACCAAACAATCCAGCGCAGACAGAAATCCTTCAGCTGTGGACACTGTGAGAAAAGCTTCCCATCAGCAGGTCAGCGCACGCTTCATGAGCGTGTTCACACTGAGGAGCAGCTCGGCTGCGACACCAGTCGGTCCGCTGCTCAGAAGCCCTCCCGCCCTGAATATAAACTGTTCCACTGTTACCGGTGTGCTGCAGTGTTCGTCTCAGCATCTGCTCTGTCTAAACATCAGCAGGATCACCAAGAGCAGGAATAATTCCCAACATGAAATGGCTGCAACGCACTCGTTGCGTCTGAACGGACAGAGAGAGCCTCTTCTGGTCCAAACTTCAAACTTTAAAAGCCACAGTTTGGAATTAATTTCCTCTGAAAGTTGTAATGTGCCACAATAACAAGAATCTGTGAGAAAAAAAGATTAAAAACTGTTTCTATTAGTATCTGGAAGCAAAGCTGGATGAACAGAAATGGTTTTATTACTGCAGGAAGAAGCATTTCTGACTTCTTCCCAGCAGAACGCTCGTATTACACAATGTATACAGATGCAGTTTGGAGTTCCAGTGAGATGACTGCTATCTCCAGCTCTGACCACTAGGTGTCAGTAGTTCAACAATGTTACCTGAAGGTTTCTCAGCATCAGGTTGTCTTTTATTTTCGTTGAAGTTGAAGTTGAAGTTGACAGGATTTAACATGAAGTAAGTTCACCAGGATAGTGGCAAAGAGTTTGTTTTCTGCTTTTATTTCTTGTTCAATTTGTCATAGTATACTAATTAAAATTTTTTGGAAAAAAACCTTTTCGTATTAAAAGTCTAAACAGTCTCACCATGACATTTAGAAACAATATTAATGATAACATCTACTGTAAATACATCCATACAATGATAGTAGAAGTTTTTTACTGTATGGCACCATTTTTGTCCTTTTTATTTGTATTTATCTTTATTTAGTCTGACTATTCTATGATTTTTAAGTTGATGCATTTTAATATTTTGTTGTCAGATCGTCTTCATTTGAATACATTTCTGTTTATTTCCCTTTGATTTGTTTTCATTTTATTCCTTTTTCTCGTCATAATTTTGATTTCTTTGTTCTATCCCTGCATCAGGTTGTCTTTTATTTTCAGAAATTTTATTTCAATATATTACATTTTATTCTTTTCTTTTCAATTTTCTTTTTATTTCATAATCTTTGAATAAATGTCTTTTTATATTCATAAATATTCTAAATTTTACATTATTTCATGTCATTCTTTCCTCCTCTTCTCCATATCTCTTTTCAATGAGTGACTTTTGACCCTCGTAAGGCACCGTCTTGCAGCAAAGATCGTGTATTTACAGAAGGATGTCTTTATATTGACGGTTCCATCTGGTTCCAACAAGCTTCCGTTCCTCGGGTCGTGAAAATAACTCAGAGTGAGACCTCTTCATCACTCAGAAACGCCTGATTCATGAAAACAACATCATCGAGCTGGATGCAGACACGGAGTCTTTAACGGATATTTAACAACATTTATCACTGCGCAGCTCTTGGTCGTTGAGTTGTATCACATCAAGGTAACTATCAAACAGTTTGAACACCGACAGCAACCGATATCAACATTTACAGCTGTCAGTGAGCTGGAAACCTGTCATTTAGCTCGTTAGCCAGCTGGCGGCGCTGACACCGAGGCGTGGGGAACTCTCAGAGGAATCTGAAGGGACCCAAAGTTAAACAGCAGAAGATTTGGAATCCCTTATTTCTAAATAATGATGTTTCAGACTGGGTGGAACTCAGAAACTTTTATTGTCAACCAAGTCCGTATCAGAATGACAGAATGATGCATCAATCTGGAGAGGATCCTTCATCCCAAATCTCCCAGAATCTCTGACTTACTGTGGGGGGGCTTTTCATTAAGTAGAATCTGCCTGTTTTGGTGACCTTGAAGATGTTGCATGTTTCCCATCAACAGGCACAAAGCCCGGATACGGAGTGTGCGTATCTATTGAGCCTCCTCTGGACACACTAACTGGGGAGTGTGTTGTTCTCAAAATGTCCTAATTTAGCCCGAGACCCCCGACACAGCTGGTGGTTATCAGTCACTACATATTTCTTATCGTTTCCTAAAACTCCTTTGCACAGTTGGTAAGTATCAGACTCTTCATAAAGTATTTTTATGAGCCCTGGATAGTAGCATTTTTGAACAGGGAAACGTAACATCCTGTATTAATGTTAAGACCTTTATTTTATAAGCCAGACAGGAAGTGGTTCTGTGGTTGACCTGGAAGTGAAGGTGAGGATTAAAGGTTAAAGGAGCCAGCCAATGGCTGTGTTCGAAACCGCCTACTTCTCCTACTATTCCTACTAGTCATACTTTTTTAAGTTCCCGGATGTACACTAGATGCATACTAGATTCGCCAAAATGTTGAGTATTCATCATGAGGTTACTTGTCACACTCAAACTACCCAAGATGCAACGTAACGTGACGTCGCCCATCGCCATTTGAACGGTCAAATTCCGTTAACGGGACGAGAGCAGTCAAAACGGCGAAACCGGAAGTGCGTTGCTCACTGCGGCCAGCTTTAGTAGCGCCGAATTCGTGGTAACAAAATTGTACATAGCCGGTATTTTGTGAGATTTTCAACACCTTGGGGGTCTAAATGAATACTTTCTCGCCTGAAAATGTTTCAAATGTTGCTAAAGTTATATATTTACAGAGTTTATAGCTTAAGCGAAATCAGCTTTTCAGGCCAGCTGATTTCGGCTCGGGCAGGAGTGAAGTGCACTGTGTGTAAACGCTCTGCATACTGTCAGATAGATGAGTATGCCGTTTTCAAGTATGTAGTATGTAGTAGGCGGTTTCGAACACAGCCAGAGTTGAACGCCACGTGTGGTTCTTTTGTTTTCTTCAGTAAATAAAGTCAAGACGACCCTCGGTTACATTTTGAACTTTTTTATTGAATCATCTACAAAATACACGGCTTACATCATCTTATATATTTACATTTATGTATGAAATATTTTCCGAATAATAATATGTTATTGAGCAGAAAGTCCCATTCACTATTAACCATCATAACACCATAAATAATGTCTTTTAGGGAGAAGGGTTGGAGACGGATCCCCGTGTGCAGCCAGTCATGTACATCAATCCAGAATGTTGAAAACATACAATGAAAAAACAAGTGATCAGAAGTTTCATCCTCTCCACAAAACACACATCCATCCGATTCACAACCAAATCTCCGTCTCAGTAGCTCTCCGGATGGATATACACCATTTAGGAATTTAAAGTGAATTTCTTTTGCTTTGGGATTAATGGGGAATTTTAAATATTTAAAACGCAATGAATATATGTCTTCTTTGGAGAAACTTTGTTTAATGGAGTTACGAAATGACAATAAAGGGTGCGTGATGTCATCAAATATCTTTCTAATTGTTTTTATAAGGAATCTTAATAGTCTTAAAATGACAATTTCCAACAAGAAGAAGTGGAACATTAGGAGTGATGTGAGTGGAGTTGGAAACAATCCCTTGAATTAAATGTAAAGTAGGTTTAGGGATGGCTTTTATTATGGATACAAACAAGTTTCGATTGATGATCAGATTATATTTGAGGCAAAAATGTTCATATGTCATCACAACATTTGGAACTCTCTGCGGCTCTGTGACTTCCGCATTCCTTTCTTTCTTTTTCTTATTTTTTATTTATTTAAACATGTCACATTGACATTGGCTTGAATTTGACTTTTTGGCGCTATATAAATAAAAATTAATTGAATTGAATTGTCTTGCCTTGCTGCTCTGTTGTGGTGCCTGATGTTCCCTGGTGTTTTTGCTGTGTTGTTGGGGGGGCGGGGTTCTTTATCATATAAAAAAAGGGGTGACGCCAGTATTGTTTGTGGTTGCTGTAGTAACCGTGCATCACTTCCGCTGTGGTTGTTGTGTCTGCAGCTGTTGTCACTAAATGCTGGCGCGCTGCTCCATCTGCGCTGTGTGATTCATGTGTATCGTCCTCCATTTACTGGCTCTGTGCTTAAAGGAGCCAGCGGGGGTTGAACGCCTAAACGTCTAAAGAGCAGAAGACCACCAGAGACTTTTGTCTTCTTGGTTTTTATGGAGCTTTGAAGCAGCGCCGCAGGTAAGTTTTCCATCTTCATCGTTAGGACGGTTCGGCTCCGGTTCAGTCTTCCTGTTTGGAGCGACACGGTCCACACGAAGCAGTGTTAAAAGCACCGCCAAAGCCAATAAATGCGCTGTGTTAGCCTTCCATTATCGGCATGTTTCTGATAAAGATGGAGGTCTCCGAGTACAAGTGTTTAATGAGGTTAATATAGCCAAAGTGTTTGTTAATCTGGTGGAGTGGCATCTCTTTAGCTGCAAACAGCATTTTATTTCTGTTTCCCTCCTTCTATCCAATGTTCTGCTGTTTCTGCTCTATAAGAGTTTATCTGCAGGGTTAGAAGCTGCTTCTCCTGGTGATATATTGTTCCACTCGTACGGCGCTCTGCTCACTGTGGCTGTTTTTAAATGCGCCTTAAAAACAAACCTTGACTTATCTTGTTATGACTCAGTCTCCCTGCAGCTGTCTTTTTGTTCATCTCCTAAAAATCAAACTCATTTAAAGCTCTCTATAAAGCACTTTGCTGCTTTGTTCACAGAGCATATTCACTGTTTCATAGATCTGCTGCAGTTAAACAGTTCAATGATTTAGTTCAATAATACAATGGCTTAATGAGATCAATTCTAAATATTGATGATAACTATTAACTCAGAATTGGTGAAAAGAGGCAGAGGAGAAATATTTAGAGCAGCTAAATGTTTAAAGTGGTGTTAATCTGATCTCTAAAAGGATAAAGGCTAACCTTTACTGCTTTAAGATGCTAACAAACTGTCTGACATCTGACTGTCTGGCCTTGCTGTTAAATCCTGATAGTTTAACACATGTCACATGGTCTGACTGTCTGATCTCAGTCCTGCTTCAGGTGGAAATCACAAAGTCTCACTTTGTAGAACATTTGTTTTTGTTCCAACAGCTTTTCAATCAAAGGAGGAAATATTCTGACCGCTCTGCTTGTGTGTTTGACTTTAGCTCTTTAAGAGAGCAGTTAAAGCTTATTTCAGCAACAACTTGTATGAATGTCTCGTCTTAGACATCGTGTTTTCTTTTTTTAACATCTGGATTTATTTTATTGGACATTTTATTGCTTCTTATCTCTTCACTGTGATTCTTGCATTGAAAAGCTGTTTTCAGATTATTTATGCACTTTGGTATCTCTCCCAATCATATGCATGTTAAAATAAATAGATGAATGAATAATAATTGCTCTAGTACAAAACTAAACTTCCATTATCATTGTAAACTCACCTACTAAATAACTCTATGTAGCTCTGGTGCTGTTAAAGTGCCGGCCAATGATCACTCAGAGTCTGTAGAGGTGGTGGGTTGGACACGGACTCAAAAGCAAAACCTGGTTTATTAACAACTTAAGGTGAGACACTACAGGTGAATAGGATAATATTTTAAATTAATAGATATCACCATGAAACTTCCTCAGTTGATTATTTATACAAGTATGAAAAAAAGAAGAAATGAAAAATAAATTTGTATGTTTAATTATGCAAATTAGGCATTATCTCATTAAATTTGCATATATTTCCAGAAGCTAGATCTGAAGATATGATAAAGCTGGTGCAAAATTCTTTTTTCATTTTGTTTACACACAGAATGAAAAGAAAATTACAGAGGGATTTCAGAATATCTGCTTTCATTTACTAGGAAATCAAAATCTACTCTCCATAGCCTAAAAAACATTGATTTTCGCCGTATTTTTTTTATTATAATGTCACATAAATCTGGCCAGGAATGATTTATCAACAAATCCTTCTTTAGATATCTTCAGAATACTGCTAAGTGTATAACTGGAAAGTTTGGTGTTAGTAGGTGCTCCATAGTCTGAGATACTGGAAAAATACAAAATACTGATTTTGAGAAAACGGCATTTAAATAATTAAATAGGGGAATTCAATACATTTGTATTAGAAACAATTGCTCAAAAACGGAATAAATGCTCAGGCCCTTAGTAATACTAATATACAATAAAATAATCGTATTAATAAAGAATACAAGCTCAATACAATACAATAAAAGAGCGACATGTATGAGCAGCCGCTGTCATCAACTCGGTTTCCTAACGACAGTTTACGGTCAGCTGTGCTGCTCCCAGATGGTTCATCAGCTGATCTGATAGATTTTCTTTTATTGCATCTTGCAAAGCACAATTGTTGCTTTTTTTTCTTTGAAAGTTGCGGTGTTATGGGGCATTTTCAGAGCGTCAGAGTCCACCACGTGATGCGTCTGAGCGAATCCCGTTAGCAGAAACTAGCAGTAGGCAATGAGATTTGGTCATTAGCTATAAATCTGCCTTTAGACATTCCTGATTGGTTACTGATAGAAAGGAAGTGCCATTATTTGGGTGACATATCATTGTGCAGGAGCTTTCCGGCTATGACAGACTTCAGTAAATAGACGAGGCTCGGCATGGCGCGTAGGAATGCTAACTTTTTGGTAAATTCGGGCGAAACATGCTATAGCAAGTAAACAAAATCTAATAAAATAAACATTTTAATTAATGTTTTCAACGTTTTCTTTATAGCAGGTTGAAAGAACACATGTCTAAGGAGTAGACTGGCCCAAAATCTCAAAATTGATGTCTAATTGATGACTAAGCAGCAAGAGGAGGAGTTCAGCTGGCGTAAGATGTCCTCCAGGTCTTTGCTGTTAATGGCTTGGAACTGTGTCACGGTGTTTAAACGGGTTTTCGGTGGAGACGGTACATATGCTGAACCTGCTGCTGATGGACCAACTGCTTGTCTAACATTTTGGATTTTGTCTGTGAAGAATTTGGCAAAGTCACTGCAGGCCATGGTGGAATGAAGTTCAGTTGCCACTAAAACAGGAGGGTTTGTTAGCCTGTCAGCTGTAGCCAATAAGGCCCGAGCATTAGCACTGTTTTTGGTGATGATGTCAGAGAAGTAGGACTTTCTTGCATTCCTCAGTTGTAAATTATAAGAGTGAAGTTTCTCTTTATAGATATTATAATGAAGCTGGAGATTTGTTTTTCTCCATCTGCGCTCAGCTTTCCGACACTCTCTTTTCCCATTTTTCACCAGTGTGGAATTTGGCCATGGAGACTTCTTCCTTCCAGAGATAACCTTCACCTTAATGGGAGCAATAGCATCCATAACATTTAACATTTTAGCAGCGAAGCTACTGACGAGCTCATTGACTGAAGCCCCGGACAGGGCAGGTGTTAAAGAGAAGACCCGGTTAAAGATCTCACTGCTGTTTTCAGTTCTACACCGTTTAGAGATCACTGCTGCTGAGACATTTGTGTGCAGTGAAATCGTACTCTGAAAGAAAACACAGGAATGATCAGACAGATGAGGCCTTCAGCTGTACAGCCACATATTCAAAGGACTGAAAACTTCCAGGAGATAACTGCTTCCATTGAAATGATTCATTAAATGAGACCGCCCCCCCTCCTCCTCTCCTGCTCACTCTGGCCTTGCTGATAAAGCTGTAACCAGGAGGGGTCGACTCAATGAGAACAGCAGCACTGTTATTTTGCTCTAACCAAGTTTCAGTTTATCTGGTGGGGGCAGATGGAGTTCCTCCTCAGGGTTTCTGCTGGGCTTTGTTTGTTCCTCTCTATGAGATAACTCCTGGTTTATCTCAGTCTTGGCACCGAGCACAGATGGATGACGTAGGAAGTAAAATAAGTTGGAGGTGAACAGTTTCACCCCTGACTTGTTCAAATTAAATCCATTTGCCTTAAAAAGATGCCTGCGTTCCTAAAAAATGTTAAAATGATTAATAAAATGCACTAAGTGGTCAGCACATGCTGATAAAAGCCATTTATTCAGAGCCAACACCCTGCAGAATCTTTGCTCTCCTCCTCTGACGGGTGGTACAGGTCCACTGATGAGTACAGCTGCATTCAGCGAGCTCACTGCGTTTAATAATCCAACAAAGTCCCGTTTCACAACCTCAGATTGTTGCTGGGACACATCGTTTGACCTTGTATGCAGAACGATGTTTGTCACAGATGGATATTCATCTGCAATTTCAGGAATTCTCTCCTTCATATCATTGACCATATCCCTGGGAAAGCAGAGGACCTCAGTGTTCTTACCGCACATCCTTTGTACATCATTTACGGCAGAGTCACCCACAATCAGAGTTTCAGGTCCAGCCTTTAGCTTTCCCTGTGGCCTTTTACTTTCTGACAGGTTTTCAGTCCTTGCCTTGCTGCTTTGGGATGGATGGTCATCCAATAGAGATCCAGAGTCCTTCGATAGTGGAGCAAATCTGTTCTGCAAGTTCACACTCGGTTGTTTTGGAGGTTTGTTGTTAACCTTCCCATTCACGGATGTCCAGTCCTGTTTCCTCCCATGTGCAGGGGTAGAAGAGCTCCTCTGTGTGGTGGGAAGTAGGGCTGAACGATATGGACAAAATTTCATATCTCGATATTCATGCCAGATATCTCGATATCGATACGATACGATATGACTACGGGTTCGGTGAAAACCAAGCATTTTTCAGAAAAATAAAAACATCATAAAACAAAAGAGTGCAGTTTTATTGATTAGAACTCACTGCCATCAAGCATAGTTTGCTTGGGCCTCTTAAGGGATGACGTAGAGGTCCCCGATGTTTCTTTCAATGTCATACACTCATCGTGCAGCACACAGTGGTGTTTTTTCAAGTGGTGAAACAAGTTGGTTGTGTTCCCTTGCTTTGTCGCAATTTTCGCCAAGCACGACCTGCACAACACCTCGCTCTGGTCAACATCATCCTTTCTAAATCCAAAATACCTCCAAATAATGGAGGATGATTTATGTTTTGGCACAAAATTAGATTCTGCACTGCCACCGGCCGAATTATCTCCTGCGCTCATGTCACTTTTCTTTCGTTTTGATTTCATTTGGGAGCTAATGTGCCCTGTTAGCACTTAAGCACTTCGTGGATACTACTGAAACGTGAAGATTGTGACAAATTTGTTTTGTTTAGATCAACCACTGTCAGAGATCGCATGAAACACCGATGGCGGTGCCTTAGCTCTGTGTTTTGGTAACCCAGCTTGACCGTCGGAGCCCAGTCCACTGACTCCGTAGCCAACAACGCGCTGGGGCAGCCTTCAAAACAAAGCCCAAACGTAGCCCGTATTACATTACTGTTGATTGGCATTTAACAACATAATACTTTACTGCACTACTACTAAACAGTTAGATTTCGCACATACCTTTGACGAAGTGGTCACCGCAGACACGAGCATTTGCAGATTCAGCCCCTCCAGTCTGTAAACGTAGGTTAGCTATCCACTTTTTGCGGCGTTGTTCTGTGAGTTTTTTCCATTTCCCACCTCTATGGGCGATTACCTTAGGTACTCGATAGTAACCCTTTCCCTTCTCTCGGTTAGACCGATTGCAACATCCAAAAACGGCACAAAACTGAGGTATTTTGGGCAAAAAGTGGCAGACAAAACACAGTGTTTTCAATGGGCTCCAGCTCAGGTTGCCCACCACCTGGGTTTGCGCGCTTAGAAAAATACGGAAGTGACGTCAAGTGAAACCCTCCCATTCCCCGTGAATGTGTGTGGCTGTGTGCGTCTCAGTCTACTTCTCCCTCACTCCCACCCTCCTATGTTTGTCATTGGTTGGCTTCAGCTGTCGATCCACAGCAAGTGTGAAATAAGCTTTGTGGTTGGCTGGCGGTGGGGTGCGTTCAAGCGCAATCTTAAAAGTAATGTTTATGGTGACTGCCGGAGCTGTATAAGCAGGGCGAGCGCGGGGGAAATATATTGTTTATATCATTGCTTTTTCGAAATTACTTTCTTGAATGTTCATATCTCGATATAGATACGATAACGATATATCGTTCAGCCCTAGTGGGAAGTGAAGGCCAGTAGGTTTCACATATTTCAGCTCGCTGTGCCCTGCCTGTGATACGTCCTCCCACTTCCAGGAGACATGATTTACTTTTTGGTTTTGCACCGAGACGGTTCCAGGGAGGATTATTATTGGATGATTTATTATAGTGCACAGAGTCTACTTTCTTGGTCGCGTTATCTGTGCTTCTTAGCTGTGTGTTAGCTTGCTCGTCTCCACTATTCTGAATCAATGGCAAGGTTGTTTCATTTCCACACAGTCCATTTACCTCCACATTTACTTCTAAGCGATGGATTTTTGTCTCCAGTACTGCAATCTTCTGCAGGAGGCTCTAGTAGTCATCTGTGGAGAAGGGAGGCATCTTGCTGCTAGTTAGCCTAGCGCTTAGCACCTTTCCAGGCTATTTAGCTTTAGCTGAGTGCTAGGTTCCCGGACACTGTAAATCAGGCTTCAGCTGTGTGTAGGCCACGCACACGGAGCGCTGAAGATAAAGGACTATAAAAAATATTGCTGTTTCTGTTAAAAAAACTTTAATCCCAGAGATTTATAAGTGTCCAGAAGCTATCGCAGATAGGCTCATATGGGAAAAAAAAGGGGAAAAAGCACGATAAAATCAATAAAATAAGCAAAGCAAGCAGAAAGCAGGTAGAGTAAGCGCCCGCTTTAAGCGTGCATCTGCTTTCCCAGACTCTTCATCTAACCCAGTTATTTAGTCCCACTATGTCACCTTGAAGTCTTGGACATACATTGTGTTTATATGAGCAGTGGAAAAGTACAAACTAGGAACATAGATTATTTAGTAAAATACAGAATGTGAATTCATAATGTCTAATAACAAAGCTAATTTTAACAGTTTCTGCATTAAATCACACAGCAGATGTCCAGCTGTTGATGGCAGCTAACGCAGCTAATGCAGCTAACACAGCTAACACAGCGTAAAGCTTTCAGCATGGTTGCTGCGATGGCTCGCGTGAGTAGTGTTGATGACGTCACGGTTTCGTTCCGGCCATTTATAGTGGCGCGAGTCGATGCGCCAGTAGTTGCAGTTTTCTCGTCACAGAGGTGTCGCTGCTACAAGAAGGTTACCACTAACTACTCTACAAGGAGGAAAGTGGAGAAGAAAACAATACCACTGTAGCACTGTCAGCAATGATGCTGCTGCTTAGAACCTTACCGGCCAAAAGGGGCCAAAGAGAAAGATTATTTACATAATAGCTGATGAGCCTGCAGAAGTTGATATTTCAATAGATGTGTTCTCACCATTATAGTCTGATATAGTACTTAGAATATTGTTATAGGACTTTTAAGTGTATTGTGTTACCCTTTGTTTGTTTGTTGTTTGTTATGAAATAGTGTGCTTCAATGGACACACTTGGGAATTATCGTTACCTTTCAAGATGCAACAATAATAATAACTAGAGAATTTCTGAAGAAATTTATATGGGTGCCGATCTACTGCCCGCCCTATCAACAAACCCTTTAGTTCAGTTAAAGTTGAGAGTCTCCTGTCACATATACACTTTGAATGAGGTCTCTCTGATGTCATATGGCTGAGTTATGAGGCCTCCAAAATAGGGCAGTTTTTGGTATTTTTGTGCCAAAAAAGTGCTTTTATATCGATTGAGGCCCAAAATTTCTAAGACAGGTATGATGAAGACAGTTATGTCATTTTTATCAAGGTCCTGTTTAAAACAGAGCTTTTATGGCATTTTCAAAATGGCCTCGGTAAGTGCTTTTCAATGCATTTTCCCATTGCATTGTGGGTATTTTCAAACTTCCCCTCACTATCAGTTTAAAGGAGAAACGCATATCAGATTTATAACATGAAGCTGTTATAACAGGGCATCCATCTTGGCTCTGCTCTCATAAGCAGTCTTAGAACAGAGCAGGCTCCTAATGCGTTGCTACGGAGATGGAACCAGCTGTCTATGTTAGACAGAGAGCAAACTGACATATGTGCACACACTATGGCTTCTTAAAAATGACTATAATTTTGACTTCAGCCTCGAACAAACGGTCACTGTTGCAAAGTAAAAAATTGTATCCGAATAATTCTTGAACCGTCAGCGCCCCAAGAGACGGCAGTTTTTAAATAATTTTTCACCTGAATTTGAAACCCTTTGGTTCAGTTAAAACCAAGAGTCTCCTGTCACATATAAACTTTGAATGAGGTCTTTGTTATGGTTTATGGCTGAGTTATAAGGCCTCTAAAAAAGGCCATTTTGACACTCGTTGAGCTTGCTGCTAGACTAGTAGCTAACCGAAATTCATGACGGAAACGGAAAAGTAATAGTCCAGCACAGGAGTAATATGTGTGTCTAATGCCTTCGGCATTGGCACCCATAATAATAGATCGGTTTAATATAGCGTTTAATACTCAAAGCCGCTTCGAGTAAATGAAACAACAGCAAATTCCTAACGACATAAATTATTTACAAATAATTGCACAAAGTATTTTACATGACACAACCGTCAGCCGTGAGCCTGTTTTCCAGTTGGTCCATCCGGTTTGCCTTTTCAAGCCGCGGCAGGAAAGGGGGGGGGGGGGCAGGATGAGTACATCCTCCGTCTCCTTCTTCTGAACAGAGAACTGATGAATCTGAAATATCAGTTAATAATTGTCCAAATAAGAATTTGTCATAGTTTAATGTATAACTTTTTTCAGGTTAGAGTTAATTTGACATGAGATTGTTGTGTTGTTACGGTTCAGAAACAGGACTTTTATGATTCTAAGGACTAACTTTGTTTCTTTGCTGCTTCTTTGACCTTTGATCCCCAAAAACGACGCCTATGAAACATCTTTCTCAGATACTCTAGTTTCACCAGTAGATCTTAACACCAGTGTTATATGGAGAACTGCGTGTCCATCAGGGGAACGCTAACAGCTCAATAAAGGGAGTGGACTGGTCATTTGATAATATATGAGGTCCCAACTGGACATGTTCCCTCCACAACCTGACCTCCACTGAGTGGAATGTAATGGATTTATGTACTTTATCCTTAAAATAAGGAGAGTGTGCTTTTTCACTTTATCTTATCTGTCCCAAAGGATCTTGAACTTAAAGGTCCTCTCCCAGACTGTCTTTGTCAAACATACTGTTTTGGCTGATGAACATGAAACAATGATGGGGGCTAATGAATATCTGATGCTACAGGTGCTCGGTGGGATTAACAGATGACGAAGGAGGAACATTGGTAGACATTTGTTTTCTCAACTCAACCACTACAGATGGAAAATGGCTTCTTCAGAAGAGGTGAGACGGTTTCATTATGATATAGTTCCCAAAAATGTATTCTGGTCGATTACATATCGGTCACCTGTGTTAGTGCTACAGACCTCTGAAGAGGGAGAATGTTTAGGTTTCGGAGTTGAGGATGAACCCATGATGCTCTGATATCCCTGTTTCTGATCGGATGATCTTCAGTTATCAATATTTAACAGATTGTTTACCTGCCTTAGTGTTGTAGTGTCCATCAGAGTCCTCCTTATGGCAGATCTGAATGGAGATATGTGCAGTATCCCACTGTGTAACTACAAATTCATTCAGTATTCAGTTTGACTCTGTTACGGGATCAGTTAATAATCTATATAAAGATATTACCAAAGGTATATGAACTCAGGATATTTCCATGTTTGTCTGGTCAATTTCAGTCATATTGTGTCATAGATCTGTTATTACAGAGGTGTTTCTTTCTAATAGCAGTGAGAAGGAGTTGGCTCATGTTATTGAGATGCTAAATAAATATACACTTTGTTCTTCATGTTTTTTTTTTTTTTGTCTCTTCAGGAGTTTAAAAGCCCAAACACAGTGGAACCTAATTCCCTTCAGGATAATGATGAAGATCTGTCAACAACAGCAAACAGAGATAAACCATACAGCTGTGACCAGTGTGGGAAGGCTTTTAATCATAAAAGTGACTTTATAAGACATCAACGTATCCACAGTGGAGTTAAACCTTTCAGTTGTGGACAGTGTGGGAAGGCTTTTACTCAGAAAAGTGCCTTAATAAGACATCAACGTATCCACAGTGGAGTTAAACTTTTCATTTGTGGACAGTGTGGGAAAGGTTTTTCTCATAAAAGTACTTTAATAAGACATCAACATATCCACAGTGGAGTTAAACCTTTCAGTTGTGGACAGTGTGGGAAGGCTTTTGCTCGGAAAAGTGCCTTGATATCACATCAACATATCCACAGTGGAGTTAAACCTTTCATTTGTGGGCAGTGTGGGAAGGCTTTTACTGATAAAAGTGCCTTAATAACACATCAACGTATCCACAGTGGAGTCAAACCTTTCAGTTGTGGACAGTGTGGGAAGGCTTTTACTAATAAAAAAGCCTTAATAAGACATCAACGTATCCACAGTGGATTTAAACCTTTCAGTTGTGGACAGTGTGGGAAGGCTTTTACTAATGAAAGTGCCTTAATAACACATCAACGAATTCACAGTGGAGTTAAACCTTTCAGTTGTGGACAGTGTGGGAAGGCTTTTACTCGTAAAAGTGACTTAATAACACATCAACGTATTCACAGTGGAGTTAAACCTTTCAATTGTGGACAGTGTGGGAAGGCTTTTACTCTGAAAAGTAATTTAATAAGACATCAACGTATCCACAGTGAAGTTAAACCTTTCAGTTGTGGGCAGTGTGGGAAGGCTTTTACTCAGAAAAGAGCCTTAATATCACATCAACATATCCACAGTGGAGTCAAACCTTTCAGTTGTGGACAGTGTGGGAAGGCTTTTACTCATAAAAGTGCCTTAATAACACATTAACGTATCCACAGTGGAGTCAAACCTTTCAGTTGTGGACAGTGTGGGAAGGCTTTTACTCAGAAAAGTGCCTTATTAAGACATCAACGTATCCACAGTGGAGTTAAACCTTTCAGTTGTGGACAGTGTGGGAAGGCTTTTACTGATAAAAGTGCCTTAATAACACATCAACGTATCCACAGTGGATTTAAACCTTTCAGTTGTGAACAGTGTGGGAAGGCTTTTTCTCATAAAAGTGACTTAATAACACATAGACGTATCCACAGTGGAGTTAAACCTTTCAGTTGTGGACAGTGTGGGAAAGGTTTGTCTCACAAAAGTTACTTAATAACACATCAACGTATCCACAGTGGAGTTAAACCTTTCATTTGTGGAGAGTGTGGGAAGGCTTTTACTAATAAAAGTGCCTTAATATCACATCAACGTATCCACAGTGGAGTTAAACCTTTCAGTTGTGGGCAGTGTGGGAAGGCTTTTACTCAGAAAAGAGCCTTAACATCACATCAACGTATCCACAATAGAGTTAAACCTTTCAGTTGTGGACAATGTAGGAAGGCTTTTACTCATAAAAGTGCCTTAATAACACATCAACGTATCCACAGTGGAGTTAAACCTTTCATTTGTGGACAGTGTGGGAAAGGTTTTTCTCATAAAAATACCTTAATCACACATCAACGCATCCACAGTGGAGTTAAACCTTTTGGTTGTGGACAGTGTGGGAAGTCCTTTGGTTACTTCTCTGCCTTAAAAAAACATCAGCTTGTCTGCAATGGACCACAAGCATGCAGTGATTCCCAGTGCGATGAAAATGTAACGACTCCACGTGGCTTTCACCAACAAAGCCACGGCAGAAAGAGACGATCCAAGAAGAATCACTGTGAGGTATGTACATCAAACACTTATTTTCCCATCTCCTGATGAGTTTAGGATTTAACTGAGCAAGTAGGCAAGAGGCTCCCATTGGAGAAGGACAGCGATGTAGGAGTTTTTTAATCCTAACATATTCAGTGAGTTGTTTCTCCTTAAACAGCCATGTCAGAAGTGTTCAATGCCATTTAAATGTTCGATGAAATCAAAACCAAAGGGAATGAACAGTATAAGTAAGGTCATGTTTAAATGTGAAAGGAAGAGCATTATCAGATACTGTGTAGAGAGAATTTAACATGTCGTGACCAAACAGCTGTGTAGTTTGAAAAACCACTAATTAATTTGTTAGGGAGCATAAATAGCCAATCCAAACCATCTACCCATTTTCATCCACTTATCCAAGGTCGGGTCACAGAGCAAACGGGTCCAGGAGTTAACCCCAGCTCCTGTATATTCTGGACCACATCCCACCTCGGTTCCCCTGGGGAAGGGCAGTTCAAAGAATGAAATTCAAGGTGGACCGTTCTTAGAACGATTCTGTCCGAGTGAGGCTACAGTCTTGACTCTGAATGGCCCACTGGCTTCTGTGCCCTCCCCTTTCTCCTGGGCCTCACTTATATGGAAGGTTGTTAAACTTTGTGATCGCTGGACTTCTTGTACTGGAGCGCCTCCTTTTTTCTGCTTATATTGATCTCTTCTTTGATGGACCAGCTCCCACCTGACTGCTGAGGTGGAGCATCAGCTTGCTTTTGTTGCCGTATAAGGCGATACTCGTACCACTCTTTAGTTAATCCACAGTGGAAAGTCATACCAGCAGTGAGCACAATTTCTTGAGTAAGATGTCATGTTGGTATATCCAGGCTTTAAATTTTCTTTGAAGGCCAGAATTTTTGTTGCTTCTGGTTATCCCTCCAGGTCTTGGTTGACATGGTCTCTGCCTGACTACCCACTGAAGGACCACCTTTCCTCAGGATCTTCCACAGATGCACTTATGGTTTAGAACACCTCTTGTACATCTGGTATAGCAGTCCATAGGGTTCTGGCATTGAGCTTGTTCTAACAGTCTTGACCACTGATTGGATTTCCTTTCAGTTAACTCCTTTGATATTAAAGTCTGTGGTTGGTGCAGGTGGACTGATCAGGATGAGGTCTTTCTCCCTAGTTTAGTTTCTGTAGGTGGTGTTGAGATCGTTGTCCATCCCCTATTCTGGTGAGGCGATGTGTCCCCCATGTCACTGACATAGCATCTGTTTGGTAAATCCAAAAGCAGCCCGATTTGTTTTTATTTTTTCCATTGTCCGGTTCTTATGACAGCCTGCTCGTTGGAGGGTCAGGAGTTTATTCCTCAGGATGCCTTGTAGTTCGGATTTCTCATCTTTCCACCTTCCACTTGAGCTATTTCCTCAAAAGCAGTTCTTGTTTCAACTGGAGGATTTGTTCTTGGAATTCTGTCTTTTGATCCCTCCTGTACCAAACCAAACCTTTTTGTGGCAATGCTGACAGTCGTGTTTGTCGTTCCCTGGAGTTTTCTGTCTGCCATGTCCTTCTTGGTAGCTTCCAGAATACCATCCAGCTCATCAAATTTGTTCCCTTCCTTCCCTTTGCCACATGGAAGCCCCTTTAACCATGGCTGGTGTTTTAAAGCACCTGTTGCTTGAGCTTTCAGGGCTTGGGGGTTCTTGCTTTTCTAGCGAGATTACCGGCACGGCTCCTCATGTCACCTTTCCCTGCAATTTAATCTCGGCCTGGTGGATTTCAGGCTTTGGGAGTGTTTGGAGATCTTGCCACAGACATTAAGTTGTTTTGATGTAATTTGTGTGATCGCATGGATTGTTGCCTGCTTATCTGTATTTCGGGGTGCTCAATTTCATCTCCTCTTGGCCTCTCTTTGGGTTAGGTTTCTTTGGGATTTTTTAATTCAGGTTTGCGTCCTCCCACACAAAAGCTGCAGGTTGAGTTGCTGCCCCTTCCAACCCGGATGCATCTTTCAGCTTTCCCTCCAGTTGATCCTGGTTTATTCATGGTCATCAACCATCCTAATGCTGGAATTCCCTGGCGAACAAAGGTTATCATGGTTGTAACGTGCATCTGTTGATACTCTTGTATACATCATCAGTGATAGTACCTTTGGTCATACAGGGTTTTGGGTCTTTCAAGTTAAACCCCATCCTCCAGGACCACCTGTTTCGATGTTTTCGCAAAAAGCATAACGTCCAGTCTAAGACTTTTCTGATGTCTTTAGTAAATCTGAGCTGCTTCCCCAGGTCCACCCGCATGTGCTTGAGTATTCTGCCAGGAGCTGGGATGTTCTCCTGTTCTAATGAATGTTATTTGGTGTGATGATGGTTTGAAGAGTTTCCTGTTGTTGATGGCACTACAAATGGACTCAGTGACCACATCCAGCAACTGTACAGACACAAATCAAGATAATATGTGGTTCTGATGCCTATGCTGACCTCTAATGAGCAACACAGCTCCTAGGTTTAGAACCGACTGACGTTTAAAATCAAGAATCTGTTCTGTATGTTTGCCCCATTCCTGCCCACAAACAAATGCCCCAGGTGTTGAAGGCAGTTGCAGAAGCCGTCACCTTAGCTATTTTCTCAAGCAGACACCGCCCCAGGAAGAATCCCATCCCCTTTTTTAGGGCTGGAGAGAAGCCCCCATCCTGCCCGCAAACAAATGCATGTTGGCTGTCCACAGCTTTAGATTGGCAGCTGAAAGTGGACCTTGGAAAACAGTTAAAGGTTCCTAAACACATCACCCCGACAAGACAAGACAGACAGACTTGCTTTTTCACTCAGACGCCACCAAGCGGGTGATCATGTCGGAGCTAACTGTGACCCCAGGAAGATCACTGATGATGCATTCCAGCGCATCCTAGAGATGTATCTAAATTCCTGGACATCTTTGGACCGTGCTGCTTTCATATCTCGATCTCGACTAAAACACCTCTTCAAACGGTCTCTGTTTGCTTGTTTGGTTTGGTTTAGGATTTCGATGCCAGATTATTGGCACTAACAGAGCAGAAGCACCACAGTTTGTTTTCATTTAGCTAAATCAGTAAAGTAAACACAGCCCAAAGTGCAGAAATCAGGACATTTCCTCAGAAAAATTGTGGAAAGTATTTGTTCTTTGTGCTAAGAAGGAATTTGACTTCATCAGGCATCAAACTGTGATCTGTTTTCTAACTGAATGCTCCCAACTTCTAGTTTTAACCTCCAGATATTAGACTGAAATGAAACTCCTAGCTTTCAGTTTCCTACAACATTGGCAGATTTCTATCTTCTTCTTTGGTGGTATTGGTTGAGTTCAGAGCCGGTGTGTTCATTGTAAAAAGCAGCAGGAAACCCTGACCTTCCCTGTCTTTGTGTCTTTGTTGTTTCAGAAGCAGAGCGGCTCAGATGGACCCAGTTCTGAGCCCTGTGTGCACCGTCCCAGTGGTGAACAGAACTGCTGTCAACAGGGTGGCTCATCATTCACCACTGTAGCGGACCTCAGAAGACACCAAACAATCCAGCGCAGACAGAAATCCTTCAGCTGTGGACACTGTGAGAAAAGCTTCCCATCAGCAGGTCAGCGCACGCTTCATGAGCGTGTTCACACTGAGGAGCAGCTCGGCCGCGACACCAGTCGGTCCGCTGCTCATAAGCCCTCCCACCCTGAATATGAACTGTTCCACTGTTACCGGTGTGCTGCAGTGTTCGTCTCAGCATCTGCTCTGTCTAAACATCAGCAGGATCACCAAGAGCAGGAATAATTCCCAACATGAAATGGCTGCAACGCACTCGCTGCGTCTGACGGACAGAGAGAGCCTCTTCTGGTCCAAACTTCAAACTTTAAAAGCCACAGTTCAGAATTCATTTCCTCTGAAAGTTGTAATGTGCCACAATAACAAGAATCTGTGAGAAAAAATGATTAAAAACTGTTTCTATTAGTATGTGGAAGCAAAGCTGGATGGACAGAAATTGTGTTATTACTGCAGGAAGAAGCATTTCTGACTTCTTCCCAGCAGAACGCTCGTATTACACAATGTATACAGATGCAGTTTGGAGTTCCAGTGAGATGACTGCTATCTCCAGCTCTGACCACTAGGTGTCAGTAGTTCAACAATGTTACCTGAAGGTTTCTCAGCTCACATGGTTACATTTGAAGTGCTGTCTTTGATGGTCTTTGTATTCTTTGGTCTGATGAGGTCCCCGTAAGTCTTGGGGTGCTGCAGTGAGACTGTGATGGTGGACCAGGTAAAAACTCGACTGCATGGATCAGAGCAGAGGTCCACAGATGAGATGGAGCAGAAACCTAAAGAAGTTGACAGGATTTAACATGAAATAACTTCACCAGGATAGTGGCAAAGAGTTTGTTTTCTGTTTTTATTTCTTATTCATTTTGTCATAGTATACTAATTAAATAGTTTTTGCTTTAAATACCCACAGCTGTGCATCATGGGCGTGTGTGCTGGCTGGAAAAAACCTTTTTGTCTTAAAAGTCCAAACAGTCTCACCATGACATTTAGAAACAATATTAATGATAAAAATCTACTGTAAATACATCCATACAATGATAGTAGAAGTTTTTTACTGGATGGCACCATTTTTCAATTTTCTTTTTATTTCATAATCTTTGAATAACTGTCTTTTTATATTCATGAATATTTTAAATTTTACATTATTTCATGTCATTCTTTCCTCCTCTTTGCCATATCTCTTTTCAATGAGTGACTTTTGACCCTCGTAAGGCACCGTCTTGCAGCAAAGATCGTGTATTTGTAGAAGGATGTCTTTATATTGACGGTTCCACCTGGTTCCAACAAGCTTCCGTTCCTCGGATCGTGAAAATAACTCAGAGTGAGACCTCTTCATCACTCAGAAACGCCTGATTCATGAAAACAACATCATCGAGCGTTAAGATTAACTCTCTTAACTTTTCCCATTCATTTTCAATGGGAGTTCTTACACCACGGATGCATTGCACTCTTTGGCCTCTGGGGGATATTTTGGCGCATTTACAGGTAGACTCGTTTGGTTAGCCAATCAGAATAGAGTACGGCAGTTGCTAGCCAGAAAGAGGCAGACCAGACCAATTTGTTACACGGTATTGCTAGTCATAACAGTATTTCATTTCTACAAATGTTATATATGTATGTGTTGTATGTCTGTTATACATCTCTTATTACAAAGTATTAGTTGAGAAACGGCCATAGATAACCGGGTCGCCAGGCTGCTGCTGCCACTAGCACTGTTCATCATCATTCATCATCTGATTAATTACTGAGGTAAGTAAATAACGTCAACAAGTCAAAATGTGTGTTTTATGATGGTATAACTTTACAAAGCTGTCCGGTACATGCAAGTACCGTTTCCATTCGGCGTGTTGTGTGTCAAACTATTATATCAAAGACGACTGTAATGTAGAGGCTATCTTAAAGTTCATCACTAGCTGTGTCTTTGGCTGCCCTAAAACAACTGCATTGAAATGACAATTTATGTGCAGTAGATGATGATTTTAATACATGTGGTACTTTGATCTTGCCGTAGCTTTGGTATACATGAGCATATTTTGTCTGCCTTTGGCTGTAAATATTAGTCGTAAAAGTAGTGTATAAAAGGCGGACATCGTTTGTTGTTATTGTTGTGTGGATCGTCCTTGGTCATATATTCCCACGGTGACGTTACAAGGGCTATGTTTGTTTGTTGTCTCTCTCTTTCTAAACCTACTCCCAGCTCTGTGTTCCCTGTGTTGTTTATTGTCTGTCCATTTTCTAAACCTACAGGTAGGAGTGTGACCTGGCCAGCTCTGTGCTCCCTGTGTTGTTTATTGTCTGTCCATTTCTAAACCTACAGGTAGGAGTGTGACCTGCCCAGCTCTGTGTTCCCTGTGTTGATTCAAATGATGTAACTATTTCCTTTAGGTAAAGGAAACACAGTCTTGGGATCATAAGAATAATAGATACCTACTGTATATCTACAGGTGGATGGTGGGAAGGAGTTGTTAATATGACCCTGTGTGTTGTTAATATGACCCTGATTGTACAAACTTGAATGTCAGTGTTAAAGTGTGTTAAAGTGTGTCGCTGTCTCAGATCACTGGAAGGATGCGTGTTGTATATGCTCTTTGTCTCTTTTTCTTTTTTATGTGTGTGGGTATATGTGAGTTTATGTTTTCTGTAGGTGGCTGATATGAGAACCAAAGCCGAGGCGAGGGGGAGCTATGGAGAGTCAAGGACAAGATGGAGGGCCTGGACGAGCGCACGCACAATGACTTTTGATTAGATATGAAAACTGTGTTAGTATAAACACCTGTTTTGTGGAAGAGTAGTACAGTTCTGATCCTCCAAATTGACAGCCTTTTTGTTGGTGAAGGCAAGATGATCAAACACAGAGCTCTGCATGCTATATTTACTGTAAGACACTAATATATTATTAGGTAAATTCGCTTATTAGATGCCAGAAATGGATGTCACACTCCCAGACTCTCATTCATAAAAGAACACACAGGATTTTCGGCAAAATCATAGAAAGCTTTAAGATAAAGGTAGAATGGAAAAATATAACACTGTCTATTTCTAAAGTGACAGGTTGAGGTATAACCTGTCCAGCTTTGTTCTCCCTGTGTTTGTTGTGTGTTCATTTTTAAACCTACAGGAGGAGGTGTGACCAGAGGTCCGTTTCACGTAGCAGGTTTAGTGAAAACTCTGAGTTTATTAACCCTGAAATGAGTTGAAACCCTGAGTTTTCCGTTTCACAGAGGGAGGTAACTCAACCCCGAGAAAGAGGGGTAGCTCTAGCCTGTTTCACAAAGAGAGGTAACTTAACCTCTCGGTCAGTTACCGGAGTAACAGACTCTCTGAACCTAACCTGGTCGGGACCAGGTTTTATTCAAGAAACCTTGAGTTTCTTTCTGTCTCCGCCCTCTTTCAGCCACACACGCCATTTGATTTCCTCATTCATTCAGTCAGCAGAGCGAGTTCTTCTACTTCTAGAAGTCCATTAGGCACAGTAGGAGGCAACTTTTTTCACGAACATGTCCTTTTGACAACGATCCCGTGGATGAAGGTGCAGCATTACTGCACAGAGAAATAAATATTCGTCGGAGATGGTTATCAGGCCGCGCACAGATTTTTGCATTTAAAGACAATTATCTTTTTGAGCGGGACCATCAGAATGTGTTGGGACAAAAGAAAGAAAAGACATAAAAGACAAATATTTGTATGAATAGGCTTAAAAAAGACATATATAGGTCTATTATATTTTATAAAGACACTCGTGTCTTGGGGGTGGACTCCCTCAGCCACTGGCCTTCCGTTAGAGGTGGCGGTGCTGGGCACCACCCGTTTTACGGGCATCTGCCTTCTTTCTGTTGGCTCAGTAGAAGTCTGTGTTAGTTTAAATAGGATTAATTATTTAACAGAACATGATATAGATGGTGACTAAATTGTCCTTCTAAGTGACTGTGAGTGTGTATGGTTGTTTGTCTCGTTTGTCTCTATGTGGCCCTGTGATGGACTGGCGGCCTGTCCAGGGTGTACCCCGCCTCTTGCCCATTGACCGCTGGGATAGGCTCCAGCCCCCCCGCGACCCGAATGACGGATTCAGCGGTGTATAGATAATGGATGAATGGATGGTATAGATGAGAAGACATAGTTTATGTGTGTGAAAACAGCATTATGTTGGGAATAAAATAACTGCACAGTCAAATAGCCACTTAATATTTATTTTACAGTGTAAAACATGATCAAAATGAGGTACCTCCATGCCGAGGTCTCACCTGTTTGAACAATGTTTTTATATTTCATCTTAAACTGCTGCCAAGTGCGCTTCTCCCCCGCGGGATTGCACCTAAATGAAATAAATGAATGGGCTACCATTCAAGCAGTTTCCCTGTAATATTATTGTGATTGCAAAGGACTACATTTAAACTTACACTTTTGCTGCTGCAGCGGTGTTGCACTTATTTCTAAAAACGTATTGAAACTCGCCGTATGAGCGCATTAAGATTTCCAATTCGAGGTTGGTGAAAAACGTAGCCCCTCCTCTTCCCCGTTGCCAAGGTGACTCGTCAAATCGGGGCTCCATTGATGCTGGCTTTTTAAAGTTGTGGTGCACGCGCTAAACTCAAGGTGAACTTACTCAGAGTTGATTAACCTCACTCAAATCAGCGTATGTGGAACCGAAAACTCAGGGTTTTCTTTCTCAGAGTAGATCAACTCAGAGATCAGCAATAGACTCAGAGTTGGTTGAACCTGCTACGTGAAACGGACCCCTGGCCAGCTTTGTTCTCCCTGTGTTTGTTGTGTGTTCATCTTTAAACCTACAGGAGGAGGTGTGACCTGGCCAGCTCTGTGCTCCCTGCGTTGCTGCTTGCACCACATCTTTGCATTAGTGATATACAGTACACTGTCACATTACTGATTTGTCTTTTATTCTTTAAATAAACATGTACTGGTTCATTTGCACAACTGTGTGTGGTCTCCTTCATGTTGATACTCCTACGAGCCAAGTGGTTTTGTAAAAGGGAAAAAAAACAAGTATAGATAGGAATGAACAAATGAAAAAATAAATCAAGCACCGTCTCAATAAATGAAGCCCAAAAGGGTTCTTGACCCTCATAACATGAATATGACAGTGGGTACAACCATGTAAGTGGCAGTTGCAATAAAACAGTGATTTTCCAACACCTTCCTCTATTATTTTCTTTATTTCAGAGTGCTCCTGACGGGATTCGAACCTGCAGGGTTATGAACGACATAATGACATTAATTATATGCAGGACTGAAAAAAATGAGGGAACCAGGATTTGGCACTGTGAGTAGCGTAAAGCAACGACATTTCTGCTGTGTTTTCCAATGACATGACTAGAATGTCAATTTAATCTAGCCCTGTGACAAATTCAATAGGACGTTGGTTTGTAACGAGTCATCCTATGCGCACCACTTGATGTGAAATAACACTTTACAGCCAGCAGATTTACTACTTCTCTTTAGAGAAGGGCTCGCTTAACTCTTTCCAGCAGCTCTAGGACCATTGTGGCTTTTAAAAACTAAAAGAATGATCAAGTTTTTCTGCTACTTTGATGTGTAACACGGTGCTTAATAACATTTTGAGCAGCAAAGACAAATACTATTTGTCATTAAATGACATGGGCATCCACGAATGATACGGAAAAAGAGAAATTTCATGGTCTATTGTCGGACAAAATGTTTTTGTCCCCGGACTTGGACCATTTGGTGATCTGGCAGGTGCTGGCCGTCCATCCGTCCGTCCATCTTGGATCGAGTTTGAGGGAGGCCCGTTTTTTGTGTCGTACGGCGCTGTGGAATCTAATCTTCCCCACTTGCTTCGTAGAGGAGGAACTTAGAATGCACATGAGAAAACAGACCATCACTTTAACTGAAGAGTCATAGCAAAAAATGCTTCCTTGGTTGAAGTGTTGCTAGAGTGCATTAGCTTTAGACTGTGTTTTCCCTACAAGCCAGCCATTGTCTGAACAGAGGTAGAGATAGCAAGGTACATTTGAAAGCTGATTATTCAAGGAGCAGAGACTGCATTGGCCGGGAATCGAACCCCGGTCAACTGCTTGGCAAGCAGCTATTCTCTCCACTATACCACCAATGCCCTGACAGATCTTTATTTAGTCATCTATCAACTGTTTTTCTTGCTGGGCTATGACACACTCACTCTTACTCAGGAATCTTTCTATTTCTCCCTGAAATAAGAGAGAAGTCTAAAGCGTGAAACTTGTGCTTGCTTGGATTCATTCTCCAGATGCGCACAATTGCTTTCATCTAAGGCTAAAATGTTCACAACTTCAGTACAATGCACTATGCCAATTAATTTGCCAGTTAGGAATGAGTTTACCACAGTCTTGCAACCTGTACCGTGTGCACTGCTTTCGGGTCCCTGACGGTCTAGTGGCTAGGATTAGGTGCTCTCACCGCCGCGGCCCGGGTTCGATTCCCGGTCAGGGAATGAGGGAACCAGGTTTTGGCACTGTGAGTAGCGTAAACCAAAGACATTTCTTCTGTTGTTTTCCAATGACATGACAAGAATGTCAATTTAATCGAGCCCTGTCACAAATTCAATAGGACGTTGGTTTGTAAGGAGTCATCCTATGCGCACCACTTGATTTGAAATAACACTTTACAGCCAGCAGATTTACTACTTCTCTTTAGAGAAGGGCTTGCTTAATTCTTTCCAGCAGCTCTAGGACCATTGTGGCTTTTAAAAACTAAAAGAATGATCAAGTTTTTCTGATACATTGATATGTAACACGGTGCTTAAAAACATTTTGAGCAGCAAAGACAAATGCTATTTGTCATTAAATGACATGGGCATCCACGAATGATACGGAAAAAGAGAAATTTCATGGTCTATTGTCGGACAAAATGTTTTTGTCTGCGGACTTGGACCATTTGGTGATCTGGCAGGTGCTGGCCGTCCATCCGTCCGTCCGTCTTGGATCGAGTTTGAGGGAGGCCCGTTTTTTGTGTCGTACGGCGCTGTGGAATCTAATCTTCCCCACTTGCTTTGTAGAGGAGGAACTTAGAATGCACATGAGAAAACAGACCATCACTTTAACTGAAGAGTCATAGCAAAAAATGCTTCCTTGGTTGAAGTGTTGCTAGAGTGCATTAGACTGTGTTTTCCCTACAAGCCAGCCATTGTCTGAACAGAGGTAGAGGTAGCAACGTACATTTGAAAGCTAATTATACAAGGGGAAGAGTATGCATTGGCTGGGAATCGAACCCAGCTTGGCAAGCAGCTATTCTCTCCACTATACCACCGATGCCCTGACAGACCCTTATTTAGTCATCTATCAACTGTTTTTCTTGCAGGGCTATGACACACTCACTCTTACTCAGGAATCTTTCTATTTCTCCCTGAAATAAGAGAGAAGTCTAAAGCGTGAAACTTGTGCTTGCTTGGATTCATTTTCCAGATGCGCACAATTGCTTTCATCTAAGGCTAAAATGTTCACAACTTCAGTACAATGCACTATGCCAATTAATTTGCCAGTTAGGAATGAGTTTACCACAGTCTTGCAACCTGTACCGTGTGCACTGCTTTCGGGTCCCTGATGGTCTAGCGGCTAGGATTCGGCGCTCTCTCAGCCGCGGCGGGGGTTCAATTCCCGGTCAGGGAATGAGGGAACCAGGTTTTGGCACTGTGTGTAGCGTAAACCAAAGACATTTCTGCTGTTGTTTTCCAATGACATGAATAGAATGTCAATTTAATCGAGCCCTGTCACAAATTCAATAGGACGTTGGTTTGTAAGGAGTCATCCTTTGCGCACCACTTGATTTGAAATAACGCTTCACAGCCAGCAGATTTACTACTTCTCTTTAGAGAAGGGCTCGCTTAACTCTTTCCAGCAGCTCTAGGACCATTGTGGCTTTTAAAAACTAAAAGAATGATCAAGTTTTTCTGATACTTTGATGTGTAACACGGTGCTTAATAACATCTTGAGCAGCAAAGAGAAATGCCATTTGTCATTAAATGACATGGGCATCCACGAATGATACGGAAAAAGAGAAATTTCATGGTCTATTGTCGGACAAAATGTTTTTGTCCACGGACTTGGACCATTTGGTGATCTGGCAGGTGCTGGCCGTACATCCGTCCGTCCGTCTTGGATTGAGTTTGAGGGAGGCCCGTTTTTTGTGTCGTACGGCGCTGTGGAATCTAATCTTCCCCACTTGCTTTGTAGAGGAGGAACTTAGAATGCACATGAGAAAACAGACCATCACTTTAACTGAAGAGTCATAACAAAAAATGCTTCCTTGGTTGAAGAGTTGCTAGAGTGCATTAGCTTGAGACTGTGTTTTCCCTACAAGCCACCCATTGTCTGAACAGAGGTAGAGGTAGCAAGGTACATTTGAAAGCTAATTATACAAGGAGCAGAGAATGCATTGGCTGGGAATCGAACCCCGGTCAACTGCTTGGCAAGCAGCTATTCTCTCCACTATACCACCAATGCCCTGACAGACCCTTATTTAGTCATCTATCAACTGTTTTTCTTGCTGGGCTATGACACACTCACTCTTACTCAGGAATCTTTCTATTTCTCCCTGAAATAAGAGAGAAGTCTAAAGCGTGAAACTTATGCTTGCTTGGATTCATTCTCCAGATGCGCACAATTGCTTTCATCTAAGGCTAAAATGTTCACAACTTCAGTACAATGCACTATGCCAATTAATTTGCCAGTGAGGAAGAGTTTACCACAGTCTTGCAACCTGTACCGTGTGCACTGCTTTCGGGTCCCTGATGGTCTAGTGGCTAGGATTAGGCGCTTTCACTGCCGCGGCCCGGGTTCGATTCCCGGTCAGGGAATGAGGGAACTAGGTTTTGGCACTGTTAGTAGCGTAAACCAAAGACATTTCTGCTTTTGTTTTCCAATGACATGACTAGAATGTCAATTTAATCTAGCCCTGTGACAAATTCAATAGGACGTTGGTTTGTAAGGAGTCATCCTATGCGCACCACTTGATTTGAAATAACACTTTACAGCCAGCAGATTTACTACTTCTCTTTAGAGAAGGGCTCGCTTAACTCTTTCCAGCAGCTCTAGGACCATTGTGGCTTTTAAAAACTAAAAGAATGATCAAGTTTTTCTGATACTTTGATGTGTAACACGGTGCTTAATAACATTTTGAGCAGCAAAGACAAATGCTATTTGTCATTAAATGACATGAGCATCCACAAATGATACGGAAAAAGAGAAATTTCATGGTCTATTGTCGGACAAAATGTTTTTGTCCGCGGACTTGGAGCATTTGGCGATCTGGCATGGGGGAAATTTTGGGTAAAAAAAATGTATATAAATATGAACGAATTTAGAAATGTATATATAATTAATATAAATATAAAAAAATCTTTCCTTACGCATTATACACGCTCCTTGGCAAAATATTTCTCCAAGGGTGACAACAATATTACTGGGCATGTATTGTTGTAATGTTTTAAATACTTGAACGCAGTTTTTCTAGAGAAGATAATTGCTTTGTATTTGGGAGTATCGTCCATTGACTCTTTTGGGCTTTCACATGCGCGAGCATACAAACAACAGGTAAGTGACATGCTGTTTATAAAGTTGTTTTGTAACGTCCCCATACCAGTAATGTGAGAACCATGCATATGGTTTTGATGGTAAGGCTTGTGACTTTATTGTCGGATCGTTTATAAAGTGGTGTGACGTTTCTGCAGTGTGCAAGTTGTTGTTTTACATGGAAGGGTTAGCACTTGCCCCTTAGCCACCACGTATTAGCCTCGCATGACAGGCTGCGCAAACAGCGCAATATCCGCACAGGGAGCGCAGATTTGCACCTGTCTGTGTCCTACTATCAGTATTTGACAACCTCTAGCAATGGAAACGCGCTTCTAATGCCCCGGAGTTCCCCTTTAAGTGCAGTGTAATGCATGACTCAACCTGGAGGCTCCTCTGTCTTTTGTCAAAATTGCACAAGCAAAGTTAAAAAAGAACCTTTTTGTCATATTGCTATGAAAGTCACACACAAAACAAAAAAATTTCAAAAAGCCTGAGGGACCTAATGAGGGAACCTGGGAAAAAATTGACATCAAACCTCTTTCTTTAACAAGTCAGACCAGGAAGTTATTGACTACTTGTTGTGTGCTACTTTACTTGTTACCTACTCAGCAGATATCAACCTTATGACAAACATAAAGAAATCGAACACACACTCTGATGATGGGGTGAGAGGTGGTAATGATCGAGGCCACGCCCACAGACAGCTACAGCAAGTCTCTGTGGCGCAATCGGCCAGCGGGTTCGGCTGTTAACTGAAAGGTTGGTGGTTCGAGCCCACCCAGGGGCGAGTGTGTGCACCAACAAATCTACCGGAGAGCTATAGGTTGTAGGTTGGGTAGCAAATCAAAAGATGTACTGGTTAATACCATGGCTCTTTTACGCTAGTCGTCCATTGTTCCGTCAACGCAAGCCGTATCCAACGCATTCAGTTAATTTTCAATGAAATCCGGCCGATCGTTGTCGCCGTGCTCGCAAAGCATGCTGGGATTCTGACACAGCGAGCTGGGGACCTGCGGCACGTCAAAAAGTTGGGCTCGCTCGAAGTTTATGCAAATTTGCCACGGCAGACGTAGTGCGTTACCCAATGACAGTAGATCATGTATTTTTTTTCCCTTTGTTTATTCACCACTGAACATTTCGGGTATTGCTCATGTCATTGCTATTGCGGGCAAAATGAACAGCAGCAGTGGCCAGAATGGCTGTGCTAAAACGATTGTAGGCGAATAAACACACCTAAAACATCAGGCAATTGTGAGCATCTCCACTTTTGCAGTAAAGTAATGACCATCAAGGAATAGAGGTTCAATCCAGTGCATCAAATTCTTTCATGGGCAGAGGTGGAGTAGTGGATTAAACGTTATCAATAATTGTGATAGGCATTCATTTCAACAAAAGAACCAAATCACACCCATGGCCATGTTTTCACAACATGTCTTGTTCATGTTTCATTTTCAAATCAGAGAAAAGGTGCAGGGACAGGAGATGCAGCGAGAAGGAGATCTCCTGTGTCGCATCAGCAGCACAATAGCAACTCTCCTCGCTCGCAGATCCACATCCATGGTGCAATATGAAATAATGTTCCATTGCTGACGATTTATACACATTAATTTCCCCCCGAAACTCCGAAACTTCGGTTGATTAAAATCACAAGTTATTTACTTTACCCCGGAGCCGTTCTACCGTATGTTCTATCTACAACTTCGTATACACGCCCACTGTAGTAGCAACACGGCGACACTAGGCATCCAATCCGGCGAGTTAAGTTGACGTGACGGAACAATGGACGACTAGCGTTAGAGATGCCTTGCAATCAGATATTTGTCGCCTTTCAGTTTCTGCTTCCTTTATTATCTACTTAAACTTGTCATGTCAGACACATTTTTCTTCGGTTTTGCCGTTCTCGCCCCCCATAGATGTCACAGGGGGCTGCAGATTAGAAGATCTTATATCCTACCATCCACTTATTTGATTGCCATGCAATCCATGTGAGCTGGGCAAGTGGGCATCACATACCTTTAGCAAAGTCTGCAGGACCAATGAATGGGTGTGTGAAAGTGAGCCTAGGCTGACAATACATGCATATTTATATTTTGCAGGCCTCGTTGGCGCAGTAGGCAGTGCGTCAGTCTCATAATCTGAAGGTCGTGAGTTCGACCCTCACACGGGGCAATCTTTTTGATGTGGTGTTTATAGCACTTCACCTCAGTTACAGCTGGAAATTTGCTGGGCACAAGTGGCTCCGATTATTCTCTGTTGGGGCTGCAGAAAGCCCACTCGGAAGCTCACTCACTACAAGGTGTGGAAAGTGTCAAACGCAACTTATGGGCATTCGAACCATCTCTCTTTTAGAAAAGCAAGTTGCACCCTGGCCAAGACCCATGACAAAGGATAGGAAGTTCATCACGCTAACATAATAGAATACGCTGTGTGACAAAAGCACCTTTGCAGACTCTCCTTCTCTTGACATAGACTGACATGGGACAATTCAGTCAAGTTTATCCCACGTGAGACTACCTCTTTTGCAACTTTCCATAAACTTTCAAAATGAGAATGAAAGCCAGATAAAGAAACTTGTGAGTTGATTGTTTAACCTCTAGTCCAGACAACAGGTCTTTTGAACAAGTAGCTACGTGCTCAACAAGCCATGTCATCACATATTTTAGCAAAGTCTGCAGGACCAATGAATGGGTGTGGGAAAGTGAGCCTAGGCTGACAATACATGCATATTTATGATTTGCAGGCCTCGTTGGCGCAGTAGGCAGCGCGTCAGTCTCATTATCTGAAGGTCGTGAGTTCGACCCTCACACGGGGCAGGTGTTTTGATGTGTTTATAGCACTTCACCTCAGTTACAGCTGGAAACTTGCTGGGCACAGGTGGCTCCGATTGCTCTCTGTTGGAGCTGCAGAAAGCCCACTCGGAAGCTCAGTCACTCCAAAGTGTGGAAGGTGTCAAACACAAGTTATGGGGTTTCGAACCATCTCTCTTTTTTAAAAGCATTGCAATCAGATCTTTCTCGCCTTGTGTCAAACCCAAGTTATGGGGATTCGAACCATCGCTCTTTTAGAGATGCCTTGCAATCAGATATTTGTCGCCTTTCAGTTTCTCCTTCCTTTATTATCTACTTAAACTTGTCATGTCAGACACATTTTTCTTCGGTTTTGCCGTTCTCGCCCCCCATAGGTGTCACAGGGGGCTACAGATTAGAATATCTTATTTCCTACCATCCACTTATTTGATTGCCATGCAATCCATGTGAGCTGGGCAAGTGGCTATCACATACCTTTAGCAAAGTCTGCAGGACCAATGAATGGGTGTGGGAAAGTGAGCCTAGGCTGACAATACATGCATGTTTATGATTTTTAAGCCTCGTTGGCGCTACCTCGCTCACGTTAGCCTGCATCTCCCCTCCAATAGGCTTCGCACTTCTCCATTCTCACATTGAACGGTTTAGCCAATGTCGCACCGACTCACAATGAACCGAGCCTATCAACGCCCGAGCTCACAATGGAACTCGGCCAATCAAGGTGAAGCCCTAACTTGGAGTTAACCTCCCTTCCCCTCCCGCTCCCCCTCCTCCAACAAAACCAACAAAAAAACAAATTTAAGATTTTGTTTTCGTTAGGTTAGAGGATTATAAAAGTTAGCCGTTACAGAAGAGGGATTTTTCATCGAGCCGTTGTCTCTGCCGACTTAAAAAAACAGTCTTACAGTAAGTATCAAGTTATATTGTTTCTTATATATCCCTCCATTCAAACAAACGTCCTATTACAGTTTTTCTCTATTGGTTTGGCTCATTTCTTGAAACAGAAATTACATTCTCAAAACTCTAAGATCATTTGGCATAACACTCTTATAGTTCAGCACAACACCATAGCTAACCTGCAAAAGCACATATCTCTCCCAAAACTGTTCACCCATGCTTCAGACCTAATTTCTTTCCCATGAAAAGAGTCAGTGCCACCCAAATTGCAAAGATCTTTCTCAGTTGCCGAGGCTCATTTCTTGAAACAGACCGGACGTTTTAAACACTCTTTAGTACTTTTTGCAAAACTAAACTGAATGGTTAAGCAAAACACCATGGTTCACTAGCAAAAGCTCATATCTCCCCCTAAACAGTTCAGCCATGTGTCAAAATGAAGTTTCTTTCTCATTCAAATAGTCAGTGCCCCAAAATGCATTGTCCTTTTCGCATTGTGTGAGCACTACAAGTCAAACTGTTTAGATGTTTTGTCACTATGGCATAGGACTACCTAACAGAATACAATAGTGTATAAAACTGAAGGAAAAAAGTTTCACAGTAAGAGTAGCCTCAAAGCACACACAATACACTCATACCAACCATTTTTATTCACACAAATACTGTGAAGTACGTAACTTCCATACAGTATAGTATTGTAGAAGGAAAAGAAAAATATACATAGCACACATATACTGTAATATAAACACAAACAAAGAAAACAAGCAAAATTATGTGGCTATGAATGATGACATGATCTATAATTGTCGCCCGAATTTCATCTGGGACGGCACGGTGTCTTCGTGCTCCTCGGCCTCTTCCCCCTATTCCACCACTGCGCATCCTCACTCCTCCTTTTCTTCTTCTTCTTCTTCTGCTGGTGAGAGGAGTGTGAGCGGAAGAGCTGAGAGAAAGGCTAAGTGTAAAGGTGGTTTTTCTACCCTTTATTCGCTATCCTTGTTTTCTCTGTTAAATGTTTCATTAGTTGTGTTAGTTCTGTGTACTTTGTGTAGTCTTATGAGGTTAATTTCGAGGTATTTTTCGCATTTGTTTGGTGCGCTTCCCGGCCGCAATGGCGTCTGGCGGCTTCTCCATGCTGTCCCGGAAGCGCGGCATCAGAGTCGGTGCCGGCTCTCCGTGCAGCGTGGAGGAAGTGGCGCTGGCCGTGGGGCAGGTTATCGGGCACGGTTCGGTAAAGTCCGCTGCCCGCATGAACAGTGCGGTGGTTTTATTTCTAGCGAAGGTGGAGCAGGTGCACAGCCTGGTGGAGGCGGGCATCACCAGGGGCGCCGCCAGGCGGGGAAAGGTGATAACGTTTCTAAGGGCCCAGCGGCCTGGGGGGCCCTAAGAGGTAGTGATAGTATAATATTAATATTGTTGCCCATTCTTAGAATTTTCTAATGAATTACAACATTTTTAATGGAAAATAAACTAATCAAACACAGTTTTCGATTTCAATAACTTTTCTTTAGTTCTTTGGCATATTGACATTTACTCGGCCCTCCCCCTCTTGCAAAATGGTGCGGTCCAGTTCTGATCGAATTGTAGTTGAACGCATCCGAAATGCAGGCAGGTGTATGGAGCGGCTGTCTGAAACACATGATGGACGGTGAGCTGACTGAAATAATCTAGAATGAAGTCGGGTTATCAGAAGCGGAAGGAAAGACGGGAGAAAGACGAGAGGGCCAGTAGAGGCAGGCAACTGATCACTCAGTTTTTCTCAAAGAAAGGTAAGTTCACTCACTGACTTTGAGCTTTCAAACACTAGATGTTAGCGAATGGTAGGCTAACATATTAATATACATCTAACTTGGATGTATAACTGAAACCTGCATGCTTTAACCTTTTCCTGTATTAACTTATCTTGCATTCATCACTGATACAGAGCCAGGCTCCACATCAGACAATGTTGCAGCGGCCAGTGACACCACCACTGCTGAAGTGCAGGAGGACAGGAGGAGGACCAGCAGTGAAGATGGTGAGAAAGTAGCAAAGAGTACCATGTCACTTTCAAATTGATTCACAATAAGATGTTTCCCTTCTTTTAAGGGTTACACTTTTACAGCTAAGTATGGAGTCAATTTGATTGCATGCATAACTGTAACTTGCATGCATTTAACTTTTCTATGCATTAACGTCCGTGCATCACTAACCTGCATGCTTTAACTAAACTCCATTTGAATCCATGATACAGAACCAAGCCCCTCATCAGGCCATGGTGACGACAACAGGGCCAGTGCCAGCAGTGCAGATGACAGCGCAGCACAGAGTAAGGAGCAAGAGCAGGAGGGGGCAGGGTTAATGGACATTTGCCAGTCTGAAAGTGAGGATCTACTTTCAAATGATCCAGGGTTGTGGCCAGTAAAGCTCATGGACAGTGACATAACTGGTATTGTCAGGAAATTGGCTACTACAGAGTCAAAGCAATTCTGAAGGGAAATCTTTTCCAGAGTACTTGAGGTACACAAAGGCAGCAAATGGCAGGGAAAGAATGTTTTTTATTCATATTGTGCATTTCAGGAGGTTTGTGATCATTCAAAGAGGCACCACTGAGGACGCTGTGATGGTGGTAACAGGGCTGAACTTTGACTTTAAGTGCTGGATCAAACTTCTGTTGATTATTAAAACTGCGACGTCCAACGTGGGGCTCGAACCCACGACCCTGAGATTAAGAGTCTCATGCTCTACCGACTGAGCTAGCCGGGCTATTCACATGTTATAAAACATGCCTTCCGAAAAAAAAAGAAGAGATAAAACAAGCCAAAGTCAACTTTCAGAGATTTCGAATGACATCGGAACACATTCCTCCCTTTTCAACCTCTACCTACTCCACTCGACTGGATCCCACTCAGCTGTTAGGGTTTTCCAAGAGGTAATACCACCTGGCACAAGGTGGAACATCTTTAGCACCTACTCGGTCGGGGTCGAGTTGAGTCCAGCCGAAAATGTGACATTTGCAGACTGCAGGCAACTGATTGGCCAGGGAGTGATGTCACTGGATGAGTCATGAAAGCCACTCCTTAACAAGAACCCGGCAACAGCAACAGTTGGATTTGATGTATTCTGTGATCATCAACGAGGTGGATTACTAGACGCAAAGACACAGACCAAGTAGCATGTATACCTTCACCTTGATGTCCTAAATTGTTGTGTCATGTTTTGTCCAATAAAAGTGACATCACAGGACTTTTGGACCTCCTTGCTATAACGACCCCACCCACATTGAGGTGGTTGTGAGTAAGTACGAGTGGAAAAGAGCTTAATGTAGCAGGAGAACTGCCTCATCGCACATCAGAATTGTGTATGTTGATGGGAGGAACTGAAGGCCCGTCTTCAGAGATAAATTCCCTTTTTCACCATGGCCTGACATGGCTTTCTTCACGGTCTTCTAATAAGAAAGTAAGATTTAAGCAATAAATTAGTGTCAGGTGTGGGATTTGAACCCACGCCTCCTTTTGGAGACCAGAAGTCACTGTCCCAAGGAAGGAAAGAAGCCTTGAGTCTGGCGCCTTAGACCGCTCAGCCATCTTGACACCATTACTTCCCTGCCTGTGTAAAATATGACAAACGTGAACCAAAATGCAAAACGCTACTCCACTTGACTATATTCGACTCGGGTTTTAGGGTTTTTCATGAGGTAGTAACAGCTGGTAGCAGCTACATTTTTAGCACCTACACGGCAGGGATTCGAGTTGACTCCAGCCGAAAATGTGACGTCTACAGACTGCAGGCCACTGATTGGCCAGGGAGTGATGTCACTGGATGAGTAATGAAAGCCAGAGAGGGCCAGAGGCCATGGGTCGTTATTCAGATTTTCCTTCTTTTGTTTTAAAGTGAATGATCATACTTGAGCAAACGGGGAATACAGAAATGACATGAGCCCAAAGAAAGGTCAAAGTAATGCTCTTGCACAAGTTTGAATGTTTTTTATTCATATTGTGCATTTCAGGAGGTTTGTGATCATTCAAAGAGGCACCACTGAGGACGCTGTGATGGTGGTAACAGAGCTGAACTTTGACTTTAAGTGCTGGATCAAACATCTGTTGGCCGTACCTCCTCACGCCATATCCTGATCCAGGAACAAGGGCATGTGCACATGCACATGCACATGCACATGCACATGCACATGCACATGCACATGCACATGCACATGCACATGCACATGCACATGCACATGCACATGCACATGCACATGCTAAAACAAGGGCACGGATAGAAATGACCTTTGGCCAAATTAAATACAGGTTCATTGCTTAAAATTCTCAAGCACCATAGCTGACTTCTGACAGAGCCATCTTAAATTAATAGTATACTTCATATTTTATACATTTTGTCTTGTGGACAACTTTTCAGGCTGAAGTCTGAGTCCCTGCAGGTTCTAGTGCCTGAAAGGACTCAGTTTCTCCTGACACAGTGAGGGACCTGTACAGGGACACATATTTCCTTTGATCCTTATTGTTGTGACTTTTGAGTTAGAACTTCTTTTCATAATTTAGCATTGACACAGTAGCAGTTTAAGTCAGAGCAAGTGTAAGAAGGCTAAATGGACAGAGATGATTTATAACTTTCCACACGTTTAGCTCATTGCACCCCACTGTGAATATAAATGTAAAAAACACATTTCTAACACTTTGCATGAATCGTACAATAATGACAAGTTTGAGTTCAAGTTGTGTTGAATTGTTTAATTATTATTACATGTTTCTCAAGCTGTGGAGAGAAAACAGAATTAAATACAGTTCACAACACGAAATTCTCCTTTATCTGAATTTATACTAACATCCCTCTCCAGTTTCTTGATCTCTTTTATTTTCAGTTTCTTCCATATCTAGTTTGCTGCTCTCTTTATTGGACAAACACATTTCTTCAAAGGCTACTTACCACTCTGAAATATTTTCCTGTACTTTACCTTCACTTGCTGCCAGGTACGCTTTTGGCTGTTAAGATAGCTCCTGTTGAGATGTAACAGTGAAAAAATAATATGTGGGTCACACACTCACGACAATATAGTCACAAAGTATGATGATGCGTGTCGATTATTGAGTTATTAATAAAGTGAGCAGGGCCAGTATATTTGTGCTGTACATCTCATACAGAGACAATTCAACATGCTTTATGTAAACACATTATAACACAAAGAGGAGAGCATAAATACATGAGTACAGTAAAATAAATGTCTAACAATTGAAACTTTCAGAACTTAGGCGTTTAGTCTGTCTGCAGTTGTTAGTCATGCCGTTTCTTCGCTTTTTTGATCGCAGCTGTATTACCATTTCTGGTGATGACACTTTTAAAATCCTCATACAGCTCCATCAGCATTATTTATTCAGCTGCCGAAAAAATTAGAGCTGTTGTCTTGCTCTCCTTTTCTGCCATCTCCATTTTTCCACCATCCACTCATCAGGGCTTCTTACATTCCTCGTGCACTCACACTTAGCCAGGCTGTGTAAGCCTCGCTTGGATTAGCCTCGCTGAGATGCAGCTGAAATGTCTTTGTGGAGCAACTTGAGGCTTAATTGGGAGATGGTGCTAGTTCAAGCGACAATTTCTGGCTATAGCCTGGCTTTCTTTAGCTACTTTCGAGGAATACCCCCTTGGTTGTTGACCAGTGGATTTGTTGGTATACACACTCGTCCCTGGGTGGGCTTGAACCACAAACCTTTCTGTTAACAGCCGAACGCGCTGGCCGATTGCGCCACAGAGACTTGCTGTAGTTGTCAGTGGGCGTGGCCTCGATCATTACCACCTCTCATCCCTTCATTAGAGTATGTGTTCGATTTCTTTATGTTTTTCATAAGGTTGATATCTGCTGTGTAGGTAACAAGTAAAGTAGCACACAACAAGTAGTCAATAACTTCCTGGTCTGACTTGTTAAAGAAAGAGATTTAATGTCAAATTTTTTCCCAAGTGCCCTCATTTGGTCTCTCAGCCTTTTTGAATTTGTTCTTGTTTGTGTGTGACTTTCATGGCAATATGACAAAAAGGTTGTTTTTTCACTTTGCATGTGCAATTTTGACAAAAGACAGAGGAGCCTCCAGGTTGAGTCATGAATTACAATGCACTTAACAGGTCACCCTTGGAGAAATATTTTGCCAAGGAGCGTGTATAATGCGTAAGGAGAGCGTTTTGGCAGCAGAATGTTTACTTTAACTCACATAATACGCATAAGTCAGAACGTCCCTGGGTGGGCTTGAACCACCAACCTTTCGGTTAACAGCCGAACGCGCTAACCTATTGCGCCACAGAGACTCTGCCTGGCTTTTGTTGGCAATGGGTGTGGCTTCGAACTTGACTGCCCCCTCATGGCAGTAGATGCAAGCGTTCTGTATTTTTACGTGATGAGACTCGAGTGAACTGCTGCTGATCTATGTCAAACTTGAACCGAAAAGTAGGAGGTGCTATACAGCAAGATTACCAGTTACAATACAATTGTAATGTCTCTCATCAAACAGCTCAGCATGCTTTGGCACCTTAACTCTTGTCAACCAAATGACTTAAAGGATAACTTGTGAGTTCAGTGGGACAAGTCACCCATTACAGCTATCGATTTGCTACCAAACCTACAACTGGTTGCTGACCGGTAGATTTGTTGGTACACAAACTCTTCCCTGGGTGGGCTCGAACCTCCAACCTTTCGGTTAACAGCCGAACGCGCTGGCCGATTGCGCCACAGAGACTTGCTGTAGTTGTCTGTGGGCGTGGCCTCAATCATTACCACCTCTCATCCCTTCATTAGAGTATGTGTTCGATTTATTTATGTTTGTCATAAGGTTGATATCTGCTGTGTAGGTAACAAGTAAAGTAGCACACAACAAGTAGTCAATAACTTCCTGCTCTGACTTGTTAAAGCTGCGGTCTGCAACTTTTTTTTAGTCATATTAGCTTGAACTGTCATCGGATTCTGGAAGTAGAATATTAAATAGTCTGTTTAGGAAAAATAACGAAATCTGTAGCTCCCTCTGAAGCCTGTAATCATGCTTGCAAAAACCGAGCGCTCCCGACTGTTTTTAACCAATCAAGTTAGGGTGGAGGAATCCTACCTGTCAATCACAGCTTGTGCACACGCTGCTGAGCGTGAGTCTGCACACAGCTTGTGTGCGCTCACACTGGTGTGAACTATCGTGCACAACCTCGTCCACAGAGGGGGAGGGGTTTGGGGGGCGATTCGGAGCTTGTTAGAGGTTCGGGGAGGGCCTTGAAAGTTGTATCAGTTCGAATTTTCCGACTTTAGACTCTTAATTTTGAAAACCTGCCAACTGCAGCTTTAAAGAAAGAGATTTAATGTCCAATTTTTTCCCAACTGCCCTCATTTGGTCTCTCAGCCTTTTTGAATTTTGCAAGCATGTCATCCAAATGACTTAAAGGATAACTTGTGGGTTCAGTGGGACAAGTTACCCCGTGAATCTTTTGATTTGCTACCAAACATACAACTGGTTGCTGGCCAGTGGATTTGTTGGTATAAAAAATTGTCGCTGGGTGGGCTTGAACCACCAACCCTTCGGTTAACAGCCACACACGCTAAATGATTGCGCCACAGACACTCTGCCTGTCTTTTGTTGGCAGTAAGCGTGGCTTCGAGCTGCCCCCTCATGGCGGTAGATGCAAGAGTTCTGTATTTTTGCGTGATGAGACTTGAGTGAACATTTGACTGCTGACTAAATCTATGTCAAACTTGAACCGAAAAGTAGGAGGTGCTATACAGCAAGATTACCAGTTACAATACAATTGTAATATCTCTCATCAAACAGCTCAGCATGCTTTGGCACTAGAGCTGGGTCAAATAGTCGACGTATTCGACTTATTCGACGTCATAAATTCGTCGACATGAATAATTTGCGTTTTATGCGTCGCTAATTTTTATTTTGTTTTGGTTGAAGTCCCCGTTCCAAACGACCTACTAGATGAACTCTCACTCCAGTCCAGTGGTGGCAGCAAATATGCACCAGAGTCGCCAATCGGTGTAGACGCCTTAGTTTAAAACGGAAGAAGAAGAATTCATAACGATGGCGGCGGCAAGCAGTAGTTGGAGCACTGAAGAGCATATAGCTAAAAAATCACGCACACGGTCTTCCAAAGTCTGGGAATTTTTCACCCTTAATGCTGCTAACAATGTGGTTGTTTGCAGACTATGCAAATTTAATTTGGCGTACCACAGCAGTACATCAGCGATGCACGAACACTTAAAACGAAAGCACCCTGGAGCTCGTCAGGATGGCAGCAAAACACCGTAAGTCCTGTTAATTTCAAGATCCTCTCTGAATAAACGCTACGTTAGACTGTTGAGTTGTTGTCCAGTTATATTCCCGGCGTAAAATTTACGTCTTTTAATTACGACTAGAACAGGTCCCATGTTTGCCTATTTTAAAGCTGTTAGCGCTACCAGTCCCGACATGTTTCTTCTGTGTTATCTATTTGCTAACACCGGACGGTGGATTTTATACTCTGCCATTATGTAGTTCTAGTCTACCTGTTGACTGTCGAAATTCCACGATCTAGTAGCAACCAGATCCAAGTAGTAAACACGCATTACAAGTTGACAATTTAAATTACATAAATCATTTTTTAAGTTGAGCCTCTGAGATGGCTGTAGTATAGCCTACTGTTAGCTAAATGTATCATAATAACAGCACTGATGTGGACGATGCTATATTTTTGATTTGCTGCTGTGAATATTCATGTACTTTATGTTTTTTGCGTTTACAGGAGTAAGGAAAGCAGTGTGGCGGACCTTTTTCATAAAAAGAACCAGGCACCTTGTACACCCCAGGAGGCTAGTGTGTACACAAACAGGATCGTCTCTATGATTGTGAAGGACATGAGGCCCCTTGCGATTGTTGAAGGTGAAGGCTTCCGTGAAATGATAAACACTTTCCACTCAGGATACACCCTTCCATCCAGGCGCCACTTCACTGACTTAATGGAGAAGAAGTATATGGTTACCATGGACAAAGTCAAAAGTGAACTAAAAAAAAGCATTTCCAAACTATCCCTAACAACTGATGCTTGGACCAGTCTGGCCACTGAGGCATATTTAGGTGTCACCTGTCATTTCATTAATGAAAATTAGGAGCTGACCTCGTTTAGCTTAACTACAATGCCGCTTGAGGAGCGCCACACTGCTGAAAATATTGCCTCTTGGGTTGAGATGGTGGCAGATAAATTTGATTTCTCCCTTTGAGATGATGTACTGGCGATTGTACATGATAACGCAGCAAATGTTGTTGCAGCTCTTCGCATCCTAGAGGAGAAACATGGGGTAGCATCACATCGTTGTGCCGGCCATACGCTTCAGTTGGTGGTAAATCATGCCTTGAAGAACAACCCCATGATCGACAGGACACTCGGGGCTGCATGGTCTCTTGTGAAGCATTTCAAGAAAAGTGAGCCGGCTAGCAGCAAGCTGAAACAGAAACAAAAACAGTGGGGTACAGCTGAGCATACCCTGCTCCAGGATGTGTCTGTAAGATGGAACAGCTCATACTACATGGTGAGTCGCCTTTTGGAACAACGGTGGCCGGTGGTCGCAACACTTTCTGACCCAGACGTTACACAGCGTGGGAAGCAATACATGGATTTGAGGAATGATCAGTGGATCTTACTAGAGGAACTGGAGCAGGTCCTCAAGCCTTTCGAACAGGCCACTGTTTTTCTCAGTGGAGAGTCCTATGTCACAATATCTGTTTTACCTCCACTGCTGAAGGGTCTCCATAAGTCTACAAAGAAAACCACATACAAGTCTGCTTCTGTGAACTCTTTTCAGATTGCTGCAGACCAAGAGATGAAGGCAAGGTGGGAGTCTGAGTCTGCTTTCAAAGAGAATGGACAAAATGTGGCCATCATTGCGGCTGCCCTTGACCCCCGCTTTCGTAGGATGAAGTTCCTGTCACCCGAGGATGCTTTGAAGGTACAAGTACAAATTCAGGCTCTGATAATTTATATCAGAAGAGCCAAGCAACAACTGGAAACGATAGAGCAGGAGCACTCGGCCAGTCCCCAGCAAAAGAACACCTCTTTGCTGGACATTCTGCTTGGCTCGGACTCTGAGGGGGAGGGCAGCACTGAGGATATTGGCCAGGAGGACAGTGGTGAGGGTGAATCTGTGAGAAATGAGGTTCTTTTGTATTTTGGGGAGAATTGCATTCCAAGGGATACTAGCCCACTTCAATGGTGGAAGGAAAATGCAGGAAGGTTCCCCAACCTGGCAGTTCTAGCCAAATCCTACTTGTCTGTGCCTGCAACCTCCACTCCATCAGACCGTCTCTTTTCAGATGCTGGACATATTGTAACCAAAAAAAGGGCAAGTCTGACGCCGGATCATGTTGACATGTTAACATTCCTCCACTCCAACCGTCAAACTATATATCTTGAATTCAACACACACACACACACACACACACACACACACACACACACACACACACATACACACGAACAGTGTGAACAGGGGTCTATCATTGTACCCTGCCAAGAGTGGGCTTATGTTTCTGCTCATTTTGAAAAAACCAAAATGCAATACAAAATTTTCTTTTAAGGTGTTTAACCATAATGTTACTGAAAATATGACTTTTAATTAGTTTTAAAGGGACTGCCAAGAGGGGACTTGGATCACTGAGCGATGTCTACCTATCAAAGAGTGGACCTCCACATGCTGCAGTGGAGCTGTCTGTGCCCATTCTTTCACCTAATGAGTAGTTTGTTTACAACAATGACTTTCTTGAGTTTCTTTCAAAATTGAATAGTTTAATTTTAGTATTATCAATATTTAAACAAGTCTCTGCAATACAAATATTAAGAAAAAAAATTATGGCCACATCTGAGAATAAATAATGCTTTGCATGCAATTCAGAAGTAACATGGCAGCATGCAATAATCAAGGTCTGCAGAATTAGCAACACAATTTACTTTATATAGACTTAAATGTAGATAAATTCTTCTTTCTTAATAAAGATAAGTTGCTCATGTCTTTACTCATCCATGATTGCATTGCCTCTGTCATTCTTAGCAGTACAAGAGGGGACCTTCTGCAGTCTAAACTGTGGAAAAGATAAATGCTCTAGACAACACACTGTAGGTGGATATAATCTTGCATAGCTGGAATCTATCTAAGAGTTGAATTATTTTATTTTGACATGAATTACAGATCACAGATACTGTTGTCAAAAATGTTTCCTCAACATGGACAGTCTAAATGGCATATGCACTGATATTTTTTTTTTTTTTTTTTTTTTGAAATATATTTTTTATTGAGCTTCAAGGACACAATATATAAGTACACATACAATGCTCATTTTTATACTTATATATATACTTACATTGACTAACACCCCCCCCCCCCCCCCCGGAACATGTTGGACACCACTCCAATTTAATTTTAAAAGAATAAGAAAAGGAGATAATAATAATTAAAACTAATCACAGTCGAGAGAGAAGAAAAAAAAAAAAAAAAAAAAAGTATGCATACATCCATATGTATACAATATTACAATAAGAGCTGTGCACCAAACACGATCTGATCCATATGAAATTAATCACAATCACAACACAAATGCCTGGTGGCCGCTAAGTGTTTAACAAGTGGGCAGAGTTTTAAGTTTACCAAGATACTTTAATACCGGATCCCAAACAGAAAAGAATTTGCCCCTGGACCCTCTGAGAGCATATTTTATTTTTTCCAATTGTATAAATTGTGCTAGGTCACTAAACCATAAGGACACTTTGGGTGGATTTTTCGCCTTCCAGTGCAATAATATTCTTCTACGTGCAAGCAACGTTGTGAAAGCAATTATATTTTTATAACATTTCTTTAATGATGCATACCTTCTATCCGTGATACCAAATATGACCATAGCTGCGTTGGGTTGAATGTCAATATTCAGTGCTTCTGACAACGTTTTAAAAATAGTAGACCAATAGTTTGCCAAGGCTGGACAGGACCAAAACATGTGCGTTAAATCAGCAGGAGTGTTCCGACACCAGTCACAACCTGCATCAGTGTTTGGAAATATTTTGGCCAGTCTTGCCTTGGAGTAGTGGATACGATGTAGAACCTTGAACTGTATGATGTTTAGTTTAGCACAGGAAGAACTATCGTTCACTCTTAAAAGGGCGCTCTCCCACACCTCCTCTCCGAAGTCCTCCCCCAGCTCATCCACCCAGTCTGCTTTAATTTTTGCCAGTGTTATTTTTTTAAAGGAAGCTATACAATCATTAATTCTTGAGATGAATCCTTTAGGGCTAAAGGGAGATTCCAACAGATCATCTAGACCAGAAGATGGTGTTATGCATGGAAAATCGGGATCGTGACGTTGAATGAAGTGGCGGACTTGGAAATATCGAAACAGGCTAGACCGAGGAAGGTCAAATTTACGCATCAGATCATCAAAGCTTGCAAAAGTAGAGTCTATGTACATATCCTTAAAATTATAAATGCCTCGTCTCTTCCAAAGACTAAATTCAGAGTCTAACCTGGCTGGAGGGAAGAGGTGATTATTGTGGATGGGACTTAGATGAAGAAGGTGCTTGAACCCAAAGTGACGTCTAAGTTGAACCCATATTTTAAGGGTGTTTATGACTATAGGATTATTAGTGTGTTGTGAAACAGAGAGGGGAAGGCAGGAGGTGATCAGGGCTCTAAGAGAGGTGGAGGTACAGGACGCAGCCTCAAGGAGACACCAGTCTGCGTCAGGAGTATGGAGCCAAAACATGATTTTTTGTACATTAGAGGCCCAATAATAATGACAGAAATTCGGAAGAGCTAGACCACCTTGATTTTTAGGCCTCTGTAATAGCTCTAACCGTATTCTAGGCCTCTTCCCTTCCCATATAAATGAAAGTAAAGACTTATCAATAGATTTAAAATAAGATTTAGGAAGATAGAGTGGAATGCATTGGAATAAGTAAAGAAACTTGGGAAGCACATTCATTTTAACACAGTTCACTTTCCCTGCTAAGGATAGATGAAGAGATCTCCACCTCTTCAAGTCTAATCGGACCTTCTCCAATAGTAAGCAAAAGTTTTCTTGGTAAAGATTTTGCATGCCCCTGGTAACGTTAATGCCCAAATATTTAAAGCCATTTTTAGACATTCTAAACGGTAGAGCACCATCCTGTATTTGAAGAGCCAGATCATTAACAGGATAACATTCACTTTTACTGAAGTTCAATTTGTACCCGGAAAAAACACCAAAGCTCCTCAGCGCGTGGATAATATGTGGAGCACATGAGACAGGGTCAGATACATACATTAATAAATCGTCTGCGTAAAGGGACACTCTGTGCTCCCTCCCCCCCCTATGAATCCCAGTAATTGTTGGCAAAGTTTTAAGTGTAATGGACAAGGGCTCTATGGCCAAGGCGAATAGCAAAGGACTGATTGGACAGCCCTGGCGGGTGCCCCTTGACAGTTGGAAGTATTGTGAGCGTTTACCATTCGTGATTACAGAGGCTTTGGGTGACGTATACAAGAGTTTGATCCATGAAATAAAATTGGGGCCATAACCAAATTTCTTCAAACAAGCAAATAAGTATCCCCATTCCACCCTATCAAATGCCTTCTCTGCGTCCAGCGCGATAACCACCTCAGGTAAAGCACCAGACGCAGAAGAATAGATGACATTTAGAAGCCGACGGACATTAGTAAATGAGTAGCGGCCAGCAATGAAGCCCGTTTGGTCAGTGGATATCACGTCACACATTGTGGTTCCCAAGCGTAGAGCAAGGGCTTTGGCCAAGATCTTCACATCACAGTTTAGAAGGGAGATGGGACGATACGAGCCACATTCTGTGCTATCTTTACCTGGCTTCAGCAGGAGCGTAATTGATGCTTCAGTCAATGTCTGTGGGAGTAATCCTCTGGACAAAGAGTCATTAAACATATCAAGTAAAATCGGTAATAGTTTATCAGAGAACTTTTTATAAAATTCTATGGGGTACCCATCAGGGCCTGGCGCCTTGCCATTTTGCATTGTTTTTATTGCATTACTGATTTCCAAGCGATTTAGTGGAAGCTCAGTCTCAGTCCTATGATCTGCTGTTATAGAAGGACCCTGGAGGTTATTGAAGAAATGTTCCATGTCCGAGTGATCATTTGACATTTCTGATGCATACAACTTTGAATAAAATGCGGCGAATGTTTCTTTAATTTCTTCTGGGTCAATAGTTAGTTCACCATCATCCCTTCGAATTTGTGGGATTTGTTGAGAGGCTGAGTGACATTTAAGTTGGTGTGATAATAAACGCCCGGCTTTGTCGCCATGCTCATAAAAGTATCCTCGCGATTTTAATAGAAGCCGTTCTGTTTTCTCGGTTGATAGCAAATTATACTGTGTTTGGAGGTCTAGCTTCCTTTTATAGAGTTCAGGGGAGGGACAAACAGAGTACTGAGCATCCACTGCAGCTGTAGCTTTAATGAGCTCCTCCTGCTTAATTCTTTTCATTCTATTCATTCTAGCTGAGTATGATATAATCTCACCCCTGATTACAACTTTTAATGTTTCCCACAGGAGAGAAGGAGAGATGCCCTCTTTTTGGTTGGAATTCAAAAAATCATCTATTTTTTGTGATATAATTCCACAGAAGTTCTCATCGGCCAGGAGGTTCCTGTCTAATTTCCAAGAGGGACGCTCTAGTTGATATAGAGGGAACGCAAGATCCAGAACTACAGGGGCGTGATCTGACTCTATAATAGATGCATACTCAACTTTTTTGACAAAGGGGAGAAAATTCTGGTCAATGAAAAAATAGTCTATCCGACTGTATGAGTGGTGTACATTAGAAAAAAAAGAGAAGGATTTACTATGCGGAAACAAAAAACGCCAAGGGTCAATACTTCCTATCTGGTTCATAAGAACCGATAATAATTTAGCTTTTTTCGAAAGATTTGTATGCTTGGGATTGGAGCGATCAAGCGCTGGGTTCATCACGCAGTTCAAGTCTCCACCGAAAATCAATTGTTGTGAATTCAGATCTGGGATTAGTGACATAATTTTGCCAATAAACTTATCATCATCCCAATTTGGGGCATAGATATTAACCAGAACCACGGGCTTGTGGTAGAGTAGCCCTGAAACCATCACAAATCTTCCTTGTGGATCCGAGATAATGGTGGTTGCATTGAACTGGATTCTTTTATGCATCAATATGGCTGTTCCGCAGGTTTTTGAATTAAGGTTGGAATGGAATACATTCCCCACCCATCCTTTTTTGAGTCTGACGTGGTCCTTAACCAACAGATGAGTTTCCTGGAGAAACGCGATATCACATTTTAGGTATTTTAGATGATTAAATATCCTGGCTCTTTTCACAGGTCCATTTAACCCCTTCACATTCCAACTAATGAATCGTATAGCAGCCATTCCTGAATCAGTACCATTCACCATGATTAACTAAAGAGAGTGAAATGAGAACTGAATAACAACAGATGAAAAAGTAAAACAGTGATCATGTTAGAGTGCACAATTTGGTTCAATCCTCCTCTTACGTAAATAAAGACAAATTGCAAAGATATGGTGGTGTCCCTTCCCCTAACCTTGTCCAAGAACAAAAACAAATCAAGAACTAAAACTAAGCCTATACCTGTCACTCTCTCTGAGGCAAGCTGCAGGCTAAACACTATTCCAAAAAACTTCTGGTAGAGCATTTTCTCAACATTTCTACACATGGAGGCTCCCAGTTCTTATGATAAAACATAATAAAACCTCTTAACAGCAAGGTGAGAAAAAAAAAACAAATAAACAAACAAAAACAAAACAGCTGAGCAGCGTAATACCTGTTAATGCGGGCGTACAGATATAAGGGAACATATATAAAACCTCCCTATTTAAAGGCAACAAACATGGTTTGAATAAAGGAGGAATTTAAGATACAGTACTACATAATGTGGATAAGTCCGGTAATAACATCACTGGGTGTCCATACCTCAGACCTGCGGGCCACCAGGCTAAAATCTTATGCCGACGAGGTGTCAAGCTCAGGTGATTAATCATCGCCAGGCTGTGCAGCCTTGACCGCGGCACGTAGTCCTAGTCCTCGTCGGGCCTCTGGTTGAGAAACTTCTGGGCTTCGTCTGGCGTGTCGAAGGTGAACGTGTCGTCCCCGTACATCACTCGTAGCCGAGCCGGGTAGAGCATGCGGAATCTGACATTCTTCTGATATAGGGCTTGTTTGATGCCGTTAAACGCAGCTCTCTTTTTGGCGAGCGCTGCGCTGACATCCTGATAGATCCTTATGGTGGCACCTTGGTATTTGAGCTCGTGGTTCCTGGCCCAGCGCAGCGCAGCTTCTTTCTGTTGAAACCTGGAGAAGCAGACCAGGAACGTGCGAGGGGATGATCTCTGGCCGACTCGGGAGGTCGGGGTGCGGTGCGCTCTCTCCAGTTCAGGCGGTGTGGGAAAGACATCGGGGCCCATCGTTTCCATCAAAACATCCGACATAAATTTTAAGTGGTCCTTTCCATCTTCACTGCCTTCGGGGATGTTCAATATACGGAGATTAGATCTCCGCGAGCGATTCTCGAGGTCATCGCACCGGTCCAGCAGCGTCTGGTTCTGGCTCTGGAGGGTCTTGATAGTAGCCTCCGCCGCTGTTAGCCGTTCAAAGTTGTCACCTGCCACGGACTCCACGGCGACGAGGCGCTTCTGGAATGAGGTCATGGTTGTCTGCAACGAATCCAGTGAATCTTGTATTGGCCTAATGGCGTCCTGGATCAGTGTGGAAACATCCTCCTTAAGAGAGGCTCTCTGTTTAGCGAATTCAGCAGACAATTGGTCCATAGCCACCACCGCGGCTGTAGGTTTTTCGGGTGTATCAGGAGCTCCCGCTGATGTCGGAGGATTGCTAGCTGCGAATGATGCTAGCTTACCCGCTGCACGTGTGGCCGGAGTTTGAAGATTAGCCGATTTCCCGTGTTTAGACGTGCTCATTTTAAGCAATTAGTTAAATTAACCGTAACGAGTAAAAATTGTGTCGAAATTCGTGGAGATAGTTCGTTCAAAAGGGTGGGTAATGAAAGGTTAACCAGGAGCCTTCACATGTGCGTCCTCTCCCTACATGTCACCACCAGGAGTCATGCACTGATATTTTAATGGTGGAGTGACCTGCAGCCTTTGTCAGATCTAGCATAAAAGGATATTTAAAGCTCCATCTTATCAGTTCACCCACTCATTTAAATCTTGATGTGACTAAAGCGATCAAAAAAAAAAAAAAAAAAAAAAAAAAAAAAAAAAAAAAAAAAGAAAAAAGAAAAGAGAAAAAACATGAATTAAATGTTATTCCATCTTTCCCCCAATGACAAAATCTCCATCTACATTTCTACTGGTACGACTTGTTTATTTTCCTCTGCAGAGACACAGAGAAAGAAACATACAAATGATAAAAATGACCAAACACTAAGTAATACCTTTCTGTTAGACCTTGAGAACTACTGTCAATTTATACATCTATTTACATGTTTTCTATTCTATTACCACCAATGTGTCACTCTATACCAGCAAAGAGGGGACTTGAGTCATTCTGTACAATGCAAGTGGAAATCAACTTTTCTGTTTTAGAGCACAAAGTTCAAAACAAAATTTGACATATAAAGCCCTCTTTAGAGATTGTGCTGGTTTTGACAGAGGCTGTAGGTAACTTTATCAGGGACAGCAGGACAAAAAGCTACTCTGTGGCCACATAATATTCCATATGAACCCCTGTGGGACAATCAATTTTAATGTACTTACATCCTAAATCTATATGTATAGGAATGCATTTTATCTACTGTTCTGCATTACAGAAAAAAGGTCCACACTTGGTTTATATGGAATGACAGGGGTCCACTGTTGGCTGGTACATAATGACACAAGTTCCCATTGAGATAGCATGGAGCGACATACACACTCCAGCATGGGTGAATAAAGATGAAATTAACTAAATTGATCATTTTAAAGATAGATTTAGAATTTAAATTTAATACAAAAATAAATTTGTGTGGCTCCAGGCCATGTCAAACCCTGAGTTTAGTGAGTTTAGTTCTGAGTTTTTGTTTTTTTCTCATGACAACAATGCAGTCTGGAGTATAAAACTCCAGTAGTGTGAAAAATGAATGGACTGTAGAAATGTGTGTTGCAGTGGTTTAACATAGGTCTTTGTGATCTTAATTCACCCTCCAGATGAATAATCTGTATCTCAGACAAACTGATGACCCTCTGTTCCTCCTATATTTTCCTACACATGTTAAATTGCTGTGCCAATACCTTGATGTCAGTAACTTTTTGATGGTTGACACACTGTATCTACAATAATGACATTACCGGTGCTACTTTATAACAAATGTTTGTATTAAGTTTAGATGAATATCTGCTTATTAGAATTACCAGTTTTGCTAATGTCTTCTTTATACACTGATGCTGGAGTGTGCATGTCGCTCCATCCTGTCTCAGTGGGAACTTGTGTCATTATGTACCAGCCAACAGTGGACCCCTGTCATTCCATTCAAACGAAGTGTGGACCTTTTTTATGCAATGCAAATCAACAAATAATTCCTAGAATTACAGATTAGCAACAAGGTTTATTGTAAATTTGATTGAAACCCTGTTTTAAATTTTTTTTAGCATTTCATCAAATCAAAAGAAATGATCTTAATGTTAGGGTGAATTTGCAGAATGGCTTAGATGATCTTTTCTAAAATGGGTACAAAAAATGTATGAATGAATGAATGAATATTTTATTTTCATGTCGTGCCACTATTGTGGCCCACCTCATATGGGATTACAAGACACATTTACTAAGAACATCAAAAACTGGATAATCCTTCCTGTTGCCCATACCTGCCAAAAGAGGTACATAAAATTTTATTTATGAGGTACAGTACAGGAGGGCCCGTTGCTTCCCTCATGACCAGGACACTTGTAGATATTGTAGTTGTTGTTTTTGATCACCAGTTACATGTATTTGGATGTGATGATGAAGAACTAAGTATATTATTTTTATATTATAAACAACACTGTTGTTTGTGACATAAGAAGTGTTTTGTGGGCCGCTTCAGAATTCTTTTAGTTTTTTAGTTTTGTGTGCCACTTCAGATACAGATTTCCCCTCACAGGAGTATGCATATTTTCTTCCAGGCAGGAAGCCTCTTATTTCTATCCTTCTGATTGTTCTTATTTGTTTCATTTTACTGCATTGTTATATCTAGACAGTCGTTATTATTTCTTATAACTTTTGTTTAGAGCCAGTCAGGTTTCAGTAACAGTCAGACTCTGCCCCCAAGTTGACTGATCCAGTCAGATATCAGCAGGACTTGTTTCCTTCCTCTTTGACGCCACGTCAGTTTATCTGAATGCCATATTGTTTCCTTGCTTGCTCTCAGGTTGTCTTCTTTTTTACATGCAGACCCTGACTTTTAACTTGAGGATATTATTTCTATGCTTTCTTTATCTTTCCTCTTTGACCTCTACCCCACGTAACAAAGAGAGCATAGAAACTCTTGCATCTTCCTTTCACAGTTGGTAGGAATCAAAGGTCCCCAAAGCAAACCCTTGAGATTCTATAGGAAAGGCTTGGGGTCATTTTTGACCCCGCTTGTGAAAAACTGGGGTAGTGATACAAAAACTGCAATTTCTTAAAATGTATAAAAACATTTAAAATAAATCAAATGGCCTCAAGTCACAAACATGTTTTATGAGGAATACCTGGAATATGGAATTGTAAAAACTTTTAATTTCAGAGATTTTGAAGAATAACAACCCTTGGGGTCATTTTTGACCCCACTTATGCATCTAATGGTTAAATCTGGCTTTGCAAATGATTATGACTTTCCTGCACTTGAGCATCCTTACAACCTCCAATGACTTGTCCTTGATAGTTACCTGCAGCCTCTCTTGTAACCAGCAAAACAGGAAGCAGAGTTTTAAAGAGAGTTTTATGTGTAGAATTTTGTTTGGACAATGGTAGCTCATGTAAATGCCCTATGACAAAATATGGTTTCCCTCTCCAGATACACAGGGCATTAAACAACTTAAGAAAAAAATCATCAAACACTTGACCATTCTTTTTTTTTAAAAGTGGATTATTGCTTGTACTCCAAAATATATTTTCCAACACACTACAGTAGTTTTGTCTCTCAGTCAGTCTTATTTGGGTAATGTTGGCTGAACTCTGACGCACAACCTGGAAAGGCCTAACGACCATCGTCAACTGTGTGAAACCATCCCCCACACTGCTGACAGTCAAGGACTGACACAGGTAACCTGGCACAGATTAACATTCCTCAGTTCACTCACTTCTCAGAAGCCACTTCCACAATTCTGCCTTAAAATTAGGATCTGTTAAATACAAGTGACTTCACTACTTCAATGTAGAGGAAAGTTTTGTGTCCACATCATTGGCTTCCTTAGAGTGAATGGAATAAGCCAATGACATAACAAGAAATTAATAGAAATGAAACTGACATGATGGAATACCTGATGACAGCTTTACAGTCATCTTTGGTCAATTAATAACACAAATATGAGCTCTTGAAAGAGTTTTATGTAACATTGTTTGTGTATATGTAGGTCATTTGATTTGATATTTCAATTGCATTTTATCATATTCACCTTTTTTCCACAGACTGTTTTCCCCTTCAACTAAACACGTTTTAGTACTGAATTATCAGTGTTTCCATCCAACAGTATTTTATATTCAAAGATAAATGATTGAAGAAAAAAAGAAAAGAAAAGAAAGTTCAGCCAATAAATATTAATGAGCAGCGTGTGTAATTGTTTCGGAGGTATATTTCATGCAGGTACTTTTTTCCTTATTTTAACAAACTTGGCCCTATAAGTAGACTATTCTGATTACACAAAACTGGGAAATGTTTACATCTATTTCTAAAGAACGTCTGAATTACACACTTGAAAATCAGGTGTGCCAAGAATTTTGACCATGACTGTACAGTCTCAGGGTATGTCATAAAAAAAAAAGTTTTGGATGCAAGTGTGTGACATAAGAAGAGTTTTGTGGGCCGCTTCAGAATTTTTTTAGTTTTTTAGTTTTGTGTGCCACTTCAGATACAGATTTCCCCTCACAGGAGTATGCATATTTTCTTCCAGGCAGGAAGCCTCTTATTTCTATCCTTCTGATTGTTCTTATTTGTTTCATTTTACTGCATTGGTATATCTAGACAGTCGTTATTATTTCTTATAACTTTTGTTTAGAGCCAGTCAGGTTTCAGTAACAGTCAGACTCTGCCCCCAAGTTGACTTAAGGGCGGATTATAGTTCTGCGTCTATCGTCTTGACGTGTTGCTTTGCTCTGGTCGCGAACCACTTTTCATGTTATGGTTCTGCAACCTCAGTCTGGAATTTCTGGGGACGCACAGCAGTTTCCCCTCGCGAGAATTTCGGTGGGCGGTGACGAGAACTTCGGCGGCGCCGGCGGAAGTGTTTATCTTTCAAAAAAAAAAAAAAGTGTATGCAAGATATGGATCTGGAGTTGCTCGACATCGAAGAAGAACAGCTTCTTTTATTGGAGTTGGCGAAAATGCAAAGGAGGAAGCCACACAGACAACCGGAAAGGCACACCGAGGACCAATCACAGCCGCTTTTGTCTGCGCACTTCCGTTGGTGGTCTGCGTGCGTCTGTCGCGTAGTCAGGATTTTTCTGAGGTGCACGACAACGCGCGCAGAGCCTCTTACTTAACATTTTGTTGCAGCTGAAGAGGAGTCCAGCGACTCAGACGCAGATGTCCAATCTGAGGGGACTGCTACCAGAAATCAAAAAGGTAAATTTTTCCACTATATGAGCTGTAGTAATGGTAAAGAAAAATCTGGCCACTTAACACAGTGTATTTAAATTATTAAATTATTATCATTATTATTATTAACTATTAATTATTATTGTTAAATCACTTGAATCTCATGTAAACATTTTATTCCTATGTGTTTAGAGGTTAGAAGGTTAATCGTTTGTCGTTACCCCATGTATACTACACGATGCGAGACGCACGATTGAGCCAAAACCTGGCCCGATCTCCAAAATAGTCGCACGAGTGAAAGTCTTGTCTACATCGGGCCAAAAATAGCACAGTGCATGCCCAGCTTTAGGAGGCCAGTGCCTTATCCACGTGACTATTCAAAATAAAAAACACAACTTAAAGAAATGGGGTAAACGATCCTCTTATCCATTTAACAAAAGTGAAAGATTTCAGTCTTTTGACAACAATAATTCTTATTTTTTACTTATATCAGAAAAGTGTACTTTGGAGAACACTCGTGAGCACACAAAACTAGTTTTAATTAAGAGTGTGTAGAAAGGTTTTCAGAGTTGGTCAAGTGTCAACTGTGATGCTATGAGTGTTACATCATCTTTTCCAGGTTTTTTAATGAGAGATGTCGAGTTTGATTTGAAAATGTATACATAGCAGAGGATGGTTTTGGTCTATTGACCTCTGGGTTATGGGCCAGCACGCTTCCGCTGCGCCACTCTGCTACACACTTCTGATGGGATTTTCGGCTCTTTTTCGAAATGCGGCTCTAATGGCTCTTCTTACTGTGGAGAGCCGGCTCTTTCGGCTCCCAAACGGCTCCCCATATATATATTTTTACATTATTAATTATTAATAGCTTAAACCTAATTTTATAACATTTTGTTTCATTATTGACATTGTCAAGCACTTATGATGAGTAAAAATGCTGCATAACAGTGCTTTATAAATACATTTTTTATTAGAACCAATTAAATTATCACAAAATAGCACCACTTCCACAAAAATAACTTAAAATAAATTAAACAGTTATAAATACAAACACCCACCACAATACAAAAACGTATCAAAGCAGCTTCATAACAAAAAAGGTGCCACAATACAAATATCAAATACAGTTCTATTAAATTAAAGTATAAAACTATGAAGGATAAAAAAGACTATGTGAACAACACCAGTTTTGAACTACTAGGCCTAGAAATGGAGAACTCACTGTATTACAAATTCTCACCACAGTACGAAAAAGTATTAAAGCAGCTTCATAACAAAAAGGCACCATAATACAAGTATCACTTTCAGTGCTATTAAATTAAAGTATAAAACTATGAAGGATAAAAAACATGTGAACAACACAAGTTTTGAACCACTAGAGATGAAGAACTCACTGTATTAAATACAAATACCCACCACAGTACGAAAAAGTATAAAAGCAGCCCCGTCACCTTATTAATTGAAAGCTGCGTGTGATTAGTCAGATGTGTGGAGCACACGCTTCCATGAGGGCAGTGGAGACCGAGGAAAAAAAACTCTCCGTCTAGCACTGGCAGAAGCAGAGCAGAGTGAGGGGGAGGGGGAGGGGGAGGGGGAGAGACAGCGAGGTATGAAGGACAAAAAAAACGACGTGGGGACAAAACTGTCGGCTCTGTGGCAGTTGCAGAGCACAAGCGAGACAGCGAGATACTGAAAGAAAAAAAAAAACGGCTCCCAAATAGGATCCCAAAACGGCTCCCATTGTGGAGCCAGTTCCTGTCGTTCACTTCAAAGAGCCGGCTCTTAGAGCCGGATCGTTCGCGACCGACACATCACTAGTCTGAGGCAGACACACTCACTGACCCTGTGGACTTCGGGGTCCCGGGCTGCTTGGCCGTGAGTCATGTACAGTCTGTGGGAGAGAAGTGTGATATGATCTGGACCGTGAACAAGGTTTTAAAGCCACGAAGAACCACGTGACAATGTCAGTAGGGATTGCAATAAAGTAATTTACACTTAATAACATGTGCTGTCTCTTAGTCAATGATTTGCATTGAACCAAAATGATAGAAAGCACCTCTCTGCCGCCTGCTGTCCAGGAGCAGAGCCACTCGGCTTCCTCGGTGCTCTCCACGGTCCTCCTGATGCCCGCGCTTTCTTCCTAGCCTTCTGGGTGTAGCTAAATGGTGAAAGAGCCATCCATATTCTTCATTCAGCCCATGGAATGTATGTTTAATTCTGGTGCACAAAATAATTACTATTTTGTACCTTGAAGGCTTCTTGTCCATGGCATGGAGAGCTGTGTAGCGGTGGACTATTTCCTCCTCCTCCTTGGCTGACAAGGCTGTGCTACATGCAACTCAGAATCCTACACTCACAGTTTTCTCCAGAATTGTGCAGATATATATTGTTCAATAAATAAATCCACATGCTGCAGTGGCTTATCAGGACTTAGTAAATCATTTCACCTACCTTGTGGAACCCACAGGACCACAGAAGGCATCCCCCGAACAGATCCTTTGTGTGGTTCTGCAGGGGACAAGCATCAATTTTCTCCAGGGCCCTTTTCCACTTCTTGGCCCCTGGACGTTTGCCAGTAGAGAAGTGGTATTGGCCCTGGGCATATTTTACACAGATGTCCCTCCAGTAAGCATCAGGTTTCCCTGTCTTAGTCATCTGCAAACATTAATTAAACAGGTTAATGTAAAGCTAGGCTATGTGTACAGAGGGTATGAATTCATCCCCCTTTCACAAAAATAGAATCATTATCTAAATGTGGTTTCATGTAGGGATGTTTGAGGTTGTTTGATTTAAAATTGGGCGAAACAAAAGCAATTGCACTTAGGACAAGTCAAATTTAGGGTTGGGGTTATTACAATCTCTTCAGTATATACCCAAATGTGGAAGGCAAATTAGGTCAAATTATAAAGGGCTTGCTTTCCAGGTAAAATGTGGCGGGATTTATGTCCCCACTCCTCAGAAATCTTTTAGGTGCTCTTCTGGTGAGAGGCCTTAAACATATCACAGAAAATAATAATGGACTAACTGTGCTTTCTATGTTAAAATTCTCAGAATATTCCTTCCCTATTCTCACTTGTATTTTTCTTCCTTCTAAATTTTTTTTAATCCATTTAAACATACAACCATTTATACCCATTCTTCTAATTTGAACTAATAACCCTTCTCTCCAAATCATATCATACGCTCTTTCAATATAAAAATATACTGCTACAACACTCTCTTTATTTACTTGAGCCTTTCTTATTTCATTCTCTAGACATATTACTGGATCCATTGTACTCCTCCCTCTCCTAAATCCACTTTGATACTTTGATATAAGTCCTTTACTTTCTATATAATATAACAATCTTTCATTTATCATTCTCTCCATTATTTTACATATATTGGATGTTAAAGCTCTTGGTCTATAATTTTTGATTTTTGGTTTTGATTCATCTTTTCCTGGCTTTCTAATTGGTATAACCACAGCTTCTTTCCAACTTTTTGGTAATTCTCCCTCCTCCCAAATTCAATTCTAATCAAATATTTTTAGAAAATTCACTTAAATGACTTACCATTACATAACAAATCTGATCTTTCCTGGAGCTGATCATTTATATTTTTAAACTGCCCTATTCAATTCCATTATTGTAAATGACATATTCAATAAATCTTTTGATTAGACCATTTTCTCCAATAACTCCTTATTTTCCAGAATTGTCTTTTCTCGCCCTACTACACTGATATTTTCAGAACTATGAATTCTAACAAACACTTTTCTCAACATCTCTGCCTTATCTTTATTTTTCACTGCTGTTGTTTCTCCATTATTTAATATTGGACATCCATTCACTCTTTTAATTCCTTTCATTCTTTTAATCACTTTTAACAGTTCTTCTTACCTTTGCTTGCAATTTTTTGTATTCATTCAAATTCTGAGGGCTATGATTTCTTTTTAATACTTTAAAGGCTTTATTTTGTTTCTTCAATAGCTGCAGTACATTCTATTGTCCACCATGGTACCAACTTCCTTTCCTTTTTCCCACCTTTTATCCTTATAGTTTGACTAGCCACTTCTACAATAGCATTACATATATAAAGATTAAAATCCTCAATACTACTATTTAAATCCACTTTTGGTATTTTTAATTCACTATTATCTGAATGAGCCCTGAATCTTCTAAATCTAATTATACCTGATGAGCAACAGCTGTGTCACCTCCACGAGGAGCTGATTTAAACCTCACAGGTGGGTTGGGATGTTGTTTGCTGACTGGAACAATGGGAGCTGTTGGAGTCCTGCTGATTTCTGTGCTGACGGCTTGGCTGGCCAAAGGTTTTGCATTTTGTCTGCTCTTATTGGTGTTAAGTCCTAAAACTGGATTGTGTCTGTTGTTCTGTCTCACGATTAGCATTTGTGCAAAATATGCTCTCCCCATAGGATCATGTTGGCCAATAGTTGGGATGAATCATGGAGCTGCCAATGAGGTTCAGAAAAAGCAAAGCGGTAAGGACAGCTGTAAAATGTTTTAAAGCTGTAGGTTTTCATAGTAACTCAATGCCTTTTGTGTCATAGACTTGTCTTCAAGGAAACCCCTTGAACTTGTCCAGCCAATGGATTCCATGTTGGGGAAGAACTCAAAAGAAGGTATGCATAAAGAGTTTGAGTCTTCCTTGGATGGTGAATCTTTATAAACTGCGTTTGAGCATTGACTGGAAAATGGTTTTCAGAAGACTTCTGTTTGAACAGTGACCCGTTTCAATCTGCTGCTGTTTACTTGACTTCTGCATAGTTGTATAGTACGTGTCAGGATATGGTAAAGCCCTTTAAAGCTTTGTCACACTGCAAGGAAAGCAACTAAACTGAGTTTAATGCCATATATTGGGGCAGGTCTGAAGTATTTGCATTTTCTGTTTATGACTAACTTGTCTATATTTCTTAATCCACTTTTGAACTTCTTTGCAGTCTTAATGGAAAGCAAAGCAGTTAAAGCTGCTGCATCCATTGGCAACATGAAATATAAGCAAGCTGACATCTCACAAGTAAATCTGAAGGCTAAAAGAGAAGTGAATGTTTCTCTGGCGGTCGCCGACGCCAATCCGACAGAACCTGCCGCAGCAGTGGCGGCCGCCGCCCCGACAGAACCTGCCGCAGCAGTGGCGGCCGCCGCCCCGACAGAACCTGCCGCAGCAGTGGCGGCCGCCGCCCCGACAGAACCTGCCGCAGCAGTGGCGGCCGCCGCCCCGACAGAACCTGCCGCAGCAGTGGCGGCCGCCGCCCCGACAGAACCTGCCGCAGCAGTGGCGGCCGCCGCCCCGACAGAACCTGCCGCAGCAGTGGCGGCCGCCGCCCCGACAGAACCTGCCGCAGCAGTGGCGGCCGCCGCCCCGACAGAACCTGCCGCAGCAGTGGCGGCCGCCGCCCCGACAGAACCTGCCGCAGCAGTGGCGGCCGCCGCCCCGACAGAACCTGCCGCAGCAGTGGCGGCCGCCGCCCCGACAGAACCTGCCGCAGCAGTGGCGGCCGCCGCCCCGACAGAACCTGCCGCAGCAGTGGCGGCCGCCGCCCCGACAGAACCTGCCGCAGCAGTGGCGGCCGCCGCCCCGACAGAACCTGCCGCAGCAGTGGCGGCCGCCGCCCCGACAGAACCTGCCGCAGCAGTGGCGGCCGCCGCCCCGACAGAACCTGCCGCAGCAGTGGCGGCCGCCGCCGCCAATCCCACAGAAGCTGCCGCTGCCAATCCCACGGAAGAAGCTGCCGCCGCCCCGACAGAACCTGCCGCAGCAGTGGCGGCCGCCAATCCGACAGAACCTGCCGCAGCAGTGGCGGTCGCCGCCGCCAATCCCACGGAAGAAGCTGCCGCCGCCAATCCGACAGAAGCTGCCGCTGCCAATCCCACGGAAGAAGCTGCAGTGGCGGTTGCTGCCGCCAATCCCACGGAAGAAGCTGCCGCAGCCAATCCCACGGAAGAAGCTGCAGTGGCGGTTGCTGCCGCCAATCCCACGGAAGAAGCTGCCGCAGCAGTGGCGGTCGCCGCCGCCAATCCGACAGAAGCTGCTGCCGCCAATCCCACGGAAGAAGCTGCAGTGGTGGTTGTCGCCGCCAGTCCCACGGAAGAAGCCGCCGCCAATCCGACAGAAGCAGTGGCGGTTGCCGCCGCCAATCCGACGGAAGAAGCTGTCGTCTAAGGCGGCGTCATGAAGCTGTCTAACTTGCCAGCCTGAACCTCTTTTTAAATAAAACAGTGGTATTGTACAATGTGTGCTGCTGAAACCAATTCCTTGGCTCTGAATAATTTATTTATTTTTCGATGGAAGGGTGGCTGTCCAAGGCCTTCCTAAGGAAGGGAACCAGGGAGAAACATCTTGTGATGTTTGTAAATGGAGGAGCAGTGACTGTTGAAGCTAAAACTGTGTACAGCTGTCTCTGAATTTTTAGTTTGGCTTGTGGAGTCATCTGAAAGTAAAATATTATGCCAGAAGTCCTTTTTAAATGGTGATGAAGATGTAGGCGCCTGCAATGGCTTTTACTTCCTGCTTCTGAAGATTGCAGACGTTTCTGCTTCCTCCTGCTGCTTACAGCTTTATTCACTTTTAAATCATTCTACTTCTTTCCACAAGTCTTGGATATAATTTTATTTGAGGTACAATGTGATCGACACCTCCACCTCTCGGTGTCTAATGAATGAGTTAATGCGATAATAACAAGTTGACTCGCCCAGCCCTGTTTAAAATAATGGATGAAAGTAAACTAAACCCAAATTAATGAAATAAAATACAGCTGAAAGCTAAACTAAAGGTAGGTATTGAGCCTCTTTTTAAAAACAACAGTCTCTGCAGCCCTGAGGTTCTGTGGCAGGTCCATAATGGAAGGACGTCTCACCATAAGTTTTTGTTCCAACTTTAGGAACAACTAAAAGGCCGGTACCAGAGGACTTCAGGGTCCGCGAGGGCCAATAATTTAAAAGCAGATCAGAAAAATAAGACATTTATAAACAACTGAAAGAACCTTAAAATCAATCCTCAAACGGACGGGGAGCCAATGCAGCGGTTTTAAACCTGGTGTCATGTGTTCCCGCCCTCTGGTCCTCGTCAGCACACGTGCAACTGATTCTGTAATTGTCGGTAAGAAATACTTTTTTTTGGGAAGACCAGAGAGCAGGGCATTGCAATAATCTATTCTACTAGAAATAAAAGCATGCATCAGCACCTCCGTGCTGGCAAGAGAGAGAAATGGGTGAACTCTGGCAATATTTTTAAGATGATTAAATCCTGTCTTACATTTCTATTACATTCTATTTCTGTGGGCTACAGAGATAATTGGCAATCTTTCTGGAGAAAACCTGGTCTGATGAGGAGAGACGGCATCCATCCCACTTTGGAAGGAGCAGCTCTCATTTCTAGAAATATGGACGAATTTATTTGTCACCCTAAAACATGACAACCCAGGGCTCAGAGCAGGATGCAGAGTTGTAGTCTTACACACTTCTCTGCAGCTTCCCACCTGCTGCTACCCACCCAATCAATTAACACAAAAGGAGCAAATCCTCTTGTGCAAAAAGAAATTATGAAAACAAAAACTTTAACTGAACAAAAACATCAAACTATTAAATGTGGTTTGCTGAATATCAGATCTCTCCTTTCCAAGTCTCTGTTAGTGAACGAGTTGATTTGTGATCATCATATTGATATATTTTGTCTTACAGAAACCTGGCTGCAGCAGGAGGATCATGTTAGCATTAATGAAGCAACTCCCTCTGACTGTTTAAATGTTCACGTTCCTGGAACCACAGGCAGAGGAGGAGGAGTGGCAGCTATCTTCACACCCTTGATCTTGTGCTGACTTATGGCATTGAGAGTGAACAGTTAACAGTGTTCCCTCATAACCCTGTCTTATCTGACCATTTTCTGATTACCTTTGAGTTTACATTACTTGACTATACAGTTTCTGAGAAGAAATTTACGTATAGAAGGTGTCTATCAGAGGATGCTGTAACCAGATTTAAAGAATTAATTCCATCATCCTTTTCTTCACTGCCATGTGCAGATTTGACAGAGGTTGACTACCTAAACTTTACTCCAGCAGCACTTGACTCTCTTGTTGACAGCACTATAGTTTCAATGCGTACAGCACTGGACAATGTTGCCCCTCTGAAAAGGAAGGTAATCAGTCAGAAGAGGTTGGCTCCTTGGTATAATTCACAGCTGCGTGCTTTAAAGCAGACTGCAAGAAAGCTGGAGAGACAGTGGCGTTCCTCTAATTTAGAAGAGTCTCAGTTAGTCTGGAAAGATAGTTTAATAACGTATAAGAAAGCCCTTCGTAAAGCTAGAACTGCTTATTATTCATCATTGATAGAAGAGAATAAGAACAATCCCAGGTTTCTCTTCAGCGCTGTAGCCAGTCTGACTAAGAGTCCGAGCTCTGCTGAGCCAGTTATTCCTTTAACTCTCAGCAGTGATGATTTCATGAGCTTCTTTATTAATAAAATTGTTTCTAATAGAGAGAAGATTGATGGAGTCCTTCCCACTATTATCAGTGATGTATCATCAAGTACAGCAGCTTTAGAAGTATCTTTAGAACCTGATTTGTATTTAGACGGCTTCTTCCCAGTTGATCTCTCTGAACTAACAACAGCAATAGTCTCTTCTAAACCATCAACTTGTGTTTTAGACCCAATCCCAACCAGACTGTTCAAGGAGGTATCTATAAAACCAGATGAACCCAATAGGTTGGTCAGACTACAAGCATGTCTTAAAGACATAAAGACCTGGATGACTCAGAACTGTCTGCTGCTAAATTCAGACAAAACTGAAGTCGTTATCTTTGGACCTGAGCGCTTCAGGGAGAAATTGTCTAGCTATATAGTTACTGTAGATGGTATTTCCTTGGCTTCTAGTTCTACAGTGAGGAACCTTGGAGTTATTTTTGACCAGAACTTATCATTTGACTCGCATATAAAACAGGTTTCTAGGACTGCCTTCTTTCATCTTCGTAATATTGTTAAAATCAGGAACATCTTGTCTCAGAGTGATGCAGAAAAACTAGGCCATGCATTTGTTACTTCAAGATTGGACTACTGTAATTCTTTATTATTGGGCTGTCCCACATATTCTCTGAAAAGCCTTCAGCTGATCCAAAATGCTGCAGCCAGAGTTCTGATGAGAACTAACAGGAGAGATCATATTTCTCCAGTTTTAGCTTCTCTTTATTGGCTCCCTGTTAAATTCAGAATAGAATTTAAGATTCTTCTCCTCACATATAAAGCTCTTAATGACCGAGCTCCATCATATCTTAAAGATCTCATTGTAAGATATTTTCCTAACAGAGCACTTCGTTCCCAAACTGCAGGTTTACTTGAGGTTCCCAGAAAAGAAAAAGTTTTCAGTGCAATCTGTTGGTTTCCTTAGCTAGGAAATTGTTTTTGAATTGACTCTATATAAACAAATTGGATTATTTTATGAATAATTATGATTACAATTAATTGAATTCCAATTGGCTTGAATTGGACTTTATTATCTAAGTGCCTTGAGATGACATTTGTTGTATTTGGCGCTATATAAATAAAAATGAATTGAAAATGAAAATGAATTAAACCCAATGTACCGTCTTCTAAGTGTGCAGCACTGCTTCAACACAGAACTCTTAGAAATAAACTTCCTAATAATTCCAAGTCGGTCTGTGAATTCGTATGTGTAGTCCACTGATAGTGGATTTATGGCACAGCTTCAGGTATAAAACCCTGGATTATACTCAAGGGCAATACCAAAGTGGTCCATGTATACAGTATATGACTATATAATGAGGTATAAGCAGTCAGCTGTGGTGTAGCTCACAGTATGTATAGCTACAGTACAAAATAAAACCTAAACATAACTAGTAGTTACCTTAAAGTTTACTGCTCTCACACCAGAGGTACTCTTACAGTACATGATAACATGATTTATACTCCCGAAAGATCTATTTGTTGTACTAAATCACGGGACAGTATGACAAATGCGTACTTTCAATGCAAAACAGGATATCACCAAAAATGAAAACTTCAGACAAAACTAGACATCGAGCAGAGCTGGAACACAAAACTGACAACAAACTCACAAGAAGGGAACAACAACAATGAGGGTCTGGCTATGAAAAAAGGAAACTGAGAGCATTCATATTGAGGAGGCTGATGATTAACACAGGACAGGTGGTGGTCTTTGGCTAACTTAAGCCAGTTTTACAGGCTGAGCAGAAAACAAGAGTTTAACTGAGTAAATGGAAGAAGACAAAAGGACACGAAACAGAGATCCAGCATGAGCCAAACGGAACTAACCCAGATTCCTGAAATCAAAATGACCAAGTATGACAAATGGAAGCAAAAACCCACAGGCTGTGACATACAGGGTATATTTTAGAAATACACTAAAACTTTTTTCTTGAGTCCACTTAGTAAAATTCGTTTAAAAATGAACGTTCTTTTATTTTGCCAAGGCTTTCCCAGCTTTCTTATCTTACCAATCAGCTTCAGGTTTGACTGAAAGATCTGCAGGAACACACACCAACACACCAGTTTGCCCGCGTGTGGTGGTTGTAGGCCGTTGTGAGTGTGTGTGTGTGTGTGTCTGTGCACGTGTGTGTAAGTGTTTGTGAATTTATGAGGGCACGATATTATAAGTGAATGTGTTTACGTGCACGCGCATGTGCTACAAATACTGAACCATTGATATTTAGCAGCTCCTCAACAGACAAAAGAGGAAATACAGAATGTTCCACGTGTTTCTAAATCTCAGCTCTGATATTAATCTGAGCTTTAAACATCTCAGAGTGCCCAAAAGGCAATATGCTTGACTTTAGTAAGAATACACCCTCTGCTATGTTACAAACACATGCATGATTGTAGATCCTCTGGATGAGAGAGCTGCAGAGATATTCCTGCCGAGGAGTTAAAATTATTTTAGAGTTATTTCCAAGACTCAGCAGGTTAACGTAATACTTAAACCCGATCTCAGTTTTTCCCCATTTAAAACCTACTAGCAGGTCCCACTAGTGAAGTGGACAAGTGATGTGTTGGACCCGTGATGATTTGGTTTCGTTTCCTTGCCATGGAAAAGTGAGACCAGCTGTTGTGACGGAGGCTAATAATGCACGGCAGTGACAGCGGGCACTGCTGTAGCCTCAGATGATTGTGTTTGGAATTAACACAAAAGACGTACTCAGGGACCAGAAGGACATGAGAGGACCGAGACCAAGACGCAACCAACTCCGGGGGCTCCTGTCCACAACACAAGCCTGACTTGCGAGTGCGGAGCAGACGCTTCCAGCCACAGCCTCATACTGTACGCATGGAAAGAGCCTGACTGCTGTCCTGGCAGCCGAGACTCAACGCCCATCTGCCATCAGCCTCTCAACCTGCTCCCTGAGGGAGGGGAGCCACAACCTCCCAACACAAAGCTGTTGATATCTCTGGGTCCTATTTATAAACTTTCGCCTCTGACGTTTAATGATGTGTTATGACGTATTAATCACGTGTCATGCACGTGTTTTACATTGACGTGCATTGACGTGTGTCGTTGAGGCATTATCATCACATATGTTGTGAGCTCTTTGTGACGTATTAGAACCGAGGTTACCATGGAGACCTTCAGACCAAATCTCTGTCACACCCTTCACACTCCCAAGCGAGAGAGGAGGGGCCCACAGTGACACCCATCCCGAGTGCTTCACTGCGCAGCAAATGTGTCAGTGTTATTTTTTTTTAGTGTTGGTGTAAATTAACAGGGGTTACTATTCATTTTACTCAGAATTGATCAAAATGAACTTCCCTGCAGTTCTTTCCTGATAGTGAAAGAACTCCGTCGTTCTGAGAATCACTCTGGATTTACACTCAGAGTCAGCACTCAGACTGCAGTCACACTTGTCTTCCAAGTCTCTTCTTTCTACGGTAAGTTAAGTTTCGGTCGATAGAATTTTCTCTTTTTTAATGATTTTAGCGATTTTTTTTGTTTGTTTTATGTGGTTGACTTTGGCCTCTAGCTACCTAGCGAAGTTGTCTAGCTAGCTAACGTTAGCTTAGCTCGCTAGCCCTGGCCAACACTCCGCTGGACCAAGGTTTAGCTAACATTAGTTCCTCAAATTATTAAAAGTATCTTGAAAGGAAAGGCTTTTTGAAACAGCATTTCACCTTCCTTCATCACGTCAGTGTCATGTGCATTCCCCCTCTCTCGGCCCCTGCTTCCTGTCTGTCTGAACTTTCCTATCCATTAAAGGCACAAAAGACCTCAAAAAATTTCTTTAAAGAAAATAAAACGTGTTAATGCGGTGGGGACGCGTCCCCGGCACTTTGTCTGATGAGCAGATTTTTCCCCACCACTTTAAAAAAGTAGAGAAAGTGCAAACGCCGCTTTTGGTGCAGAACCTAAAAGGTATAATTCTATATCATGGCATTCTCCTAACCAAAGACTATTTGATCCGCTCTGCTTTCACTCTCCTTGTATGAATGCGCTTGCGATCAGCCCCCATTGCTGAATAGCAACTATGTTGAATCCGCTCCCACACACTGCGCTTGCGGTCTGCAGTCTGTTACAGTGTAATGAAAGACGTCGCTGGTGTTGCAGGTGAAGATTCGTCAGTGTTTATGATGCATATCAGGCGAGAGACAATGAATGAAAACTTATTTCACAGAGGGGTTGCTGCTCGTTCACTCTTGCTCGTCGTTTCATAGCCTGGCAATGTTTGAAAACTTTGTCAGGGCAAGGGCTGTTTGTAGCCAGGCTACGTCTCCTGATGCGCTCTTGCTTGGTCGAGGTTTGTCTGAGATTTGTTGGTGTGTCAAGGGCTGTGCAATAACCGAAATCGTGTCTTGTACTAAAATGCGGATTTTGAAATACGAATAGGGCCTACACTTAAGTTTGTCCCAACCCAGGATGTTTCACTGCGGTCACGCCATCTGCGCTTCGGAGAGGCACGGCGCGCTAGCTACACTTGAAAATCGAGTTCCCGTTTACATCGCGTCGTACGGTAAAGCGTGTGCGCGGTTTTATGGTGCATTCAAGTGCACCCCGTAAACTCAGAAATCTATATCGAAGTTGACAGTTCAGTGTAGGCATTAGGATGGAAAATAAATTATAGTTTGAGTTGTGTAACGGCATCATATACAGTTCTGTTAAATCATTTTTAAATATGTTGAGTTTTAAATATGTTAAATCTGATTGCTACATCAGATTTATCAATCTTAACCCATTGACTCCCAAGTCACGTAAAACTACGTTTTTACTGCCCATGCGTTGGCTCCCACATGGTAAAACTACGTTTTTCCGTTTTTTTTTATGGATTCTGAATCTATACATTCTAATGCACATTCTGTGTGATTTTTGTAATTATGTGATGAACAGAACTGACATAGATGGCAGTCAAAAACTGGTGTCATCATCTGGACATTTTGATCATTACGCCAATGGCTTTGCGTCAACTGAAGAACAATTTTGATAACGCTGCATTGATTGTTGTGCATTTCCACATTTTGTCCAATCGCACGTGTCGGTTTCCAGAGGGTGACGGGAAAGTAATTTAAACAAACAACAAGAAGGAGAAAAAGACACGAGGCGGTCTTATGAACATGTAAACTCCTTTGACACAAAGACACGCAAATCCTCTGACCCGGATATGTATCTAAAGTGTGACAGGCTGACAGAGCGCACGTTTCACAACAAAAGCCCCGATCTCAGCTAGTTGTTGATTTTGGTGGATACCTATGGAGGTAGATTTGTTTCTTTATTATTCAATCAAAAAAAAGGTTGCTTCAATCAAAAAATATATTTTCAATCAAAAAAACCCGTTTCAATCAAAGAAAAAAAGTGTTTGAATGCAAAAATATATTTGAGACTCAAAAAAATGCATTTGAACACTATTTTTTTTGCTTGAAAATGTTTTTTTTGATAGAAGTGAAGGTTTTTTTGTTTGAAGCAACTTTTTTGATTGAAGTATTGTTGTTTTGTGTTTGGGCCATATTATGGGTAGGACATTTGTGTCTTTATAATTCAATCAAAAAAGAAGTTGCTTCAAACAAACAAAAAATATTTTCAATAAAAAAATCACTTCAATCAAAAAATAAACCTTTTCAATCATAGAAAAAATGTTTTTGAATGCAAAAAAATATTTGAGACTCGAAAAATTGCACTTGAACACTTTTTTTTTGATTGAAAATGTTTTCTTTGATTGAAGTAATCTTTTTTGTGTTTGGACCATGTTATGGGTAGGACATTTGTGTCTTAATTATTCAATCCCAAAAAAGTTGCTTCAATCAAAAAAAAAACATTTTCAATCAAAAAAAAATATTTTCAATCAAAGAAAAAACTGTTTAAATGCAAAAAAAAAAAAAATCATTTGAAGTGTTTTTTTTTTTGATTGAACTTTCTTTTTTTTTGAATGAAGTGAAAAAAGTTTTGAATTCGTTTTGTTTTTAAATCATTTTGACACAAACGTACCGCAGTGGGCGGGTGCTTCCCCATTGGTCAGACATGTTTGAGTGACAAGTGTCTACACCAACGACGTCTTTCTGACAAGCAAGTCATGGTCGCCACTCGCCAGCGAGCCAGGAAGCAGTGGTCAGGCAGTGGTGGAGTAGTTGGTAAGTAGATAAAACCGTATTAAAATGATTGGTGTCACGTTATTAGCCTACTCTGTTTGATATTTCGATTAAACATACAGCTTGCTAACTTAGCTCACGTTGACTAATTTGTGTGATTGTGTTAGATATCTGACGCCTCATATTGTCAGGCAGGCTAGCAGGGTGCGCTAACGGCTAATTGAATTGTTTATTTCACTTAAGTAACGTTACAGAGGCTTGCTATGTGCTAGTGCTATATTGTGTTATAATACGTAACGTCATTAGTGGTCAAACAACAGTCCACAGGCCAACTGTTGCCCACAGCGCTGCCTGTTTAGCAGCAACAGGTCATGCAGAGCCTGACTCTATCTTCTCACACAGCCCACAGGATTACAGCTATTTGACCGTCCCGCTCTCTCTCTCGCTCACGGGTAGTGGTCTCCCCACCATCACAGTCAAATGCTCGCAGACACAGAGGCAGATGCTGTTATTTTGAGAGCGGGGCTTACATATGCCGTCCCGTACGGAAAATAATGTTGCATACCACCGGTAACATGAATATATATTCCGTTGCTCGGTGCGCAAACTAGCTATGTCAGGCATTATTTATAAGTAGCCTAATGTCCCGCACAACTCCACATGGAAAACTGGCAGTTCAATGAAGTGATGCTTATTGTCTGACATAGTGTACAAGTAGTTACTAGCTTAAAGTATTGTGCCAATAATGATCCTTCTGGTAAATTTGGCATTCAGTTGAGACACAAAAGCTCTTAGTTTAATGAAAATCCTTGGAAAAGAAGACAAGATGGTTTGTTTAATTAGTATTCATTTATTTAGATTTCTAATATCATATAGTATTGTCCTGTCAACCCATTACAAGTCTTGCCTTATTCAGTGTTGATTTATTGACATGTTTATGTAAGATGTTTTATTAGAAGGTGTGTGAGTGAAAGTTGTCTGAAGTTGTATTTTTCTATTTTATTGCAATGCTGATTGATAATGTAGGACTCTGGTCCTGGCTTGGCCTAAGTTTTGGTGTCTCTAGGTGCTGTGCTCTGTAGGCATGACACATTAATTTCTTTATGTGATACTTTATTTTTTGCATCAAATTATTTGAAGTATTGATAAGCAGTATTGATATCGATACAGGTATTGCTGCACTCTCAATTATAACTGCTCAATAGTGTCGTATGGTTACTTTTATTATACAAGCCATCAATTTTGATGGCTTGTTAGTGTAACCGTTAAGCATAATGGCATTAATGCTATATATAGCGTACACTTAGCCAGATATTTTTTATTTTGTTTTGTTTTTTTTAAAGTAGCTAACTAGCTAAAGCCTTAAGTAGCTGAAATTAAGTTGTCTCGTGTCTCTGTCTGCAGCAACACACACACACACACACACACACACACACACACACACACACACACACACACACACACACAGACAACGATAGCTACCTACATTAACTGCAACATCTTTCCAGGCAGCAGATGGACTAATTGTTTTTCCTGTTGATCAAATTATGTTTTTTTAGGCCAAGAACTCCACTAAAACTTTTTGGAACAGGATTGCTTAATAAAGGTAAGAATGGATGGGTAGATTTTATTTATGGTTTTGCTCTTTTTATGTGTCTGGTGTATTGTAGGTCATAACCATTTTCACAACAGCCATCTTTTCTCCCTCCCATTTAGAAAGACCAATACTACACATCACCTCTGCTGCTGATTCTCCATTTTGGGGTTGTGCTCCCCATTATCTATTGCAGGTAATGCACTGACTATCTCATACAAGTACACTTATACATGAATTTCAAAATTGCTCCTCTTATAATGCTAAATTTTAATTTGCAGGCATCCGATGGCACAACAGCTCTTACTGAGGTTAAGGGATAGGTTGGTTTCTGTCATCAATAGAGTACCCATTGATTTTGAGTACCTCCTGTTTGTGTGCACTCAAGAGTTGCAGTTTATTCAAGCTGGCACACAATACATGGATATTCCCGCAGAGCTGGCTGATGGTCTGCAACAGTTGACTGTAGTGCTCAGTTCACATCTGTCACAGAATCCTGTTCCTCCACTATTTAATGATGTAGCCACCACTTGTTGGAGTGGGAATGTAGGACGGCCAGAACTACAAATGAGTCGTGACACACTACAGACGTTGCTGGATACCTCTTTACCTCTAGTTCATTTAGTAGAAATGCATGGCATTTCACGGTCAACCCTTTACAGAAGAATGAAGGACCACAACATGTCAGTGAGGGCATGCTATTCTGTAATTTCTGATGAAGAATTAGACCAGAAAGTCAGGGCTATTAAGGCAAGGATGCCGCATGCAGGCTACAGAATGGTCAAAGGAAGTCTCCAAGCAATGGGCCTTCGTCTTCAATGGAAAAGAGTGAGGCTGTCTTTGCAGCGTGTAGATGGTGCAGGTATCATTGCCAGGATGATCCAGCTTCGTTGCATTGCTCGACGAAGCTACTCTGTCCCTGCTCCCCTGTCTCTCGTCCATGTTGATACAAATCATAAACTGATAAGGTAAATTAATGTCTTGTCTGGCAGAACTTATTTTACGTTTGTATGACGTTGCTTGTTGACCAATTTACTGTGTTGTATGATGTGGGAGTTCTACATACATGTAATACATAAATGAATTATATATTTTTTCAAATGCATTTTTTAAAGGTATAACATCGTCATCTTTGGAGGGATAGATGGATTTTCCAGGAAGGTAGATATTTTATTTTCTATTCATTCACAACATATTTACCCTTATGAACAACTCCAAAACATACATGGTATGCGTCTACCTCTTTCATAGATTTTGTATCTGGACGCAGCAGCTAACAACAAAGCAGCAACTGCTTTTGGCTTCTTCATGGAGGGTGTTCAGAGAAATGGATGGCCCTCAAGGTATATATTCAAATTGCAGGAGAAATAAAAGAACGACGTGCTGCTGTACATTATGAAGTTATGTCATATATGGGGGGGAAAAGCATTTGCTTTTCTTTCAGAGTGAGAGCTGATCAAGGGGTGGAAAATGTCGACATAGCCAGGTGCATGTTTACTGTCCGAGGAACAGGCCGTGGAAGCTTTATTGCAGGCAAAAGTGTCCATAACCAGAGGTAATTAAATGAACTTGTCGCATCTACACTTGACATCTGCTTTTTTGATAATCCTTCTCAGAGTGGAGGAGTAAGCAGTGCTCTGCTGCTTAGCAACAATAGACCATTTTTTATAGCAGCTCCTTTGAGAGAACTGAAGGTAAACTTGTATTGTATTAATGTGACTAACAGGAAGCATTAATTACATTATCAATTTGTGTCAATCATGTGTCAGTCTGACCGGATGTTGGTTTACCCTCTTCTGTCAAGATGGCTGCTTTCAACAAGCTCCATGGTGTGCTGGTTATAGTTGGCAGTCATCTTTTACATTGAACAGTGGTCACAAACCTTGGCACAGATTTCAGCTTGCTCTCTCCTATACTCTCCATTCCTGATTGAAATTTCCTGGTGTGAACTGGCGGACACACACACACCGGCATAAAAGTGGCTGCACCACTGAAAAGCCATAAATGCCATTTACTTATGAACAGACAGCACCAGTGTTTCTTATTCTAACCATTGTCTGTCTGCCTTTTTTCAGGGTGGAACGCTTATGGAGAGATGTTTGGAATTCTGTAACATCAAAGTACTACAACGCACTACACAGCTTGGAAGAAGAGGGCTTCATTGATCTGTCTAATGCGATCCACCTCTTCTGTGTGCAATATGTGTTCGTACCTCGTCTGCGGTCAGATCTACAGCATTTCACAGACAGTTGGAACAACCACCCGATCCGCACAGAGGCAAACCTTACACCTCAACAGATGTGGAACATTGGAATGCTCCAAGCACCTGTGCCTGAGCCAAATTATGCAGAGGTGGGCATGTAATACTTGATTGGCATGGCAGTTTTTCCCTTAAGCACTTTGTCTATTATCATTAATTTGTTTGTTGGGCCATGCAGCTGCAGCACATAGACCATCAGGAGGAGGTATCTGAAGACACTGACCATGGGATTGTTGTTCCTTACATTCCATCCCCCCTGTCTGCAGAGAATCTTGCTCTGCTGCAACATGAAGTGAATCCTAACTCTGACTCCTTATCCTTTGGTCAGGATATATACCTGCGTGCTCTTCAATTTGTAATGAGTGAGTGACGCTCCACACTATTAAGTGCTTAATGATTATAGCAAACATGTTTTGAAACAATACAAATACACAGCTAATCATTTCAATGTTATGATTAAAAAGCGGCACTAAGAAAATGTCTTTACTTTTTACAAATTCCTAGAAATAAATTTTAAACATATTTTTCTAAATGCGTTCCAAAAACCAACCCAACCTTTGTATGTTGAAACCCACAGCCCATGCGTAAATGGACAGACACCACTCAGCTTTGAATGAAGGTAACTAACACATGGTTACTCACATACACCATGAAACGTTACACTACAGGCATTTAAGTATTTTCTGTCAATGTCCAAAATTTAACCTATATATAATAATCTAAAACCTGATTACTATAACATATAAAACTATTTGTTCTGCTAGACCCCTCCCCCTTTCAACAGCATAAAGAGCAACAGTATAACCCACTGCAGCCCTAACACGCCTGGGGCTGCATGATGGATCACTACACCACCTTACAGATCACCTCCACAAGTTCATCAATGTCCTCTTCTGCCTCCCCGGCTTCCTGTTCCTGTTAAAGAAGTCCTACACCACTTCCTCCACCGACCGAATGAGGTCTTAAAAGTATTTTGAGGTCTATAAAAAGTCTTATAAAAGGTATTGAAATAAACTTTTGCATTCCTGCATATACCCTGTATAATAAGTTTGAAAATACATTTTAAATATGAAATGTTATTGCATGTCTGTTATATTGATTTATACGTGAATTTTTGAAATGTGAAGCAGTTGGAAAACATGTTTTTAAAAATTGTTTATGTTATTGCTAGTAGTTTTATTTTTGTTGTTCATAATAGCACAGTATTTGGAAGTGGTCATTTTTGATCAACAATGAATACGTCCAAGGATCTTTAAACCCTAAAATGATAACTAGTGTTGGTCTTTCATTTCCACATTGTGATGTTTCCCCAAACCATATTTTATTTGCCATAAATCAGAAAGATAATGTATGGAATGTGTGTTGTGGAGCTCTCAAAGCTGCTGATCCTGCTGCTGCTAGCTGTCCATATGGGAAAAACATTCATAAATTATGATTAAATGATAATTAGAGCATTAAAACATAATCTTCAGGAAATGGTGATTTTGAGGAAAACTTGCAATGATGTAACAGAATATGTTTCATATAAAATGTAAAATTGTTTCATATAAAATTCCCATATAAATATGTAATTATACAGCAGGGGAATAAACGTAAGGTGACAGCACAAACAGCTGGTTTTACTGAACATTTGTTTTATATAAAGATTTTTAATTATCTGTTTTCGGTAAGTAGAATCATAACAATATGTAGGTCGAAACAAAATCCCTCTCTGATCAGCTGTGTACACATGATGATACAGATCAACCTGACACGTAAGGGGCTCTTCAATTCAGTGGTGCAGTGGTAGCACACGTCTCTCAGCTGGGACATGTGAGTTCAAGTCTCAATCTTTGCATTTTCCTTCTGTCGCTTCCACGTCGATTTGCCGGCGTTTAATCATCTGTTTGAAAAACGACCTAAGAAAAACTTTCATTTCAGCCCCTCTATTGCCTCAAATAGACGACAGGATGAACCTAACTCCAAGCGACGCTGAAGTTAGGTTCCGATTCGTCAGCTTCCGATTCAACCCGATTCGGTTCGTAATGTACAACATTAATCAGACGTGAGAAAGACATCAAAATGTTTGCTGGGTAATCATATCTGTATGTACACACATCTCTAAACATGAAAAATGCATAAACAGAAGGAGCATCAGACCCTCGCATCCTGACGAGGACCACTTTAATTCAAATTATTTTATTGCTGGAACAAAATACAGAACATTAATGACCTTACAGTAGATCCTGAATCGTCCTGCCGCCACATAGGAAGATTTGAATAGCCTAATCAATTAAGTTTGCTGCCTGCTTGTTGTGTGTAAAAACGATCGGTGAAAAATACAGTATATTCAATATAACAATAATATTTCAAATGAACATTATCATATGACAATGAATTACATTATCGGCTCAAATAATAATAATTATTATTCTTATTATTAACAACAATTCTTATTATAGTAACAAAAGACTATAACTTTAACAAGATTTTTAACACCTCTATGGCACTTTCTGGTCTCTTCAGTGGTCAACACCTAATGTCAAATGTCAGACTTATACCCACCCTTCTCTGGGAAACAAGCAGAAATGCAAAGAAATACATCCCTCTTTAAATTTTGCTTTGTATAATTTTGAGCACAGTGTATCAGACACATGAGAGCAATAGCAACTGTCCAAACATTCAGAGCTTTTGAGTGTGTTGCCAATTGAAATTCTGCTGTCATGTTATCAGTTTCTGCTTGTTTCCCAGAGAAGGAGGGGGTGTCAATGCTGGTATACCATTAATTGTACAGTATATTTCAGAACGTTTCTATATGCAAGACTGATTGCAAGAAAATAACAGAACACCCAGCAGACAACAGGAGACATTTTGCAGGAGTGGTGATTACTAGTAGTCTGAGAGGATCAGGGTTGAACTAAAATTAACTGACTAAACACATCAGGTTTAGTAAAACAAAAAGTTAAACTCTATCAAACCTGGAACCATATCGGATTGCAATTTCAAGGTTGGACTTAAATGCATCACTATCTTTCAGATGTGCTGTGGGGAATGTTATAGTGGTGCTGCATGCACTCACAACAGGGTAGCATACTGTGTGCTTTGGCATGCGTTCAAGACAAGTGTGATCGAACAGGACTGTGATTTTGAAATTCTCCCTTTCTGAGACCAGCATGTGTCTGTGAGCCTGCCCCGTGAGCCACTGCATCACTCGAGGAACCGAGAGCGGTGCTCCATTGTCTTCTTCATCAGGCTGACTGGTGTCCCCATCTTTAGTTAAGCATAGTCAAATGCAAGAAAATGGTGAAAAAGTTTCATATTCAGTTTGATGGATGACATTGACATTGGTGCAGCTCAGTTGATTTGAAAGCAAAACGTGATTTTAGAAAAATTACCAAAAGCGGGGGGGAGTAAGCTGCACTAGTAGAACAAGCATAAATTGCACAGATTGTAGGTCGCTCATGTAGCGTACCCAGACTCCCCACAATGTCTGTGATTTACTTGCATATGACCTTAAACCAGCTGCTGTAGACATGGAGTAGCTCTGCTACCAACATGTAAAAATGTAATGCCAATACATACCCTCCAGCTCGAGAAGGAAATCTTGAAAGAAGTTCAGTATCTGCGTCTCTGTCCTTTGTTTTACTGAACCTGTCTCGCTCATCACTGGAGCCAGGCTGGAGATGATGTAATGTGAATCAACCTTGAAACATAAAGTACATTGGGCTGGTCAGTTTGGATTGCATCTTAGAAGTCAAGACAGACAAGAGCATAGCTAAAACCAATTATATTTAGCACACCAAACAGTATGAGACGTGATATTTAAGTGGGAGTCTAATTCTAAAATTTCATGCATTTCAGACAAACGGAAAGTCACTTGCCGTTAGATCACGAGTAAAATAGTGGGGCGAGGAAATAATGAACCACTTTAAATTGAACAGTAGAGTTATTATAGGTCGGAACCACCAATCAAAACAAAATCCCACTCCATAAATTGTCTAAGAGGGGGACTAAAATGGCTGTCTCTCAACTGAAGGTAACACAGAAAGCCATCTCCAAGTGTGGGGTGTGAGACAGGTTTTGGACTGGTTTTGGACTTAGGCATTCATGTTACTATTTTATAAATGTGGATTCTATATGCAGATTTTTATTTTACTGTGTAAAGCACTTTTAATCACTTTGTGCTTAAAATTTGCTATTTCAATACAGTTGCCTTGCCTTAGGCTCGTTAGCAAGACTGTGTTTTATGAGCACCCGTCTTGTTTATTTTACCTTGTCATCATCCCCAATCACGAAAAGATTCCGACATTCCTTGGGTTTCCTTTGCATGACTGACAGTAGTTGTTAGAGTTCAAGGCCTTCTTGCAGTTGTTGAAGCATTGGTGTACGCTTCGTGGTGGCATGTAGCAAAACAGCTCTAACAAAAAGATAGACATTGGACATTAACTTTAGTGCCTATCTTACTGCAGACTTTTTGAAAATATTGCTGAATCCCAGATTTGTGTGTCAAACGATTGTACGCAAGGTTTAAGCACAGATTTGTGCGTATGCACTGGGTGTGAATGAGGCCCAATGACTTTAACTTGTCATCTGTAGACCATGGTTGGCTCACTGCACCTTGGTAAAAATCCATGAAACGTTTGGTGAGCTATAGAAAAAACAATGCATACCTTACTATGCTGTCTTTGTGCTCCAAGGTGATGGGGCCCGTATATCCACAGTTAAGAATTTCCTCTGTGTACTGTGTCACGTCAGTTGCATTTTCAATCTGAAAGCATATTTTCCAAACATAACTTCCAGAAAAAATATTTTTCACACAAGACTTTCATAATGGGAAGGATATGCGCTTGAGATTTCAACACACCATTTCGATTAATGTGGACAACTCTGCATCATGCACATTTTCTTTTGTGATGTCCTTCAGTGTCCCGGTCACCAGATACTGGTAACACCACTCTTGAAGAAAGCTTGGAGGCGGTCCACCTTGGCCAAGGCTCACTGCAAATATTTCACCAGCAACTCTGGATATAAGAGGGGGAAATAAAAAAGTGATGCTATGACAAAATTATGTATTGACCTCCCTGTTCATTCACACCATTACCATGGATATATTTTTTTCCTCTATTATCTAAAAACTATGCTAGAGAAAGTTGCTTGTTGAAAATACTTCCATGTGAGTATATTCCTCCAGCAACAAGAGTCAGTTTGCCATTTAGGCCAACATCCTCTGCTTACCCCATGTGGTGAAGGCTGAAGGAATATAATTTAAATATGAAAGTGAATATTTAGGTTAATTGTGACTAATTTATCAATCCATCCCAAAGATCACATTCTTCAGACTAAAACCACCTTGTGAGATCACAGTGACCTTAACCTTTGAACTCCAAAATCTAATTAGTTCAGAGTCCAACTGGACCTTCTGGCCACATATAATCAAATTCTGCCAAGCTGTTTGTCCTGAGATATCCAGTTACAAAGAGTAGGAAGTACTACACAAGTCCTTGCTTGTGTTGTAGGAACTCTCAATGTACGTCGCTTTGGATAAAAGCGTCTGCTAAATGACATCGTAACATTGTACTAAGCCGGATAAGACAAATACAATGCACGAGGTGAAAATATAAATTCATTCCTATGTACCCAAGTCCCTGTGACATACCAGCATCATGTCAGGGGGGTGCACTTGTACACCAAGGTGCCTCACGTTACAGAATCAGGAGATAAGTTCCTGGCTGGAATGGCCAGGAGCCAATATTTGGAATGGTTACTTACTATGTACCCAAAGTCACAGAGTCAAAGTGTCTTAAGACAAGATATGTAGAGGTGTACCACGAGCAATATCTTTTATGTAATGTAATGTAGTCTATTCCTCTAGCAGTGAGTAGTTGTACACACCATTATAGTATACACCATTGTGTAAATGCAAGTAAATAAGTAATACTGTTGATTAATATGAGAATATGAATAAGAGTAACAAACTTAAAATAGTTTTTGTCCAGGTCAGTGATGGAGTATTTTGGGATCTTCCCCTTCTTCCCCCCTTCAAAGAGGCGCGTCTCTATCCCAGCAACCATCTCTGTGGACATAAACAAACCAGAGAACAGCCTCAGTCACAGGGTTTTATTGTTGATTTAGAAGTATTACACACTTGTGACTGGCTTACTACTTACCAGACAGGAACTCCTTCCTTAATGCCCCAGTGTCGATGCCAGCTTCTCCTATGAAGGTAATTTTCAGTTTGTTCGCTGGGCCTCCAGTCTTCTGGCGCTGCCAAAGCTTTAGACCTCTCTCCAGCATGTTGTCCCTCGAGACACAAATGTTGAAGGTCTTCCCCGTCTCAACTTTTGAGTCAACCCAACGCAGAACACCTTCTTCACTGTTAAAATAAATTATTACATCTTACAAATCTAAAGATATTTTGGCAGCAAAATCAAAGTTTCAAGATCCCTTTTCTTTTTTTTTACCATGAGATGTCATCTATTGGATCTTGTGTTGGTTCTTGCAGATCATGGGGACTTTCAGGTCCAGCATCTGGGCTCCATACAGGACTACAACTAAGAATGGAAGTTACAATGAATTCCATCTAATCACAGCAAACTAAAAAATGTGATGTTATTATATGCAAAGGACATACACCACTTGTCTGTTTTATTTATTTATTTATTTTTTTACTCTTAAGCACATTGAGTCTGCACCTGTCGCACGAAATGTGCTATATAAATAAATGTGACTTGACTTACCTTGTTCCACAGATACTGGCGTGGAACTCAATGTCCTGGCTTGGGAAGTATTTGTTGCATATCGGGCATTTTGTCTTACTTTGCTAAATGGGAAGATGTATGGACAGGATTAGTTCCAATTTTTATAGCAACCCTCTCAGCATAAATGGTAAATAGTAAATGTTCATTTGATCATTTATGGTTTCACTCAAAATCAGGAGTAATAAAAATATAAAACATTATATTATTATTGCAATAAATATTATTCTGTCCTACATAGAACCATACCTTGTTCGATGGTGGCACATCTAAAGTCGCAGGAACAGAAGAATCAAGCTCCTCATCTTCTTGCTGAAAATGCAGCCAAACAATGTGTCAGATAACTAGATAACACTCTGATTGACAGTTGTCAGTCATTTAACATTTAAACAGGCCAAGAGTTTTTTAATCTAAACAGCAAAATTAATTTTTTTAAACCAGGTTTTCTTATAGTTATGGTTATTTTCACTCAGACTTTTGTGGATGCTTAATCAGACACTCGGCTTTGATATAATATATGTATTTTTAATATTCAAATTCATGTTTCCAGGGGCTTTTTTAATTTATTATGACTACACTTTATTTTCTCATAATGATGTTTCTGTTTATCTTATGCCAATAACAGACATAGATGATAACAATTAGAGAAGAAAAAAAAACACTAAAAAAAACACCATTTCGATTTTGGGACAGTTTACATTCACTTCGGGATGGTTGAGACCGTTTTTCAGGAATGTCCAGGGACAGTTTTAAAAAAAGTTAGTCTGGAGGCCTGGTGGCAACATTCACCTTTCACTTGCATTAAGTGGAAAAATGTGACAAGAAAGGCGTCTCACCTCTGAATCACAAAGAGCTGTCGAAGACGTCCCTTCACAATCACCTTGCACATGAAGGGCTAGCATTTGCAATGGCATGACCATTTTGCACTGTGTGCATGTAGCCTTTGGCATGAGACTGAACTCTGGAGCATCCACTGGCAGTGGTGTCAGATCAATCTTCTCTTGGAGAGGAGCAATATATAACATAAACTTCCCTCCTGCGGAGGCGCTTCTAAGAACAGAGCCAGTGTATCCCTCTGACTCTAAGGCGACAGCGGTCATTCTCCTCCTTCCATGTCCACCTGCAAATTCAAGTTTTATGGGAATTAAAAGTAGTGCCAACCAAGTATATTAACATCAGTGTGCTGAGCATGGCATTCAGCCAGTGTAAGTTGACCCATTCATGGCATACTTGTAAGTGAAAAATAATGACATGAGGAAAAGTATTATCGACTGTAATGATAATGAAATCGAGGACAAAAAGTTAAAACGTGCACAATTAGGTGTTCTGCATTATAATAATCTACAATGTCATGTTTCAGAAAAATATATTAGATGTTTTTATGTTTAGATACGAGCCTCTATGACATCTCTTCTTGAGTTAAGCTCTAACATTATTCACTAAATTTCCCATATCTCCTTGCGGCAAGTTTGGTTATCACATTATGATCACTGTACACATGGATGTGCCCACTTAAAAAAAAAACAAAAAAACTGTCAAGTCAGTATTTTCGAACAGCTTATTTAGGGAAACTCTGGAAACTCCTTTTGAACTCGGAAAAGCCTTGTGTAGTGCAGGGCTCCACACTATTTAAAGATTCTATTCAAATAGCCTTATGTTAATCTAATGTCTTGTTTAACATACCAGCTGCTTTGTATAGAAGCCATCCTCCTTCAAGACTTGCCATTTTCGGGTAGGTGCTCTCCAGTAAAGTGGACAACTACAGTAATAAAGACAGAACATTTCAGGAAGGTATATCTGTAAAAATCGATCGTGGAGAAGGCAATGATAGAGGAGGTAGGGGGAGATAAAGAAAGATGCTGCTCCTCACCTCTTCATGGCTTAAGTCTTTAGTGATCGAGAGAGTCCTCTTTCCCAGCCCTGCCTGTAGTAGCTCCAGTTCATCTTGTGTGGTCGGGGTTGTTTCTGCTTTGTCACTCAATAAGAAAAAAGCCATGTCAAATCCTTTCCATGGTTTATGTTTCTTGTCTCTGTGTTTGTCTGCAGATTTTCTTTTGAAAAATCCAGGGAATGATCTGCAAAAAAGTAAAAAAATGTGAGACCCTTGTTTGTAAAATAGATTTGTAATATTTTACAAAAAGGGGTCAGTAAAAAATGAAATTTGCATGGGATGGCTGTGTATGTGGAATAACATTTCACAAATCCCCTACAACCTGCATGTCATGACTCGGTCCATGTTATAGTTCTGTTTCCTGTGTCATCTTGTTGTATTGACTTCTCCTCTCGTTTCAGATTCCCCTTCCCTCCTCGTGTGGTTTCGTCCTCCTCCTTGATTGTCTGTCCCCACCCTCAATACTTTCACCTGTTCTGTGTGTGTGTATATATAGTCCCTGTGTTTCCCCTGTCCGTTGCCAGTTCGTCTTTTTGTCCCCGTGCGTTACTTCATAGCCTTTATTGCTCTGTAGTATTTTCTAGTTCCTTGGTATTGACCCCTGCCTGTGTTCTGGTTGACCTCGCCTTTGCCTGATCCCTGTCTGGTTTGTTTGCCCCCGCTGATGGATTACTTGTGTACCGAACCTGTTTTTCCAGTAAAGACTGTTACCCTGCCTAACGCTGTGTTTGAGTCGTGCATTTGAGTCAAGACTATTGTTGCTACACCCTCAGCTCTGATACCGCATGGCTGACTTGAAAAATAAATGCACTACTGCTGGCTGGCTACACTACCTGGACATCTCGTTTTGTACAGTTGAAGGGGTAGGCATGTCCTGACTCCTCTGCCTGGGTTCTTCTATGGTGCGATTAAGCACTGACAGAAAAGTCTGCGCAGCGGCAGTGGCTGCCTGCTTGTCATACTGGGATGAGAGATTAACCACTGTTATCAACAATAACACCATCAATCACTTTAGATGAAGCAGGTAGAGTCTAAAAAGACTAATATTTTTTTTTTTTTTTTTTAAAGATTAAAAAGTGTGAATCCAGTCAACAGCAAGTGGAGTGTAACCTGAGTATGTGATAATCGCCTTGCCATGAAGACATGCACAAGAGGTGATGTGTAGTATTGGTCTTTCTAAATGGGAGGGAGAAAAGATGGCTGTTGTGAAAATGGTTATGACCTACAATACACCAGACACATAAAAAGAGCAAAACCATAAATAAAATCTACCCATCCATTCTTACCTTTATTAAGCAATCCTGTTCCAAAAAGTTTTAGTGGAGTTCTTGGCCTAAAAAAACATAATTTGATCAACAGGAAAAACAATTAGTCCATCTGCTGCCTGGAAAGATGTTGCAGTTAATGTAGGTAGCTATCGTTGTCTGTGTGTGTGTGTGTGTGTGTGTGTGTGTGTGTGTGTGTGTGTTGCTGCAGACAGAGACACGAGACAACTTAATTTCAGCTACTTAAGGCTTTAGCTAGTTAGCTACTTTAAAAAAAACAAAACAAAATAAAAAATATCTGGCTAAGTGTACGCTATATATAGCATTAATGCCATTATGCTTAACGGTTACACTAACAAGCCATCAAAATTGATGGCTTGTATAATAAAAGTAACCATACGACACTATTGAGCAGTTATAATTGAGAGTGCAGCAATACCTGTATCGATATCAATACTGCTTATCAATACTTCAAATAATTTGATGCAAAAAATAAAGTATCACATAAAGAAATTAATGTGTCATGCCTACAGAGCACAGCACCTAGAGACACCAAAACTTAGGCCAAGCCAGGACCAGAGTCCTACATTATCAATCAGCATTGCAATAAAATAGAAAAATACAACTTCAGACAACTTTCACTCACACACCTTCTAATAAAACATCTTACATAAACATGTCAATAAATCAACACTGAATAAGGCAAGACTTGTAATGGGTTGACAGGACAATACTATATGATATTAGAAATCTAAATAAATGAATACTAATTAAACAAACCATCTTGTCTTCTTTTCCAAGGATTTTCATTAAACTAAGAGCTTTTGTGTCTCAACTGAATGCCAAATTTACCAGAAGGATCATTATTGGCACAATACTTTAAGCTAGTAACTACTTGTACACTATGTCAGACAATAAGCATCACTTCATTGAACTGCCAGTTTTCCATGTGGAGTTGTGCGGGACATTAGGCTACTTATAAATAATGCCTGACATAGCTAGTTTGCGCACCGAGCAACGGAATATATATTCATGTTACCGGTGGTATGCAACATTATTTTCCGTACGGGACGGCATATGTAAGCCCCGCTCTCAAAATAACAGCATCTGCCTCTGTGTCTGCGAGCATTTGACTGTGATGGTGGGGAGACCACTACCCGTGAGCGAGAGAGAGAGCGGGACGGTCAAATAGCTGTAATCCTGTGGGCTGTGTGAGAAGATAGACTCAGGCTCTGCATGACCTGTTGCTGCTAAACAGGCAGCGCTGTGGGCAACAGTTGGCCTGTGGACTGTTGTTTGACCACTAATGACGTTACGTATTATAACACAATATAGCACTAGCACATAGCAAGCCTCTGTAACGTTACTTAAGTGAAATAAACAATTCAATTAGCCGTTAGCGCACCCTGCTAGCCTGCCTGACAATATGAGGCGTCAGATATCTAACACAATCACACAAATTAGTCAACGTGAGCTAAGTTAGCAAGCTGTATGTTTAATCGAAATATCAAACAGAGTAGGCTAATAACGTGACACCAATCATTTTAATACGGTTTTATCTACTTACCAACTACTCCACCACTGCCTGACCACTGCTTCCTGGCTCGCTGGCGAGTGGCGACCATGACTTGCTTGTCAGAAAGACGTCGTTGGTGTAGACACTTGTCACTCAAACATGTCTGACCAATGGGGAAGCACCCGCCCACTGCGGTACGTTTGAGTCAAAATGATTTTAAAAAAAAAACGACTTCAAAACTTTTTTCACTTCATTCAAAAAAAAAGAAAGTTCAATCAAAAAAAAACAAACACTTCAAATGATTTTTTTTTTTTTTGCATTTAAACAGTTTTTTCTTTGATTGAAAATATTTTTTTTTGATTGAAAATGTTTTTTTTTTGATTGAAGCAACTTTTTTGGGATTGAATAATTAAGACACAAATGTCCTACCCATAACATGGTCCAAACACAAAAAAGATTACTTCAATCAAAGAAAACATTTTCAATCAAAAAAAAAGTGTTCAAGTGCAATTTTTCGAGTCTCAAATATTTTTTTGCATTCAAAAACATTTTTTCTATGATTGAAAAGGTTTATTTTTTGATTGAAGTGATTTTTTTATTGAAAATATTTTTTGTTTGTTTGAAGCAACTTCTTTTTTGATTGAATTATAAAGACACAAATGTCCTACCCATAATATGGCCCAAACACAAAACAACAATACTTCAATCAAAAAAGTTGCTTCAAACAAAAAAACCTTCACTTCTATCAAAAAAAACATTTTCAAGCAAAAAAAAATAGTGTTCAAATGCATTTTTTTGAGTCTCAAATATATTTTTGCATTCAAACACTTTTTTTCTTTGATTGAAACGGGTTTTTTTGATTGAAAATATATTTTTTGATTGAAGCAACCTTTTTTTTGATTGAATAATAAAGAAACAAATCTACCTCCATACGACTGCCCTGACGGCCTGAAAAGGTGAGCTTGATATGTGTACACGGTGCCTAGGCTACAAGACATGATCACAATCAACTTCTCTAAAATCCAATGTCGAGTTTAGGACGTTTAGTGACCATAAATAATCTGACAGCCAGCTACTGTGCCACGTTTAGGTAGCAAAAAAAAAACACCGACAGCCAGCTAGCTTGCAGTCAACGTTTTATATGGCTCAGAAAATAATATAGGCCTAGGCTAATATGATTTCATATTTCAACATGAATTCTTTATAATTCGTAATTTTGACAGAAGTTTCCTAAAATAAAGTCAATCATTCAGATTCACCAGACACCTTGAGAGATAAGCAAAAGGGAGGGGCGCGGGCGTTGTGGGGGGGGGGCATGCACGAGGTGCTGAAGATTTTTGTTGACATGGCTCCCAATAGGCGCCCCCTTTTTTGAACTTTTACACTGTTAGTGTTAAAGTACACTGCTACACTGTTAACACCTTACACTGTGTACCGCTACACGCAGTGCTTAATTTGTAAAGTGGGAGGTCCCGGAGCGCAGAGGATGAGTGGCTCCGGTGTGAAAAAAAAGCGTGCGGGGGGCGCTTTCGAGCAACCCTGTGCGCCACACCGAAAATAATCTGCGCATGTACTGTAGGCCTAATAACGATAGTCACATCAAATCCAGCACTGCTTTACAAGCTCTCTGGCTAACTGTCCAATAGAACGGAAGTGTGCACCCTCCTTTTCCGTAATATAGATATTTTCAGTATCTTGTTTCATGACAGAAATCACCAACAAGACGCATATCAAAACCAGACATTAGCCCAATTCGCACGGGATAAGTATTACCTATGGACCCCCCGTAATTCGGAATAATTGCGGAGAATGTCTGAGTTCTTAGTCCTGTGCGAATGCGCCATGTCCGTGATTTGTGGGGTAATAATTCCGCCGCGAATTACCTACTGTATTTCGGCGATACACAGACGTCCTGTGGTAATTTAAGTCCCGTCTGAACGCACACCTGTGTGTTCAACCTATGTGTACAACCAGGTACAACGGGGCAAAACAGGAAGTTACGACAATTACGGAATATCCGCTCATGATGTCTGTGATTTCAGTAGGCTAAATTACAGACTTTTGCTTGTCCCGTCCGAATGCGCCACAAAAAATTACAGAGGTGCGGGGGTAGTTGCGAATTACCAGTGATCCATAGGTAGGATAATACTTATCCCGTGAGGATTGGGCTGTAGACACTAAACAAACTTTAATTTATTTGTTTAAATATTTCATTATTTTTTTTAAATAAAGATTGTTTGTCAAGAGAGGTGGCGGATCGCGGATGACGGCTATAAATAGCTGGCGGAGCCAACGTCAGAGGTTCCGGAGCGCGCTCCGGCTTGCTCCCCCTCAAATTAAGCCCTGGCTACACGGTTACTGTTACACTGCTTAATATTTCAATAAAGACAGTGTGCTTATAGTGAAAAACCTGTGAGGTTGTTTTGTTGTTGCTGTTTTTTTTTAGGGGGGGGGGGGGGGTTGCCCTTTCTTCAGGTTAGAGCAACTGCCCTTCAAGATTCCTGTGCACGTCCCTGTTCTCAGTTAAGAAGAGGTACATCAATGAGAAAACAAGTGGTCAGTTTAGGGAGGCCATAGCTATGTTACCAACAATGAGCGCAGAGTCAGTTGAAGGACTGCTGGATCATTTCAACTTGAAAAATTTGAATGTAATGGAAGCTGTTGCACCGATAAGAATCAAGAGCACCTTGAGCAACCAGAAAACACCATGGAGAAACACCACTACGGTCAAAAACCTGAAAAGAGAATGCAGGAAAGCTGAACGTAAGTGGATGAAAACAAAGCTTCAGATTTACTATGAGCTGTACAAAGAAAGCCTGCGTAGTTATAACAATGAGCTGTGCAAGGCCAGACAGCTGCATTTATCTGAAATGATTAATAAGAATGTCAACAATTTTCCAACTCTGTTTGCTATGGTTAAAAAACTCACAAATCCTCCTAAACAGTCAAACCCAGACCTCCTCTCCACAGAGAAATGCAACGAATTTGCCAACTTTTTTAGCCACAAAATCAAAACAATTAGACAAAACATTAAACTAATGTGTCTAAAACCTAGAAATAACTCTGATGTTATGTCAAAATTAAATTTTGTTTATTTAAAAATCCTAGAGGAAACAGTTTAGCATCTGAAATCAACAACTTGCACTCTGGACATAATACCATCAGACTTTTTAAAAACCGTTTTTACCTCAGTAGAAAGTGATCTCCTACAAATAGTTATCAGCTCACTGGCATCAGTGAGCTGATAACTCTAGACGCCTCTATGATGAACAGCTACAGACCTGTCTCTAACCTCTCTTTTATATCCAAGATTATTGAGAACGTTGTATTTAACCAGCTCAACGAATTTCTGAATAAAAGTGGAAGTCTTGATAACTTTCAATCAGGCTTCAGACGTCATCACAGCACTGAAACAGCTCTGGTCAAAGTGTTAAACGACATCAGGTTCAATACGGATTCTGGTAATGTTTCAGTCCTGGTTCTGTTGGACCTCAGCGCTGCGTTTGATACTGTAGATCACAGAATCCTGTTGCACAGGCTGAAAAACTGGGTTGGACTTTCTGGAGCGGTCCTTAACTGGTTCAGGTCCTACTTAGAAGGCCGGAGTTGTTTTGTTACAATTGGCAGCTATGAATCTGAGCGAGTGGCCATGACTTGTGGAGTCCCCCATGGGTCAATTCTTGGACCTCTTCTGTTTAACTTGTATATGCTCCCTTTCGGTCAGATATTGCAGAATTTTAACATCAATTATCACAGTTATGCAGACGATACACAACTTTATGTGTCTCTGTCACCGGGCGACTGCAGCCCAGCAGACGTACTGTGTCAGTGTCTGGAGGAAGTAAACACCTGGATTAATCTGGCTTCCAGTCAGTCACAGAATAGATTTTAAAAGCCTGCTGATGGTTTACAAATCCCAGAACGGTTTAGGCCCAAAATACATCTGTGATATGTTCAGAGAATATAAACCCAGCAGAGCTCTTAGATCCAAGGACTCAGGTCAGCTGGTCCAGTCCAGAGTCCAGACTAAACATGGAGAAGCAGCATTTAGCTGTTATGCTGCAAACAAGTGGAACAAACTGCCAGTGGAGATTAAACTTTCACCAAATGTAGACATTTTTAAATCCAGGTTAAAAACATTTCTGTTCTCATATGTCTATGCATGAAATCTGCACAATATCTTTTAATTTCTTGCTTGTTTTTAAATTAATTTAAATTATTTTATTTGTTTCTCTTTATATTCTTTTATGTATTTTTAATGCTTCTTCCACTCCCTGCTGCAATGCTTTTATTTTATGTGAAGCCCTTGGAATTGTTTTATACATGAAATGTGCTATATCAATAAATTTGATTAGATTTGATTTGCATTTACTGGAAGAAAATGCATCCCAAGACTTTCATTGGAGCTTAAAGAGCAAAACATTTAGTCACATAAGCTCACAGAAACATGTTGGCTTACATTTCTGATCAGTCATCATTAACAAAAGAATTACTAACAACGTTGTGGTAGGAGATCGGCACAAAAGCCCAATATCAACCCCTTCTCTTTGTGTGCTTTGCTTGTGTGCTCATCAGAGGTTGGATAAACAAATTAACAATGTTCTCAGGACTAGTTTTTTCCAGTTGTGTCTCCTGGCCAAAGTTAAAATTTTTTTAAATAGTCATGACCTTGAGAAAGCCATCCATGCCCTAATAAGTTCAAGGTTAGACTATTGCAATGCACTTTATGTTGGCGTCTCCCAGTCTTCTCTCAGTCGCCTTCAACTTGTGCAGATACAGGGCGCGGTACAAACACTCGAAAGTTTGGTTACACTTCCCTAAAAAAGATGACAACAGGGCAAAAAGTGGATATTTCATCAAAGAGAGGAAATACTACCAACATGCAATAATTATGAATGAATGTCGTGTTTTCGATCCGTTCCGGACTAACGTTGGTGAATCTTAACCCAGCAGCAGCAGAAACGTTAGCAACGTTAGCAACGTTAGCATGTCCTCGGCTAACACTGCAGGTAACTGACAAACTAACAAACACTGCCTATCATGTTGGCACCATTTGCCTCATTGTAAAACCTGCTATTAGTAATGGTTAATGTAAAATAAAGGCCTTCTCATGCATTACATTTAAATGACCATCCCGAGAGGCAGAGTCCGATTGGCTCAGAGCCAGAGGCTGGTGGTACTACCTGCAGTTCACTTCTACCTCAAGCTTCTCCTTTCACCAGAGCAGGGAGGAGTTAAATTACCCAGGCTATGATAGACCAATGTGGACCTCACCGTTGTTGGATTTGTGAGGTCACGAGTCTTGTTACTTCTAAACTAAACAAAGTTGATGCTAATCGTCCGGTTTGTTTCCAAATGAGAATCGATAAAGAACCGAATCGCTAAGCAGAATCGAAAATGTAATTGGAATCGTAAAAATCTTATCAATTCCCATCCCTACTTATGTCTATTTTATCTAAATATATTTCCCTAATTTTAGTGTTTACTATCGTTCCATAACTTCTAATTTTTTTCTTTTTCCCAACCTGTTTCTAATACAGGAAAAGTACGTACCGAGGTACGTACCGAACCGTGAGTTTTTTGTACCGTTCCACCCCTAATAGTTACTAGTTACTGCTCCCAAAAAGTAATTAAGTTAGTAACTCAATTACCACATTGTAGAAGTAATTAGGGACTCAGCCAAGTAACTTTGGCGTTATTTTTTATGTTCTATAACGGTGTTATGTTCTATAACATCTTTAACATCAAATATGTTTATATTAACTGATTGAATTCATTCAAGGTAAACACAAGAAACTTGTGCTAAAGGAAAAAAAAAATGGACCAGACTCAGTGAATATTTCCCTATACTCCCTATATAGAAGATATAAAAACACTAAATACAGTAATTTAGAACCTTCGGTATTTATTTGAACTCAATAGATTGCAGCCTGCCATATGATGTATATAAATAAATTAATAAATAAATTCTGAGCCGAAAAATGGAGTGTTGTTTGTTTTCGAGTGGCTCCGTCTCCTTCGCTGGGGCTCATGCTAGCTGCCTTTGGGCTTGGGGTTGGGTTAGCTAGCTGCCTTTGGGCTTGGGGTTGGGTTAGCTAGCTGCATTTGGGCTTGGGGTTGGGTTAGCAGCTGCAGAAGCAACAAGTGCTTCATATTCGCATGGGTTGATGTAAGGGGCTTCATTAGATTTGAATTACTTGAGGCAGACGTGGATAAAGTTTTTTCCCTGGGCATAGCGTGCATGTTACATACACATTCTTGCCTTTTATCTCCACGGGTGAGAAGTAGTGCCGGTAATTCCAGTTAAAGAACGCTACCTGTGAACTTCCCTGGCTCGTCGCCGCTGTCTTGTGTGTGTTTAGCGCGTGCAGTGAGACAGCGTGAGCAGGGCATGATCCGCCCACACAGCCAATCATCATCGCATTTGCAACGGTGTCATCATCCCCACCCCTGCTCTCTCCAGGCAGCATGCAGCTGATGTGTAGCCGAAAGCCTACAACCAAATTGTAGTAATGCGCCACTTTATATTCTCAGTAACGATAACGGCGTTGTAATGATGGGGAAAGTAATTAATTAGATTACTCCGTTACTGGAAAAATAACGCCGTTAGTAACGCCGTTATACTTAAACGCCTTTACTCCCAACACTGGCTGTGTGTGTATTTGCATTGACTTGATGCCGCCCGCTGAAATAAAGAAATAATAAGAAAAAAAATAAAACTGAAGAATCAATTTAGGAATAGGGCCAGTGAACGGAAGTTTTTTTATTATTATTATTCTTGCTGGTCACATGCATGTAAAAAGACAAAAAAGGGGTAGAACATTTTCAGTTGGTACCTTGTGATGTGTGCACATTTTGAGAAATTGCCAATGTACTTTTGACCACTGTTAGTTGTATTTCTTTTGTGTGTGTGTTTACATGGCAGTGACTATTTAGGTTTTATTTTTGTCATTTCTCCATTACGCTGGAGTTTAGGGGGTTTAAAGAGACCGTATTGGTGGTTTTAGGTTTATATTGATTGCAGTCACCACTGTCTAACCTGTACTGTTTCACTTTAGTCTTTGTTTTTATTTCTTTATTTATATATATTTTTACCTTTTTTTTTCTTCTCTGTCACCTTGAGAATTGACTAGATTGAAATGGCATGGAAATTAAATCCAGGTTCATTGCTTAAAGTTCTCAGGCACCATGGCTGACTTCTGACAGAGCCATCTTAAATTTTATAGTATACCGTATTTTCCGCACTATAAGGCGCACTTAAAAGCCTATAATTTTCTCAAAACACGAAAGTGCGCCTTATAACCCGGAGCGCTTTATATATGGATTTATTCTTGTTGTGCTTACTGACCTCGAAGTGATTTTGTGTGGTACACGGCGCTCTGTCAAAATGTTTTAGTAAGACTTTGGTAAACTACAAAGCCGCACCGCAGCATTACGGCTACAGTAGTCATGAGCGTAGCGGAGTGATATATATTGTGCTTCACCATAATATTTACGTCAAGAGACAAGATAGCTTTTTCCACATCTCTCCGTCCCTATTGATCTGCGACTCCAAAATTGAACATTCTAAATGTGACGTCACGAGCTACCAAAGCTACCAAAGCTACCAAAGCAAATTCTCAAGCGAAGCTTCTCCAGCTACCTCCGCTACCAGGTAGTGTAGGTCGCCCTTGGTGTACACGCAGCATTATGCTACTATCTGCCAATGGATCGTGGATGCCTGGGCCAAGGTATCAGTCTCAACTGTGGTCCGAGCTTTCACGAAGGCCAGAATCATCACTGAACTGCCAGGTAACAGCAACGACACTGACTCTGATAATGACGAGAGGGATCAGGGCATGCTGGATGCCGTAATCGCCCAACTGTTTAACAACTCGGACACTGAAAATGAAGAATTTGAGGGATTTGGGGACGAGGAATGAACTGAAAAAGTGTGTGTATTGTGTTCAATTATACGTGTTATATCTGAACAATTTTGAGAGTTATTGTGAATACGTTACGGTTTGATTTAGCGGTATCAGACTTTTTTTTACATGTTACAACTGAGCAAGGTTGGGAGTTATTGTGAATAAGTTTAATAAAGTTTGACTGACTGACTTATCTGACTGTTTTGTTTCGCTAAATGCGCCTTATAGGCCGGTGCGCTTTATATATGAAAAAAGATCAAAAATAGACCATTCATTGACAGTGCGCCTTATAACCCGGTGCGCTCTATAGTGCAGAAAATACGGTACTTCATATTTTATACATTTTGTCTTGTGGACAACTTTTCAGGCTGAAGTCTTTTCTTCGTTGAGTCCCTGGAGGTTCTAGTGCCTGAAAGGACTTAGGTGCTGTTTACACATACCTGGGTATTTTGAAAAACGAAGACCTTTCCCTTCGTTTGTGCCTTTCGTTTATACACAAATGGAGTTTTTTCCTCCGAAAACGAAGCTAAAAAAAAACTCCGGCAAAAGTGGAGATTTTTTAAAAACTCTGTTTAGCGTTTGTGTGTAAACTGGTTGAAAGAGACAAAAACGGAGTTTTGGGAATGGAATGAGGAGTTGTCGTCATAGTACAGAGCCCCGCCCCTATCCGCCATGTTGGCAGGATGCTAGCGTGAAAACGCCATTCTCTCCGTCCATTGTTTATCTAGCAAGCATGGAGGTACTAGCAGCATTTCTGTTGTTGAGAGCTATACTCGCTTGTTTGATTTTGAAAATTACAGTCATACAATGTATTGAACAACAAAGACATTTTTCACGGCTTTAGCAGTTTTATAGTCCAGCGCAACGTGTAAAAGTAACTCAGTCTCACTATCAGTCCACACACATGAGCCTGGCGCCATATTTTCTTCTTGAAAAGGATCCGGAAGTTCTTCCTGTCAGCGGTTCTCTATTAGGCTTCTGATTGGCTTGTGTGGAATTCTCATTGTTCTAACACTGCCACCATCAGGCTTGGCTTAATTTAACAGCTCTTGATAGCGTATTTATGCGGATCAATATAGACGTGGTTTTTTTTAAAACGGGGCTGTGTGCACCTAGTTTTTTTTGCAAACGAAGGTTAGAAAATATGCGTTTATCAAAATACGTGTGTAAACAGCACCTCAGTTTCCCCTGACACAGTGAGGGACCTATACAGGGACACATATTTCCATTGATCCTTATTGTTGTTACCTTTGAGTTAGAACTTCTTTTCATAATTTAGCATTGACACAGAAGCAGTTTAAGTCAGAGCAAGTGTAAGAAGGCTAAATTGACAGAGATGATTTACAACTTTCCATTAGTTTAGGTCATGGCACCCCACTGTGAATATAAATGTATAAACACATTTCTAACACTTTGCATGAACCGTACAATAATGACAAGTTTGAGTTCAAGTTGTGTTGAATTGTTTTTTGAAGATACAGGCTGTTGGTATGCCTGCTAGGCATTGCTGCCTGATGCGCCTCCACCAGTGCCCTCTATGCAAAAGTGCTCCCTTGAAACACCTATGGGGAGGAACGGGTCATCAGCTGGGGACCACCAGTCACAGATGTTTCGCTCCTTTAACCCCAGTACATCTCTTGGTGGTGGAGCGATGGCTGGTATCTCTACCTGCCACCCCCTGCTGATGCCCTAGGTGTTCTGCCCCCACCCTCTATCTCTCCTCCTTAGCCATAGCCAGAAGCTGCCCTTCTCTGCCTCCTCCGCCAGTTCCTTAGTGGCTTTCCGGTTCCCTGCTCCTGTACAGCCAATGTCTCGAAGCAGGCGAACTATTGAGGAGCCCACGAAGCCCCTACACCCCACCTCAACAGGGCATGTAATGGCTTTCCAGCCAGCCTCCTGACACTGCCGCCAAGTCTGCATACTTGGAACGCTTGCGTTCATTGGCAGCCTCCATCCCTTGTTCCCACGGGACAGTGAGTTGCACCATCAGGACGGTCTTGCTTGGGACTGACCACAAGATCAGATCTGGCCGGAGTGATGTTTCCACTATCTCCCTGGGAAACTGGAGCTGTCTCCCCAGGTCAACCCTCATGGTCCACTCTCCACCGGGTGAGAGGAGTCTTGGTGTTGCTCTCTGGTGGGTGGGTTTGGGATTCTCCCTTCTTTTCAGTTTCTTGTATTCCATATCTAGTTTGCTGCTCTCTTTATCGGACAAACACATTTTTTCAAAGGCTACTTACCACTCTGAAATATGTTCCTGTACTTTACCTTCACCTGCTTCCAGGTACACTTTTTGCTGTTAAGATAGCTCCTGTTGAGATGTAACAGTGAAAAATTAATATGTGGGTCACACTCACGATAATATAGTCACAAAGTATGATGATGCGTGTCGATTATTGGGTTATTAATAAAGTGAGCAGGGCCAGTATATTTGTGCTGTACATCTCATACAGAGACAATTCAACATGCTTTATGTAAACACATTATAACACAAAGAGGAGAGCTTAAATACATGAGGACGGTAAAATAAATGTGTAACAATTGACAATGGTATGAAACTTTCATAATTTACGCATTTAGTCTGTCTGCAGTTGTTAGCCATGCCGTTTCTTCCCTTTATTGATCGCAGCTGTATTACCATTTCTGATGATGACACTTTTAAAATCCTCATACAGCTCCATAAGCATTATTTGTTCAGCTGCCGAAAAAATAACAGCTCTTGTCTTGCTCTCCTTTTCACACAGATCTCTGTTTTTCCATCATCCACTCGTCAGGGCTTCTTACGTTCCTCGTGCACTCGCACTTAGCCAGGCTATGTAAGCCTCGCTTGGATTAGCCTCGCTGAGATAAAATCTGAACTGGTTTAGTGTAACGACTTGAGGCTTAATTGGGAGATGGTGTTAGTTCAAGCGAGGCGTTCCTGATACAGCCTGGCTCTCTTTAGCTACTTACGTGAAACACCCCTCTGGTTCCATCAGAGTAAAGGCATGTTGTACCGATGCAACTGACAAAGCAAACAATGTCAAAAGAATAACAAGGGCAGTGTCATCTTGGCTACTGACAACTGCTCCACAGAAAATGAAGCCTCAGTGGCCTAATGGATAAGTCACTGGCCTCTTAAGCCTGAGATTGTGGGTTTGAGTCCCATCTGAGGTCTGTAGCAGAGTGGCGCAGCGGAAGCATGCTGGGCCCATAACCCAGAGGTCGATGGACCGAAACCATCCTCTGCTATGTATAAATTTTCAAATCAAACTCAACATCTCTCATTACAAAAACCTGGAAAAGATGATGTAACATTCAGCATAATCACAATTGACACTTGACCAACTCTGAAACCCTTTCTACACACTCTTAATTCAAACTAGTTTGGTGTGCACATGAGTGTTCTCCAAAGTCCACTTTTCTGATATAAGTAAGAAAAAATTATTATTGTTGTCAAAAGACTGAAATCTTTCACTTTTGTTAAATGGATTAGAGGATCGTTTTCCCTGATTTCTTTAAGTTGTGTTTTTTATTTTGAATAGTCACATGGATAAGGCACTGGCCTCCTAAAGCTGGGCATACACTGTGCGATTTTTGGCCCAATGTCGACAAGATTTTCACTCGTGCGACTATTTTGGAGATCGGGCCGAGTTTTGGCTCAATCGTGCGTCTCGCATCGTGTAGTATACATGGGGTAACGACAAACGATTAAGCCCTCCAGACCACCTCCCGATCGTTCGGATGAAAATCAAACTTGTTTGAAATCCTGGTCGCCGCTCGTGAGGCTCTCGCACAGTTGAAGCAGTTGCACGCGGCGATTGACCTCATCCTGTCACACTACGCATGCGCGAACATAGATACGGAAGAGAAAATTGTCAACAGAAGAAGAAGAAGACAACAGAACACCATGGCAGCACAACGTGTCAACTGGACGCCGGCAGTGGAGGGTCGGCTTGTTGAGCTATGGCAGGCACAGCCGTGCTTGTTTGATGTGGCCTCACAGTCCTACCATGACCGCAACAACAGGGATTGGACGGCAATTGCAGGTGACTTGTAAGTTTTTTTCCAGACTAGCTATTTAACGATGTGGATAACAACTGTTATCAACAGCTGTTGTTGTTGTTGTTAGTGTGTGTGTGTGTGTGTGTGTGTGTGTGTTGAATTCAAGATATATAGTTTGACGGTTGGAGTGGAGGAATGTTAACATGTCAACATGATCCGGCGTCAGACTTGCCCTTTTTTTGGTTACAATATGTCCAGCATCTGAAAAGAGACGTTCTGATGGAGTGGAGGTTGCAGGCACAGACAAGTAGGATTTGGCTAGAACTGCCAGGTTGGGGAACCTTCCTGCATTTTCCTTCCACCATTGAAGTGGGCTAGGATCCCTTGGAATGCAATTCTCCCCAAAATACAAAAGAACCTCATTTCTCACAGATTCACCCTCACCACTGTCCTCCTGGCCAATATCCTCAGTGCTGCCCTCCCCCTCAGAGTCCGAGCCAAGCAGAATGTCCAGCAAAGAGGTGTTCTTTTGCTGGGGACTGGGCGAGTGCTCCTGCTCAATCGTTTCCAGTTGTTGCTTGGCTCTTTTGATATAAATTATCAGAGCCTGAATCTGTACTTGTACCTTCAAAGCATTCTCGGGTGACAGGAACTTCATCCTACGAAAGCGGGGGTCAAGGGCAGCAGCAATGATGGCCACATTTTGTCCATTCTCTTCGAAAGCAGACTCAGACTCCCACCTTGCCTTCATCTCTTGGTCTGCAGCAATCTGAAAAGAGTTCACAGAAGCAGACTTGTATGTGGTTTTCTTTGTAGACTTATGGAAACCCTTCAGCAGTGGAGGTAAAACAGATATTGTGACATAGGACTCTCCACTGAGAAAAACAGTGGCCTGTTCGAAAGGCTTGAGGACCTGCTCCAGTTCCTCTAGTAAGATCCACTGATCATTCCTCAAAACCATGTATTGCTTCCCACGCTGTGTAACGTCTGGGTCAGAAAGTGTTGGGACCACCGGCCACCGTTGTTCCAAAAGGCGACTCACCATGTAGTATGAGCTGTTCCATCTTACAGACACATCCTGGAGCAGGGTATGCTCAGCTGTACCCCACTGTTTTTGTTTCTGTTTCAGCTTGCTGCTAGCCGGCCCACTTGTCTTGAAATGCTTCACAAGAGACCGTGCAGCCCCGAGTGTCCTGTCGATCATGGGGTTGTTCTTCAAGGCATGATTTACCACCAACTGAAGCGAATGGCAGGCACAACGATGTGATGCTACCCCATGTTTCTCCTCTAGGATGCGAAGAGCTGCAACAACATTTGCTGCGTTATCATGTACAATCGCCAGTACATCATCTCGAAGGGAGAAATCAAATTTATCTGCCACCATCTCAACCCAAGAGGCAATATTTTCAGCAGTTTGGAGCTCCTCAAGCGGCATTGTAGTTAAGCTAAACAAGGTCAGCTCCCAATTTTCATTAATGAAATGACAGGTGACACCTAAATATGCCTCAGTGGCCAGAATGATCCAAGCATCAGTTGTTAGGGATAGTTTGGAAATGCTTTTTTTTAGTTCACTTTTCACTTTGTCCATGGTAACCATATACTTCTTCTCCATTAAAGACATGGTTGGTAATCCTGTTCAGAAACACATTTTGTAATACTGGGTGAAATGGTCCATCTATCCTGAAAGAAATCTACACAAGATGTATTTAGAAAAAGGGACGAAAATAATCAGACCTCTGTGGCAGCTGCAGGACTGAGAAAAAGCTGACCAATCAGATGCCTCTGCTTTCTGCCTACGCCCCCCTCTGCCGGCTTCCTGCTCCATGTGCGCATGCGGTTCTACCGGCTTTGGATGAAGCACTGACGGAATGGGGAGGGGGGGGTGGAGCTTAGAGGAGGGGACACTTTCGAATCTTGCTAGCTCTCTTGCTAGCTCTCTAGGATTACCTACCATAGCTTTAAGTCAGTGAAGTGGCGCCTGGATGGAAGGGTGTATCCGGAGTGGAAAGTGTTTATCATTTCACGGAAGCCTTCACCTTCAACAATCGCAAGGGGCCTCATGTCCTTCACAATCATAGAGACGATCCTGTTTGTGTACACACTAGCCTCCTGGGGTGTGCAAGGTGCCTGGTTCTTTTTATGAAAAAAGTCCGCCACACTGCTTTGCTTACTCCTGTAAAGGCAAAAAACATAAAGTACATGAATATTCACAGCAGCAAATCAAAAATATAGCATAGTCCACATCATTCCTGTTATTATGATACATTTAGCTAACAGTAGGCTATACTACAGCCATCTCAGAGGCTCAACTTAAAAAATGATTTATGTAATTTAAATTGTAAACTTGTAATGCGTGTTTACTACTTGGATCTGGTTGCTACTAGATCGTGGAATTTCGACAGTCAACAGGTAGACTAGAACTACATAATGGCAGAGTATAAAATCCACCGTCCGGTGTTAGCAAATAGATAACACAGAAGAAACATGTCGGGACTGGTAGCGCTAACAGCTTTAAACTAGGCAAACATGGGACCTGTTCTAGTCATAATTAAAAGACGTAAATTTTACGCCGGGAATATAACTGGACAACAACTCAACAGTCTAAAGTAGCGTTTATTCAGAGAGGATCTTGAATGAACAGAACCTACGGTGTTTTGCTGCCATCCTTACGAGCTCCAGGGTGCTTTCGTTTTAAGTGTTTGTGCATCGTTGATGTACTGCTGTGGTACGCCAAATTAAATTTGCATAGTCTGCAAACAACCACATTTTTAGCAGCATTACGGGTGAAAAATTCACCCTTAATGCTGCTAAAAATGTGGTTGTTTGCAGACTATGCAAATTTCGGTCATTAAGGGTGAAAAATTCACCCTTAATGACCGTGTGCGTGATTCTTTAGCTATATGCTCTTCAGTGCTCCAACTACTGCTTGCCGCCGCCATCGTTATGAATTCTTCTTCTTCCGTTTTAAACTAAGACATCTACACCGATTGGCGACTCTGGTGCATATTTACTGCCACCAATAGACTGGAGTGAGAGTTCATATAGTAGGTCGTTTCGAACGGGGACTTCAACCAAAAAAAAATATAAATTAGCGACGTATAAAACGTAAATTATTCATGTCGACGAATTTATGACGTCGAATAAGTCGAATACGTCGACTATTTGACCCAGCTCTAGTGCCAAAGCATGCTGAGCTGTTTGATGAGAGATATTACAATTGTATTGTATCTGGTAATCTTGCTGTATAGCACCACCTACTTTTCAGTTCAAGTTTGACATAGATTTAGTCAGCAGTCAAATGTTTACTCAAGTCTCATCACGAAAAAATACAGAACTCTTGCATCTACCGCCATGAGGGAGCAGTCAAGCTCGAAGCCACGCCCATTGCTAACAAAGCTAACAAAAAGGCTGAGAGACCAAATGAGGGCAGTTGGGAAAAATTTTGACATTAAATCTCTTTCTTTAAAGCTGCAGTCGGCAGGTTTTCAAAATTACGAGTCTAAAAATTCGAACTGATACAACTTTCAGGTCCCTCCCTCAACCTCTAAAAAGTTCCGAATCGCCCCCCTAACCCCTCCCCCTCTGTGGACGAGGTTGAGCACGTAAGTTCACACCAGTGTGAGCGCACACAAGCTGTGTGCAGACTCACGCTCAGCAGCGTGTGCACAAGCTGTGATTGACAGGTAGGATTCCTCCACCCTAACTCTATTGGTTAAAAACAGTCGGGAGCGCTTGGTTTTTGCAAGCATAATTACAGGCTTCAGAGGGAGGTACAGATTTCGTTATTTTTCCTAAACAGACTATTTAATATTCTACTTCCAGAATCCCATGACAGTTCAAGCTAATATGACTAAAAAAAAGTTGCAGACCGCAGCTTTCTTTAATAAGTCGCACCAGGAAGTTATTGACTACTTGTTTTGTGCTACTTTACTTGTTACCTACACAGCAGATATCAACCTTATGACAAACATAAATAAATCGAACACATACTCTAATGAAGGTATGAGAGGTGGTAATGATCGAGGCCACGCCCACAGACAGCTACAGCAAGTCTCTGTGGCGCAATCGGCCAGCGCGTTCGGCTGTTAACCGAAAGGTTGGTGGTTCGAGCCCACCCAGGGACGAGTGTGTGTACCAACAAATCTACCGGTCAGCAACCAGTTGTAGGTTTGGTAGCAAAGCAATAGCTGTAATGGGCAAATTGTCCCACTGAACTTGGAAGTTATCTTTTAAGTCATTTGGTTGACAAGAATTAAGGTGCCAAAGCCTGCTGAGCTGTTTGATGAGAGATATTACAATTGTATTGTAACTGGTAATCTTGCTGTATAGCATCTCCTACTTTTCGGTTCAAGTTTGACATAGATCAGCAGCAGTTCACTCGAGTCTCATCACGCAAAAATACAGAACGCTTGCATCTACCGCCATGAGGGGGCAGTCAAGCTCGAAGCCACGCCCACTGCCAACAAAAGCCAGGCAGAGTCTCTATATCGTAACTGTTAGCGCGTTCGGCTGTTAAACGAAAGGTTGGTGGTTCAAGCCCACCCAGGGACGTTCTGACTTATGCGTATCACGTGAGTTCAAGTAAACATTCTGCCGCCAAAATGCTCTCCTTACGCATTATACACGCTCCTTGGCAAAATATTTCTCCAAGGGTGACCTGTTAAGTACAGTGTAATGCATGACTCAACCTGAAGGCTCCTCTGTCTTTTGTAAAAATTGCACAAGCAAAGTGAAAAAACAACCTTTTTGTCATATTGCTATGAAAGTCACACACAAACAAGAAAAATTCAAAAAGGTTGAGAGACCAAATGAGGGCACTTGGGAAAAACTTTGACATTAAATCTCTTTCTTTAACAAGTCAGACCAGGAAGTTATTGACTACTTGTTGTGTGCTACTTTACTTGTTACCTACACAGCAGATATCAACCTTATGACAAACATTAATAAATCGAACACATACTCTAATGAAGGTATGAGAGGTGGTAATGACTGAGGCCACGCCCACAGACAGCTACAGCAAGTCTCTGTGGCGCAATCGGCCAGCGCGTTCGGCTGTTAACCGAAAGGTTGGTGGTTCGAGCCCACCCAGGGACGAGTGTGTGTACAAACAAATCTACCGGTCAGCAACCAGTTGTAGGTTTAGTAGCAAATCGATAGCTGTAATGGGTGACTTGTCCCACTGAACACACAAGTTATCCTTTAAGTCATTTGGTTGACAAGAGTTAAGGTGCCAAAGCCTGCTGAGGTGTTTGATGAGAGATATTACAATTGTATTGTAACTGGTAATCTTGCTGTATAGCACCTCCTACTTTTCGGTTCAAGTTTGACATAGATCAGCAGCAGTTCACTCGAGTCCCATCACGCAAAAATACAGAACGCTTGCATCTACCGCCATTAGGGGGCAGTCAAGCTCGAAGCCACGCCCACTGCCAACAAAAGCCAGGCAGAGTCTCTGCGGCGGAATCGGCCAGCGTGTTCGGTTGTTAACCGAAAGGTTGGTGTTTCAAGCCCACCTAGGGATGTTCTGACTTATGCGTATTACGTGAGTTCAAGTAAACATTCTGCTGCCAAAACGCTCTCCTTACGCATTATACACGCTCCTTGGCAAAATATTTCTCCAAGGGTGACCTGTTAAGTACAGTGTAATGCATGACTCAACCTGAAGGCTCCTCTGTCTTTTGTAAAAATTGCACAAGCAAAGTGAAAAAACAACCTTTTTGTCATATTTCTATGAAAGTCACACACAAACAAGAACAATTCAAAAAGGTTGAGAGACCAAATGAGGGCACTTGGGAAAAACTTTGACATTAAATCTCTTTCTTTAACAAGTCAGACCAGGAAGTTATTGACTACTTGTTGTGTGCTACTTTACTTGTTACCTACACAGCAGATATCAACCTTATGACAAACATTAATAAATCGAACACATACTCTAATGAAGGTATGAGAGGTGGTAATGATCGAGGCCACGCCCACAGACAGCTACAGCAAGTCTCTGTGGCGCAATCGGCCAGTGCGTTCGGCTGTTAACTGAAAGGTTGGTGGTTCGAGCCCACCTAGGGACGAGTGTGTGTGCCAACAAATCTACCGGTCAGCAACCAGTTGTAGGTTTGGTAGCAAAGCGATAGCTGTAATGTGCAAATTGTCCCACTGAACTTGGAAGTTATCTTTTAAGTCATTTGGTTGACAAGAATTAAGGTGCCAAAGCCTGCTGAGCTGTTTGATGAGAGATATTACAATTGTATTGTAACTGGTAATCTTGCTGTATAGCATCTCCTACTTTTCGGTTCAAGTTTGACATAGATCAGCAGCAGTTCACTCGAGTCCCATCACGCAAAAATACAGAACGCTTGCATCTACCGCCATGAGGGGGCAGTCAAGCTCGAAGCCACGCCCACTGCCAACAAAAGCCAGGCAGAGTCTCTATATCGTAACTGTTAGCGCGTTCGGTTGTTAACCGAAAGGTTGGTGGTTCGAGCCCACCCAGGGACGAGTGTGTGTACCAGCAAATCTACCGATCAGCAACCAGTTGTAGGTTTGGTAGCAAATCGATAGCTGTAATGGGTGACTTGTCCCACTGAACACACAAGTTATCCTTTAAGTCATTTGGTTGACAAGAGTTAAGGTGCCAAAGCCTGCTGAGCTGTTTAATCTTGCTGTATAGCACCTCCTACTTTTCGGTTCAAGTTTGACATAGATCAGCAGCAGTTCACTCAAGTCTCATCACGCAAAAATACAGAACGCTTGCATCCACCGCCATGTGGGGGCAGTCAAGCTAGAAGCCACGCCCACTGCCAACGAAAGCCAGGCAGAGTCTCTGTGGCGCAATAGGTTAGCGCAGAGGTCTACAACAGGGGGTCTGCAGAGGTACTGCAGGGGGGTCGCGAAATCTTTGGTTGATTAGACGAATTATTTTTTTTTTTTTTCAAACAGTTTTTTCTCACAAATTGTGTGCAAATGTTTGCCATCCACAGATGGTTTGAGGATTCATTGTCCCACCTACATGCATGTTTAAAGTTCAAATCTGTGAATTATTTGAATAGCTCAGTGTTGTATTCAAGATGTTTGTTTATAAATGGCAGTGGCACGGCCACCCTGTACCTTGCACATGTTTAAAATAAAAACATGAATATATTAACCTGTGTTTTATTTGAATAGGTTAATATTGAATGTACAATAACAGAGTAGCTATGTTTATACACGGCACTAGGCCCCGTTAAATATAAAACACAATTGTATGCCATATAAATAGTAGGGGGGTCCCTGCTCCAACTCTCCATCAGTTTGGGGGTCCCTGGCCTGAAAAACGTTGAAGACCCCTGGGTTAGCGGTTCGGCTGTTAACCGAAAGGTTGGTGGTTCAAGCCCACCCAGGGATGCTCTGACTTATGCCCATTACGTGAGTTAAAGCAAACATTCTGCCGCCAAAACGCTCTCCTTACACATTATACACGCTCCTTGGCAAAACATTTCTCAAAGGGTGACCTGTTAAGTGTTTATTTGTAGTCACACATCAAAGCATATCAGCGCTGGGCTCAGTGGGAAAGAGCTCCCGCAGGAAGTCTGTCAGACTGGCCCTGATTTCCGGTTATCATGTTTATTTATAGTCTCATAGGTTGGACTCACATTCGACCGAGTATGATTGGACATGAGTAGGTTCAACATGCTTCGTCATATTCTCTGGATCAGCCCAAAACAATGTGTGTGTGTGAATCTGCCCTTGCTTTCCCAGGCTTTCCTAATTGTTTTGTCTTTTTACTCCTGGATCACTTTAGGTCATATGGAAAAGTACTGAGACTTATTTCATTCATAATGTCTAAGAACAAAGCCAATTATACCAATCCCCCTTTTGAAGTGATTTTATCATTTCAACTAATTCAGTTAAATAACTGAGGTGGGAATGTAATATTCTGTATTGTGTCACATCTGTATTAGCAGTAGCAAGACTTTAGCAGCCACCCCCCAAACTGCAGGAGCCACTTACCTTTTGAGATGTAGCACAACCAGTTAGGAGACGTTTGTCATCCCCCTTTTGATGTGACTTCATTCAATTCAATTCAATTCAAAAATACTTTATTTATCCCAGAGGGAAATTAAATGTTGATGTAGCTCAATTAAATCAAAGAGTTATTATAGATGCTGATGGCTGTGGGCAGGAAAGATTTCCTGTAGCGGTCCGTTTTGCATCCAAACTGAAGAAGCCTTTGACTGAAGAGACTCTGTTTTCTGATAACAGTCTCATGGAGAGGATGTTCAGGGTTGTCCATAATTCTCTTGATTTTATGCAAAATCTTTCTTTGCATTATTGTCTCCAGAGGTTCCACAGTCGTCCCCAGAACAGAACCAGCCTTCCTTATCAGGTTGTTGAGTCTTTTTAGGTCCCTGGTTCTGATGCTGCTGCCCCAACAGATGACGCAAGAGGAAATGACGCTCTCAACAACAGACTTGTAGAAGATCTGCAACATCTTGTTGCAAACCTTGAAGGACCTTAGCTTCCTCAAGAAGTACAGTCTGCTCTGTCCTTTCTTGTAGATGGCTTCACTGTTGTGTCTCCAGTCCAGTCTGTTGTCCACATGAACACCAAGGTATTTATATTCCTCAACCACCTCCACTTCTTCTCCCATGATGGAAACAGGGTTTGATCTGACCCTGTTTCTCCTGAAATCTACAATCATCTCCTTTGTTTTGTTAACATTCAAGATGAGATGATTGTTCCCACACCATGCCACAAAGCGGTCCACCAGCTCTCTGTACTCAGCTTCTTGTCCATCTCTGATACACCCGACAACTGCAGAGTCATCTGAATACTTCTGTAGATGACAGGAGTCTGACTTGTACTGGAAGTCTGAAGTGTACAGAGTGAAAAGGAATGGTGAGAGTACAGTCCCCTGTGGTGCTCCTGTGCTGCTGATCACCTGGTTAGACACACAATTCTTCAGTCTGACAAACTGTGGTCTGTTTGTCAGGTAGTCATTAATCCAGGTGATTGTTGAGGCCTCCACCTGAGTCTTCCGGAGTTTCAGACGAAGCAGATCAGGCTGGATTGTGTTAAATGCACTGGAGAAATCAAAGAACATGATCCTCACAGTGCTGCCTGCTTTATCCAGATGACAGTGGGTTTGTTGAAGCAGGTGTATGATAGCGTCTTCAACTCCAACTCCATGGCGATAAGCAAACTGCAGGGGTTCCTGATATGTGCTGGTTTGCTTACACAGGTGGGTCAACAGGAGTCTCTCCAGGACCTTCATGATGTGGGATGTCAGGGCAACAGGTCTGTAATCATTGATGTCTGAGGGGTGAGTTTTCTTTGGTACCGGAACCAGACAGGATGTCTTCCACAACAGTGGTACCTTCTCTTGGGTCAAGCTAAGGTTGAAAAGGTGTTGCAGAATCCCACAGAGCTGCTCTGCACAGGCCTTCAGGACTCGGGGGCTGACACCATCTGGACCTGCAGCCTTGTTCCGGTTCAGTCTCTCCAACTGCCTCTTCACCTGACTTCTAGAAACAGAAAAGTGGGAGGGGGAGGCAAAGGGGACAGCAGCATCTCCTGATTGGGTTGAAGACAAACTAGTGGAAGCAGAAGAATCCATGACTGAGGTGGAGGTGGAGATGTTACAGGAAAGCTGTGGGTCAGAGGAGGGTGGGATGTCTCTTTGGCTGGGAACAGGAGGGGAGGATGGTGAGCTTGTTCCTGAACTGAACCTGTTGAAGAATGTGTTCAGCTCATTTGCTCTGTCCAGACTCCCATCCATCTGATCCTCCCTCTGCTTGAGGCCTGTGATCTTCTTCATTCCTGACCACACATCTCTGATATCATTCCTCTGCAGTTTACTCTCAAGCTTCTTTCTATACACCTCCTTGCTCTCTCTAATCTTGACTTTGAGCTGCTTCTGTATACTCCTCAGTAACTCCCTGTCTCGCTCCCTAAAGGCTCTTTTTTTCTTGTTCAATAGTTCCTTTAGCTCACTGGTGATCCAGGGTTTGTTATTAGGGAAGCATCTCACTGTTCTGGTGGGGATGGTGTTGTCCACACAGAAGTTTATATAGTCAGTCACACACTCAGTCATGGCATTAATGTCCTCTCCATGTGGCTTACAAAGAGAAATCCAATCGGTTGCATCAAAACAACCCTGTAAGGCTTCTTCAGCTTCCTCTGACCACTTTCTAACAGTCCTTTTTGTGACAGGTAGTCTCTGGACAAGGGGTTTATATGCTGAACAGAGAAAAACAAGGTTGTGATCTGATTTTCCCAGGGGAGGTCTTGATTTGGAAATGTATGAATCCTTGACATTTGTGTAAAACAAATCCAATGTCTTGTTTTCTCTGGTAGAGCAGCTGACAAACTGTTGAAAAGTTGGCAGTGTAGCAGAGAGTGAGGCATGATTAAAATCACCAGATATTGCCACAAAAGAATTGGGGTGTTGTGTCTGTATCTTAGCAACAACGGAACTGATGACATCACATGCAGTGTCGGCAACAGCTGAGGGTGGAATGTAAACAGCCACCAAAACAACACTGGTGAACTCTCTTGGCAAATAATATGGACGAAAACTTACTGCCAATAGCTCAATGTCAGGACTGCAGAGACGACTCTTCACAGTAACATGTCCTGGGTGACACCATCTGTTGTTGACAAGCACTGCCAATCCACCCCCTTTCCTTTTCCTGCTACTCTTTAAATCTCGATCTGCTCGTACAGTTAGGAAGCCTGGCAGAGAGACGCTGGAGTCCGGTATATGATCCTGTAGCCATGTCTCAGTAAAACACATAATGCTACATTCCCGATATTCTTGCTGAGTCCTTGTCAAGGCTAGAAGTTCATCCAACTTGTTAGCTAACGATCTTACATTTCCCATGATGACGGATGGCAGAGATGGTTTGAACTTCTTCTTTCTTTCTCTCCTCTTTGCTCCTGCTCTGCATCCACGACGCCTCCTTTTCAATTCCAGTGGGAATCAGTTGTCGAATTATTTCTGCTTTTCCAATATTAATCAGCTGCTCCCTGTTGTAAACCACCTTGTTGCTATGGTTATGCATCATGACAAAAGAGTAAAATATACAAAAGTATTGGGAAAAATTAATCCAGCTGCACAGCATCCAAGGCAGAAAGGAACAGTTGTCCAAAAAATGCAATTTCTTCCAAGAAATAACGGGAATGAAATTTAGAAAAAAAGAAAAATCTCAATGTTAGGTACAGAGCTACTCCAACGTGCTGCCACACTCAGCAGCGCATTCTAGAATGGGTGACTTGTCCCACTGAACACACAAGTTATCCTTTAAGTCATTTGGTTGACAAGAGTTAAGGTGCCAAAGCATGCTGAGCTGTTTGATGAGAGATATTACAATTGTATTGTAACTGGTAATCTTGCTGTATAGCACCTCCTACTTTTCGGTTCAAGTTTGACATAGATCAGCAGCAGTTCACTCGAGTCTCATCACGCAAAAATACAGAACGCTTGCATCTACCGCCATGAGGGGGCAGTCAAGCTCGAAGCCACGCCCACTGCCAACAAAAGCCAGGCAGAGTCTCTGTGGCGCAGTCGGTTAGCGCGTTAGGCTGTTAACCGAAAGGTTGGTGGTTCAAGCCCACCCAGGGACGTTCTGACTTATGAGTATTACGTGAGTTAAAGCGAACATTCTGCTGCCAAAACGCTCTCGTTACGCATTATACATGCTCCTTGGCAAAATATTTCTCCAAGGGTGACCTGTTAAGTGCAGTGTAATGCATGACTCAACCTGGGAGCTCCTCTGTCTTTTGTCAAAATTGCACAAGCAAAGTGAAAAAACAACCTTTTTGTCATATTGCTATGAAAGTCATACACAAACAAGAAAAAAATCAAAAAGGCTGAGAGACCAAACGAGGGCACTTGGGAAACAATTTGACATTAAATCTCTTTCTTTAACAAGTCAGACCAGGAAGTTATTGACTACTTGTTGTGTGCTACTTTACTTGTTACCTACTCAGCAGATATCAACCTTATGACAAACATTAATAAATCGAACACATACTCTAATGAAGGGATGAGAGGTGGTAATGATCGAGGCCACGCCCACAGACAGCTACAGCAAGTCTCTGTGGCGCAATCGGCCAGCGCGTTCGGCTGTTAACCGAAAGGTTGGTGGTTCGAGCCCACCCAGGGACGAGTGTGTATACCAACAAATCCACTGGTAAGCAACCAGGGGGGTATTCCTTGAAAGTAGCTAAATATAGCCAGGCTATAGCCAGAAAGCGTCGCTTGAACTAGCACCATCTCCCAATTAAGCCTAGAGTTGCTCCACAAAGACATTTCAGCTTTTTAAAAGTGTCATCACCAGAAATGGTAATACAGCTGCGATCAATAAAGCGAAGAATACGGCATGACTAACAACTGCAGACAGACTAAATGCTTTTTAAAAGTTATGAAAGTTTCATACCATTGTCAATTGTTAGACATTTATTTTACTGTCCTCATGTATTTATGCTATCCTCTTTGTGTTATAATGTGTTTACATAAAGCATGTTGAATTGTCTCTGTATGAGATGTACAGCACAAATATACTGGCCCTGCTCACTTTATTAATAACCCAATAATCGTCACGCATCATCATACTTTGTGACTATATTATCATGAGTGTGTGACCCACATATTATTTTTTCACTGTTACATCTCAACAGGAGCAATCTTAACAGCCAAAAGCGTACCTGGCAGCAGGTGAAGGTAAAGTACAGGAAAATATTTCAGAGTGGTAAGTAGCCTTTGAAGAAATGTCTTCGTCCAATAAAGAGAGCACCAAACTACATATGGAACACAAGAAACTGAAAATAAAAAAGATCAAGCTCGAGATTATGAAACTGGAGAGGGATGTTAGTATAAATTCAGATAAAGGAGAATTTCGTGTTGTGAACTGTATTTAATTCTGTTTTCTCTCCACAGCTTGAGAAACATGTAATAATAATTAAACAATTCAACACAACTTGAACTCAAACTTGTCATTATTGTACGGTTCATGCAACGTGTTAGAAATATGTTTTTTACATTTATATTCACAGTGGGGTGCCATCACCTAACGTGTGGAAGGTTATGAATCATCTCTGTCCATTTAGCCTTCTTACACTTGCTCTGACTTAAACTGCTACTGTGTCAATGCTAAATTATGAAAAGAAGTTCTAACTCAAAGGTCACAACAATAAGGATCAAATGAAATATGTGTCCCTGTATAGGTCCCTCACTGTGTCAGGAGAAACTGAGTCCTTTCAGGCCCTGGAACCTGCAGGGACTCAGACTTCAGCCTGAAAAGTTGTCCACAAGACAAAATGTATAAAATATGAAGTATACTATTAATTTAAGATGGCTCTGTCAGAAGTCAGCCATGGTGCCTGAGAACTTTAAGCAATTAACCTGTATTTAATTTGGCCAAAGGTCATTTCCATCCGTGCCCTTGTTTTAGCATGTGCATGTGCATGTGCATGTGCATGTGCATGTGCATGTGCATGTGCATGTGCATGTGCATGTGCATGTGCATGTGCATGTGCATGTGGATGCCCTTGTTCCTGGATCAGGATATGGCGTGAGGAGGTACGGCCAGCATGCATAGCCTCTGTCCCCAAGCAGGACACCATTGAACTCTCCTGCAGAATAAGAGAAATGTTGGATGGATATACATGTGTTAAGACTTTAGGCAATTTGATGCAATGTGTGCCTTATATGGCAATCTATAATAAAGTATGACGAGCACTTTAAATTCCTTAAGATGACCTCTACACCTGACCTCTCATTAGATTACCAAAATTCTGCCTATGCTACACCTTACTTCAAAAGTACACTCCTTCGGGTAAGTAAAATTCTTGCACCTTGTGCAAACCTCTGTGCCAGTGAGGATGCTCGGAAGATCCTAGAATCATGAACTGATCCCGGCCATTGAGCCTCAATGTTGGAAATGAAATGACCTCCATCACAGATCATCTGTATGCTCGGAGGATAGGAGTCAATGATGAGCTTTCACAGGACATAAATGTAACATTGCTCAGCATTACTCAAAGGGGTTGATGTGGTATTTTTCAAAATGAGAAATCCAGTTCAGAGTCTATGGACAATTATCCCCAAGTGTACCTGTACATTTAGGATATGGAAAAAACGTTCGGTTTACATAGTCAGCCTCCACGGGTCCAGCAGGGGCCTGGACAATGTGACAATGTTTAAATCAAGACTGAAAGTTCTATTTAGATGTGCATATGACACCTGAAAGTATTTTATCTGCACTCTTCATTTTTAAATTAATTAATGAAGGATTTTTTCTGTTTTTTGGAATGATTTTATTGCCTTCTTGTGATTTTATGTAGCTCTAAAGCACTTTGAATTGCCTTGAGTACAAATTGTGCTCTACAAATTGCCTTGCTTTGGATGCGTACATGGGTACAGTGTAGTGCACCGATAACATTAGGGAAGACTGAAAGGGGCACCTAAAAAGATTTGGGATTCATGTTTGAACCTTATCAGAGGATGAAAGTCGAAGTGGACTTGACAGATGGGTTACCTCCCCAAAGGACCAGCACGTGTATGATTTCCTGTGAGTTCCATCTTCTTCATTTTAAAACTGATTTGTACTTTTGATTGTGAAACTGCCACCAAGAAAGCAGCTACATTGGCAGTGGTGGGATTTGAACCCACGCCTCCACAGAGACTAGAGCCTAAATCCAGCGCCTTAGACCACTCGGCCACACTTCCAAAAGCCGCTTTTGGACAGACCGTTCTAAGAAAGTAGTTATCAGTACTATCCTCCTTGAATTTCGTTCTGATAACTATCCTTCCCCAGCGGAACTGTTTCAGTCTGCATTCGCACATGAGTCGGGACCTGATAGGGACTGATGCGCCGCGCGCAGCCGTCTGCTTCAGTGACGTGTTAGCCGTTAGCCGTTTAGCGCTACATTCAAACACAAAACAAAACGGTAAAAGTAATGAGAGTAGAAAAAACACCACCAAGAAGCTAATATGGAGAGTGGGGAGGCCACCGTGTTTATGGTCTGCATGATGGTGATATTAATCATGGACAATCACATCAGGCGTCTAATATCGAGGCTGGAAAAGCTCACAGGGAGAGTCAGGAGATACTTTTTCATTTCATGAAGGAAGAAAGGAGAGCAGAGCGCTGCAGACAAATGAGACCAGTGTAAGTTTAACTTATTAAACACCCGTTGTGTCTGTGTATGAGTAAACATTTCAGCCGTCATAGCATCATGACATGGGCCGTAGCTACCGACCACCACACACCTCCGTCAGATCGTTCTATAGAACCATGAAAAGACCCGACCTCGGAGAAGGAGCTAAATAGTTATAGGAACTAAGGGAGAAAGCCCCGAGTTCCTGTATGTCCGAACACGGGAGAAAACGGCCCCGCGGATTAAAAGGTTATTAGAACTGCCAAAGGTTCCTACAGTCCGAAAGCGGCTAAAGATACCTTTGAGCCAACTACAAGGGAGCGTCACCTTTAAAAGACGGACTGAACTGAAGGATTGTAATCAACAGTTGTCAGTCGACCCTGTAAGATGAAACTTTTCTAAATCAGAATAACAACTGATGAGTACCAGTTGTAGTCTTGCCACTATGCAACAACATAGATATTTCTTGTGCTCTTCATCTAACGCCATGAAATCTTTACAGAAGAGAGCATAGCAAGAGAAGAGTATAAACTGGTGGAACTCAACAAGATGATCGACTAGCAGAGGATGGTTTTGATCCATCGACCTCAGGGTTATGGGCCCAGCACGCTTCCGCTGCGCCACTCTGCTTTTGCAGTTTAGTCTGTAGGCGTAAGACAGGAAATTGTGTTGGGAGATACATTTGAGGATTTAAAGCACCTCGGAACAAGCGCTGTGCAACTCAGCTTCCATGTGTCTTGGTTAAGGTTTTGGAAATCTAGGAACCTCCAAGTTACCATCACAACATTAGCAGTCACCGCAGTACTTTCAATGGCGTCTTCAGGCCGTTTTCAGTTCAATCCCTTTACACCACTATGTTAACAGGCCACCTCATTAGTAGATATACAGAAGTTTAAAATCTGCTACTTCAAATGACTTTGGTCTCTATGGCTAGTATCCCCAACATTGCATCTCCACTGGGATGATTTTCTTAGGATTCATTGTATTAATTCCCAGCCAGCATGTCCATGTGGGGCCCATAAGGTTTAAATTTGGGCTGCAGATAAGGGTCCCAAGTGGGTTTGTCCGCAGTTTCCACGGTGGCCCCACCTGTATTCGCCCATATGTATTTGAAGTTTCTGTGTGGCTTTGGTTGGACTTTGCATTTAGCCAATTTAAACTTGAACATTCTTTTACTATGTGATGTGTTTATTTGTATTGCCTTTGGAATAATTGAAGGCTTAGGGTAACCCTAACCCCTAACCCTCAAGTTGCACTTTGAAACCCATATGGGCAAACACAGGTGAGGCCACCGTGGAAACTGCGGACAAACCCACATGGGAACCTTATCTGCAGCCCAAATTTAAACCTTACGGGCCCCACATGGACATACTGGCTGGGAAGGCTTTAAACAGTGCAGAATTAATGGTTTGCCCTCTGAGTCATAGTGTACAAATGTTAGACCTACTGACTGACCACGCATAGCATCTCGCTGTCCTCAGCCATATCCATGACCTGCATTTACAAAACCCCAAAGAGTAACGGCCAAAAACAAACATGAGCCTTGGAAAAGATAGCTTGCCAGCCAGCTGCCAATGTCACAGTGGTAACATCCATTTTTTTGCATGTGCTGTTTCACTGTTTATTCTGTGACCCTGAAGGGACTCTTTAGTTGTGTGTGACATTAATGTATAAGCTTTAATTAAGGACTTATTCTAACATCTGTCCCAGGTAAACTCCTAGGTGTAGATTACCTGTATAGCCAAACAGGACAGGCCTTGCAGGACGTGGATCCTGACTCTGAGGCAACAGACCAGCTGTTGGAGGATGAGGGCACAGAGGAAGAGTTGGAGGACGAGGGCTTTGGAGACAGCAGTTTGGACCTCAACCTGGATCCTACTATTGAGATGCTGGATCTGTCCGATGGCTCATCACCTGCCACGACCAGTGTAGCCAGCACTCCTGCCATTGTCCTACTACAGAACTGGTAACTATTCTTAATAATAACAGTACATGTAGTATTATTTGTATAGCACTACTAACTTTGACTGAAAACACTTCTCTTTTCCCTGGAGTTCCCCTTCTACTTTTATTGTTATTGTTATTTTATATTTTATAATATAAAAAATATAAGCAGTATTAGGTGTGTGGTGGTTTAATACTCTTCTCTGTATTGTTATTATTGCAACAAATTGCATTATTATTCTTACCAACTGTATTTGTATCAGTTTTAAAGCTATATTTGTTAGATTTACAGCACTTTGTTAGAGTTTGCATGAATTGATGCATGTTCCAATCAGGATTTGAACCTGCAATTTTCTAATTTTTCTTTTCTTCTCTTTCCCCCTCCTTCCTCTTCTTTCCTTCTTCTTCCCCCCCTTATGAAGACTATTGTTCCCCAGCTTTGGTGCAGTGCCTTATCCATTAGGCCACTGAGGCGCTTCCGCTGTGTCACTCTGCTATACACCTCAGATGGGGCTCGAACCCACAATCCCTGGCTTAGGAGGCCAGTGCCTTATCCACGTGACTATTCAAAATAACATACATAATAAAAACAAATCGGGTAAACGATCCTCTAATCCATTTAACAAAAGTGAAAGATTTCAGTCTTTTGACACAATAATTCTTTTTTCTTACTTATATCAGAAAAGTGGACTTTGGAGAACACTCATGTGCACACCAAATGAGTTTGAATTAAGAGTGTGTAGAAAGGGTTTCAGAGTTGGTCAAGTGTCAATTGTGATGCTATGAATGTTACATCATCTTTTCCAGGTTTTTTTAATGAGAGATGTTGAGTTTGATTTGAAAATGTATACATAGCAGAGGATGGCTTCGGTCCATCGACCTCTGGGTTATGGGCCCAGCACGCTTCCTCTGCGCCACTCTGCTACACACCTCAGATGGGACTCGAACCCACAAATATGGGATCAAAAAAGGTTCAGAAAGATTTTGTACTTGTACAATGATGTTCACATGTGTAATAAAGTTTTGAAGTTGTAAAATTATTTTGTGTCTATGTAAAAATAGTTTGTGCATGTGTAACAAAGTTTTGAAGTTGTAAAAACATTTTGTGCATGTGTAACAAAGTTTTGAAGTTATAAAAATAGATTGTGTATGTGTAAAAAAGTTTTGAAGTTGTAAAAACATTTTGTGCATGTGTAACAAAGTTTTGAAGTTATAAAAATAGTTTGTGTATGTGTAACAAAGTTTTGAAGTTGTAAAAATAGTTTGTGTATGTGTAAAAAAGTTTTGAAGTTGTAAAAACATTTTGTGCATGTGTAAAACTAAATCCGACGGACACACAACCATCCAATCAAGGAGCAGCAATTTCTGCCGGCTGGGATCTGAGCGCCAACGACACTCAGTGGGCACACGTTGGTACTGATGGAGGAAAAACAGGATGGAGTCAAACGCTTCTGCTCAAGTAAGTTAATTAAAGATATCGGCAATTTCACGATGTAGCAAAAGTTTCTCAATGTCGTCATATAAGCGGTCATATAGGCCTAACGATGTGAAATGACGGCTCTTCTGACAAAAACTGTAGTTTCATGCGCGCGTGCGAGAGGCGCTAGTCCGTGTCACCGTGTCAGCCGACTGTGTGCGTGCGTGCGTGCGTGGTGCGTGCGTGCGTGCGTGGCTGCGTTGTTTTACTGCAGTTCAACTGACATAACTGTGCTGACTTCCAACCAGCTAATGCTAAATCTCCCAGTTCATAATCAGGGCTTTCCTTGTAGCCGGCCAGCACATATAGCCGGCTACACAATTAAGTCTAGCCGGCTACTTTCATAATGACTATTATTTTTACAGCCTAGGCTACAGGCTATACATTTTATTTTTCTATTTTAATAAAATTAAATGTTTTTCTAACAGACTGACAATAATGCCAAACTGAACCGCACTCCATTAAAGTTGTGATTCGCTCTGCTTATACTGATAATAACCACAAATTACTCTGATCACCGCCGACTTCATTGCTCACAAGTAAGAAAAACTCATCCGCGGCCCCCGGCATGCCAGTTACTCAGGCTATCCACTGCAAAATTTCGTCAGTTTAATCAGTGAGTATCAAAAAGACAGACACCAAAAGAAAGCCTAACCGCATCGCTTGTTTAGCCCAAAACGTTGTCCTACCGGTAATCCAATCTTTTCTTCAAGCGTTCAATTAGCACCACCTGCGACACGTGAGAGTGTATTTTCATTCATTCATTTCATCAGTGTACATGATCATGGCTATGACGTAACCTAACCACCAACAGCCCCCCTCCCCCTTAGATCCCTATCTGACAGCATACCTTTTGTGATGGATACAGAGAATAAAGCTCTATGTCTCCCACAGGATGATCACTCTATAGTTGAGGTAGCAACTATTTTGTCAAATGCGAGGACACAAGCTGCACCACATCAAGGAGCCAGACAAAGGTATGATGAGATGGGCATGAGTGTAATTTATTCATTGCTCAGTATTGTCAACATCTATAATTTTCAACTTAGAACATGTCCAATTAAGGCAGAATAGAGAAAATAGAAGTGCTGGCCAGAGGATCTGTACAAAGAAATAACAGAATGAGGTTAGCAAAGTCCAGCTCTTTTCAGTCTGCCAGGAAGCCCTGTTCAAGTGGCAGCAGAAAAAGTCAAATAACTTCATATAAATAAATACATACAAGGACAAATAACTTAAAACACAAATTTTGAATGTTGGCATTAGAACAGTGTTAACTTTGCATGGAAGGTGGAGTGTCTGACTTATTCTACAATGTCAGTATAATTTCATGTTATCCTAAGTCGTGTTTGTGTTCCAGCCCCCAGCCACCAATTCAGATGCAGCCACCACGGCAACAGCCAGCAGCTTCCAACACTGGAAGAGAAATGCAAAGGTAGAACAATGCTGACTTTGCATGGGATGTGGAGTGTGTGACTTATTCTATAATGTCGTTGTACTCAGAATAATTTTATGTGATCCTAAGTCGTCTTTGCGTTCCAGCCTCCAGCCACCACTCCTCATGCAGCCACCACGGCAACAGCCAGCAGCTTCCAACACTGGAAGAGAAATGCAAAGGTATGACAGTCATATGTACAGATTATCCATCTGTTGTTAGAGTTAGTAATGTTTGTGCACATATTTGTGTTATTCATGCTTCATATCCTATGATGACATAAGTTATCACTGTGAATAGCTTATGTCATAGCCCAACTCGGGCTCTGAGAACCTCAGGGAGGGGTCTCCTGCTGGTGCCCAGAGTCAGGACTAAACAAGGTGAGGCTGCGTTTCAGTTTTATGCTCCTAAAATCTGGAACAGTCTTCCAGAAGATGTGCGACAGGCCTCAACGAAAACTCACCCTTCAGACATCAATGACTACAGACCTGTTTCCCTGATATCCCACATCATGAAGGTCCTGGAGAGACTCCTGTTGACCCACCTGTGTAAGCAAACCAGCACATATCAGGACCCCCTGCAGTTTGCTTATCGCCATGGAGTTGGAGTTGAAGACGCTATCATACACCTGCTTCAACAAACCCACTGTCATCTGGATAAAGCAGGCAGCACTGTGAGGATCATGTTCTTTGATTTCTCCAGTGCATTTAACACAATCCAGCCTGATCTGCTTAGTCTGAAACTCCAGAAGACTCAGGTGGAGGCCTCAACAATCACCTGGATTAATGACTACCTGACAAACAGACCACAGTTTGTCAGACTGAAGAATTGTGTGTCTAACCAGGTGATCAGCAGCACAGGAGCACCACAGGGGACTGTACTCTCACCATTCCTTTTCACTCTGTACACTTCAGACTTCCAGTACAAGTCAGACTCCTGTCATCTACAGAAATATTCAGATGACTCTGCAGTTGTCGGGTGTATCAGAGATGGACAAGAAGCTGAGTACAGAGAGCTGGTGGACCGCTTTGTGGCATGGTGTGGGAACAATCATCTCATCTTGAATGTTAACAAAACAAAGGAGATGATTGTAGATTTCAGGAGAAACAAGGTCAGATCAAACCCTGTTTCCATCATGGGAGAAGAAGTGGAGGTGGTTGAGGAATATAAATACCTTGGTGTTCATGTGGACAACAGACTGGACTGGAGACACAACAGTGAAGCAATCTACAAGAAAGGACAGAGCAGACTGTACTTCTTGAGGAAGCTAAGGTCCTTCAAGGTTTGCAACAAGATGTTGCAGATCTTCTACAAGTCTGTTGTTGAGAGCGTCATTTCCTCTTGCGTCATCTGTTGGGGCAGCAGCATCAGAACCAGGGACCTAAAAAGACTCAACAACCTGATAAAGAAGGCTGGTTCTGTTCTGGGGACGACTGTGGAACCTCTGGAGACAATAATGCAAAGAAGGATTTTGCATAAAATCAAGAGAATTATGGACAACCCTGAACATCCTCTCCATGAGACTGTTATCAGAAAACAGAGTCTCTTCAGTCAAAGGCTTCTTCAGTTTGGATGCAAAACGGACCGCTACAGGAAATCTTTCCTGCCCACAGCCATCAGCATCTATAATAACTCTTTGATTTAATTGAGCTACATCAACATTTAATTTCCCTCTGGGATAAATAAAGTATTTTGAATTGAATTGAATTTTGAACTCTGACAATGTTTAAATCCAGGCTGAAAACAGTTCTATTTAGCTGTGCATATGACACCTGAAAGTATTTTATCTGCACTCTTCACTTTTTTAATCAACTAATGATTATTTTAATGGGTTTTTTATTATTATTTTATTTCTTTTATTTTTTTAATGATTTTATTGCCTTCTTGTGATTTTATGTAGCTTTGAAGCACTTTGAATTGCCCTGTGTATGAATTGTGCGCTAGAAATAAAATTGCCTTGCCTTGCCTTAATAGAAATTAAAACATCATTTGTCTTCCTATAATAATTTTTGACCATATAGGATAATTTTCATATTTTACAGTGATTATAGTATTTAATACAGCTTATTCCATTTCTTTATTAGATCATTTCCAGCATTGTTCCAAATGAGGAGGGGCAGAGGAAAGAGGCCAAGTATTACAATTCCAGTTGGCAAACAGCTGGAATTGAATTTCTGTCTGTTACCAGAAACAACAGACAGAACTCCAAAAGATGATTCCAGGCTCCTAAGGGCAGGACTTGGAAAACACACCATAAGCATTAATGACAATGCTGACCACATAGAGGTATTACATTTGTATGTTTTTTAGCTAAAACATACATGAGTAAAATTCCATGGTGTTCTGCTCACTTTTTGGCACCAGACAAGGTATTGCAATGTTATCATAATGTTTGGAAAGATACATGTTTAGTTACCTATACTATGTAAACTTCAGGAATGCATCATAACAAAAATATATTCTTTTCATTAATTATAAATACCTTTTGCCACTTTGTGTGGTATAAGAATCTGATTTGGCCCATGCATGAGCTAAATTGTGTATGTCCAAAATTGGGAGAAAAGCAGGGAGAGTAAGCACAAAAAAAACTTATGATTTTCATGTCTATCTGAATGTAGATTGCCAGAGCCCTGACTGAAACATACCCCAAAATGAGGGAACTGACGGGAGGTTGGCTGCTATAAAAAGCAGGAGGTATGGAATATTTCTGTATTAATGGTTTATTAATGTATTGTAATGTAATGTGTGCTCACTGATACACCCAGCAGTTTGGAAATACAGGGGACAGAGAGGTTGATTTCAATCAAATGCTGGAGGTGGTCTTTGGAAATAACCAACTTTGGACACCCCCTTTCTCCAACAGTCCTGTCCACTACAGCTACTTTTCTTCTCCCATCTAATTCAGTGCTGATGAGGGTGTGCAGCTGGAGAAGACCTTCAAATACCTAAAAGAAAGAAGGAAGAACATTTTCATTTGTCACTGCAGTCAGTGGACCTTATTTATCAAAGTGGTGTAACATTAAATCCAAGAATACCATAGTTTTTTATCTTTGGCATCTAACTTCTGTCTGTGGACTGATTGGAACATGTGAACAAGATACATAAATGTCTGAATTGGCTGTAAATATTAGACCAACCTGGGGGCTTTCCATGACTATTGCAGGTTTTATCAAAACCTAGGAACCCTGCAGAATAACCAAGCCACATCGCACAAACACCATTTAACTTAGCTCCTGTGTGAAGTCTACGTGAGCAGAGAGTGACATAATCAGAGTCATTTCACTCATGCATATGAACTCGAGATAGTCCAGGTCCAAGGGCAGTCGCTGCAATGCCTGCTCCAACCTGGACTGCAGTCGGTCCAGAATATGCCGGCCCACCATCACGTCCTGCCATAGAGGAATTGAAGAGGTTATCATTTATACCTCCCCAATAAGCAAGTGTATAATACATTCTGTGCAATTTATGAACTCCAAAAATATACAGATGTTGCCTATCTATTATAAAATCTAAACATTAGCAACACCAAATAGACTCATGTGGGAGTATCCATCAGAAAAGGTACGCTGCCTGTCAGGTAGGGATATAACGGTCAAATCTTGTAAATATAACTCTGCAGAGTTATAAAAAGTCATTTTGAGACTAAAAAGAAATATCCAGTATCCAAATGTCTTTATAAGCCTTATAGTAAGCCAGATATAAATCACCATCTATCCAACAACGATAAACACAGATAAAAAAAAAAAAAACATTTGATGATTATAGTCAACACACGATCGTCATTTTCGTCTCACATATATGAGCCACATACCAGTGTTTCTTCCTTCCGGTCCTCGGGACCCACTGCCCTGCATGTTTTATGTTCCCTGCTCCAACACATCTGATTCAAATGAATGGCTCCTTATCAGGCCACTGCTGAGCTTGATGGCGAGCTGATAATTTGAATCAGGTGTGGTGAGTGGAGGAGGGAAACATCGAAACACTGAGCTACGCTTTTCAAATTGAACAGACTGTGCGCGCTCCCGCGTGCCGGAAATCAATTTCTGGCAGCAATCAACTTTTGGCACGGCACCTGTCATTTCACGTTAGGCCTATATGACCGTTTATATGACGACATTGAGAAACTTTTGCAACATCGTGAAATTGCCGATATCTTTAATTAACTTACCTGAGCAGAAGCGTTTGACTCCATCCTGTTTTTCCTCCATCAGTACCAACGTGTGCCCACTGAGTGTCGTTGGCGCTGAGATCCCGGCCGGCAGAAATTGCTGCTCCTTCATTGGATGGTTGGTTGGCGCGTGGGTGGGCACCGGGTTGATTGGCAAGTCAGTAAGCAACATGCTGATTGGCTATTCACTCAGGCGTCAAAATAGGGTAAAAATTCGTACTCGTAACTTGAGTTTTGTAAACTTGTAGCTTCAGGGTCGTACTTGAAGGTCGGATTTAGTTTTACACATGCACAAAATGTTTTTATAACTTCAAAACTTTGTTACATGTGCAAAAAATGTTTTTACAACTTCAAAACTTTGTTACAAATGCACAAAATGTTTTTACATAGACATAAAATATTTGTACAACTTCAAAACTTTATTACACATGTGAACATCATTGTACAAGTACAAAATCTTTCTGACCCTTTTTTGATCCCATATTTTTCGTTCTATGCTGTCATTTCTGTACAGAAATCGAGAGCACTGTACTGAGTACTAACCAAATAAACACATGGTGAAAGCTGGTAAGTACTTTGCTAGTTGTACTCCATGTCAGAAATCCAGTGTGCGTACGACCTGTCTAAGAACGTTTGATGAATGCCGATTTTTTTTGTACTTGGGCACATTCTAAATTTCACTCCTACGACAGGATTTAGAAGGGATTCTACGCACTAATGATAAATGAGGGCCCAGGACCTTCCCTCAGGCCTCCTTACCGTGCAACTGATCCAAAATATCTCCCCTGGGGGGAATCTACATGATATTCTGACCAGATGCCCATACCGCCTGATCTGGCTTCATTCAAAGAAGAGTGGCAGAAACTGTATTCTCAGCGTATTCCAGATGACTACGCTTATCACCCTGATCCAAGAGGGTGAGCCTAATCACCACAGAGTGGAAGATGATTTCAGCCCTTATGCATTCGCAATCTCATTCATTTAGTCACCACTCATAAGGAGTGACCAGAGGTGAGCGTTGGAAGGAAGATCGACTGGTAGAACGAGATCCTCCAGTCGTGGTCAAAATGGTCTGATCCCTAAACTCTTCCACTTGAGGCAGCAACTGGTTCTAAGCAAGAAGAGGGTCCTCGACCCTTTTCCAACTGAGGATCAGAGCCTCAGACTTGGAGGTACAATTTTATTCCTGGCTGTTTCACACTTGGCAGCAGACCACCCCTGTACCGGCCGGATGACTCAGGTGAGACCATGTGGCCTAACGGACAAGGCGTCTGACTTCGGATCAGAAGATTGAGGGTTCGAGTCCCTTCGTGGTTGTCTTGTTTAGTTGTATGCTGTCATATATGTACAGAAATCAAGAGCACTGTACTGAGTACTAACCAAATAAACACATGGTGAAAGCTGGTAAGTACTTTGCTAGTTGTACTCCGTGTCAGAAATCCTCTGAATGGGATGCCATTAAAGTCAGAGGATTTTACCAGTCTGTTACTGGTAAAAAAATCCAAAGTTAAGCTGATGTTGCGCAATGATCTTGGCTTCCCCATACTGCCTACACTCAAGCTATACAAAAAGATGAGAGACTTGAATGAGTAAGTTCTATCACGTCGAGTCATTGTAGCATATAACAAATGATAAAATAATTGCATTGAAAGCAGTTTTTTAAGAACTAAAAGTCTTTCAACTCACCTGCTGATAACATCCAAATCCGCAATACCAAAGGGAAGCTGTATAGAATGTTTGTGTGACTTAAATAGGTAACAGAGAAAACACTGAGAGCACTTATTCTCGCATGGTTTATTTCTTGTGAGTCCTGGACCTTCCCTCAGGCCTCCTCACCGTGCAACTGATCCAAAATATCTCCCCTGGGGGGAATCTACGTGATATTCTGACCAGATGCCCATACCGCCTGATCTGGCTTCATTCAAAGAAGAGCGGCAGAGACTGTATTCTCAGCGTATTCCAGATGACTACGCCTATCACCCTGATCCAAGAGGGTGAGCCCAATCACCCCAGAGTGGAAGATGATTTCAGCCCTTATGCATTCGCAATCTCATTCATTTAGTCACCACCAGGGCTTGAAAACGAAATTATTTTTCAATCGTTCCGTTCCGAACGGTTCAGGCATGTTTAACGTTTTCGTTCTTGCGTTCCGCCACCAACATATCGTTCCTGAACCGGTTCGGAACGTAAAATATCGTTTGTTCTTATCGTTCCGGCAGTGTTTGGCGGGCCTATCAAGTCTACGTGTGTGGACTTTACCTTAGAATAGACGTACTCATTAGTATTTGCCCTTGATTTACACCGTAGCTCTATGCCCAAAAATAATAAATCACCGGCAGCATCCAAAAACATTCAGATGGGCTAAAGCTGCGTCGACGTCACTTCCTTGATCTGGGAGCTTCAATGTAAGATGAGGGTTGATCTACTACTGTAGACAACAAAGTATATGCTATATTCTACATGAATTTTTATGTTGTAGAGTTGTGAATTTATTTTATCAATGGAGAAATTGAGCAGCCTTGCTTTGTTGTCTACAGTAGTAGATCAACCCTCATCTTACTTTGAAGCTCCCTGATCAAGAAAGTGACGTCGACGCAGCTTTAGCAGCAGAGAAGCTATCAGGCTTGTGTTGATAATAATAAACTCCTGGACTATGTACAAACTTCCAAATGCATCGTTTTGTGAGTACAAACCATATTTGTACTACTGTAGAAGTTTGATTGTGATTTTAGCGTGGTCATTTTGGAGATACTGCCAGTGTCCGTTAGCGCTTGTACTAAGCTATTCGGGATAACTGAGTAACTCAGCTGATGTTCAGCCAATATCAGAAAAACTGCGGGTGGGCTACTTGGCTGGATGTCACGGTTCAAATGACCCCAGGGTGAATCTACTCCGAACCATCACTTAACTAGTGGATAACTAGACTAAGTAGGGATAAAAGAAGTGATTCGTGACAGCTGCCTGCATTGAGCCTAGCGGGCAGCGAAGTGAACGCACAACCGGAAGTAGTTTTTTTTTTTTCCCCTAACAAAGGCTATGATTTTGTGAAATTTTATAAAATATATAGAGAACGAAAAAAAAAAACGTTATTAACCGGTTTTGTGGATTTCAGAATAATGTTTCTGTTCCGGAACAGTTGAAGACCATTTCGTTTTCGTTTACGTTTCAGTTCCTCGTAAAATTCCGTTCGTTTTCGGTTTTCGTTTTCGTTCCTTGAACCGGTTCAGAGCCCTGGTCACCACTCATAAGGAGTGACAAGAGGTGAGCGTTGGAAGGAAGATCGACTGGTAGAACGAGCTCCTCCAGTCGTGGTCAAAATGGTCTGATCCCTAAACTCTTCCACTTGAGGCAGCAACTGGTTCTAAGCAAGAAGAGGGCCCTCAAACCTTTTCCAACTGAGGATCAGAGCCTCAGACTTGGAGGCACAATTTTATTCCTGGCTGTTTCAGACTTGGCAGCAGACCACCCCTGTACCGGCCAGATGACTCAGGTGAGAAGATGTGGCCTAACGGACAAGGCGTCTGACTTAGGATCAGAAGATTGAGGGATCGAGTCCCTTCGTAGTTGTCTTGTTTAGTTGTATGTTGTCATATATGTACAGAAATCAAGAGCACTGTACTGAGTACTAACCAAATAAACACATGGTGAAAGCTGGTAAGTACTTTGCTAGTTGTACTCCGTGTCAGAAATCCTCTGAATGGCATGCCATTAAAGTCGGAGGATTTTACCAGTCTGTTACTGGTAAAAAAATCCAAAGTTAAGCTGATGTTGCGCAATGATCTTGGCTTCCCCATACTGCCTACACTCAAGCTATAAAAAAAAGATGAGAGACTTGAATGAGTAAGTTCTATCACGTCGAGTCATTGTAGCATATAACAAATGATAAAATAATTGTTTGAAAGCAATTTTTTGAAGAACTAAAAGTCTTTCATCTCACCTCCTGATAACATCCAAATCCGCAATACCAAAGGCAAGCTGTATAGAATGTTTGTGTGACTTAAATAGGTAACAGCAGTAGCGAACCGTGAGCACTACGGCTGGGCCTTCACCTCAGCCCTCATTGCTGAAGAAAAAAAATCATTGCCGGAAAAAAGGCTATCCAAGCTAGCCACAACATTGGTTTCGTCTTCCGACAAAATTTAATTTCCTTCGGGATTAATAAAGTATCTCCAATCTAATAAAAAACGAGCACAGACCGCTCATACAGTCAATGGCACGTACCCATAGAAAAAATACACGATCACACACACACATCACACAACCTGACTATCGACTGCTAACCTACACAAACCCACACACAAAATGGCTCGGCAGCCAGCAATCAGATAAACCAATGAAGTGAATCAATCCTGTGAAATAATGAAAACATGTGAATGAAACCTGCACTCACCCATTATGAAGTTAACTCTGCCCCTCCATAATCTTGCCCCTGCTCAGCTAACTCTGACGTCGGGTATGGTTGGTAACGTTACTGCGGCTAGCATTAGCAACTAGGCTGCTAGGCTTGCTAAATCAGTAAGCATGAGGCTACTGAAGAAAGCTGGTCTTTTTAGTTACGTTATATTATCATCTTTCTTCTAGGCTATAAGTTAACCTATGTTTACGGCCACTGGCCCTAACCTGACGAGCTAGCTGTCAAATCACCGGAAGTTTTCACCGGAAGTACTGGCGCACACACAAAAGTTTGAACGTCAACCGCTCCACTCTGCAAGCTTTTTGGACTTCCCGAAGGCCTACGATCTTTTTTTTTTGTCCCGCCCACTTCAAATCAAACCGTGATTGGTCAATTTCCCCATCACTCTCCAAACCAAAACACATAGCTTGGCCTTCCCCGAGATGCGTGAAGTCCTAACCAATTAATGAGCCGGTTAATTTTGCTTCGATAGAGATGGACGATTCTGATTGGATAGTATGTTTCAGGACAGTAACCCTTTCATTGCTGATGTGAATTTGAAAGTAAACTTAACTTTGGAACATAGATTAGCGAGAATGTAGTATTAAATGTATTGTATTAAATTAAATGAGAGTGATTGAGTTTTTTTATGTATACATATATTATTATTTAATACTAATAAGTTTTTGTTCTGAATTTTTTAAGGCCTTCTCTGAAGGCGTAGAAGGCCCTGAGGGTTCCCCACTGGGTAACAGAGAAAACACTGAGGGCACTTATTCTCGCAAAAATTTGCTCATAGGGCAACTCAAAATCAGGCCGGTTAGCTCAGCTGGTCAGAGCGTGGTGCTAATAATGCCAAGGTCATGGGTTCAATCCCCATATTGGCCACGAATTTCAGCAACAACAGCACATGTGTAGGTGCCCTTCCATAACACGTGACTTTTAAAGATATATCAATATATTTGATGCTGCTTGTCCTGGAACGGATCACAGGGGAAGCAATGTGAGCAGACATCCCTTGCCCCGATTCTCACAGGACATAATCTACACCTCTTCTCGGGTGGACACACAGAAATACAAATGCAAGACCAGCATGGTTTTTTTCTTGTGAGTCCTGGACCTTCCCTCAGGCCTCCTCACTGTGCAACTGATCCAAAATATCTCCCCTAGGGGGAGTCTACATGATATTCTGACCAGATGCCCATACCGCCTTATCTGGCTTCATTCAAAGAAGAGCGGCAGAGACTGTATTCTCAGCATATTCCAGATGACTACGCCTATCACCCTGATCCAAGAGGGTGAGCCTAATCACCATAGAGTGGAAGATGATTTCAGCCCTAATGCATTCGCAATCTCATTCATTTAGTCACCACTCATAAGGAGTGACCAGAGGTGAGCGTTGGAAGGAAGATCGACTGGTAGAACGAGATCCTCCAGTCGTGGTCAAAATGGTCTGATCCCTAAACTCTTCCACTTGAGGCAGCAACTGGTTCTAAGCAAGAAGAACCAGTTGCAGTTTTCCAACTGAGGATCAGAGCCTCAGACTTGGAGGTACAATTTTATTCCTGGCTGTTTCAGACTTGGCAGCAGACCACCCCTGTACCGGCCGGATGACTCAGGTGAGACAATGTGGCCTAACCGACAAGGAGTCTGACTTCAGATCAGAAGATTGAGGGTTCGAGTCCCTTAGTGGTTGTCTTGTTTAATTGTAAGCTGTCATTACTGTAAATAAATCAAGAGCACTGTACTGAGTACTAACCAAATAAACACATGGTGAAAGCTGGTAAGTACTTTGCTAGTTGTACTCCATGTCAGAAATCCTCTGAATGGCATGCCATTAAAGTCGGAGTATTTTACCAGTCTGTTACTGGTAAAAAAATCCAAAGTTAAACTGATGTTACGCAATAATCTTGGCTTCCCCATACTGCCTATACTCAAGCTATACAAAGATGAGAAACTTGGATGAGTAAGTCATTGTAGCATATAACAAATGATAAAATAATTGCATTGAAAGCATTATTTGAAGAACTAGAAGTCTTTCAACTCACCTGCTGATAACATCCAAATCTGCAATAACAAAGGCAAGCTGTATAGAATGTTTGTGTGACTTAAATAGGTAACAGAGAAAACACTGAGAGCACTTATTCTCGCACAAATTTGCTCATAGGGCAACTGAAAATCAGGCCGGTTAGCTCAGCTGGTCAGAGCGTGGTGCTAACATCAGCAACAACAGCACATATGTAGGTGCCCTTCCTTAAGACATGACTTTCAAAGATATATCAATATATTTGATGCTGCTTGTCCTGGAACGGATAACAAGGGAAGCAATTTGAGCAGACATCCCTAGCCCCGCTTCTCACAGGACATAATCAACACCTCTTCTCGGGTGGAGAGAAACCAATGCAACACCAGCAATGTATTATTTTGAAGGAGTTCAAGTATCTCTGGGTCTTGTTCACTAGTGAGGGATGAAGGGAGCAGGAGATTGACAGGCGGATCGGTGCGGCGTCTGCAGTGATGCGGGCTCTGCAACGGCCCGTCGTGGTGAAGAAGGAGCTGAGCCAGAAGACGAAGCTCTCGATTTACCGGTCAGTATATGTTCCTACCCTCACCTATGGTCACGAGCTGTGGGTAGTGACCGAAAGAACGAGATCGCGAATACAAGCGGCCGAAATGACTTTCCTCCGCAGGGTGTCTGGGCTCTCCCTTAGAGATAGGGTGAGAAGCTCGGTCATCTTGGAAGGGCTCGGAGTAGATCCGCTGCTCTTCCGCATCGAGAGGAGTCAGATGAGGTGGCTCGGGCATCTGGTGAGAATGCCTCCTGGACGCCTCCCCGGTGAGGTGTTCTGGGCCCGTCCCACTGGGAGGAGGCCACGGGGAAGACCCAGGAGACGTTGGAGAGACTATGTCTCTCGGCTGGCCTGGGAACGCCTCGGGGTCCCCCAAGAAGAGCTGGAGGAAGTGGCCGGGGACACGGACGTCTGGGTTTCTCTAATTAGGCTGCTGCACCCGAGACCCGATCCCCGGACAAGCAGCAGATAATGGATGGATTAATGGGCACCCTTATAGTTGGCTTAAAGTTATCTTTGGTAGTGTGGCCGAGTGGTCTAAAGAGCTGGATTTAGGCTCCAGTCTCTGTGGCGGCGTGGGTTCAAATCCCTACAGAGCGTCCTTAATAAAGCTTATACATTAATGTCACACACAACTAAAGAGTCCCTTCAGGGTCACAGAATAAACAGTGAAACAGCACATGCAAAAAAATGGATGTTACCACTGTGACATTGGCTGCTGGCAAGCTATCTTTTCCAAGGCTCATGTTTGTTTTTGGCCGTTACTCTTTGGGGTTTTGTAAATGCAGATCATGGATATGGCTGAGGACAGCGAGATGCTATGCGTGGTCAGTCAGTAGGTCTAACATTTGTACACTATGACTCTGAGGGCAAACCATTAATACTGCACAGTTTAAAGCCTTAATGCAATGAATCCTAAGAAAATCATCCCAGTGGAGATGTAATGTTGGGGATACTAGCCATAGAGACCAAAGTCATTTGAAGTAGCAGATTTTAAACTTCTGTATATCTACTAATGAGATTGGCCTGTTAACATAGTGGTGTAAAGGGATTGAACTGAAAACGGACTGAAGACGCCATTGAAAGTACTGCGGTGACTGCTAATGTTGTGATGGTAACTTGGAGGTTCCTAGATTTCCAAAACCTTAACCAAGACACATGGAAGCTGAGTTGCACAGCGCTTGTTCCGAGGTGCTTTAAATCCTCAAATGTATCTCCCAACACAATTTCCTGTCTTACGCCTACAGACTAAAATGCAAAAGCAGAGTGGCGCAGCGGAAGCTTGCTGGGCCCATAACCCAGAGGTCGATGGATCGAAACCATCCTCTGCTAGTCGATCATCTTGTTGAGTTCCACCAGTTCATACTATTCTCTTGCTATGCTCTCTTCTGTAAAGATTTCATGGCGTTAGATGAAGAGCACAAGAAATATCTATGGGTGTTGCACAGTGGCAAGACCACAACTGGTACTCATCAGTTGTTATTCTGAGTTGGAAAAGTTTCATCTTACAGGGTCTACTGACAACTGTTGATTACAATCCTTCAGTTCAGTCCGTCTCTTAAAGGTGACGCTCCCTTGTAGTTGGATCAAATATATATTTGGTAGTGTTGCCGAGTTGTCTAAGGCGCTGGATTTAGGCTCCAGTCTCTGTGGAGGCGTGGGTTCAAATCCCACCACTGCCAATCTGGCTGCTTTCTTGGTGGCAGTTTCACAATCAAAAGTACAAATCAGTTTAAAAAAAAACATCGCCATGAAGAAGATGGAACTCACAGGAAATCATACACATCTGCTGGTCCTTTGGGGAGGTAACCCATATGTCAAGTCCACTTCCACTTTCATCCTCTGATAAGGTTCAAACATGAATCCCAAATCTTTTTAGGTGCCCCTTTCAGTCTTAATGTGTGACAACAGAAAGAAAGCTCATTTTACCCAGTCTAACTTGTTACTGACATTTTGAAGAACTTCAGTTTCTTCTACTGCCAGAGATAAAGGGGACCTTGGTCAGAAATAATTTTTATATGTGGAACTACAGAGAGTCCTTAATAAAGCTTATACATTAATGTCACACACAACTAAAGAGTCCCTTCAGGGTCACAGAATAAACAGTGAAACAGCACATGCAAGAAAATGGATGTTACCACTGAGACATTGGCAGCTGGCTGGCAAGCTATCTTTTCCAAGGCTCATGTTTGTTTTTGGTTGTTACTCTTTGGGGTTTTGTAAATGCAGGTCATGGTTATGGCTGAGGACAGCGAGATGCTATGCGTGGTCAGTCAGTAGGTCTAACATTTGTACACTATGACTCAGAGGGCAAACCATTAATTTTGCACTGTTTAAAGCCTTGATGCAATGAATCCTGAGAAAATTATCCCAGTGGAGATGCAATGTTGGGGATACTAGCCATAGAGACCAAAGTCATTTGAAGTAGCAGATTTTAAACTTCTGTATATCTACTAATGAGGGTGGCCTGTTAACGTAGTGGTGTAAAGGGATTGAACTGAAAACGGCCTGAAGACGCCATTGAAAGTACTGCGGTGACTGCTAATGTTGTGATGGTAACTTGGAGGTTCCTAGATTTCCAAAACCTTAACCAAGACACATGGAAGCTGAGTTGCACAGCGCTTGTTCCGAGGTGCTTTAAATCCTCAAATGTATCTCCCAACACAATTTCCTGTCTTACGCCTACAGACTAAAATACAATAGCAGAGTGGCGCAGCGGAAGCGTGCTGGGCCCATAACCCAGAGGTCGATGGATCGAAACCATCCTCTGCTAGTCGATCATCTTGTTGAGTTCCACCAGTTTATACTATTCTCTTGCTATGCTCTCTTCTGTAAAGATTTCATGGCGTTAGATGAAGAGCACAAGAAATATCTATGGGTGTTGCACAGTGGCAAGACTACAACTGGTACTCATCAGTTGTTATTCTGAGTTGGAAAAGTTTCATCTTACCGGGTCTACTGACAACTGTTGATTACAATCCTTCAGTTCAGTCCGTCTTTTCAAGGTGACGCTCCCTTGTAGTTGTTTCAAATGTATCTTTGGTAGTGTGGCCGAGTGGTCTAAGGAGCTGAATTTAGGCTCCAGTCTCTGTGGAGGTGTGGGTTCAAATCCCACCAATGTGGCTGCTTTCTTGGTGGCAGTTTCACAATCAAAAGTACAAATCAGTTTTAAAAAAAACATCGCCATGAAGAAGATGGAACTCACAGGAAATCATACACATCTGCTGGTCCTTTGGGGAGGTAACCCATATGTCAAGTCCACTTCCACTTTCATCCTCTGAAGACGCCAGTAGCCCCTTTCACACTGCCAAATAACCCGCGTTTAAATCGCGAATTTCGCGTGTCAGCTGTTGCGTTCACACTGCCGACCAGGGCTGCCGCGTCAACTCGACCCGCGTCGGACCCTAGTCTTTTTGCCGAGCCGAGTTTGATGTGAACACAATCGACGCGGGTCGGACATGGGCGTGACGTGAGGAGTTTAAAAGACAGAATGGACAGCTGATTCAGAACAACAGCGACAGGTGAGGACAAGTTTTACTCTGTTTTAGCCTACATCAAGTTGGAGACATTTCTTAATATGGCCAACTAGGGAGACAAGGAGGTCCGCGAGCTCCTCAGCCCCCGAGCAGAGGACGTTATTTACCGCCATATGTCGGTGAAAGATGGACCTCTGCTGGAAGGGCTGGTGAGAAAGATGGGAGAGCGCGGTTTCACCACGCACCGTAAAGTAACATCTCCATGAACTGCAATTGCATAAACGATATCTCAAGGTGTCCCGCCATCGTTTGTTTGAAAAATTTGATGCAGACAGGTGTATTTCACCCTACCTCCGACGCATGGCTTGTGCCTACATCATTGTACACGCCCAGCATTTTCTGTGTTTCGTGTGACGCTCTGCCACTAGGCAACTCCCCCTGAACTCGGTGTCAGGCGACACGGGTCACCAACACGCCAAGCGTTCACATTGCTCGACGCGGGTCGAAGGTGTAATTTGGACCTGCTAAAGTAGCGGGTCGCAGTGTGAAAGGGGCTATTGAAAGTACTGCGGTGACTGCTAATGTTGTGATGGTAACTTGGAGGTTCCTAGATTTCCAAAACCATAACCAAGACACATGGAAGCTGAGTTGGACAGCGCTCTTTCCAAGGTGCTTTAAATCCTCAAATGTATCTCCCAACACATCTCCCAACACATTTTCCTGTCTTACTTATTTATCAATTCCAGCTGAGAGGCTCTGTGGTATGTGATGTCTCACCTCTGTGTTGCTAGTTGAATCTTTTTTGGATTCTTCTTGCATATTCATGCTGCTGAGCAAAAATGGCAACCTTGCCATCAAGGAATCGAACCTTGTTCCTCCGCTTGACAGGTGGATTCTAACCTTTGACCAGCGAAGATACAGAATGTGTTGCTTGACTGTCGTGCCAATGCTGAGAATACAAACTGTAAGAGTATCAATGAAAAATTGACAAAAAAAATAACAGGTTGCTAAAACCCTTTCATTGTCAAGCATTTGCATGACTGAGAGCGTAAATTGACTGTGGAAGGGGTTCCATGGTGTAAAGGTCAGCACTCTGGGCTCTGAATCCAGTGATCCGAGTTCAAATCTCAGTGGAACCTTCAGGTGTGTGCTGTCATAGGTGCTGTCATGGATGCTTTCTGGAAAGAAGATGAGGTGAGTAGGCTATTCAGTTGTCAAGTGACACCTGAGTGCACAATTGATCAGTTCCAGCTGAGAGGCTCTGTGGTATGTGACGTCTCACCTATATGTTGCTAGTTGAATCTTTTTTGGATTCTTCTTGCATATTCATTTGCGATGCTTCTATTTTTCCATGCTCTCCCAGAGGAGTGTGTTACAATCCCACTTCTGACTCTGTTTGTAGCGACTCCACAATCTCTTTCCGCAAGCAACAAAATTTGGGAAAACTTAACTCATTGTTTGGTTTTCCGGAACGATAGCTAATATACATGGTGCCAGTTTCCGTAGTGTAGTGGTTATCACATTCGCCTCACACGCGAAAGGTCCTCAGTTCGAAACTGGGCGGAAACATTATTTGCTCCTCCTTTATTTATTTCATCCTTGTTTGAAGATGTATGACTGCACGTTACTGATAGCAACATCAACATATTCCTAATTATGGATAGGAGGGGAGCCTCATCTGCTATTCTTGACGTGTAAAGTCAATTTTTGAAGGTTTTTAAGAGATTCTCTGAGGCTAAAGTGTGAAACGGACTTTGGCGAACCCCAAGCTGCTGAGCAAAAATGGCAACCTTGCCGTCAAGGAATCGAACCCTGTTCCTCCGCTTGACAGGTGGATTCTAACCTTTGACCAGCGAAGGTACAGAATGTGTTGTTTGACTGTCGTGCCAATGCTGAGAATACAAACTGTAAGAGTATCAATGAAAAATCTACAAAAAAAAATAACAGGTTGCTGAAACCCTTTCATTGTCAAGCATTTGCATGACTGAGAGCGTAAATTGACTGTGGAAGGGGTTCCATGGTGTAAAAGTCAGCAGTCTGGACTCTGAATCCAGTGATCCGAGTTCAAATCTCAGTGGAACCTTCAGGTGTGTGCTGTCGGGTCCTTTCAGGGATGCTTTCTGGAAAGAAGATGAGTTGAGTAGGCTAGTCAGTTGTCAAGTGACGCCTAAGTGCACGATTGATCAATTCCAGCTGAGAGGCTCTGTGGTATGTGACGTCTCACCTCTGTGTTGCTAGTTGAATCTTTTTTGGATTCTTCTTGCATATTCATTTGCGATGCTTCTATTTTTCCATTCTCTCCCAGAGGAGTGTGTTACAATCCCACTTCTGACTCAGTTTGTAGCGACTCCACAATCTCTTTCCGCAAGCAACAAAATTTGGGAAAACTTACCTCATTGTTTGGTTTCCGGAACGATAGTTAGTAGACGTGATGCCAGTTTCAGTAGTGTAGTGGTTATCACGTTCGCCTCACACGCGAAAGGTCCTCAGTTCGAAACTGGGCGGAAACATTATTTGCTCCTCCTTTATTTATTTCATCCTTGTTTGAAGATGTATGACTGCACGTTACTGATAGCAACATCAACATATTCCTAATATGGATAGGAGGGGAGCCTCATCTGCTATTCTTGACATGTAAAGTCAATTTTTGAAGGTTTTTAAGAGATTCTCTGAGGCTAAAGTGTGAAACGGACTTTGGCGAACCCCAAGCTGCTGAGCAAAAATGGCAACCTTGCCGTCAAGGAATCGAACCCTGTTCCTCCGCTTGACAGGTGGATTCTAACCTTTGACCAGCGAAGATACAGAATGTGTTGTTTGACTGTCGTGCCAATGCTGAGAATACAAACTGTAAGAGTATCAATGAAAAATCTACAAAAAAAATTAACAGGTTGCTGAAACCCTTTCATTGTCAAGCATTTGCATGACTGAGAGCGTAAATTGACTGTGGAAGGGGTTCCATGGTGTAAAGGTCAGCACTCTGGACTCTGAATCCAGTGATCCGAGTTCAAATCTCGGTGGAACCTTCAGTTGTGTGCTGTCGTAGATGCTTTCTGGAAAGAAGATGAGTTGAGTAGGCTAATCATTTGTCAAGTGACACCTGAGTGCACGATTGATCAGTTCCAGCTGAGAGGCTCTGTGGTATGTGACGTCTCACCTCTGTGGTGCTAGTTGAATCTTTTTTGGATTCTTCTTGCATCTTCATTTGCGATGCTTCTATTTTTCCATGCTCTCCCAGAGGAGTGTGTTACAATCCCACTTCTGACTCAATTTGTAGCGACTCCACAATCTCTTTCCGCTAGCAACAAAATTTGGGAAAACTTACCTCATTGTTTGGTTTCCGGAACGATAGCTAGTAGACGTGGTGCCAGTTTCCGTAGTGTAGTGGTTATCACGTTCGCCTCACACGCGAAAGGTCCTCAGTTGGAAACTGTGCGGAAACATTATTTGCTCCTCCTTTATTTATTTCATCCTTGTTTGAAGATGTATGACTGCACGTTACTCATAGAAACATCAACATATTCCTAATTATGGATAGGAGGGGAACCTCATCTGCTATTCTTGACATGTAAAGTCAATTTTTGAAGGTTTTTAAGAGATTCTCTGATACTAAAGTGTGAAACGGACTTAGGCGAACCCCAAGCTGCTGAGCAAAAATGGCAACCTTGCCGTCAAGGAATCGAACCCTGTTCCTCCGCTTGACAGGTGGATTCTAACCTTTGACCAGCGAAGGTACAGAATGTGTTGCTTGACTGTCGTGCCAATGCTGAGAATACAAACTGTAAGAGTATCAATGAAAAATTGACAAAAAAAAACAGGTTGCTGAAACCCTTTCATTGTCAAGAATTTTCATGACTGAGAGCGTAAATTGACTGTGGAAGGGGTTCCATGGTATAAAGGTCAGCACTCTGGACTCTGAATCCAGTGATCCGAGTTCAAATCTCGGTGGAACCTTCAGGTGTATGCTGTCGGATGCTTTATGGAAAGAAGATGAGTTGAGTAGGCTAATCAGTTGTCAAGTGACACCTGAGTCTCACCTCTGTGTTGCTAGTTGAATCTTTTTTGGATTCTTCTTGCATATTCATTTGCGATGCTTCTATTTTCCCATGCTCTCCCAGAGGAGTGTGTTACAATCCCACTTCTGACTCAGTTTGTAGCGACTCCACAATCTCTTTCCGCCAGCAACAAAATTTGGGAAAACTTACCTCATTGTTTGGTTTCCGGAACGATAGTTAGCAGAGATGGTGCCAGTTTCCGTAGTGTAGTGGTTATCACATTCGCCTCATGCTGTCATGGGTGCTGAAAGGTCCTCAGTTCAAAACTGGGCGGAAACATTATTTGCTCCTCCTTTATTTATTTCATCCTTGTTTGAAGATGTATGACTGCACGTTACTGATAGCAACATCAACATATTCATAATTATGGATCGGAGGGGAGCCTCATCTGCTACTCCTGACATGTAAAGTCAATTTTTGAAGGTTTTTAAGAGATTCTCTGAGGCTAAAGTGTGAAACGGACTTTGGCGAACCCCAAGCTGCTGAACCAAAATGGCAACCTTGCCATCAAGGAATCGAACCTTGTTCCTCCGCTTGACAGGTGGATTCTAACCTTTGACCAGCGAAGATACAGAATGTGTTGCTTGACTGTCGTGTCAATGCTGAGAATACAAACTGTAAGAGTATCACTGAAAAATTGACAAAAAAAAACAGGTTGCTGAAACCCTTTCATTGTCAAGCAGGTGTGTGCTGTCATGGATGCAAGCAGACTGCAAGAAAGCTGGAGAGACAGTGGCGTTCCTCTAATTTAGAATAGTCTCAGTTAGTCTGGAAAGATAGTTTAAAAATGTATAAGAAAGCCCTTCGTAAAGCTAGAACTGCTTATTATTCATCATTGATAGAAGAGAATAAGAATAATCCCAGATTTCTTTTCAGCACTGTAGCCAGTCTGACTAAGAGTCCGAGCTCTGCTGAGCCAGTTATTCCTTTAACTCTCAGCAGTGATGATTTCATGAGCTTCTTTATTAATAAAATTGTTTCTATCAGAGAGAAGATTGATGGAGTCCTTCCCACTATTATCAGTGATGTATCATCAAGTACAGCAGCTTTAGAAGTATCTTTAGAACCTGATTTGTATTTAGACGGCTTCTGTCCAGTTGATCTCTCTGAACTAACGACAGCAATAGTCTCTTCTAAACCATCAACTTGTGTTTTAGACCCAATCCCAACCAGACTGTTCAAGGAGGTTTTCCCATTAATTGACACTTCCATATTGGATTTGATCAATCTGTCTTTGTTGACAGGATATGTACCTCAGACTTTTAAGGTTGCTGTAATTAAACCTTTACTTAAAAAACCTACTCTTGATTCAGAGGTGTTGGCTCATTATAGACCTATATCCAATCTCCCTTTTATGTCTAAAGTTCTTGAAAAAATAGTTGCAGCTCAGCTTTGTGGTCATTTACACAGAAATAATCTGTTTGAAGAGTTTCAGTCAGGATTCAGAGTGCATCATAGCACAGAAACTGCACTGCTGAAAGTTACCAAAGTTACCAATCTCCTCTTAACCTCTGATAGCGGACTTGTGTCTGTGCTTGTCCTGTTGGATCTCAGTGCTGCATTTGATACGGTCGATCACAGTATCTTATTACACAGACTTGAACATGTTATTGGGATTAAAGGAACTGCATTAGGCTGGTTTAAGTCATATTTATCTGATAGATTTCAGTTTGTTATTGTAAATGAAGAATCTTCCTCACACACCAGAGTAAGTCATGGAGTTCCCCAGGGTTCTGTGCTTGGACCGATTCTTTTCACTCTATACATGCTTCCATTAGGTAACATTATTAGACAGCATGGCATAAATTTCCATTGCTATGCTGATGATACTCAGCTGTACTTATCTATAAAACCAGATTAACCCAATAGGTTGGTCAGACTACAAGCATGTCTTAAAGACATAAAGACCTGGATGACTCAGAACTGTCTGCTTCTAAATTCAGACAAAACTGAAGTCGTTATCTTTGGACCTGAGCGTTTCAGGGAGAAATTGTCTAGCTATATAGTTACTCTAGATGGTATTTCCTTGGCTTCTAGTTCTACAGTGAGGAACCTTGGAGTTATTTTTGACCAGAATTTATCATTTGACTCGCATATAAAACAGGTTTCTAGGACTGCCTTCTTTCATCTTCGTAATATTGTTAAAATCAGGAACATCTTGTCTCAGAGTGATGCAGAAAAATTAGTCCATGCATTTGTTACTTCAGGATTGGATTACTGTAATTCTTTATTATTGGGCTGTCCCACATATTCTCTGAAAAGCCTTCAGTTGATCCAAAATGCTGCAGCCAGAGTTTTGATGAGAACTAACAGGAGAGATCATATTTCTCCAGTTTTAGTTTCTCTTCATTGGCTCCCTGTTAAATTCAGAATAGAATTTAAGATTCTTCTCCTTACATATAAAGCTCTTAATGACCGAGCTCCATCATATCTTAAAGATCTCATTGTAAGATATTTTCCTAACAGAGCACTTCGTTCCCAAACTGCAGGTTTACTTGAGGTTCCCAGAGTTTCTAAAAGTAGAATGGGAGGCAGAGCCTTCAGTTATCAGGCCCCTCTCTTGTGGAATAAGCTGCCAGTAAATGTCCGGGAAGCAGACACCCTTCCCAATTTTAAGACCAGGCTTAAAACTTTCCTTTTTTATAAAGCTTATAGTTAGGTCTGTTGAATCTGATAGTGTGTCTGCAAGTGTGTCTTGTTCTGCCTCCACTTCTGGCACCCTCTATGCTTTCATTACCCCCTACCCGAACCAGGGTTTGCATCCCATTCCCGCCTATCTTACCTCTTTTATTTCTCCCCCTACCCGAACCAGGGTTTGCATCCCCACCCCGCTGTGACTGGTGTGCAGTTGGTGAGAGTGAGTTGTATGGCTTTGTTTTTGCTGGTATTTTTAGTGATTATAGGACAGTTTAGGTGAGTTTGTCTGCTGAATCTGCTAGTGTGTCTTGTCCTGCCTCCACCTCTGGCACCTTCTATACTTTCATTACCCCCTACCCGAACCAGGATTTGAATCCCATTCCCGCTTATCTTACCTCTTTTATTTCTCCCCCTACCCGAACCAGGGTTTGCATCCCCACCCCGCTGTGACTGGTGTGCAGTTGGTGAGAGGCTGAGGTAGCTTGTGGCTGTAAAAAGATGGTTGTTGTGGTGTGAGGAGCAGATATATATAGGGAGAATATGGAATTACTCACTGAGTCTAATCCTTTATTTATTTATTTTTTCGTTAGCACAAGTTTCTTGTGTTTACCTTAAATAGGGATGTCTCAGGTAATCCTGAAACATCCCATAGTTAAGCTGCTATAGGCCTAGACTGCTGGGGGGCCTCATCTGTCACACCTTTCCTCACTTTACTCTCTTTATGTATATGTGATATTATTGTGGTCATTAACTCGTGTTTCCCTGTTCCAACAGATATCCTTTGAATGGTGTTACAGTGCCGCCGAAAATGTGACATTTGCAGACTGCAGGCAACTGATTGGCCAGGGAGTGATGTCACTGGATGAGTCATGAAAGCCACTCCTTAACAAGAACCCGGCAACAGCAACAGTTGGATTTGATGTATTCTGTGATCATCAACGAGGTGGATTACTAGACGCAAAGACACAGACCAAGTAGCAGGTATACCTTCGCCTTGATGTCCTAAATTGTTGTGTCATGTTTTGTCCAATAAAAGTGACATCACAGGACTTTTGGATCTCCTTGCTATAACGACCCCACCCACATTGAGGTGGTTGTGAGTAAGTACGAGTGGAAAAGAGCTTAATGTAGCAGGAGAACTGCCTCATCACACATCAGAATTGTGTATGTTAATGGGAGGAATTGAAGGCCCGTCTTCAGAGATAAATGCCCTTTTTCACCATGGCCTGACATGGCTTTCTTTAAGGTCTTCTAATAAGAAAGTAAGATTCAAGCAAGAAATTAGTCTCAGGAGTGGGATTTGAACCCACGCCTCCTTTTGGAGACCAGAAGTCCCTGTGCTAAGGAAGGAATGAAGCCTTGAGTCTGGCGCCTTAGACCGCTCGGCCATCCTGACACCACTACTTGCCTGACTGTGTAAAATATGACAAACTTGAACCAAAATGCAAAACGCTACTCTACTTGACTATATTCGACTCAGGTTTTAGGGTTTTTCATGAGGTAGTAACAGCTGGTAGCAGCTACATTTTTAGCACCTACACGGCAGGGATTCGAGTTGAGTCCAGCCGAAAATGTGACGTCTACAGACTACAGGCCACTGATTGGCCAGGGAGTGATGTCACTGGATGAGTAATGAAAGCAAGAGAGGGCCAGAGGCCATGGGTTGTTATTCAGATTTTCCTTCTTTTGTTTTAAAGTGAATGATCATACTTGAGCAAAAAGGGAATACAGAAATGACATGAGCCCAAAGAAAGGTAAATGTAATGCTCTTGCGCTAGTTTGAATGTTTTTTATTCATATTGTGCATTACAGGAGGTTTGTGATCATTCAAAGAGGCACCACTGAGGACGCTGTGATGGTGGTAACAGTGCTGAACTTTGACTTTAAGTGCTGGATGAAACTTCTGTTGATTATTAAAACTGCTACGCCCAACGTGGGGCTCGAACCCACGACCCTGAGATTAAGAGTCTCATGCTCTACCGACTGAGCTAGCCGGGCTATTCACATGTTACAAAACATGCCTTCCGAAAAAAAAAGAAGAGATAAAACAAGCCAAAGTCAACTTTCAGAGATTTCAAATTACATCGGAACACATTCCTCCCTTTTCAACCTCTACCTACTCCACTCGACTGGATCCCACTCAGCTGTTAGGGTTTTCCATGAGGTAATACCACCTGGCACAAGGTGGAACATTTTTAGCACCTACTCGGTCGGGGTCGAGTTGAGTCCAGCCGAAAATGTGACATTTACAGACTGCAGGCAACTGATTGGCCAGGGAGTGATGTCACTGGATGAGTCATGAAAGCCACTCCTTAACAAGAGCCCGTCAACAGCAACAGTTGGATTTGATGTATTCTGTGTTCATCAACGAGCTGGATTACTAGACGCAAAGACACAGACCAAGTAGCAGGTATACCTTCGCCTTGATGTCCTAAATTGTTGTGTCATGTTTTGTCCAATAAAAGTGACATCACAGGACTTTTGGACCTCCTTGCTATAACGACCCCACCCACATTGAGGTGGTTGTGAGTAAGTACGAGTGGAAAAGAGCTTAATGTAGCAGGAGAACTGCCTCATCGCACATCAGAATTGTGTATGTTAATGGGAGGAACTGAAGGCCCGTCTTCAGAGATAAATGCCCTTTTTCACCATGGCCTGACATGGCTTTCTTCAAGGCCTTGCTCCCCCATAAGTACCATAACAACACAACACTGATTAATTAAAAATTCACATCATTTCTATTGTACTGACACTCAAACTTTGCATAAGGCAATTAACATTACCAGCAGGTTCGTCCACCGTTTGCAGCGAATAGGAGCGAAAACCTGATGGCTGAACCGGGAAAAATTCACCTATGGCCCCAGTTCCACTTGGCGACCGACCAACTTATTACCGTCTAAGTCTAAGGTCCCGCTCCAAACAGCCGAGTCACCCCACTGGTAATTGACATTCTGAAAATGATTCATTATCAGCCTTTAAGAGGAATCAGCTAAACACTTTACAAATGAAACACAACACATATAAATTTAACCGAGGCTCGACTATATGAGTATATTAGCCTCTTGAACACTTATGATTAACTTTTCTTTTAGATTATATATCTTTCTTAGATGACCATATGACGAGTCGTGTGGTCTCTTGTGGTGCAATCCTGTCGGTGCTCGGTTCTCCTCTTGGCTGAACGTCTGTTCAGTACTCTGATCCGGAACTAATCTTGGAAGGAGAGGTCACCAGTACATCGCTTCCCTGAGGGATATTCAGCATCCCCTCCCTAACTAATTTTCTTTTGTGACAATTTTGTTGTGTAGATCTCCACCATCATCTTGGCATGATGGGAAAGGCCCCCCAGAACTCAAGCTTATGAGTCCTCCGGCCGTACGTCCTGTAGTGGTTCTGAATCTGTGGAATAATATTAACAAATCTCTTGATTCCATGTCTTCCTCTTCCAGGTCCGGGAAGTCTTAATGCAAAAGAAGATATAAACACACACAGAATTTTTGGGAAAATTTGAAAAGTTTTAGTAAACCATGATTAATTGTTAATTTATTGCCGAACTGCTCCACTGCAGTTTCTCCTCCTGTGTTGTTGTTTGCTGCAGGACAGAAATATTTGTGGTTAGATCTCATTTTGGGAGCAGCACAGCATCAAGAAAGCAGACATTTTTCCAATGACTAACTGATTAACTTGTTTAGGTTAAATATTGTCTGTCCTCTCTTAATTCAGGTCAGAGCGTTAAAAATAAACTTTCAGCATAACCTGCTTTATTCTTACTTGTTAGTTAGTAATAATGTTGTTTAATTTTTACAAGTGGCTGTGTTTTTTGATGCTGAGCGGTATACAGATAGTTCAGGATCAGCATTAAGTTTTTTCCGGTTCTAATTGAATCAGAAACACCTCATGTGGTACCAACGGTGTGACATCAGAGTTGTTCCTAACCGTAACATGTTTCCATACAGATATTAAAAGCCTAGTTTAATTTTATTTCTTAATTTATCCTAATTCATCCTTTATTTTTCTTTAAGGATCACATTGTGGTCCCTGTTTCCAGTATGTGTGGTGTGTGTGTGTGTGTGTGTGTGTGTGTGTGTGTGTGTGTGTGTGTGTGTGTGTGTGTGCGTGGCTTTATATGTGAGTGTGCATGTGTCTGTATAGAGCTTGAAAGTCCCGCCCCCTTTTTTGCTTCTTCTTCCTACTTCCGTCGTCCCCATGGGACCTCATGCCTGGATCTATTGACATGGGCAGGATGATGTCTTCTGTTCCCAGTCATTATATGCCTTTTTACAGTACACGCATGATGTTCTGGGGTTAAATATGGATGAGTTCATGCAAAAACATTGGCGATTTGTCGTAGGAGTGCCTGGTTAAACGTTGTAAAAAAAAAGTTAGGGTAAAAAGACTACATTGCGTCGCATATGCTACGTCACTGATCCCACCATCTTCGCTGGCTGGCATGGACGAAGCCAGACATATCACCACCAGCATAGCAGAAGCTCTCCATGTGCCCCGACTGGTAGTGGTTCTCTCCTCGGCTCACAAGTTTTCATTCGCCCTCGAAAAACTGAGTGAAACTGGCCAACGACAGCGCCATTCTTCCACTCCTCCGTGCGCCCAAACGTGATGACGTTTATTTTCCGTGCCAAACGCTACATGCTGTAGTTCGAGAAATGCTCAGAAAAAAGCTTAACAATGAAGCACTTATGCCCGCTAAACTGTTACACTACTGGTATGAAAAAACATTAAAAAATGTCCTACACAACATATGTGAAATGCAAGACTCAATACCATCAAGCGCAAAAAATAGTTTTATTCCGTCATGGCTCCGTCATTGACTTGAATTGCAAATTATTACACTTCCGTGGTCCCGAGGGGAGGAAGTTGAATGACGTCAAGGAGGCGGGACTTTCAAGCTCTATGAGGCCTTGGGTTTCACTGCTTCGTTTGATCTGAAAGGTCTTTGTTCTATATTTTCTTGGGTTGAGAAGTGCTATATAAATAACGTCTGATTGATTGATCGATTTAGTGTAGTAGATTAAAAACTTTCTGGTCATCTCTAATGGAATGTCTTCCGATGACCCAAAACACCTGATTACAGAACATTTCATTCATCCCATTCATATCCTTTTTCTTTCAACCACAGGCACTGACTCAGCACAGTTTGAATTTCCATCACGCCACCTATTGGCGTCCTTCTCCTTCTCCCTCAGGTAGCCCTTGTCCCCCAAGCCGTTAGTGCCCCCTTTGGGAACTCCCCCTTTGGGAACTCCTCAGCCCCCACTCACCATGGCTGTCGCTTGGCAACCGAACCTTTTTCCCACATTGACACAAGTCCTCATAGTGTCCCAAAGAAGCTATGGACAGGGTATTTTCTCCCCGTCCAGGCCTCACGTGGGACAACCTGAAAACATTTATATATAGGTCATATATTATATATCATATAAAATAGTAGGTTAAATCATGCATAATATAATGCATAATAGGGACGGCTTCAGCCAAATTAAGTCTGTGTCTGCATAGATCTTTATTTTGGTGAACCAAGTTGCACTCTGCTCACTGTTTTGAAATGTTTCATAAAAACAAACCTTGACTTGTCTTGTTATGGCTCAGTCTTTGCTGCAGCTGTCTTTCTGTATTCTTCCAGTGGATTTAAATCTATTTGCTTTTTTTTTTTTTTTTTAAGGGAGCATATTAATAATTTCATAGATCTGCTGCAGTTAACTAGTCAAATGGTTTAGTTTGAATCTAAATATTGGTGATAACTATTGACTATTGAATTGGTGACCTGAGGCAGAGGAAATTTAGAGCAGCTAAAATTTTAAAGTCAAGTTAATATCTCCTAATAAGAATACAGGCCAAGCCTCAATAACTTTAATATGTTATCAAATCTGACCGTCTGGCCGCGATATTAAATCCTAAATCCTGTTTTTTTCCTTTTAACTTATGTCATTTGGTCTGACTGCCTGCTCTCAGTCCTGTTTCAGGTGGAGAACATTTTTTCAGATTGTATTTCAATTAAAGGAGCAAATCTCCTAAACACTCTGCTTGTGTATTTGACTTTAGCTCTTTAAGAGAGCTGTTAAATCCTATTTCAGCAACAATTTGTATGAATGTCTCAAACAATGTTCTTCCTGGATTTTATTGTTTCTTATCTCATCTCTGCGATTTTTTTCATTGTAAAGCTGTTTTCAGTTTATCTACATACTTTGGTGTCTTTCCTAATCATATGCATTTTAAAATAGATGGATGAATCAATCCTATTTGCTCTAATACAAACTTAAACCTCTATTATAAGCAGTATATCATTATAAACATAGGCCAATGATCACCCAGAGTCTGTTTGGATTGTTGTCACTCAGGGCTGAATGAGAGAAAGAAAAGACAATCTTAGGGTGTGCGCATTTATGATAAAGAGAACAACTATAACCTAAATTGTGAATATTATGGCTCAAAAAGCGTTTGAGGCTTTTCATTATTCATTAGTCATTATTCCTGTAATGCTGCTGCACAGCTGATCTTTAGTTAGTAACTTCAGGCCTCAGGTCAAGCCTCCAAATCTGTTAATTCTTTCTTACAGGTCTCTTATTAGTGCGTTGATGCTGAAAAAAAATTATTAACTTTTGTCAATAACATTTGGGATCAAATATATCATATATCAACTTTTTCCTTCTGTATCCTGCATGTGCTTGATTCTTACTCTCTCGTTTGTTTTGAAAACATTTTGAACACACACAATGCTTCAGTGGAGCAAACTCACACACTCTTTTTTCTGCATTTCTCCAGTCCAATTTATCTGTCCCTCGTTTTTCTTCTCACCTCGGGACCATTTCTTCCATCTTTCATTCAATTTTTTGTGACATATTTTCGAAAGTTATACACGTGTTATTCAAAGTAGCGTATATGGAAGACGTAATTGCCCAAATGTTGAAAGTAGTGAAGAAACTTCTAAGCAGAACGCTGTGTTCTGTGCGCTCCACCTCTCGGTTACCCCACTTATCAAAGCATTTGTTTATTCCAAAACTTTGGGTCACACCATAAAAATACTGATTTCCCCAAACAAAGCGACCCGTATAAGCACGCGCAGCCACTTGTTCTACCCCCTTTTTATCTATGCCAAACCCCAATATTGAACAGAAACCACTCGAGATCTGCTGGCGCAGTCAAATATCTTCGAGCGGCGAACCCCAACCCACAGTTGCATGAAAATTAAAAAATCTGACCCTTAGTATCCTTCAAGTATAAATTGACTCTTGTCAACCCGACTATATTTCGGTTTTACAGACTTCTTCGACCCCCGGAATTCTCAATCCCACGTTCTAACCCTCGTCAGAGGAGAGACTTTCCCGTTCGGAATCCCAATTAGTTGACCCACTCAAGATGGGCTTTTATAAACTACTTCGTATCACTTACAAACAGTGCACGGACAAAACATTTTTGAAGACAAGCTCCACAACTGGGATATTCATTTATAAAATGAATTTAACTTGTCTTAATTTCCGAATTGACTTGACATGACACTTATTTACTTTCCCTGTGTTTATGTGTTTTTATACTCGACGTGTCACCATTCAATTCAAATAGACAGACAGTACATTAACACTCGAATTATCATGACCAGAGGACAACTCAATTCAGACAACTTCATTTAGGTTATTCAATATGCAGAAATCTTACATTTAGACATTAAGTGGTGTTCTGCTCACCTTTTTTCTGGCGCCTGATTGTCTGAAAAAAGCTGTCCCTCCAATCACCTCGAGGCGTCCTCCCTCGGACGGGGGTCGGTCGCACGGAACGGTGGTCCTTCAGCCTTCGAACCTCGTGTCACGACACCATTTTGTTAGATTCGGTTCTTTTAGTAGGAGGCTCAAGAACGGACCGAAGTAATTCAAGTGAAAATGAAGTGTTTATTGGTAGTCACACATCAAAGCAGATCAGCGCTGGGCTCAGTGGAACAGAGCTCCCGCAGGAAGTCTGTCAGACTGGCCCTGATTTCCGGTTATCATCTGTATATACGTCTCATAGTTTCCCACGGTGGATCCCTTGTTGATCAAAAGTGATTGGATATGCATACTAACCCAAATAATATGTGTGTGTGAATCTGCCCTTGCTTTCCCAGGCTTTCCTAATTGTTTTGTCTTTCTACTCCTGGATCACTTTAGGTCATAATGGAAAAGTACTGAGACTTATTTCATTCATAATGTCTAAGAACAAAACCAATTTTAACACTATTGACCTGAAATGAGATGCAAAAGTGGTCACCTCACAAAACAGCAAATCTCCATTAAGTCAATTATTTAGATGTTGAAAAGGTGATAGGAATAGCCTCAACTTAAAGGATAAGACCGGTTTTTTGACATTGGGCCCTTGATTTCACATTATAACATGATGTTCTACTCACCCCTGCTTGTTGTTGAACATTTGGAGCTGTTCCGAAGATATTCGCGAGGCGTCTGGCTGCTCTCTTGAGATATTCGGCCATGAAACGGTTTCCTATGGGCAAGCTTATACAGGCACAAACTATGCTGTTTATAATTTATTAATTACTCTACACTAGCACTGATAACGTGGAGGTGCGTCGCTTACTTAAAAAAAAATCTGGGTTACTAATTTTGAATTTTAGCCGAATGAATAAATAGGCAGCAGGTCTGTGGGCTGTCTGTGGCAGTAGCACCACGATGACGTCAGTAACACCCATTTTACGACAAAAAAATCAAAATTACAATAACCCGGATTTTTTTAAGTAAGCGACGCACCTCCACGTTATCAGTGCTAATGTACAGTAATTAATAAATTATAAACAGCATAGTTTGTGCCTGTATAAGCTTGCCCATAGGAAACCGTTTCATGGCTGAATATCTCAAGAGAGCAGCCAGACGCCTCTCGAATATCTTCGGAACAGCTCCAAATGACCAACAACAAGCAGGGGTGAGTAGAACATCATGTTATAATGTGAAATCAAGGGCCCAATGTAAAAAAAAACGGTCTTATCCTTTAATATGGTCATGGCTCTATTTGCTCAATTGTGTATAGCCTGTTATCAATAAATGTGTCCCTCTAGACCCCATAGCGGCCGTTGCCGGCCGTTCCTTATTCTCCCATAGCGGCCGCCGCCGGCCGGCATGAAAATACACTACGGGAAAATTATGTTGCTGAACTGTAAATACACACTTCACTAGTTCACAACAGCTTAATGAACATATTGTTGTATTAAAATATATATGTTTGTATTCAATTATTTCGAGATATTGTCATGTTTTTGAGGGATTTCTCTTGGCCGCAGTTGAGACTGATATGAGAGCGGAGGGCGGAGGTTCTGCGTTTGGGCGCAGCTTCACTAGCCGGCTAATTGTGCTATCTACTGTAGTTATGTTTGATATTGGTTCGTAGTGTGCCAAGTATTACTTTTTAGCTACCAGCTTCGTTCATTATCACTCGATTACCTCAGCCACTCAATTCAATAAAATCAAGATCAAGAAAATGACAGCTCCGAAAAGACCGCGGGTGTTTACCTGGCAATTTGCACCGGTTCGCAATTGTCCGACTCGGATTTCAGTGACACTAACCTAAGTTGTAAATGTGATTTTGATAGATATACAAGCTAAATTTGAGACGTAGTGGCCAACCTTGTCACCTACAGCCGTTTTGATTAGCCATGCTAACTCCAGCTGATTTATCTTTATTTATTTGGGAGTTTGCCGGTCAGTGTCCTTCAACAGAGCATACTACAGACTACACCTAAACTAAGAGATAATAAAGCACAGATGATGATGATCATTACCTTATCTGTTGGTTACCATTGAAGATCCCGAAATAGTAGTAATATTAGTAGTAATGTCCAAATCCAAGTCCTTCCTTATTGTAGCGATGTAATCCAGTGACAGTGCTAGCAAGAGCAACTCGAAACGCTGAACTCCGGAGAGGAAATATCTAACAAAACTGTAGATTTTTTGTAAAGTCTAACTCCTTGTTTGCTACTGGTAATCTAACTACCTCCCCGGTATACTCTAAGTAGCCTACACGTATTTCCCGGTTTATGTAAGGCGCTTAACATTTCAAGTGATGTCGTGCCTGATTATAATGCGAGAATTTCAAACCGGACCTGTCACCATCATTCGTCCACCGAGTGATAGCCCCAGCATTTAGGTTGCCAGAGTTAGACTACGATCAACTCGATCTTATAAATGTAATTGTGCAAACGTATTTGAAATACTTAATACATTTTGTGGAAAATTGTTTGTGGTAGTCTTGTCATGGTACTGTAGTGAAGTTCTGAAGTGGGCCCAAACTTTTTTTCTCTAAGGAAGGTTACCAAATAGATGTCCCTATTTCTCTGCATTACTATTGTCTATAATAATGATAATAATAATAATAATAATAATAATAATAATAATAATGATAATAATAATAATAACAATAATAACTTAGTTTTATATAGCGCTTTTCAAGATACCCAAGGTCGCTTTAAATTACATGTAGGCATGTGTGTAAATGTGTGTGTGTATGGCAGCGGGTGAGGGGAGAAATTGTCCGCATCGCTGAGATTGAATGACTGATGGCGCAAGTCAAAGTGTCTAACTTCTGAAGGCCTATCATATGCCGTGTGTTGCTAACTGAACAAATTTGAATCCAAAACAAACACCTCAATCACCTGAGATTTTGATATGTTATGCAAAATAATACTTAAATATGCCTACAGTACTATAACTATCCATTTCAAGTTAGAAAGAGGAGTTAATTTTTGTCTTAAAATATCCTTTTTGAAACAGTTCAATGGTCGTCTGTGGAATACATGAATGAATAATTCCTAATGGATCACATATCATTTGAAAGAGCCATTTCCAATCTTTAAATAGAAATAAACTTACAATGAACACTTGTCATTAGTTTTCAAGTTATTCTTGGTTATTTTAAATGTTTCTCAAATTGCCCATTTCTTTCGGAATTCTCAGGATTCTGGATCATTGTTGTAAAATTTTGTTGGGGTCTAGTGGGTTATGCATTTCAAGTAGGCCTAGCTTAGGCCTAAGTTCTGTAGAAAAAACATAAATTTAGAAATGTAGGCCTACTGTTATTTGCGCATGGTTGGGACAGGAGAAGAATTATTCTAAAAATCACTTGTATGCACGAATAAACAACTTGACGTCTTCTTTCTTTGCGTAATTTATTCTGGCTCACTGCAGTTTTGAAGTGTATCCAGTAGTAGTACATCCAAAGTAAGCATCCATTACAATTGTCCATTAAACGCAAATTAAACATGACAGAAGTTTATCATGCATACGCAGAGTGCAGCGGTCAAAACTGTATGTGTTCCCCTCCGTCAGGCAACACCTGTCACCTGAACAAAGGTTCCCCCATTTATTGGTGTGATCACAATTACATTACGGTGCCACCCAGTGGACAGTTACAACATGACATGAAACAAAGGAAAACTGGCTCTTACAGATTAATTAATAAATAACAACTTAACATGTAACATTGAACATTTAACATATAGAAAAAAGATCGAAATAGAATGAAGACATTAATAATAGTAACAATAGTAATAATGGGCTAATATTTAATAGTAATATGTAAATAATAATAGGCCTTTATAAACTCCTGACAACCCATTGATCAATATTTTGGATGTAGCCAGCCTCGAAATGTGCTCGTTGATTTATAAACAATGAAATGTGAAATCAAGCTGAAATGGTGCGTCCCTTATAGGAGGACTGACACCCATGCAAGAGTGTTGTAGGATTTACCACAGTTGACTTACCGCATAGGCTTAGGCATAGTACTTTTGTGTCACTAACGTGCTCTGTCTTCATTTCTGTTTAGTTTATTCACAGAAACCTGATCTGAAATGGTTGATTTGATGCCCTTTCTACCGATGTAGGCCTAGCCGATAGGAAACTGTGCCTGTATCAAAGCCCAAAACTATGTGTCAGTAAAAACATGCTAGCTGTTTTATTTTTCCTGTGATAACAAAGTGGCCATGAAAGAAATACCTTGGCCTAGGCATATACGTTGTTTCAACAATTAGGTGAATTATCCGCCTATGGAAAAAGCTCGACATGCAGAGAAATTTTGTCTTTTCAACTTTGATGGCCGGAGACTTCCCATTTACGCTACTGCATTGCGTGACGTCATCCTCATGTTGTTTTTTTCCTTTGTTTTCATTATTCTTTGATATGAAAGAGCACATTTTGAGGGTGGCAACATCCAGAATATTGCCTTGCATACCGTCAGGAGGTTATATTTGCAAAGTCAAGTTGCCTAGTAGGCCTACCTATTTTCTTACACCGTTTCCTTAAAGTATTAATTATTAGACCATGTACTCAATTACATGGCATGCTCATTTTGAAGTAGCAAATTAACGAACAATTACCTGAAACAGTTATTGTTAGAAAGTTAGTAGGCATATGTACCAATTTTGCCACTCTGATTTTGCCTCCAAAGTGATTCCTCTTTTCACATTTGTTTGTGTCCATTCATTTTCACAGACATACTAAGAACATAATCTTTCCATTGTGATATAGACTACAGGACTTCAGGCCAGGTGGTAGGCCTCAGCCCTACAGGAGAGGCGCCAGGGCACGCAGGCCCCGCCAGATTACATTCAAGGTGTCAGTACTGCGAAGTGCTGATGTCACAATGTAGAGGACAAGGCATGGTAGGTGGATTCATTGTTCTTTTTATTTTACTGTGTAATTCAGTTTCCCAAATTGGGGGGTCTTGACCCCTGGGGGGTTCGCGGAGATACTGAAGGGGGGACACAGACAGAATTGACTTTTTACAAAAACGGGGTAAAACACAGGCTAATAGTTAACATAACTTCATAAATTAGTAACATACTCACTTATGGAGCCAATACATGTTTTTACTTTTCCTGTGAATACCAAATTAGAATTCAGTAATATTAATGGACAAATAATTTTGGTGTGTAGAATATGGGGGGTGGTTTGCAAAAATATTCTTCGGTCCAAAGGGGGGTACAAGCAGAAAAAGTTTAGGAACCACTGGTGTAATTTGTTTTAAAATGTGGGTTTGCAACGTGTCACACTCTTATAAATTTGGTTTGAAAGCATCCACCATGAATGCAAAAATGTAATGCTTTGGCCTGGTTAGGTACAGTAAGTGGGCTTAAGATCAAAGAGTTGCAGATTTGAATCCCACCCTAACCTCTCCCTAAACCTCCATTCATGGCTGAAGTGTCCTTGGGCAAGGCACCAAACCCCACACTGCTCCAGGGACTGTAACTAATACCCTGTAAATAACTGTAAGTTGCTTTGAATAAAAGCCTCAGCTAAGTGCAGCATAATTTAATTTTAGAAATTAGGCTCTGAGCAGTATTACCTCTTGTCTCCTACAACAACATATTTTCTAATGTTCTTAGATGCCACAGCGCCCATCAGGGTGGTAGTGCCCCTGGACCTGACTGCAGAGCAGTTTGACCAGGTGCTACGGGACACTGTCACGGAAGCACCTGCTCAGTACCAGCTGTGCAGGATGAATGGGCAGCGGCAGGTGGAGCCACTGCAGGAGGCAACTCCTGCTGACATACACCGTCTCCGCAGCCTGCACAGGTCCAACCTGTATATCAGGCCAAAGGTCAGCTAATATGTTATACATTGATGTGAGGGGGGGTGAGATGGCATGGCCACACAACAAAACATTGTTCTGAAGTTGGGGCCTGGTGATCATACATTTTTGTGTTTTGTTTGTGCTGATCAAATAATATTTGGTATAGACAGTAATGCTTGGAAATGTTTCATTCACTTTCCTTCAGAATTCCAATGCTGCCGAAGCAGTGAGGTAAGTGTTATCATTTTGCAGCCTATTTTTAAGTTAAGGTGTAACAAATCTTTTCAGCTGATATCTTATTCATGCAGCATCCCCTGACATAAATGGACTGACCATGTATGTATGAACATGTGTATGGCTACATATCTGATCCGACAGAGAGAATAGAGTCCTGTAGCCAGTTTGTCCCTCTTCACCAGCCTAGAGTGTGTACTGAATCGTGTGTGTACTGACTCGTACCTACAGTATTTAGGCATTGCTTTTCTCATGTTAGGTTCTGCACAGTTCAGACTGCGTAGTGAGGTAGGGACCTCCCTAATGTAAAGTATATCCTATTATGGACATACTGCCATTTGCCATTCTGCGTTCTTCTCTGTTTTTTATAGAGGTGACCCAGTCTTTGCTACCACCGCCACCCAGGCCACCACCGCCACCCAGGTCGCTGCCACCACCGCCACCACTGCCACCCAGGTTGCTGCCACCACCGCCACCCAGGCCACCACAGCCACCCAGGCCACCACTGCCACCCAGGTCGCTGCCACCACCGCCACCCAGGCCACCACTGCCACCTAGGTCGCTGCCACCACTGCCACCCAGGTCACCACCGCCACCACTGCCACCCAGGTTGCTGCCACCACCGCCACCCAGGCCACCACAGCCACCCAGGCCACCACTGCCACCCAGGTCGCTGCCACCACCGCCACCCAGGTCGCTGCCACCACCGCCACCCAGGCCACCACTGCCACCTAGGTCGCTGCCACCACTGCCACCCAGGTCACCACCGCCACCACTGCCACCCAGGTCGCTGCCACCACCGCCACCACTGCCACCCAGGTCGCTGCCACCACTGCCACCCAGGTCACCACCGCCACCACTGCCACCCAGGTCGCTGCCACCATCGCCACCCAGGCCACCACTGCCACCCAGGTCGCTGCCGCCGCCGCCACCCAGGTCGCTGCCGCTGCCGCCGCCACCACCCAGCCAGGGGGCACTGCCACCTCCAGCGAACCCACGCCCTCCACCCAGGAGATAAGGTAAAGGGTCTATTAGCGACTGATCAAACAAACTTTCAGTTGCCGAGCAGCTGAGCAGGGGAAGTAATGAGCCCGTCGCGCTGTCTGTTCAAAAGAGTGTAATCCATCGGATTGGATCCCGGATCTTTGGGACACGAAATCTGTGTCAGTTTCACAAATTTAGCCAAAAGTCTGTGCCCCTGGTCACGGAAGTATATTGCGTGATGGACTCACGGATGTGCTTTCTATATTCCCATTATTTCTAAATAAAACATGTTGTAGGAGCCATAATTATTTTCTTTATATTTTTTGTTTTCATTATGGTACACTTTATGGTTATTGGTTCACTTTGATTTGTGTTTTGGTTTATTGGTCATTATTGGACATGGGTGTGACATTGGGCGTGTGTGGTGCGCAATTGGAAGCCTTTAATTAGCCCTACCTGGCACCTGTGCGCGAGTTCAGTTTGGCGTGGGGTGACTACGGGGGAAGGCTATCCTTTTGCGCACCGCAACGCATCGCAATTCTCGCATCGCACTGCTCCTTTGGCTCAACGTGTGTGCTCTACCTTGCAATTGGAAAGGACTATTGAAGTCTAAATTAAATTGAGAGCAATAAATGGAAGAAACCGGAATGAGTGTGTGGACATTACATCATTGAGTGCGCGTAAGACAACTGATTTCCCCCTGCTTAGCCCACAGCAGCGCTGAACGAATAGGTGTTGGATTTAGCCGCAATACATGTTTTTGAGAAATACTTTTTCCAGTTGGTTGATAGGCTGTCAAATTAATGAAATAAACAAAATAATAATAGTTATGCCCAGACCAAAACAATCCCTAACCCTAACCTGTCAGTAAGAAATGTTTTTTGATTAAAAAAAAAAATGATATTACAAAAATCCTTAGAAAACACAACTGTGGAAACAAGGAGCTGTGGGAATATAAAAAAAGGAGTTCCATTATTTGTTTGAAACATTCCACACATTTCTCTCCAGTTCCCAAACAAAGACCAATATCCAAGGGTGACACCACTGTTGGATCTTGCTCATTTGGAACTGTGGGGGTTTTGTTTTAATTTTTGGGATATTCATTGTTCAGTGCACTTTTTGTGACCCCCCCCCCCCTGCACTTTTGTTATTAATTTAAAACCCCAGGTTTTTAAAGGTGATAGAGAATGATTGAATGGGGCATTAATCCTTGTTCTGTGATGTGATATGTAGCCCAAAAAAAATCGGTTGGGTCTGTAATGGCTCAGAACCTCCCTAAAAGGCTCTCTGAAACTGCTATGTTACTATGCTGGGTTTAGAATGCGTCTTTTTCCCTTATTGGCGTAGTTTCAGAGCTTATCTGGCAACCTCATTATGAAATGCAGGTAGGTGTTGGCGCTATTCGGTTACCGATGCTTGATTGGCTGCCCTTGCTCTCACTGAAAACAGAGCTATAGAGTAATACACCGACTGGAAAGAAAGCTCATCAGAATCAGAATTCGTTTTATTGCCATTGTTAGTGAACAGTGTTCACTAACTAGGAATTTGCTGCGGCGTAAGGTTCAAACATGCAACATAGGATAAAAAATAAAGAATAAAAATATATGAATACAAAATGTACAAGGTGTGTACAACAATACACAGTATCCAATATACAGAGCAACAACAGTGCAGCTTCATTAGTGCAATTTTAATGATGGTAAAGTGACTGGGGCAGGTTATGAGGTGATTATGAAGTGTTCATAAGTCCAACTGAAAGGGGGGAAAAACTGTTTTTGTGACGGGAGGTTCTGGTCCGAAGGGACCGAAGCCTCCTGCCCGAGGGGAGAGGTGCAAATAGAGAAGGGTCAGCTGTGATCTGACCTAGTGTTGTCAAGATACCAATATTTTGGTACCGGTATCGATACTAACATGTATTTCGATACTTTCGGTACTTTTCGGTACTTTTTTAAATAAAAAGAGAACACAGAAAATGTCATTCATTACAGATTTTGATAATAGAAAATCGTAACATAAATAATAATGCATAACAATAATGTTACTGTTCAGCAATTTTACAATAATCAAATAAAAGGAATTAAACGGGAGCAGACTTAAAATTGTGTTTTTACAGCAGCATCTTTTAAATAAATTCCTCAATGCTTCTCAAACTCCAGTTGTGTCGTTATGTACAGTAAAAAAACAAAAGAAAAGAAATCACCGCGATACTTCGTTAGTACCGGTATACCGTGCAACACTAATCTGACCTGCTCGCCCCATAGTCCTGGAGACGTTCAGCCGATCAGCTTCTCAGCGGAGCGCACAGCTCGCTGCAGTCTGTGTCTGTCCCTGTCGGCACTGACCATCTACTGAGCTGCTCGGAATCGTGCAAGCTTTGTGAAACTGTACTCCGTGAAATGCGCAGTGCAAAGGAAAAGTCGGCGGTTGTATGTACTGGGGATGCTGTTGAAAATAAATAAAAGCCATTGATGGCGAACATTGCTTTCAGGGGGAAGAATATGTAACGATCGTAGTCCGCTTTCACAGCCATGGAAGGCTCACCTGTTCCTGTTTCTCGCCGAAGGGGCGTGTCTGAAACGGGGTGGCTGTGGACTTGGGTGTGGGGGGGCGATTGCTGAAAAACATTCTGGGGGATATTCAAAAAAGGGGAGAACTTGAAACAGAGGTTCTGACACTTGCTGGCACTTTGTGTGTACTCCCCACAGCAGGGATACTCAGAACTAACACCAGAAACGTGAAAAAGACGATTTTGATTCTCTATCCCCTTTAATAAACCCCTGCCCTTTCACGGACCTCGTTTTGTGTCCAGCATTTGAGTGCCCATCTGTGAAACCCTACACAGCCACACCTAAAGGTGCACTGTGTAGGATGGTGGCCAGAATAGGTATTGCAACTATGCTGCTCATTGAAACTGTGCTGCCTATTGTCAAAATATTTTCATGAATATTTACTAAATATGAAACCAATATATACTAGTATGGCCAAAGTACAGTAAGTTTGGCAGCTAAAAATGTCTATTTCTGGAAATTCAAAGTGGTGGACATGGAGAAGATCCACCTTTTCATGTATGAAAAGTGCAATTTTCCCAGTCATAATGAATAGTTAAAATTTGATGTTGGTGGTAAGAATTCATGAAAAAGGTACCATTTGTGAGTAGGCCGCATGAATTTCGGAAAGAAACTGCTAAAACCTTAACCTTTAATTACGGCTCTGGCTTGAAATTGAACTGTAACATTGCCTGTGGTTGCCATGGATTTAATGTGCTGTTTTCTGTTCTGTTGCATAGCATTGAATCCTTCATGCTTTGGGAGGATGGGGACAATGAGGAGCCGGTGATGCTCGCCTCACCATCTCGGAGTCCTAGCTCAAACGTAAGCATTTTTAACCCCCATCTCTTTTTCCTCTTGGTTGAACTTGTTTTTATTCTATTTTTTCTCATTTCGGTGTAATGCAGTCATCAATTTTCTTGTCTGGAACAGGACGAGATGGATCTTCAAAGGTTGCTGCAGGACTTCCAGGACATGAACTTGGACAGGCAGAACAGTATAATTGTAGTGGCACAGAGACGGCGCATCCTAAAAAGTGCCTGCCTGGCGCTTAGCAGGAATTATTTTGAATGGCACAAAGAGCCAAAAATCGAATTCATCGGCGAAATGGGTGATGACTATGGGGGCCCAGGAAGGGAGTTCTTCCGGTAAGACACTGATATGAGCTGGATGTAGGCAGTGGTGTAGTCGACTTTTTTATTTTAGGTATACTGTATATTTGGGCAGCCATAGATAGTTCCCAAACTAGGAGTCGGGCCGCAAAGGCAATGGATTATTTCCGAGGTGGGCGGAGGCATTGTGAACATGTGTGTGTGTGTGTGTGTGTGGGGGGGGGGTAAGAGCAGTTTCCTGCGTTCTACTGCATTTCAGGGTGAATCTTAATCTCATGACAAGGATTTAGCATGGCCACCCTTGTGTGCCACCATCTTGGTATGTGGTGTTTTTCACACTATCAGCATATTGACAATTGATGTTCATGCAAATAGCGTTAGCCCTTTATAAAATTACTATTGAATTTGAGACGTTCATCACTATAGACAGGGATGGTCCATGAAACATCTAGTATTCTATATCTTTCCCCCATGACTATGAAGTCCAAAAGGGCATTATTAGGGCATACAAGGACTTAAGCCTGATTTATACTCGGAAACCAGGTCGTCTGCGTGTGTGTCGCAGTTAACGCAGACATGCACCCCCCCCCTACGTAGACACTCTGGTGCACCTCCTCAAAATTGTAACTCACTGCAGACAGTGCCGCAGACATCGCCGCAGGGAGGAGAGAAAGGAGGCCTCTGATCGGTCAACTCTACATCCGCTCTACACTATGCGTATTTCCGGTTTGCTAACCGGCTGACGCTAACCGTGCTAACCGTGACGATTCTTTCGCCTCTCTGCCAGCTCCAGTAGTAGCAATATTTCTTCTATTTCTAGATCGATCAGCTGCATCTCAATCAAAGTGCGCATTCGTCCAGTCGCCATTGTTGTTGAATGACCTCCGTAACCGTAACACCCACAATCCTAGCTTGTTCGTGATTGTCCCTCTTGCGTTGTGGCGTGGGATTAACATAGCGCAGACAGCGCTTCAAGGCATAAATAAAAAATAACTGCGTCGTGTCTGCGACAAGCTCACTGCGACACACTGCTGCGAAGTATACACAAGCCTTTAACAATATATTAAAAAAAATAAAAATAAGAAAAATAACATTGGCAAAGGGCCTAGTGCTATAAAGAATGCATAGCACATCTAAAAAGACAGGCTACTGCCTATATTTACTAGGTGCTGGAAGATGTTCGTATTATTTGAATTATGAAAAAGACATAGGTCATTTAGTCATATTTTTGCAACAGAACAATGAATTTTAAGTGGTTTTAAAAAACAATTAGAACATTTAGGTGAGTATGCTGAAATCCCCGATCTTTTCTGGTGGGTATACTGTATATGCAGGGTATGAAATTAAGAAAATATTTTGGCGGCAATTTTGGCCCCCACAGTCCCAAAAGTGGGGGCATTTTCAAAATGTTTGGGGGCCATCAAAAAAATAAAATTAGATCTTCAAGTTATTTTTAGATTTAAATGCACAACGTCATCATTACTTTGCCGTCTGCCAACCCAAATAAATGTAAAGCTTGCCATTTCTTTTACAGAGAAAAGTGTGGAAGTAGTAGCTATAAACAGAAAACAGGAGACAGCTGTAAGCAAACTAATGCAGGCTTTATTTATCTAGTCCTTGAAAGCATATTCATATTCATAGCAACAGCATATTCAAGTTTAACTCATAAAAACACATAAATTCGCTTTGCTTTTTGCGCATTTTCACAAAATACACTCTTAAATTCGATACGACTTGGATGGAAACACAACTACTCCCGCCGCTCGCTTAATAATCCCGTCAGGAGAATAAAGAGACACGACGTTAAATTAATGAAAATAAAAATTGTAGTTTAATATCACATTATAATAATGTACAAATATTTGTTTCAAAATCTTTGGGGGAATTTTGGCCCCTCGAGCATTATTTTTGGGGGCATTTTAGGCTAAATTGAGGGCCAAATGGCCGTGGCCCTCGCTAATTTCCGACGCTGTGTATATGCCTGCGTTTAACATAGACTACACCACTGGATGTAGGCAAAGTAACTTGTACAGTGACTTTGAACTCAATGCCTTAACCCATTTAAGCCTAAAGCACCTGCAAAAAATGCCTGCTGAATGCCTAAGCCCTTTTTGGGAAAAGGTGCCCTCAGCCTATAAAAAAAACCTAAATATGTCAGCCTCCGAAGCACATAAAAACATGAAATAAGTTGGATTTAAAAGGACCCTCATCTTGCATTAGAATGTGTTCATTCAGCTCTCACATACCCACATTTTAAATAAAAAAACTCAAATCTCAAGAGCCTGAATGCAGCGTCTATGTCGCTCCAGCCGCCTAGATCAATGCAGCAATATGTAGCATCAGGATTAAATGGGTTAAGTCATGAATTCAGTTGTTAGTCTTTGGAATGTTTGTTTTGAGGATTCAAGGCAGGCAGTGTTCAAAAACAAATAATGTTTCTGTATTTCTCTTCACAGGTTGCTCATGAGGGAGGTCCAAACTATGGACATTTTTGAGGGAAGTCCTGAAGAATTATTTTTCTCATATAATCTTGGGGCACTGGCGGCGAACCGTTTTTACACCGCCGGTAAACTGACCGCCTGGTCCCTGGCTCACAATGGGCCAGGCCCAAGGTCCCTGAACAGGCTCCTTTTTCTTTTGATGTGTGGCGAGACCCCGGACCTGTCCGAGTTGGACATCACTGTCCTCCTGGATGAGCACCAGGGGGAAAAGTTTGCTGAGGTATTTGTTTGTGGCTGAGTACACGAGTATACCATTCATCAGCACATTTATTTGCTTAAAGGTGATAGAGAATGGTTGAATGGGGCATTAATCCTTGTTCTGTGATGTGATATGTAGCCCAAAAAAAAAATCGGTTGGGTCTGTAATGGCTCAGAACCTCCCTAAAAGGCTCTCTGAAACAGCTATGTTACTATGCTGGGTTTAGAATGCGTCTTTTTCCCTTATTGGCGTAGTTTCAGAGCTTATCTGGCAACCTCATTATGAAATGCAGGTAGGTGTTGGCGCTATTCGGTTACCGATGCTTGATTGGCTGCCCTTGCTCTCACTGAAAACAGAGCTATAGAGTAATACACCGACTGGAAAGAAAGCTCATCAGAATCAGAATTCGTTTTATTGCCATTGTTAGTGAACAGTGTTCACTAACTAGGAATTTGCTGCGGCGTAAGGTTCAAACATGTAACATAGGATATAATAATAAAAAATAAAGAATACAAATATATGAATATAAAATGTACTAGGTGTGTACAACAATACACAGTATCCAATATACAGAGCAACAACAGTGCAGCTTCATTAGTACAATTTTAATGATGGTAAAGTGACTGGGCAGGTTATGAGGTGATTATGAAGTGTTCATAAGTCCAACTGCAAGGGGGGAAAAACTGTTTTTGTGACGGGAGGTTCTGGTCCGAAGGGACCGAAGCCTCCTGCCCGAGGGGAGTTGTGCAAATAGAGAAGGGTCAGCTGTGATCCGACCTGCTCGCCCCATAGTCCTGGAGACGTGCAGCCGATCACCTTCTCAGCGGAGCGCACAGCTCGCTGCAGTCTGTGTCTGTCCCTGTCGGAACTGACCATGAGCTGCTCGGAATCATGCAAGGTTTGTGAAACTGTACTCCGTGAAATGCGCAGCGCAAAGGAAAAGTCGGCGTTTGTATGTACTTGGGATGCTGTTAAAAATAAATAAAAGCCATTGATCGCGTACATTGCTTTCCGGGGGAAGAATATGTAACGATCATAGTCCGCTTTCACAGCCTTGGGAGGCACACCTGTTCCTGTTTCTTGCCGAAGGGGCGTGCTGAAAAAGTGACATCACTTTTTCACAAAAACGGATTGTGGGATATTCTGGGGGGTATTCAAAAAAGGGGAGTACTTGAAACAGAGGTTCTGACACTTGCTGGCACTTCGTGTGTACTCCCCACAGCGGGGAGACTCAGAACTAACACCAAAAACGTGAAAAAGAAGATTTTGATTCTCTATCCCCTTTAAGTAAGAAAACAAAGCCAGTTTTTTTTCAAGATTTCCTTTTCTTTTACCAATTCAAACAGTTGAAACGGTGCACCGTGTCAAACGATGTGGAGAGGGTCAAGGAGGGACTGGCCGAGTGGGTGGCCGATTGTGGCGTCCCCACAATCTACACGGCCACCAACCAGGAGCTACCCACCATATTGAAACAAGTTACTGCCCACTTCGCATTCCACCGGTAAGATTGAAATTGAACTCTATTGTTTGTCCTCCACCTCTGTCATAACTCAGCATTGAGTGTTACTACTAGCCAAGACTATACAAATACAAGTAAACAACCACATTGGATGTCCACCCATCTTAGTGTCATGGATAGATGAATAATTGATGTAGATGGGGGGATTGACATTGTTTGAATAACGATAGGATGTTTTTATTAAGACGTAAATCCACATCTCCATCAGTAAAGAGAGTCATATGAGTCTCAATCTAGCACTACGAAATAATTTAAAGTTTAACCATCAGCACTTGTACTTGGACTTGTAGGTGAATGGTGGATGGGCTTGGGAGAAATGAATTGGGTACACAGCATCAGTAGTGTTCCTAGAGGCTAGTGTTTCTCAACAGGGGCTCTACAGCCCCCACCTCCCAGACTTATGAGGTCCAGGGGGTGTTGGGAGGCTTATGATGAGGTCCTGAAAAAAAAAAGTTGAGTACCACTGATCTAGGCCATGGGTGTTTCATAATACTAATTAAAGACTTGTGACACAAACATTTGTAATGTTTCCGATTCTAATGTATTTGGACTTTTTTTGTATCAATAACAACGTATACTGTATTTCTGTATTAAGTGTTTTGAATCATCATGTCAGGCAAACATAGGAAATACACAGACATACTAGAATACATACATTTTTGATGAGACAGTGGAGATAAACAGGACACAAGTGTCGCATCAAAAATCTGATGAATAAATCTTGAGTGTGTGCCGCAGTTGAGGCAGAGGCTTAATTGAGGAGCTGTTTGACATTTGTTGGCTGCTGGCTTCATCCCTTTACCCAAGCAGTTATTCTGGCGTTCATTGGTTTTTGTGGAGTCAACAGTGCTGATTGGGCGAGACAGTTGAGGCAGGTTCCAGAAAACACTGAATGAGGTGTCTTGTGCGAGCACATAAGCTTAGTGGAATTGTAGGTGGATGGTGGACTTGAGGGAGAACTGAATTGCAGGTACGCATTATCAGTAGTGGTCCTCTGGGTCGTGGGGCCCTTAACACTATACCCTCTCAAGAGGCGGCCAGCTGCAGGGTGATCAATCCTCAGCTTGTGTCCCAAGCCCAATTAGCCATCAAAGTTAACTTTTTTGGCAGATATCACAGGGGACTATTTTCAGGCCTACAATGGCTGGCGGCATACCTCCTACTGGGGAGCCCAACTGGGGTCATTCCTATTCAGCCCAAGCCACTTGCTATTCTTTTCAGCTGCCTCTGAAGCGTGACTTTGACAGTTGTACGCAGGGTCTGACCTCTAACTCCTGAGTCCCTCAGAAGTTTTGTGGTCGTGATCATGAGGATGATGTGTCATGACAAAAAACTGTCCAGTGCATTTTCTTTCTTTTGTAATTTATTTCCTTCCCTAATTTCCTTTCCTTCCCTTCTTTTGTGAGTGTGTGTATGTGGATGTGATTGTTTATGTCACTACAACATTAATGTATACATGAAACTTGGAGTACTGTTTAGTCTGACATGGAGATTAGACAAATAAGCCAAAAACTGTATCGGAATGGAAGCCGTTGTGGCTTGACCCAGAGAAAATGTCAATGGTTTTGTAATGGCACAATTTAAGTTTCTAAGATCATTTGAATTATTTTACTATTTCCTCTAGGTGAAGGAAACTGTCTTGGGATCATAATTCTATCATAAGAATAACATATTAATATGTTGAATTTTAGTTTCAGGTGGACAGTGGGAAAGAGTAACTTTTGGGAAGGAGCTACATGTGTATTGTTAACCCTAATCATAAACAAGTAATCTAAGGGCAGTGTTTCTTGCAGTTCTTGATGGTGAAGGACGTCTATGAATAGCAAAATGTTCTTTGTTGTATGTCAGTATGCATGAATGTAATAAGTTTGACATTCATAACAGAACACACAGGATTTTCAGCTAACAAACACACAGCTTTAAGGTAAAGGTGGAATGGCAAAAATAAAAAAAAAGTTAATGGTGAAAATGCATCTGTTTCAGAGTTTCCAGCATGGTCCAACAGTACACACAAGGACTGAATTCGTGTGGGGCACTGTGGACATTGGTATCCCGGAACTGGAGGCAGTTCCTCCCTGTTTTTACAAGCACAGGGGAGAAACTGTCAAGAATAAAAATCAGGGCAATGTTCAGGCCCAATATGAGTGAAGAAATGACCATGAGGAGGCAGCAGGAGGAGGACACTCTCTACGCCTTCGAGCAGTGGCTGGTGGCAATAGAAGGTAGGTGCCCACACATTTGCAACTGTTGGAACTGCCTGAAACCATGACCTATCCTTCAGATGCAAGAAAAAAGTTTTTTAAAATAAGCTATTGCCCTAGCCACTTGCAATACAGGAATTGTATGGAGGCAGTCGTGGCCTAATGATTAGGGAGGTGGTCTTAAGATCAGAGGGTTGCAGATTCAAATCCCACCCTCACCCCTGCCTACACCTCCATCCAAGCCCCACATTGCTCAAGGGACTGTAACCAATACCCTGTAAAATAACTGTAAGTCGCTTTGGATAAAAAGCGTCAGCTAAGTGTAATGCAATAATGTGATAATAATAATTGTGCAGGTAACAAGTTGTTTGACCTGTCATTAGAATGTATCTTAAAACTGTAGACAAGCATGGTATCAGCAGAGTTTAACATAAAATAAAGCCACATTTCTTCCTCGTTGCAAGGTTGGCTGGCAACCATGGGTTCTTCTGGCTATGTAGCTACACTTTGTGTCCTTAGATGAAATTATGTGCTATTAAACTGACCACATTAAACACTGAGCCACTAACATTGTAATTCTCTACAGAGGGAGAGATCGAAGTCCATTTTGAGGACCTCCTGGTCTTTGCTACTGGGGCGGACCACGTCCCAAGCCTGGGATTCCCCACGGAACCCAACATTGAGTTTTATGACCAGGACCCTGGGGTGAGGAGGCTGCCCTATGCCTCGACCTGCAGCCTCACGTTATACCTGCCGAGAGGTGTAGCCAGGGACGAAGAGCTTGCGGAAATGCTGCTACTGGCCCTGAAGGGATCATTGGGCTTTGGAAAAGTGTAGTGACCCTGACTACCACTGCCTCAGTCTCCCACCCCATCCACCCATGAGGAAGAACTCTAGGGATCTAGTGACCCTCACAGGCCCTGCCCCCCACCCCCAACTCTGAGAGAGGACTCACCCCCATTGTTTATAGTTCTCCCTACCACTCACTCCCTGCCACTCTCCCTCACTACCAATGCCCCAGTCTCCCACCCCCCAGACCCATGAGGAAGGACACCAGGTTTCTGGAACCTCAAAAACCCAATGACACCCCCAGCCCCCCACCTACCCGTTGAGGAAAGACTCTAGGGTACTAGCGACCCTCACAGCCCCTGCCCCCCACCCCCAACTCTGAGAAAGGACTCACCCCATTGTATATAGTTCTCAACAAACCTTTGACATTGCTTCCCCACTAGGGCCGGCACGGTATATGTATTCGTACCGAACCGTCAAGGTACGGGGTTCACGGTTCGGTACGCACATTGCCACGCAGAATACACACGGTACGGAAGTTTAATATTGATCTGAACGCGGAACTGTTATTTTGCAAGAGTTTCCTTCAGGACCCATTTAAACACTGCCACATGCAAGCTCTGATTGGTCCGTAGAGATATACGCTTTCGGACAGAGTAGTTATAAGAACGCAGTTTTAAGAACTGTCCTACTCGAATTTCGTTCTGATAACTGTCCTTCCCCAGCGGAGATGTTCCAGTCTGCATTCGCACATGAGTCGGGACTGATGCGCCGCGCGCAGCCGTCTGCGTCAGTGACGTGTTAGCCATTTAGCGCCACATTCAACAACAAAACAAAACAAAACCAAACCGGAGAGAATAAAAAACACCACAAAGAAGCTAATATGGAGAGCGGGGAGGCCACCGTGTTCATGGTCTGCATGATGGTGATATTAACCATGGACGATCACATCAGACCTCTAATATTGAGGGTGGAAGAACACACTGAGAGAGTCAGGATCAAGCGCAGGCGATACTTCTTCGTTTCATGAAGAAAGGAGAGCAGAGCGCTGCAGACAAAGGAGACAACGTGTAAATTTAACTTAATAAACACGCGCCGGTTCTGTCTGTGTGGTATTATGAAACATTTCAGCCGTGACAACATGACAAGGGGCGTAGCTACCGACCACCACACACCTCCATCAGATGCATTCTATAGATCCATGCATATGCACCTTGAGAAACCAAAGGCCCATGCTAAGACTTTGTTATTGTACTTTTCGTCTGCTTGTCACAATATGCTCTCGAAGAGTCCTGTCTAGACACAGGCTAATGGTTTTATCTTAACACTGGTCTTACTCACTGGGTTATGGACTACCTCACTGTCAGGAGTGCAGAGTCAGTCGGTTCTTTCCTCTCTGATTCTATGACCACATGTGTTTTTTGTTTTTGTTTTTTTGGTCCCCTGCTTGTAATTGCATATAAAAAAATCATGCTGGCACCTCACTTAACAGGCACTTTATAATTATACAGCTTTGGTGAGGCTCCTAAGAGATGGGGGAAGTGCGATGGGCCAGTTTTGTATGTCTTGTTAAGCCTGGAGTAAAATCTCAAAGCTAAATTTAAACTGGAAAAAAGAGTAAAGAAATGTATTCGTTTGAGAAGGTTACAACAATCCTGCACAACAGTCATTATGGAATAGACCATTCAGGCTGTCACTAATTGCAAATACCTTGGTGTTGTACTTGATCTCCAGCTTGAAATAGGCCTCATGGACTTATCTCCTGTATACTAATTAAGGCACAGCAAATAATGTTCTTAACTGCCTGGTTCTACTGTTGACATGTTATGCTGCTTTTATTGAAAGTGTTATTTAACATACTGCATTATTTGTAAACCAAAGAACTCACAGTGGAAAAGGGCAGGCCAGCACCACCGCAGCATCCCGTGCAATACCACACATTTTAGGGACAGTACCTACCCACACGCCATCCGCCACTTGAATATGCACTAGCACTTTACAGTTACTCCACTACTTGGCCTTCCTACCTCCCTTGCTTATTTTGAACAATGTAACAGTTTTCTGTACAACCAATGGCACTTCTCAATGTTTTCGTATGTGACATTCCTTGTTATTTAGGTACTCTCTTGGTTTTCTGTCTTGTTCTGTCTAAATCAAATCAAATTTATTTATAGCACATTTCATGTACAAACAGTTCAAAGTGCTTTACATAAAATAAAAGCATTGCAGCAGGGAGTGCAAGAAGCATTAAAAATACATAAAAGAATATAAAGAGAAACAAATAAAATCATTTAAATGAATTTAAAAACAGGCAACAGTCTAGATAAGTTAAAAGATATTTCATGCATATACACATGAGAAAAGAAATGTTTTTAACCTGGATTTGAAAAAGTCTACATTTGGTGAAAGTTTAATCTCCACTGGCAGTTTGTTCCACTTGTTTGCAGCATAACAGCTAAATGCTGCTTCTCCATGTTTAGTCTGGACTCTGGACTGGACCAGCTGACCTGAGTCCATGGATCTAAGAGCTCTGCTGGCTTTATATTCTCTGAACATATCACAGATGTACTTTGGGCCTAAACCGTTCTGGGATTTGTAAACCTTCAGCAGGCTTTTAAAATCTATTCTGTGACTGACTGGAAGCCAGAGTAAAGATTTTAAAGCTGCTGTGATGAGTTCAGATCTCTTAGTCCGGGTTAAAACTCTAGCAGCAGCGTTCTGGATGAGCTGCAGATGTTTAATGCTCTTTTTGGGAAGTCCAGTTATAAGAGCATTACAGTAATGGAGTCTCCTGGAGATGAATGCATGGATGAGTTTCTCCTGCTCTTTATGGGAGAGGAAACCTTTAATTCTGTTAATGTTTCTGAGGTGGTAAAAAGCTGCCTTGGTGACAGCTTTGATGTGGCTGCTGAAAGTCAGATCTGAGTCTATCAACACTCCGAGGTTACCAACTTGGTCAGTGATTGTAAGGTCCCGAGTCTCAAGATATTTACCAACGCTGACCACCTTCTCTTTGCTACCACTTGAACTTATTGCCAACACTGGGAGTTTATAAGCTTCTATAGAGTCATACATACCACCATTGACACTGATTGGCTTGCCAAGATTTCAGTGTGAGAGAAAATGGTTACGAACTTGTCTTACAAAAATTAAAATTCACAATTTTCAGATGGAAAAAGAGGCATAATTGCTTCTTTTCACACAAACACTGGTAATGCCAAATCCACCACTAATGCTGCTAATGACTTAAGCTTAAGGCAGGTTTTCATCTTGATTTGTCAGTCAGAGTACTATAAAATGTCGTATTAGCACCTACTGTTAATGTCAAGCGATCAGAAACTCGTGTAGGGTCATTTCATGTGTTCTAAGATTCCAAGAAACTATGAATTTGGCACTGTTAATCTGCTCAATGGATTCTCAAAGGGTCATTTGCACTGTCAATGTCACTTCTATGCTGCTAGCCACTTTATTTTGAAGCCTGTTACTAAGTTAAGAAGTGCACTTCCAAGGGTTTGCCCAAGTTGTTATGTATAGTGGATAGCTGTATAGGCTAGTAGTTTATTGTACATTATGTGTTTGTTTGTTTATGTTTATTTGTGTGCACTTTATGGGGAAACTTTGGCATGTCATTGTGCTAATAGAATGACAATAAAGTGGCCACATGTGTTCCAAAAAAAAAAAAAGTGTGTCTGTCTGACTTGTTTTCTGTATGTTTCCTGCATATGAGTAACCTTTTCCCAAGCTCATAATGCTTTCTACAGCCATGGAGGAACTGCTGTTACGATTAAATGTGACACAGTCACATAGTAGACCTGTTCTCTGGATACACCCCCGATGGAAGGTGCTGCACCCATACCTCGTCTCCTACTCTCACACATTTGGATCTTGTTCTAGTACACAGATGTTAGGGTATTGGTTAGGGATCAAGGGTGGTGTGAAATAGATAAATAAAAGTTCCTAATAAATAATAGACATGAAAGAATCTATACTGTCATCTTGACCAGGTCTATCTTGAAAAAGAGATACACATAGTATCTCAGCAATAACCTGGTTTAAATAAAATAGTATTACAAATCACACCTTTTCCAGCCATAGAATATTTAAATATTGTATGTGTGTGACACATGTATGAAAGCCGTTTTGCTTTTATTTAAACAAAGTATGTTGATTTCAGTTGAGCTGCCTTGTTGCTGCTCTGCCAGTAGCCTACTCGTTATGTGCCGCCATCTGCAGACTGAAAGAATTGTAGACTGAAAGAACATTCCTGTGATGTGGTAAAGAAAAAGTTTCAATCCACAAAAGTACAAAAAGACAGCAACATGATGAACATTAAAAAAAAAAGCCAAATTATGTTTAGCAGAGAGAGAGAGAGAACACGAGCTGGGGTTCTAACTTACACTGATCTAATCAAGTGTTCATCATTGCACTACTAACACTTTTAATCAGAAATTTTCCTGTTACATTGTTGGCCTTCTTTCGTTTAAAATACAGACAAATGCATTGTTGAAATGAAAAGGGAACCTAAATGAGCATTGTTTGAACACTGCCACAGCATAGCCTACAGAACACACTGTAAACAGTCAAGTTGTCTTGATCATTAATTACATAAATCATTTGCCACTGTTGACACAACTCCTATGTTTATTGTTACAGTAGGCCTAGCAAAAACAATTATAAAAAGGTATTTCCAATACCTTGCTCTTATATTTCCACATGTTCCATATTTAATGTATTTAATTAAAGTATTGCACTTTTTTTTATCATTCATAAACAGTTTGTGATAATTATCGACATGTTTTGCAACATCTTCGTTCCATTGGGGCAATGGACAGTAAAACGTTGTCTTACTGTAGGCTCTGCCGTAAAACTGATTGTGTTGCGCCACCTACAGATCAAAATAGATGTCAGAATTGCTGCACATTCCTGTGAAATTGTAACCTAAAAGACAGCGACATGGTAAAGGAATAAAAAAATAGAAAACGATAAAATGTTCAGTGGAAGGGAGACAGATAGAGAGGCAAGAGTGAGTATGTAGGGTAGAGACAACTTTGCCACGGTGATATTCAAAAGCTCAAATCGAGGGGAAAACTTGAAATTGCCACTGCGGGATTCGAACCTGCACTGACGCAATAGATTTGCATTCTAAGCTGTCACTCTAACCACTGTACCACCGTTTTGTTGTTTTAAGAAGAACTACTCCAAGTACCAATTGCTATCCACAAAACATTAGTCAGCAATGTATGTCGATGAAAAACACTTTTACACGAACACATGCATGGAAATGGATTCAAAATAACAGCGAAGTGCATGTGTAGGAGTTGTATTCCTAAAATTAAAGCTGTGTGAAACGACAATGCAGTGAACTTTGGAAACATTGCCACACAGAGATCTGTGCAGAGTTTTCCACAAAGCAGATCTGTGCTGAACTATCTTGGTCTGGCTGGCTTGATCAGCGATTGGCCGCAACCACTGAAAATGCATTGGCTGTAGGAAAAGAAGGAAGGACATTATTATCATATTAGGAAAACGCACGTCTTGAACGCGCGTTCTTTACGCGCGTCGTTACCTTGACAACGCGCGTCCGTGACGCGCGTTTTCCGGAACTATCATTGCGGACGTAAAAAGCGGCGTTTGTTGGTGAAAGACGGCGAAAAAAACGGGCGTAATTTGGGGAAACGGGCGCTTTTAGCGGGTGATTTTCAATCTTAACGCGATGCTTAGATAAGCAATATGGCACTGTAGGCTTGCCATACTTGAGCACGCGTGCCGAAATACACCACGCGTCCTCTAGATGACTAGTTTTTAGCTTCTTGTCTTAAGCCACTGCTTTTAACATCTTTGTGTGCCTAAATTGCCTTGTATGTGTCTTATTATTTTATGCTACATAATTTTACCATGTGTTGGACATTGCTGTCAGTGTTGCAACTGCACACTGCGCCTATGTCTTTGTATATTATATATAATAAAACATAATAATCAAGCTGGAACATCCCCTGTGTAAAGGTAAGTTCAGTGTGGCACTGGCCATCTAGAGGACGCGTGGTGTATTTCGGCACGCGTGCTCAAGCATTATACAGCGCGTCCCGTAAGGGGCGCTTTTTACGGGTGTCCTTATACCACGCGTGATATAAAAAAACAGAACGCGATCTTTAAGATATATAGCGTGTGCTCTCGACGTGTGGATATGGCAGCTTTGGCTTGCGATAGGTTATGTCCGCTGTGCATTCATGGGACGCGTGCTTGCAGCTGAAAGCTATTTCACACCCGGCAACAAGAAATTCTGTTTTCTGATTGGCTGAGAAATTCTATTTTGTGATTTGCCGATGGGTTGCTAAATCAAGACAGCTGTACCAGAGCTATAGTTCTGAGCTGTAAGAGCGTACAGTAACATGCCAGTGATTCGTTTATAGTATAGGCCATTGGAATATCTGTGCGACGAAGTTGATCATTTCTCAGCGTGAGAAATGGCATGTGTGGCGTGTGAGCGTGTGAACTTGTTGAAATGCGTGTGTCTCACGCTCATTGCGTGAGACTTGAGAGCCCTGGGTTGGGAATAGGAGACGTCTTTTAGCTGAAGCTGTTCCAACTATTGACATCGCTGGACCTGGTGTGCCGACGGAGACTGTCCCTGCTCGAACTACTGCTCGGGCGCGAAGACAGGTGAGTCTGAAATTTCCAGATCGGACATTACTGGACTTGTTTTTTTTATATATAATAATGTTCGCTTACTGTTCACTTCTGAGAGGCAAGTGTCGACCACTGCTATTGGCTGAGAGCACGGTGGATCGTATCACTGTGTGCTGCCGCCTGCCGATAGCTGCACCTGAATTGCTGCTCGGAAGCAGGGGACTGCTCGCTTTGCTCTTCGGTCTACACACATATCCAGCTAGAATTGCTGTCTGGTCTCTCCGGTGATTGCGCCGGCTACGACATCCGAGGCTCCGTGGATCAGTCCTACCGATGGCTGCTGTCAGTCGTGCCGAGGCCGGGTGCCCATCTCCCTGCCGCCGAAGTGAGGATCCGCAGATGGGGCCGCGCACTGGAGGATCTCCGACCCGTTAATCCACGCCATTGTTTATTAAGCTTATATTAAAACCATGTTATTATCACATACGTTTTTTTTTAAGTGGCTGGATTTCAAAGTGCCCCTTTGTTAGGTTTCAACGTGTCAAAGACAGCGCAGCAGAATGCTATATCTGCGAAACCGGCATGTTCAAATCTTTTCCAGTTTACCACAGCAAACATACACTATTGTGTCATTTGATTGATAACATCTTAATAATAATCAGCGTGTAGTAGGAGCGATGGCTGTTTTGTGCCCGCCGATCCTGTACCAAAAATGGTAACTTTCTTTCATTTCCATTACCCATACGGGAGGTGCAGAGAGCCTCTACAATATAGATACTAAATCGATTTGTGTGGATTAAATTCAACGAAAGTTTTTCCACATAATGTTAGAGGTGTGTTCTTTCGACCTGCTGATGTTTGTATCAGAATTTTGGTTCCTTTATGAGATATAAGTCCATCAAATGTATGTTATTATCGCAGCCAGCCATACTAGCAAATAAGGAGTCAACCCTATGATGTCACGGTCATGTGGCCAATTTCGCACCAAAGGCCACATAATTCACACTTTTAAATGGCCGTTTTAACAAGTTATGCCCGGAAAATTTAGTTCAAGTTGGATTGATGGTTTTAGAAAAAGACAAAAATTTCATTTGAATGATAGATGAACATTCGTTTCAGTTCATCTTTAAGAGACAGACTAGTACACACGACATCAACCACCACCCCCAAACAGCTGACGTGGTTGTCAACTCCACCTTTAGGGTTCTACAGATGTGGTCACTGTACACATTGCTCCAACTCCTCTGACACAAAACACTTCTCTCATCCACACACGGGCAAACGCTTTAATATCAACAACTTCATTAATTGCAACACCACACACGTTGTTTACATTCTGAAATGCCCGTGTGGACTACTATATGTGGGCCAAACCAAACGCCCTCTCAAGTTGAGAATCGCTGAACACAAAGCTGCTATACGCAACAAAAACTTGGATTATGCGATAGCGCGCCACTACATCTAGGCAAATCACGGCTCATGCGCATCTTTGAAATTCTGGGGAATCGAAAAAATCATACCTCCCCAAAGAGGAGGGGACCTAATCAAGATGCTATTAAAAAGGGAAGCATTTTGGATCTATACCCTCAATACTGTTGAGCCACATGGCCTAAATGAGGAACTATGCCTATCCAGTTTTCTCTGAGTCTGTCATGTATATATTTTTATTTTATTTTATCATGTTTTTTCACTTTGGTTCATGGTGTTTTGGTTTTTATTCACAATGGAAATTGCAATTGATGAAGTTACCTATTCATGAGTGCCCTTACTGGACAATTGCTTGAGACCCACCCCTCACTACTAACCAATGCGTGAAAAGAAGGAGGGAATAATGTCTTTATATTCTATGCTTTGATACCAGTATGGTTTGACTCTGATGAAGACGCACGGCGTCGAAACGTTAGTCATGCTTGCACAATAAAATAACAGTAAAACGTATCCTGTGTGCTCCAGTCATCTTTGGCCCAGTCTCTCTGAAGTGGACAAGCCTGCTCTCTACATACAACCATTTATACCCATTCTTCTAATTTGAACTAATAACCCTTCTCTCCACATCATATCATACGCTCTATCAATATAAAAAAATACTGCTACAACACTCTCTTTATTTACTTGAGCCTTCCTAATTTCATTCTCTAGACATATTACTGGATCCATTGTACTCCTCCCTCTCCTAAATCCACTTTGATACTTTGAAATAAGTCCTTTACTTTCTATATAATATAATAATCTTTCATTTATCATTCTCTCCATTATTTTACATATATTGGATGTTAAAGCTCTTGGTCTATAATTTTAGATTTTTGGTTTTGATTCATCTTTTCCTGGCTTTCTAATTGGTATAACCACAGCTTCTTTCCAACTTGTTGGTAATTCTCCCTCCTCCCAAATTCAATAATACAATTCCAATCAAATATTTTTAGAAAATTCACTTAAATTACTTACCATTACATAACAAATCTGATCTTTCCTGGAGCTGATCATTTATATTTTTAAACTGCCCTATTCAATTCCATTATTGTAAATGACATATTCAATAAATCATTTGATTCGATCATTTTCTCCAATAACTCCTTATTTTCCAGAATTGTCTTTTCTCGCCCTACTACACTGATATTTTCAGAACTACGAATTCTAACAAACACTTTTCTCAACATCTCTGCCTTATCTTTATTTTTCACTGCTGTTGTTTCTCCATTATTTAATATTGGATATCCATTCACTCTTTTAATTCCTTTCATTCTTTTAATCACTTTTAACAGTTCTTCTTACCTTCGCTTGCAATTTTTTTAATTCATTCAAATTCTGAGGGCTATGATTTCTTTTTAATACTTTAAAGGCTTTATTTTGTTTCTTCAATAGCTGCAGTACATTCTATTGTCCACCATGGTACCAACTTCCTTTCCTTTTTCCCACCTTTTATCCTTATAGTTCGACTAGCCACTTCTACAATAGCATTACATATATAAAGATTAAAATCCTCAATACTACTATTTAAATCCACTTTTGGTATTTTTAATTCACTATTATCTGAATGAGCCCTGAATCTTCTAAATCTAATTATACCTGATGAGCAACAGCTGTGTCACCTCCACGAGGAGCTGATTTAAACCTCACAGGTGGGTTGGGATGTTGTTTGCTGACTGGAACAATGGGAGCTGTTGGAGTGCTGCTGATTTCTGTGCTGACGGCTTGGCTGGCCAAAGGTTTTGCATTTTGTCTGCTCTTATTGGTGTTAAGTCCTAAAACTGGATTGTGTCTGTTGTTCTGTCTCACGATTAGCATTTGTGCAAAATATGCTCTCTCCATAGGATCATGTTGGCCAATAGTTGGGATGAATCATGGAGCTGCCAATAAGGTTCAGAAAAAGCAAAGCGGTAAGGACAGCTGTAAGAAATGTTTTAAAGCTGTAGGTTTTCATAGTGACTCAATGCCTTTTGTGTCATAGACTTGTCTTCAAGGAAACCCCTTGAACTTGTCCAGCCAATGGATTCCATGTTGGGGAAGAACTCAAAAGAAGGTATGTAGAAAGAGTTTGAGTCTTCCTTGGATGGTGAAACTTTATAAACTGTGTTTGAGCATCGACTGGAAAATGGTTTTCAGAAGACTTCTGTCTGAACAGTGACCCGTTTCAATCTGCTGCTGTCTACCTGACTTCTGCATAGTTGTATAGTACGTGTCAGGATATGGTAAAGCCCTTTAAAGCTTTGTCACACTGCAAGAAAAGTAACTAAACTGAGTTTAGGGCCATCTATTGGGGCAGGTCTGAAGTATTTGCATTTTCTGTTTATGACCAACTTGTCTATATTTCTTAATCCACTTTTGAACTTCTTTGCAGTCTTAATGGAAAGCAAAGAAGTTAAAGCTGCTGCATCCATTGGCGACATGAAATATAAGCAAGCTGAAATCTCACAAGTAAATCTGAAGGCTAAAAGAGAAGTGAATGTTTCTCTGGCTGTCGCCGCCAATCCGACGGAAGAAGCTGCCGCAGCAGTGGCGGTCGTTGCCGCCAATCCGACGGAGGAAGCTGCCGCAGCAGTGGCGGTCGTTGCCGCCAATCCGACGGAAGAAGCTGCCGCAGCAGTGGCGGTCGCCGCCGCCAATCCGACGGAAGAAGCTGCCGCAGCAGTGGCGGTCGCCGCCGCCAATCCGACGGAAGAAGCTGCCGCAGCAGTGGCGGTCGCCGCCGCCAATCCGACGGAAGAAGCTGCCGCAGCAGTGGCGGTCGCCGCCGCCAATCCGACGGAAGAAGCTGCCGCAGCAGTGGCGGTCGCCGCCGCCAATCCGACGGAAGAAGCTGCCGCAGCAGTGGCGGTCGCCGCCGCCAATCCGACGGAAGAAGCTGCCGCAGCAGTGGCGGTCGCCGCCGCCAATCCGACGGAAGAAGCTGCCGCCGCCAATCCGACGGAAGAAGCTGCCGCAGCAGTGGCGGTCGTTGCCGCCAATCCGACGGAAGAAGCTGCCGCAGCAGTGGCGGTCGCCGCCGCCAATCCGACGGAAGAAGCTGCCGCAGCAGTGGCGGTCGCCGCCGCCAATCCGACGGAAGAAGCTGCCGCAGCAGTGGCGGTCGCCGCCGCCAATCCGACGGAAGAAGCTGCCGCAGCAGTGGCGGTCGCCGCCGCCAATCCGACGGAAGAAGCTGCCGCAGCAGTGGCGGTCGCCGCCGCCAATCCGACGGAAGAAGCTGCCGCAGCAGTGGCGGTCGCCGCCGCCAATCCGACGGAAGAAGCTGCCGCAGCAGTGGCGGTCGCCGCCGCCAATCCGACGGAAGAAGCTGCCGCAGCAGTGGCGGTCGCCGCCGCCAATCCGACGGAAGAAGCTGCCGCCGCCAATCCGACGGAAGAAGCTGCCGCAGCAGTGGCGGTCGCCGCCGCCAATCCGACGGAAGAAGCTGCCGCAGCAGTGGCGGTCGCCGCCGCCAATCCGACGGAAGAAGCTGCCGCAGCAGTGGCGGTCGCCGCCGCCAATCCGACGGAAGAAGCTGCCGCAGCAGTGGCGGTCGCCGCCGCCAATCCGACGGAAGAAGCTGCCGCAGCAGTGGCGGTCGCCGCCGCCAATCCGACGGAAGAGGCTGCCGCCGCCAATCCGACGGAAGAGGCTGCCGCCGTCTGAGGCGGCTGTCTAACTTGCCAGCCTGAACCTCTTTTTAAATAAAACAGTGGTATTGTACAATGTGTGCTGCTGAAACCAATTCCTTGGCTCTGAAGAAGTTACTTATTTGTCTCGATGGAAGGGTGGCTGTCCAAGGCCTTCCTAAGGAAGGGAACCAGGGAGAAACATCCTGTGATGTTTGGAAATGGATTTAAGTTGGAGCTGCATGTTCTTATAGATGCAGCTACTCAAAATGATGGCTCTGTACAGCCAGTTGCCAGCAGGGTCCTATCCAGTTTTCAGCCAAGTAACACCACCCCCAGCCATAACAACAAAGTAATGTTATGTCCTTAATCAAGGAAGTGAGCTGCAATGCCTTTTCTCCACATGGGGAGGAGCAGTGACTGTTGAAGCTAAAACTGTGTACAGCTGTCTCTGTATTTTTAGTTTCTCGTGGAGTCATCTGAATGTAAAATATTATGCCAGAACTCCTTTTTAAATGGTGATGTAGGCACCTGCAATGGTTTTTACTTCCTGCTTCTGAAGAGTGCAGACGTCTCTACTTCCTCCTGCTGTTTACAGCTTTATTCACTTTTAAATCATTCTACTTTCCACAAGTCTTGGCTATAATTTTATTCTTTTATTCCTTTAATTGTATATTTGTAAACGGTATTGGCCCTCCTGTTTACAAAAATAATCGAATAGAACAATGTCTCCTCACCCTGCAGTATCAGTAAGCTGCACAGTGTGAGCTCCTCTGTTAGGATAACACAGCTCGAGGATTAAAACACTGCAAGACATATGTAAGAACGAGGAATTTATTGAGTCTAATATAGCTCCTGTGCAGGCTGTAGTGCCTTCATGTGCCAAAGGACTAACTCAGATCTTTCTACATGGGATCACAGCTGATGTGGAATCTCACACTGCAGAGGCAAGAGGCAACATGTACAGATTAAAAAGCAATGGGCCTAAAATTGATCCCCACACTTAATTTGAATTCTCGAGGAGCATGTATGCATACTTATGAAAAACTGTCAATCTGTGAGAGGTGTAAAGCCATTTATGAACAGTGCCAGAGCACCAGACTTCTAACTCTGTTTAATAAAATCTGGTGATCTACTGTGTCAAAAGCTGCACTAAGATCCAGCAACACCAGGGGCCCGTTGCACAAAAGTAGGATTTAGACATCCAGGATGAATTACTTAGCCAGGTTCAAGGAATCCAAAACATGGGCGCCCAGGCTTAGTGTGTTGCACAAAGGCCAAGCCAGGATGAGCAGACACGGATTCATTAAGCCAGGTGAAACCGATCCCGGATAAGTGCTGCACACGGCTTGCTTAAATAGACCCCACGATCGATCATAGGTTCACTTATTCACCATGGCAACAAGGGTGGCGTAATTCTCCCCAGCGGAGCAAGAACTATTAATGGAAGCATATGAAGAGGTGAAGGAGAAAATAAAACAAAAAGGAAATACTGCCACAGTTAAAAAACAAAGGGAGCAAGCGTGGCAAACCATTGCTGACCGCCTGAATGTGTGTGTGTGTGTAGATTTAACATGACTGGGCCAAAACGGACATGGCAGCAAGTCAAAGTAAAATATAAGAACATCCTGCAGAATTGTAAGTCCCCTGACAAATACTTAACAAGTGTACTTTTTATTAAGAATGTGCCTGCCGTCACATTGCCTCTACTGTGCATTCATTAGTTTAACATCTTATCATTTCAGATGGTCTGCAATGCTGACTATTTGATCAGTAATGTTGTGGCAAAGTGGCCCGGCTCGGTCCACGACTCCCGAGTGGTTCGGAACTCTATTGGCGCCTATCACAAGGTGAGCCACAGAACCTCTATTGATAACCACTTTTAACATCATGGCTGTGTTAAGAATGTCACTACTTATGAGGTTGTGATGGTAACATTTTGTATTCACAGGTGAATTCCTGGGTGTATTGCTGGGTGACAGAGGGTATGCCTGCCAGCCTTTTCTGCTCACTCCATTTGCGGACCCTCTGGAGGCACAACTGGCACACAACCATGCCCATGCCAGAACAAGGGCCCGGATAGAAATGACATTTGGCCTACTGAAGGCACGCTTTCAGTGTCTGAACCACCTGAGAGTCAGCCCAGACAGGGCATGTGATATCATTGTGGCCTGTGCTGTCCTCCACAATGTGGCCTGCCTGAGAAAGGAGAGGGCCCCCAGAGTGCCAGCTCTCATAGACTGGGACAATCCTGCCATCCTCCCGGATGACGACTGTGGTCGGCTGGTCAGAGACCAATATTTGTTAAATTATTTTAATTAATATGCATGTTGATTTAAGTTGGGCCTGCAATGGCAGAGGAATTTTTGTTAGGTTTTTGTGCTGTATAGGCAAGGCAATTTTATTTGTATAGGCCATTTTTACAAACAGTTTGTCTCAAACTGCATGCTTTGATTCTGTGCTTTTTGTCTTGTAGAGCACTGTGTGACTTCAGTTTTGAAAGGAGCTGATGGTTTACTTGCTTTGATTCATCCTTGTTCAATAGAGGAACATCATGGTACTCTCTAATGTGTATTTATATTTATATGGTGATGTACTTTATGTGTAGTCTGTGGGAAACTAAATTGTCTAATGATTGCAAGTTAATCTAAAATCATCAGTTATCTAAAAAGATTGCAATTAATGATCACAAATGTTTCAATAATGATAGTGGGTATAGTTAAATGTTTTAACAATATGTTCTAGGCAGTGGAATAAATATTGGTTTCCATTTCTGGCGACCGCTGACTGAGATAAGGAATGAGATTAAATAGATCCTGGAACTTAGCCTGGTCTGGAGCAGGCTAGCTTCACAGAATAAATCTCCATGGTAACTTAGGTCTGAACATATCCCACTTCCCTCTATCCCACTTTTGTGCAACTGGATTACGGATAAATTGAGCCAGGATAGCCAACATATCCCGGCTTAATCCCTTATCTTAGTTTTGTGCAACGGGCCCCTGGGGGGTGTTCCTAGAAAGTAGCTAAAGAAAGCCAGGCTATAGCCGGTAAGCGTCGATTGAACTAGCGCCATCTCCCAATTAAGCCTCAAGTCGTTCCTCGAAGATATTTCAGCTGCATCTCAGTGAGGCTAATCCAAGCGAGGCTTACATAGCCTAGCTTAGTGCGAGTGCACGAGGAACGTAAGAAGCCCTGATGAGTGGATGGTGGAAAAATGGAGATCTGTGTGAAAAGGAAAGCAAGACAAGCGGTGTTGTTTTTTCGGCAGCTGAACAAATAATGCTGATGGAGCTGTATGAGGATTTTAAAAGTGTCATAACCAGAAATGGTAATACAGCTGCGATCAATAAAGCGAAGAAACGGCATGGCCAGGCTAACTGCTGACAGACTAAATGCGTAAGTTATGAAAGTTTCATACCATTGACATTCATTTTACTGTCCTCATGTATTTATGCTCTCCTCTTTGTGTTATAATGTGTTTACATAAAGCATGTTGAATTATCTCTGTATGAGATGTACAGCACACATATACTGGCCCTGCTCACTTTATTAATAACACAATGATCGACACGCATCATCATACTTTGTGACTATATTATCATGAGTGTGTGACCCACATATTATTTTTTCACTGTTACATCTCAACAGGAGCAATCTTAACAGCCAAAAGCGTACCTGGCAGCAGGTGAAGGTAAAGCACAGCAAAATATCAGAGTGGTAAGTAGCCTTTGAAGAAATGTGTTTGTCCAATAAAGAGAGCACCAAACTAGATATGGAACACAAGAAACTGAAAATAAAAAAGATCAAGCTCGAGATTATGAAACTGGAGAGGGATGTTAGTATAAATTCAGATAAAGGAGAATTTCGTGTTGTGAACTGTATTTAATTCTGTTTTCTCTCCACAGCTTGAGAAACATGTAATAATAATTAAACAATTCAACACAACTTGAACTCAAACTTGTCATTATTGTACGGTTCATGCAAAGTGTTAGAAATGTGTTTTTTACATTTATATTCACAGTGGGGTACCATGACCTAAACGTGTGGAAAGTTATAAATCATCTCTGTCCATTTAGTCTTCTTAGTCTTTTAGTCTTCTCTGTTAAACATAAGATGATCTTGAGCAGAAAGCGAACACCATGGAGAAACACTATGATGGTAAAGGCCTTGAACACGGAATGCAGGAAAGCAGAGCGTAAATGGAGAAAAACTAAACTTCAAATTCACCATGACCTCTACAAACAAAGTCTTTGTAATTTTAACCACGGGTTACTCCGCGCTAGACAGTAACACTTATCTAAAATGATTAATAAGAACATCAACAACACTCGTGCTCTGTTTGCTATGGTTAATAAGCTGACAACCCCCCCAAATCAGATAGTTTCAGAACTCTGTTCCACAGAAAAATGCAATGAATTTTCTTGTTTTTTCAATGAAAAATCAAATCTATAAGGCTAAATATCAACATAAATCAGCAAAATAATAAAATGACGCAATCCTTAAAACCACCTAGGAATCAATCAACTATGATGTCAGAATTCAATAAAGTTGACCAAAAAACCATAGAAGAAACAGTCCAGCATCTTAAATCATCGAAATCCTGTCTTGACACAATGCCATCTGACTTCTTTAAAACTATTGTAAGCTCTGTCCAAACAGATTTGCAGCAAATAATAAACTGCTCACTTCAATCAGGCACGTTTCCTAAACCCTTAAAATTAGCTGCCATCAAGCCACTCCTAAAAAAGACAACATTGGATGCTTCCATTTTAACCAACTACAGACCCATCTCAAATCTTCCTTTTATAGCCAAGATTGTTGAGAAAGTGGTTTTTAATCAACTCAGTAACTTCTTGAACTCCAGTGGACTCCTTGACAAATTTCAGTCAGGCTTCCGACCTCACCACAGTACAGAAACGGCTCTCATTAAAGTGTTAAATGACATAAGGTTGAACACTGACTCAGGCAAGGTGTCAGTTCTGGTATTGTTGGATCTCAGTGCTGCATTTGACACTGTGGATCACAGTATACTGCTGAACAGGTTGGAAACCTGGGCAGGACTCAGCGGGACAGTCCTAGAATGGTTCAGGTCCTACTTGGAGGAGCGGTGTTATTTTGTGACTATTGGAAGTAATCAATCTGATCGAGTGGCTATGACATGTGGAGTTCCTCAGGGGTCAGTTCTTGGACCCCTTCTGTTCACCCTATACATGCTGCCTCTGGGTCAAATTCTGAAGAATTCTAAAGTCAACTACCACAGCTATGCAGATGACACACAGATATATCTCGTACTGTCTCCAGATGACTGCAGTCCTATAGAGTGCGACTGCTTAGAGCAAGTCAAAAAGTGGATGAACCAAAATTTCCTTCAGTTAAAACAAGAAAAAACTGAGGTCATTGTGTTTGGCACCAAAGAGAAGAGGTTTGCTGTCAGTAAACACCTTGAGTCACTGTCTCTAGAAACTAAAGACCAAGTCCGGAACCTCGGCGTGCTGATAGACTCAGACCTGACCTTCAACAATCATATCAAATCAGTCACCAAATCAGCCTTTTATCAACTTAAGAACATATCCAGAATTAAGGGTTTCATGTCCCAAACAGATCAGGAGAAGCTGATTCATGCTTTCATCTCCAGCAGACTTGACTACTGTAGCGGTCTTCTGACTGGACTCCCCCAAAAGAGTCTCAAACAGCTGCAGCTCATTCAGAACGCTGCAGCCCGAGTTTTAACCAGAACAAAGAGATCAGATCACATCACCCCAGTTCTCAAGTCTTTACATTGGCTCCCGGTCAGATACAGAATAGATTTTAAAGTTCTGCTACTCGTCTACAAATCACGGAATGGTTTAGGTCCAGAATACATGAATGACATGCTAGCAGAGTATAAACCCAGCAGAGCTCTGAGATCTACTGACTCAGGTCATATAGTGGAGCCCAGAGTTCAAACTAGACACGGTGAAGCAGCTTTTAGCTGTTATGCTGCACACAACTGGAACAAACTACCAGCAGACCTGAAATCAGCCCCAACTGTAAGCACTTTTAAATCCAGGTTGAAAACATTTCTCTTTCGGTGTGCTTATGGTTGAGTATATATTTTCTCTTTTCCCCTCTTCTTTGATTGCTTTAATTTTTATTCTATTTTTTTTCTCTTTAAATGAAATGCGCTATATAAATAAAGATGCCTTGCCTTGCCTAGATTATGTCCTGTGAGAATCGGGGCTAGGGATGTCTGCTCACATTGCTTCCCCTGTGATCCGTTCCAGGACAAGCAGCATCAAATATATTGATATATCTTTAAAAGTCATGTGTTACGGAAGGGCACCTACACATGTGCTGTTGTTGCTGATATTAGTGGCCAGTATGGGGATTGAACCCATGACCTTGGTGTTATTAGCACCACTCTCTGACCAGCTCAGCTAACTGGCCTGATTCTGAGTTGCCCTATGAGCAAATTTGTGCGAAAATAAGTGCTCTCAGTGTTTTCTCTGTTACCTATTTAAGTCACACAAACATTCTATACAGCTTGCCTTTGGTATTGCGGATTTGGATGTTATCAGCAGGTGAGATGAAAGACTTTTAGTTCTTCAAAAAATTGCTTTAAAAGCAAATATTTTATCATTTGTAATATGCTACAATGACTCGACGTGATAGAACTTACTCATTCAAGTCTCTCATCTTTTTTTATAACTTGAGTGTAGGCAGTATGGGGAAGCCAAGATCATTGCGCAATATCAGCTTAACTTTGGATTTTTTTACCAGTAACAGACTGGTAAAATCCTCCGACTTTAATGGCATGCCATTCAGAGGATTTCTGACACGGAGTATAACTAGCAAAGTAAGGCAAGGCAAGGCAAGGCAATTTTATTTATAGAGCACAATTCATACACAGGGCAATTCAAAGTGCTTTACAGCTACATAAAATCACAAGAAGGCAATAAAATAATTAAAAAGGAATAAAAAAAAACTAAAAGAAAGAAATTAAAAAAGAAAGAAATTTAAGACCCATTAAAATAATCATTAATTAATTAAAAAGTGAAGAGTGCAGATAAAATACTTTCAGGTGTCATATGCACAGCTAAATAGAACTGTTTTCAGCCTGGATTTAAACATTGTCAGAGTTGAGGCCTGTCTCACATCTTCTGGAAGACTGTTCCAGATTTTAGGGGCATAAAACTGAAACACAGCCTCACCTTGTTTAGTCCTGACTCTGGGCACCAGCAGGAGACCCCTCCCTGAGGTTCTCAGAGCCTGAGTTGGTTCATATGGCTCTAACATGTCAGAGATGTACTTTGGCGCTTGACCGTGAAGAGACTTGTACACAAGCAGAGCTGTTTTAAAGTCTATTCTCTGAGCGACAGGAAGCCAGTGCAGAGACCTGAGCACTGGACTAATATGGTCGTATTTCCTGGTTCTAGTCAGGACTCGAGCAGCAGCGTTCTGGATGTACTGCAGCTGTCTTACAGCCTGTTTAGAGAGCCCAGTGAGCAGGCCGTTACAGCAGTCTAACCTGCTGGAGACAAACGCATGGATCAGTCTCTCTAAGTCTGGTTTAGACACTATTCCTTTGATTCTGGCAATGTTTTTTAGATGGTAAAAAGCTGCTGATGTTACAGATTTAATGTGGCTGTTAAAGTTCAGGTCTGAGTCCAATATTACCCCGAGATTTCTAACTTGATAGTTAGGGTTTAGAGAGAGAGTCTCAAGGTGACTGATAACACTTTCTCTTTGTTTCTGTGGGCCACAGACAATGATTTCAGTTTTGTCTGAGTTTAGCTGGAGGAAATTGTTTTGCATCCACACACTGATCTGTTCAATGCAGCGACACAGTGTATCTACAGGCCCGTGTTCTCCTGCCGTCAGTGACACGTAGATCTGAGTGTCATCTGCATAATTGTGGTAGGACACATTATAGCTGCGTATTAGCTGGCCTAGTGGAAGCATGTACAGATTGAACAATACGGGTCCCAGGATTGACCCCTGGGGAACCCCACAGATCATAGCCATTTGGTCTGAGAGTACTTACCAGCTTTCACCATGTGTTTATTTGGTTAGTACTCAGTACAGTGGTCTTGATTTCTGTACAGTAATGACAGCATAGAACTAAGCAAGACAACCACGAAGGGACTCGAACCCTCAATCTTCTGATCCGAAGTCAGACGCCTTGTCCGTTAGGCCACATGGTCTCACCTGAGTCATCTGGCCGGTACAGGGGTGGTCTGCTGCCAAGTGTGAAACAGCCAGGAATAAAATTGTACCTCCAAGTCTGAGGCTCTGATCCTCAGTTGGAAAAGGGTTGAGGGCCCTCTTCTTGCTTAGAACCAGTTGCTGCCTCAAGTGGAAGAGTTTAGGGATCAGACCATTTTGACCATGACTGGAGGATCTCGTTCTACCAGTCGATCTTCCTTCCAACGCTCACCTCTGGTCACTCCTTATGAGTGGTGACTAAATGAATGAGATTGCGAATGCATAAGGGCTGAAATCATCTTCCACTCTGTGGTGATTAGGCTCACCCTCTTGGATCAGGGTGATAGGCGTAGTCATCTGGAATACGCTGAGAATACAGTCTCTGCCGCTCTTCTTTGAATGAAGCCAGATCAGGCGGTATGGGCATCTGGTCAGAATATCATGTAGATTCCCCCCAGGAGAGATATTTTGGATCAGTTGCACGGTGAGGAGGCCTGAGGGAAGGTCCAGGACTCACAAGAAAAAAACCATGCTGGTCTTGCATTTGTATTTCTGTGTGTCCACCCGAGAAGAGGTGTAGATTATGTCCTGTGAGAATCGGGGCAAGGGATGTCTGCTCACATTGCTTCCCCTGTGATCCGTTCCAGGACAAGCAGCATCAAATATATTGATATATCTTTAAAAGTCATGTGTTATGGAAGGGCGCCTACACATGTGCTGTTGTTGCTGATGTTTGTGGCCAGTATGGGGATTGAACCCATGACCTTGGCGTTATTAGCACCACGCTCTGACCAGCTGAGCTAACCAGCTTGATTTTGAGTTGCCCTATGAGCAAATTTGTGCGAGAATAAGTGCTCTCAGTGTTTTCTTTGTTACCTATTTAAGTCACACAAACATTCTATACAGCTTGCCTTTTGTATTGCGGATTTGGATTTTAACAGCAGGTGAGTTGAAAGACTTTTAGTTCTTCAAAAAATTGCTTTCAAAGCAAATATTTTATCATTTGTTATATGCTACAATGACTCGACGTGATAGAACTTACTCATTCAAGTCCAGCATCTTTTTGTATAGCTTGAGTGTAGGCAGTATGGGGAAGCCAAGATCATTGCGTAACATCAGCTTAACTTTGGATTTTTTTACCAGTAACAGACTGGTAAAATCGCCCGACTTTAATGGCATGCCATTCAGAGGATTTTTGACATGGAGTACAACTCGCAAAGTACTTAGCAGCTTTCACCATGTGTTTATTTGGTTAGTACTCAGTACAGTGCTCTTGATTTCTGTACAGTAATGACAGCATACAACTGAACAAGACAACCACGAAGGGACTCGAACCCTCAATCTTCTGATCCGAAGTCAGACGCCTTGTCAGTTAGGCCACATGGTCTCACCTTAGTCATCCAGCTGGTACAGGGGTGGTCTGCTGCCAAGTGTGAAACAGCCAGGAATAAAATTGTACCTCCAAGTCTGAGGCTCTGATCCTCAGTTGGAAAAGGGTCGAGGGCCCTCTTCTTGCTTAGAACCAGTTGCTGCCTCAAGTGGAAGAGTTTAGGGATCAGACCATTTTGACCACGACTGGAGTATCTCGTTCTACCAGTCGATCTTCCTTCCAACGCTCACCTCTGGTAACTCCTTATGAGTGGTGACTAAATGAATGAAATTGCGAATGCATAAGGGCTGAAATCATCTTCCACTCTGTGGTGATTAGGCTCACCCTCTTGGATCAGGGTGATAAGCGTAGTCATCTGGAATACGCTGAGAATACAGTCTCTGCCGCTCTTCTTTGAATGAAGCCAGATCAGGCGGTATGGGCATCTGGTCAGAATATCATGTAGATTCCCCCCAGGAGAGATATTTTGGATCAGTTGCACAGTGAGGAGGCCTGAGGGAAGGTCCAGGACTCACAAGAAAAAAACCATGCTGGTCTTGCATTTGTATTTCTGTGTGTCCACCCGAGAAGAGGTGTAGATTATGTCCTGTGAGAATCGGGGCAAGGGATGTCTGCTCACATTGCTTCCCCTGTGATCCGTTCCAGGACAAGCAGCATCAAATATATTGATATATCTTTAAAAGTCATGTGTTATGGAAGGGCACCTACACATGTGCTGTTGTTTCTGATATTCTTGGCCAGTATGGGGAATGAACCCATGACCTTGGCATTATTAGCACAACCCTCTGACCAGCTGAGCGAACCGGCCTGATTTTGAATTGCCCTATGAGCAAAGTTTTGCGAGAATAAGTGCTCTCAGTGTTTTCTCTGTTACCTATTTAAGTCACACAAACATTCTATACAGCTTGCCTTTGGTCTTGCGGATTTGGATGTTATCAGCAGGTGAGATGAAAGACTTTTAGTTCTTCAAAAATTTGCTTTCAAAGCAATTATTTTATCATTTGTTATATGCTACAATGACTCGACGTGATAGAACTTACTCATTCAAGTCTCTCATCTTTTTTTTATAGCTTGAGTGTAGGCAGTAGGGGAAGCCAAGATCATTGCGCAACATCAACTTAACTGTGGATTTTTTTACCAGTAACAGACTGGTAAAATCCTCCGACTTTAATGGCATGCCATTCAGAGGATTTCTGACACGGAGTACAATTAGCAAAGTACTTAACAGCTTTCACCATGTGTTTATTTGGTTAGTACTCAGTACAGTGCTCTTGATTTCTATACATATATGACAGCATACAACTAAACAAGACAACCACGAAGGGACTCGAACCCTCAATCTTCTGATCCGAAGTCAGACGCCTTTTCCGTTAGGCCACATGGTCTCACCTGAGTCATCCGGCCGGTACAGGGGTGGTCTGCTGCCAAGTGTGAAACAGCCAAGATTAAAATTGTACCTCCAAGTCTGAGGCTCTGATCCTCAGTTGGAAAAGGGTCGAGGGCCCTCTTCTTGCTTAGAACCAGTTGCTGCCTCAAGTGGAAGAGTTTAGGGATCAGACCATTTTGACCACGACTGGAGGATCTCGTTCTACCAGTCGATCTTCCTTCCAACGCTCACCTCTGGTCACTCCTTATGAGTGGTGACTAAATGAATGAGATTGCGAATGCATAAGGGCTGAAATCATCTTCCACTCTATGGTGATTAGGCTCACCCTCTTGGATCAGGGTGATAGGCGTAGTCATCTGGAATATGCTGAGAATACAGTCTCTGCCGCTCTTCTTTGAATGAAGCCAGATCAGGCGGTATGGGCATCTGGTCAGAATATCATGTAGACTCCCCCTAGGGGAGATATTTTGGATCAGTTTCACGGTGAGGAGGCCTGAGGGAAGGTCCAGGACTCACAAGAAATAAACCATACTGGTCTTGCATTGGTATTTCTCTGTGTCCACCCGAGAAGAGGTGTAGATTATGTCCTGTGAGAATCGGGGCAAGGGATGTCTGCTCACATTGCTTCCCCTGTGATCCGTTCCAGGACAAGCAGCATCAAATATATTGATATATCTTTAAAAGTCATGTGTTATGGAAGGGCGCCTACACATGTGCTGTTGTTGCTGATATTCGTGAACAGCATTGGGATTGAACCCATGACCTTTGCGTTATTAGCACCCCGCTCTGACCAGCTGAGAAATCCCGGCCTCATTTTGAGTTGCCCTATGAGCAAATTTGTGCGAGAATAAGTGCCCTCAGCGTTTTCTCTGTTACCTATTTAAGTCACACAAACATTCTATACAGCTTGCCTTTGGTATTGCGGATTTGGATGTTAACAGCAGGTGAGTTGAAAGACTTTTAGTTCTTCAAAAAATTGCTTTCAAAGCAATTATTTTGTCATTTGTTATATGCTACAATGACTCGATGTGATAGAACTTACTCATTCAAGTCTAGCATCTTTTTGTATTGCTTGAGTGTAGGCAGTATGGGGAAGCCAAGATCATTGCGCAACATCAGCTTAACTTTGGATTTTTTTACCAATAACAGACTGGTAAAATCCTCCGACTTTAATGGCATGCCATTCAGAGGTAAATGAGGGCCACTGTGAGTTATCTTTGGGGTGTAACTGAGCTGGTATACCCAGGGAGTAGAAGGTTGTGGTGGCTACAAGCTAAGTGCCACCGAGAAGCTTTCGTGGGAGTTCAATAGCTGACGCGCAAATACTTGTCTCTTCTTTGATGTCTTTTATTCGTTGTTAAAAGTTCAAATACAAAGGTTAAAATGCCTATCTAAAACCGCCACCGTGCAGTGCGCAGCCGGTGAGAGTTAAAGTGCTATAGTGCGTAAAGAGAGCAATGTTTCCATCTAGCGATGCGGTCAACAAAAATTGTGTTCTCCCATGCCTGCCCCTCTCCCAGCCAGTAAACAGGAGCACAGGCGCACAGGTGCCTAAATACAAAACAAATTGATACGCTACCCTCACGTGACACACGGTGAACGTCAAAATAAAGCCATTACAAAAACACATGACAAGGCATATGGCCGCTACAGAAGGTTTAAAGCGATCCCGTTCTATAGGTGTGGGGGAAGTGAGAGACTAAAACCAGCCTGCCGAGCTAGCCAGGAGTTTCGTAAAACAGCATATTCCAAAAGCTTTGAAAGGATTGACGGAGTTGGCCAAAAGAGCCTCTGTATACAAAAGCTTGGCACATCCTCCGAGCCAGAATTGAACCAGCGAACTAAGGATAACTGTTGTTGGGCACCTACAGTCCTCCACTCTACCAACTGAGCTATCGAAGGGAGCAAAGCCAACATCCTTTTCATGAAACCTGTATGAATGCATGTAATCAGGCTTAAGATGCGTATCATGGGACACCTGCAGTTCTCTGCTGTACCAAATGAGTTATGGAAGGGAGCCAGGGGCTTGGGCCTCTTTATCAGTTAAATAAACACAAAAAGTGATGAGAAACCATCAGTTTCAGATGCGTTTCAGATCAAATCAGCCTCAGTTTCTATCATGCATTTAGTCGTTACAGAAACATATCTGGCATCTATCTGGGAAAGTCTCCACATCGTCCAACACAGATGTTGATCCTCAATATACCCTCACATTGTCCAGTGCAAAAGTCCAGCCTTTTTGTTTTGGTTCTTTTTTTGTCAGGTCTATCCATCCATTCATTTGGCACACGATTTTCATCTTCTGTTGTTAGGATGTTTATACTTTGGGTGTGGCGGTGTGTGAAAACCCTCCCTTTAGAAGAGCTAAAAAACACAGAACAACTTGGCGACTCATTAAAAAGGCACTATTTCTCATTGGGGCCTGTTTGATACTTTGACCCCTTTTATGCTCTTCAAATGGGCAGACCTTCTGCATTTGTGCTGTTTGATTCTTTCAGACCTTTGATACGGGACAGAGGCCTGTAGACAAATTATTTTCTTTTAAAGTTTAAGAAATCTAAGTTGAAAGTGGGATCTTTTTTCAGCGATGCAAACAAATTCGGTCGGGGGGTTGCCGTGACCACAACACAGAGTACTAACCACTATACGATCACGGCCGGTTGTGGGTTTTTGTCGTGTGTGGCTTTGATGTGATCCGAAACACCTTCGTATCCCAAGGATAGCATATGTAGCTCTGCGGCATGTGGCTGGCAGGCATGTTTTTTTTTGTGTTTGGAGCAAAATCATTGACAGCAGAGATAAAGAGGAAGACGAGCTTTCCTTACGGTGTGGGGTCAGCCACATGTGTTGCAAGACGACACACTGTGAGGTATCTTTGGGGCGTAAGTGAGCTGGGATACCCAGGGAGTAGAAGGTTTAAAGCGATCCTGTTCTAAAGCAGTGGGAGAAGTGAGAGACTAAAACCAGTGTGCCAAGCTAGCCAGGAAGTGAACCTACAATCTACTGATCCATAGTCAGACGCTTTAATACATTGCGCTACTAGCCCTTAGCAGATCTGATAGAGAGTGGTACAGGCTTTCGTAAAACAGCATATTCCAACAGGATTGAAAGGATTGACGGAGTTGGCCAAAAGAGCCTCTGTGCAAAGAAGCTTGGTACATCCTTCGAGAAACATATTAGTATTAAATAATAATGTATGTATACATAAAAAAAACTCAATCACTCTCAATTAATTTAATACAATACATTTAATACCACATTCTCGCTAATCTATGTTCCAAAGTTAAGTTTACTGTCAAATTCACATCGGCAATGAAAGGGTTACTGTCCTGAAACATACTATCCAATCAGAATCGTCCATTTCAATCGAAGCAAGATTAACCGGCTCATTAATTGGTTAGGACTTCACGCATCTCGGGGAAGGCCAAGCTATGTGTTTTGGTTTGGAGAGTGATGGGAAAATTGACCAATCACGGTTTTATTTGAAGTGGGCGGGACAAAAAAAAAGATTGTAGGCCTTCGTGAAGTCCGAAAAGCGTGCAGCCCCAGTCTAGCATTAGAGTAGGCTCTCTTGCATCCACACCCCGATCCAGCAGGTGGCGGTAATGCACCTTTTTCGTTAAGCTGCCAACCTCCATAATAACCCAACAAGATTGTTTTTTTTTTATTTTTAAAAACACAACTTTATTTACATTTAATTACTGAAAGCCACAGCGGTAACGACAGCTCAGTCAATAAATCAGGTCAAAAAGGATGCAAATAACATTGTCAACGACAGCGAAGGCAACAAAGTAATTCAAAAAGGATGCAAATCATAATTTTCCGTGAGCTACTCGGCAAAAAAGCTCTTTGTTAGCCCACTGCTGTACAAAAACATCCAGGTTCCCGTTGAGCCTGTGGAAACAAAACTCCAGTTTTAACCTGGCCTTCACATGGAACTTCCACAGAGTTTCTGGGGCAAGGGTCGGCTCACCCTTCAGCTTGTCTCTGCGAGTTAAATAAATGGAAAACTTAGCTTCCCCAACTGAAAAATTAAGGAGTGTACACTTTTCCTTTTTTTGTTTTACAATACTTATCTCCTCAAATAAAGATGGGTGCAGTAAAAAGAACATCAAACAAACCAAAAACATGAGTGAGAACACTAAAGAAACTTGTTAATCTGCTGCACTCAGTGAAAACGTGGAGGAGGGTTTCGGGCAGGTTACAGAAAGGACAGACTTTGATAACACTGGGACTAAACTTAGATAAAAAAGGCGTTTGTCGCGATGGCGCCATGTAGAAGTCGCCACTGGAGATCCCCTGTTCTCTTTTTCAGAGGTGGTTTGTACAGGACCCTCCATTGTGGGCTCAGCTCACGCAGCCTCCCGGTCAACACACACTCTGCCCTGTCGCACAGGCCCTTCTGTTGGATGGCTTTAACACAGGACATGTACAGTGCCTTCTTATCTGCCGAGTGCAGGCTCAGCTTCACCGCACTGCAGGACGTCAGCAGAGGCCCGCTCAGCTCTGCCAACCCAGGCCTCAGGTGGATGTCAGGGTACAGGTCCCTGGGGTCAGGTTCCGCCTCTCCCCTGCCGTATGCGAGGAGAAGGCCTCTCTCCTTCTCCGTCAGCCTCGCCCTCCACAGCTCCAGGCACCTCTCCACCAGGCGGAGGGAGCGCACCCCCAAAGCGGAGCCCAGAGCCCGGCTGTCCGTGAGTGCTGGACCTGCAACACTCACCAGCTGATGCAGGCAGACGACCTTTGACCTGCAGAGCGCCCCCTGCAGACCGGGCACAGCACTGCAGCAGACGTCCAGCCTGGCACCGCAGATCAGAGGCTCCTGTAACAGCCAGTGCAGAGAGTTACACTTCTTCGAGTGTGGAACAGCGCCCAGGACTTAAAAGCACCACGATAAAAAGGAGGCAACCCACTTAACTTTAGAAAATTAAAATCGGTAAAAACAGAGCAGCATCCAGCCCCAGGTCGTTAACACGCCTGAGTATGCAGCCGGCCACGTCCCTCCACACCAGATCCTCCGGTCCAGTCAAATAACGCTGAAAGAAGCGGAGTCTGAAGGTGGCTGGTTTACTGGCCAGGTGGACCAGGCCCTGGCCCCCCTCGTCTCTGGATAAAAACAAAACAGACTGAGGCCCCCAATGAAACCTATCCCAGAAAAAGGTGACCATCTTGGCCTGAATCTGGGCCAGCAGTCCAGGTGGAGGGTCCAGACAGGCCAACCGGTGCCACAATAAGGAGGCCACCAGGTTATTTAAAACCAGGACCCTCCCCCTGAAGGACATTTGCGAGCGGGGCCACCGCCACTTAGCTAGCTTGCTCTCAACCTGGTCTAAAACAGCATCCCAATTCTTTCGTACAATATCGTTCCTCCCTAAATAGACACCCAGATATTTGAAGCCGTCCCTTTTCCAGGTCAGGCTTTGGGGGAGAACAGGGAGGCCTTCGCGCCACTCGCCAACAGCCAGGGCCTCGCTCTTCCTCCAGTTCACCCTCGCAGAACACACAACAGAGAACTTAGCGATGATAGAGTCTAAAATACACACATCCTGTTGGTCCTTAATAAAAACAACGACATCGTCGGCGTAAGCAGATAAAACTACACTGCTGTTAAAACCAGGTAAAAACAGGCCTCTGACAGACGAACGTATCATGTGTAAGAGGGGTTCCAGGGAGAGCGCATAGAGCATCCCAGACAGGGCGCAGCCCTGCCGGGCGCCTCTATGCACCCCTAAAGGAGCACACAGGCTACCGTTAACCTTCAGCACACTCTCAATGTCACTGTACAGCACCTTGATCTTGGCTATGAAACCAGCGCTGAACCCAAACCCTCTCCATGACCTTCCAGAGGAAGTCGTGTTCAACACATTCAAAAGCCTTTTCTTGATCCAGTGAGATCAATCCTGTGTTCAAGCCTAATGAACGGGAGACCTCCAAAACGTCCCGAATGAGGTAGATATTATCTACCATAGACCTGCCGGGCACACAGTACGTCTGGTCCCGGTGGAGAGCCTGCTCCATGGCTCCTCTCAGCCTATTGGCTAAGACCTTGGACAGGAGCTTATAGTCGGTGCAGAGCAGAGAGACGGGACGCCGGTTCCTCACGTCCTGCAGGTTGCCTTTCTTAGGTAACAGAGTGATGACGGCTCTCCGGCACGATACTGGCAGTGACCCAGACATCAGGCTTTCATTAAAGACATCTAAAAGATCGTGGGCAAAGATGTCCCAGAAAGCTTTATAAAACTCAGCCGTGAGCCCGTCTATGCCCGGAGCTTTCCTCCCCTGCATGCTCTGCAGAGCTGCCTGCAGCTCCTGAGGAGCCAGAGGCCTGTCCAGCAGGGAGTTGAGCTCCTCAGACAGCTGAGGGAGGCCAGCACAGACCTCGTCCATCAGCACGTCATCTTCGTTAAAATCACTCTGATACAGTGAGGAATAAAACCCAGCAGCCCTCTCTCTGATTAGGCCGGGCTCCATCAGCACCTGCCCCGTCTCAGAGAGCAGGGAGTGGATCTGTCTGCTCTGCCCTTTTTTCTTCTCCAGCCCGAAGAAGTAGCTCGTCGGAGCGTCCATCTCCGTGATGTGTTGGAGCCGGGACCGGACCAGCGCACCCTGTACTTTAGTGTCCAGCAGGTTGGCCAAAGCCATCTTTTTAGACTTGAGGATTTCAATATATCCTCGATTTCCTGTGGACTCAGTTGCACACTCGAGATCCACAATATCAGTCTCCAGATCCCTGACAGATCTGGTGATGTCACGTGTGACATTGAGCGTGTGCTGTTGACATAAAAGCTTGATTTGCACTTTGCCATGGTCCCACCACTGCCTCAAGCTGACAAACTCGTGTTTCCTCTGCCTAAAATCACTCCAGAAGAAACTAAAAACCTCCCTGAAAGATTTGTCGACAGCTAAAACCGAGTTAAAATGCCAATAGGCGCTTTTAGGTAAAATATTTTTTATAAAAACCTAACATAAAACTAAAGAGTGATCAGTAAAACCAACTGGTAAAATCGTACACTGTTTTAAAACACCAACTCTATGATTAAAAATCTAAAACCGATCGAGTCTAGCTGAGGAAATCCTGTTCTCACTGACGTGGGACCATGTGTACTGTCGGCAGCCCGTGTGCATCCTTCTCCACACGCCCACCAGGCCATGGGAGGAGACCAGCTGCCCCAAGGCATGCTGGGATGCTGGATGAGGCTCTGCATGGTTTCGGTCTAAAACTTCATTGACAGTACAATTAAAATCCCCCCCCACGAATAAAAAATCCTCCTGGCCGCAGCCATTTAAAATGTCATTCATGTTCTCAAAGAAGTGTTTTCTCTCTGCACCACTGTTCGGAGCGTAGATGTAGATAAAAAACACCTTAAAATGCTCAAAGTGAGCTTTGACCAAGAGGCACCTCCCCGCCACAACATGCTGAACATCCAGGTGAGTAGGAGTGAAGCTTCTGGAGAACAGGAAACCTACTCCACCACTGCGGGTGGTGTTGTGGCTCAGCACCAGCTCCCCTCCCCACTCTCTGCTCCACTCTGCCTCATTCCCAGGGCCGCTGTGCGTTTCCTGAAGAAACAACACATCAATGCGTTTCATCCTGGCCATGTCAAACACAACAGCCCGTTTTGTCATCTCTCTGGCACCATTTACATTAAGACTGCCCATCTTAAACCCATCCATGGTGAAGGAGAAGTGGAAAAACAGACCAAGAACAGACAATGAGAAACCCAGAGAAAGAAGCTGTGAGTACATCATCATTAAAAGCCGAGTTGTTTCCTGACTTTACTCATGTGCTTCTTCAGCCTGAACAGTTCCTGGTCTGTCAGGTCTGACACAGCTCTGTGTTTCACGGTGTAGCTGGCAGAACTGTAGAAACCCTGCAGGTCAGGGAAGTGCTGCTCCAACAGCAGACCCTTCATCCCTTTGGTCTGCCGCAGAAAGGACTTTAAGTCTTCAGCAGGATACACTGGAGCATCCAGCTTTGCCACCAACCACCACAGTCGTCACCTTTCTCCTCTTACTGCACAGTTTACCAGGAGCAGAGCCACCCACAGCCTCACAGGCCTCCATCTCCTCAGCTGCTCTGCTCCTCTCACACAGCAAACCCGCCTCACCAGTCACCTCGCTTGCCTCACCCTCCTCACCCACTACACACAGGCCCCCAGCAACCTGAGACCCTTTGCAGAGCCCCCTCACCGCCTTACCTGCTCTATCCAGCACACCTGCAGGCTCACCTTCCTCTACCACCTCACCTGGTCCCCCTGCCCCACCTAACTTACCCAGACATCCCAAGTTCCAAAAACTCATTTCAGGGAGATGCTTATCGACCCCCCCCCCCCCCCCCCCCCCCCCCGCGCCTATTTAATTTTGGGGGTCTCTAATTTTGCCTATTTATCAACATATTAAATTGGGGATTTTTTAAAAGGCTTAGACAGGCTGGATATAGATAGTTAGATATTGTAGCTGGCTAGTTAGATATAGGCCTACACAATTTAGTAACTAAATGTGTATTGATACTTTAAATAAGTATTTGATACGTTTTGCTTTATTTTATAACATTTTATAACATATATAGCATTTAACCTACAGAAATAAAATGCAGATGATGGCGCGTTCACCTACCTCCACATGTTTTACAGTCATTAAGTCCGCCGTGGGCAATACTTAAGTCACTATTGCATACAGTGCACCTCGCCACGGTGTCATCATTCTTCACATTCACTAGACATGGGTATACTTTAGTATATTCTGCTGTAAAATGAGTCTTATATTTTCGTTTTTTACTCGAGGATTCACCCTCTGCCATTTGGCAGGATGCACAGTTTTGAGTGGTAACTTAGGTGACTGTGAGAGAGTAAATCGAAGCCCTCCCACACCGAACATTATTGGCTTAGTTTGCTGACTAAACCAATCAGCTGAGGGTACCACACTGGCGTGTGGGGACAGGTTTCACACCTGTCCCCACACCCCTCTTCCTCGTGCCTGCGCAGTCGAAACGCGCATGGTGCACGAGTTATTGTGTTACCTGCACGCTCTCACTCGCATTGAAAGAAAAAAAAAAAAAAACTCCCTCGAATAGTCTAAAATCCGGGATATTTTATCCAACTCGCGGGCATCTGTAATTCACTATCAATATCAGGGAGGCTCCCGGAACTTCCGGGAGACTTGGGATGTCTGCTTACCTCGCACTTTATATGCTCCACTCACTGCTCCAGAACCCTCACCTGACACATCCTTGGCACCTGTTACACCCACATCCTCCACCAGTTTACCTGCTGACTGACCTGAGGTGTTATCTGTGTTTCTCCCCTTCTCTGCTGCACCGGCTCTGCCAGCAGCGACCGCCGCCACCGGCCCCGCGGCAGCCGCCACTCGTGGCCCCGCAGCCGGCTCAGCGACGGTAATGGCCGCCGCTCCGCGGGTGCGGCCGGCTCAGCGGCGGCCGCCGCCGGAGCAGCGCAACCGGGATAGGCTTTAACTAAGTGTCCCTCCTCACCACAACCAAAACACTTCACAGTGGATGATGATGCAAACAGAATGTATTCAAAGTCGTCCACACGGACACGGAAGCGGTACTCAAACTCGTCGTTCTTATTTTTAAGAATCATAAAGAGCTGCCTGCGGTAAGACACCACGTGTCTCAGCAGCAGGGACTTAGGGCTGATTCATACTCGGCGCAAACGCACAACTGTTCTGGCTCGAGAACCATTAATGACGTCATCGAAAGCGCCAGCCCCTTCACAGTTCCTTCAGCTCATAAGCGCAGTTTGTGCCGAGTATGCGTCACATTTGCAGTTCTCTCCAAACCAGCGAGCGTCACTGTTGAGGAAACAAGCTGAAAAGCATATGAAGAAAGCATACACAATGCCACCTGTGGTGTCACGTCAGCAGAGGCTGGCACATCTGATGCGGAATGAATTTACTCTGGGTGTAGAACTGTATATGTATCTCAGAGCTAAGCGGCTGCGGCAAAAACAGAAGAGATGGTGGAATGTTCGTCCTTTGCAACAAGACGAACTTTGTCAAACGTTGTCCCAGTGTAACTTCATAGACGTGTCGTACAGATGTTTGTAGAGGCGCATCCTCTCGGTCACCGCGGTCTCTGCAGTGTTCATTTTTTCTTTTTCTTGGTCAGCTGTTTCCAGTTGAGCGCGCATGAAGTCAGAAAAAAAGTTGTGTGCGCGCCCTTGCACCGCGCGAGGATTTTCTTGCTTGCGACGGGGGGCGTGGCGGAATTTTGGGACACGTGACCGTTTGCGCCATTTGCGACCAGCTAGTATGAGCGAGGTCGCGCCGAGTATGAATCAGCCTTTACAGCCCGACATCACCTTCCTTATGGGCGACACCACCTTACCGTGCCTGGACAGCTCTTTAACCAGGAACTCATCGGTGATGAAGGGAGGCACGTTAGACAGGGTGACTTTAGTAGCCGGCTGCGTTAGCGGCATCACCGGCTCAAACCTCCCGTTAACAGTGATGCCCAGGGGCGCCGCCAGGAATTTTGGGCCCCATTAAAGATTCTAATTTTGCCCTGAGGTAACTCTTGATCAGTTTAAGTTTGCTGAATGCCCTTTCTCCACCTGTGACTGTAACGGGCAGTGTGCAAAAAATCCTTATAGCTGTAAAAAAAATGCTATGCAGCTGCATTTTATAAATTGCATTGAGCAGGTCAATACCAGAACAATCAGATGGGAAAGTGGCAGAATATACATCGTTGAGATGCCTGATTTCACACTCAAACTGAGGTGTGAGGTCCTTAGTGTATTTGTGGATCAGTGGCCGGCACACAGCAGCAACATCACTCTCCCTTAAAGCTGCAGTCTGCAGGATTTATTGTTGTCATACGTAAAGTCCTAATTTTTGGCATTTTAAGAGTTTACATGATCTATCATAACGCTTGAAGTTGAAAACGGTGACCTCCGTAGTCGCAAAATGCAAGAAATGCTTATTTTTTAACCGAAAAATAAAGTTATTCAACTTCCTGTCCCGCCCCTTCAAAACACATGAGAACTCGTGCACGTCTACGTGCACGCCAGATGCGCGTACACGACTCCTCACTCATCAACTCACCTGTCATTTGCGATCATGGAAGACACAGTAAGTAGACTAGCCCGTAATGAAGTTCAATAGTCCAGATAAATAAGCGTGGGGACGAGCCTACCTTGTATCGCGCGTGCACAATCGGTGATTGACAGGCAGCAGAGCCCAGCTCGTAACCTGATTGGTTACCTTTTACCGGTCCGGTCTGCAATTTTGTAAACGAACCTGCTGGCTTTGGAGGGACCTAGCGGGACATATAGGGGACCTAGAGAACTCATTTTTTTTTTTGCATTGGGGTATTTAATATACTACTTTCAGAATCCCCGGACAGTTCCAGGCATTATGCTTGAAAAAGAGTTGCAGACTGCAGCTTTAACTTTCCAACTTTGATAATTGAAGCAAATTCCTCAACGATATTTGCTGTGCTTTGAAACCTTGTGTCCAAGTCACTAATTATATGATCCATGGCACTGTAAAAGACCGTGTTTCGGAATGTGTCTGCCGGATTGCCCTGATAGTCCAGTAGAATTAGGGTTTCACCCGGAACAAATTCATAACAAGCTGGAAATTTCAGGATATGTTTAGAATACCTTTAGGAATCACATACTAAAAGTCCCCAGGAATCCCCCTTGGGCTCTCTGAGAAATTCAAGATGGCGTCCAAAATGGCCGCCTTTTGGAGATTTGTCCATATCTAAGGCTTGAAATGTAATTTAAATGCACTTTAAAGGTGAAAATGTATGTTGTGATGGTAGATGTAGAGTCAATGTCAACATTAGGTTTTGATTAAATGCTTATATTAAAAGGTAACAACTTATTATAACAATATCTACATGTATTATGTGTAAAACGTTTTGTAATTTTTTTTTCACTGGGACTTTACCTTGAACCAAAAACATCATGAACTCCAAAAACTGTTCTTAAAACCACTGTAAAAACTAACAATATATCTTTGAAATGATAAAGAAACCAATCCTACTCAAGCACAGTGACTGAGCTGTTTCCTCAAATAATGAATGTATTTGCAAGAATAAAATCGGTAATTTTTCAACACGTTGCAACTTAAACATAAAATGAAATCAAATAAATCAACTAGGGCCTTTCATCAATAAATGTACCATAACTCAATTTATCAAACAATTAGACAATCAACTAATCAATGAATCAATCTATCTATTCATCAGTGCAGTTATCATCCTCATTGTCATCAGATTCTACAGAATCTGGTTCTTCAGTTTATCCCTCATTATTTAGCAAAGATGGCATTGGCGCTGCATTGTTGCATGATTGACCACTGCACTTTGTACACAGGGCAGAGCAGTGTACCCCCATCTTCCTGCAGCCACACGACACTCCGCAACCATCTGCTCTGCAGCCGCAAGAGATCATATTGAGCAGAGTGTGTCGAGCAATGGGGCGGTCAGTTTCAACTGGAGCCAAAATGTCATCCAGTTTCCATCCCCAAGCTGTTGGCTGCAAGGGCCTTCCCATCCATTGTTGAACAGTAAGATATGTTCTAAATGAATGTTGCTTTGCTGCGGCACTTGTTGGAGGCAAAGTGGCCAACTGGAAGGTTGATGGAAGTGGAGTTTTTTATTGCCTTCTTGTAAGCAATGTATCGAAATTGATCAAGTGACTCACAACTGGATGCTCCATACAGCTTCAGGAGGAAAATTTCACCTGCTTTTTGCACTTGCGGCTGGGAACTAGCAGCATTGCTGAAAGTGTGAAGTAGACCATAGTCTTTCTTGTTATGCACCAGATTAAATGCCTTTCGCTTCCCTTGGCGGTATAGAGCAGACACAGTGTCTCACCCAGTTATAGCATGCAACGCCATCAAATGTTTACTGGTGGATCCAATGCTCTTTTGAATGTCATGAACCCTATACACAGTTAGGGGGTTGCTTGAGCCACCAGCATTACCAGCAAGTCAGTGTCAGTTCCGACAACAACAACTGGTTTGCCTGATTCTGCCAAAGACCGAGCAGTAGAGACTATTAATGCATGTGCATCAGCTTGTGTCTGCTTCACATGAACACCTGCCTCATTCAGCAAGTCCCTGAGCATCTCTGTCAGACGCTCCTTGTTGTTGCCATTTGCCAGGAATGCTGCCTGAATAGTTGTGGTTTGCATGTTCTGGTCAAATAAGATGTCACTGGATGTGGACTTCTTTGCCCTACGCAATTGCTCTGCTGCCTTGGTGGAGATCATGCTATAGCCATCAAACACAATAACAGTACCAGCCCCATAGTGTTTTAGTGTGTGTGCAATATAACAATTGCATACACCTCCATAAGTAGATGGTTGTGGCCACATCACGGACTGCAACAGATGACCCCCATCTAGAACAAACTGGCAGTTGTTTGGGATAATAATAATAATAATAATAATAATCAATTTAATTTGTACCGCACTTTTCATAGCAAAATCTCAAAGTGCTTACACAGTTGGACTAAAATCAAAAATAAAATCAACATCATAAAAACATAAAATCATGTGGAGGCAGAGTAGGCTTGCTTAAATAAAAAAGTCTTCAAGCCTCTTTTAAAATCAGTCAGTGATTGTGGAGCTCTCAGGCAATCCGGGAGGGAGTTCCAAAGACGGGGGGCAGCCACAGCAAAAGCCCGGTCTCCCATGGTCCTTAATCTGGAGCGAGGAAGGTGGAGTAGGTTGCGTTCATGTGATCGTAGGGATCTGGAGGGTGAGTGTGGGGTGAGAAGGTCCTTCAGATAATCCGGTGAGGTTCCGTATAAACACTGATGGGTGATGAGAGCGATTTTGTATTGAATTCTGAAGGTGATAGGAAGCCAGTGGAGATCATGCAGAATAGGTGTAATATGGGCTGATTTACGGGCCCTCAGAAGGATCCTGGCTGCGCTGTTTTGGATATATTGGAGCTTCTGGAGATATTTTTTATGTATTCCAACAAACAGAGAGTTGCAATAGTCAAGCCTGGAGGAGACAAAGGCATGGATGAGGGTCTCAGCATCAGAAAAGGAAAGAAACGGACAAATTTTGGAGATGTTGCGAAGATGAAAAAAACAGATTTTAAACAGATGCTTAATGTGGTTTTCAAGTGTAAGATGGGAATCCAATCTAACTCCAAGATTTGTGACTGTATTGGAAAGGGGGATGTTTTGTCCAGCAAAGAAAACAGTTGTCAAAGTTGAAGATTGCACCTGGTGAGGTGTTCCGAACAACATGGCCTCAGTTTTGGAGCAGTTTAACTGAAGAAAGTTCTGATTTAACCACGTCCTTATCTCCTCCAGGCACGTAGTGAAGGCATTGAGAGGAGGCGATGATGATGATGCTCCAGTTTTAATGTATAGTTGAATATCGTCGGCATAGCAGTGGAAGGAGATATTATGTCTATTGATGATTTGACCCAAAGGCAGCATATACAGGGAAAACAGCAGGGGCCCTAATACTGACCCTTGTGGGACGCCGCAGGAAACAGAGACAGCCTGGGACTTGGCCTTGCCAAGGCTAACACATTCCAGCCGATTGGAGAGAAAAGATCTAAACCAGGCCAGAACAGTGTCACAAAGACCAACCTCCACATGAAGACGGTGTAGTAGGATGTGATGATCCACCGAGTCAAACGCTGCAGTTAGGTCAAGGAGAACAAGGAGAGAGGTAGACCCAGTATCCACTGTCATGAGTATGTCATTAGTAACTCTCAGCAGAGCGGTCTCAGTGCTGTGAGCAGAACGAAACCCGGACTGAAATTTCTCGTACAGAGAGTTTTGTTGCAGATGGAGCTGCAGCTGAGCGGCAACAGCTTTTTCCAGCACTTTAGACAGGAAAGGAAGATGAGAAATTGGACGGTAATTAGAGAGAATGTCTGGATCCAGGGAAGATTTCTTTAGATGAGGTTTAATGACAGCTGTTTTGAGAGGCAGTGGAACATGACCAGATTTCAGTGATTTGTTTACTATTTGTGTAATTAGTGGGCTTATTGCAGGATGATTAGATTTTATAAGAGACGAGGGGAAGGGGTCCAGGGCACAAAATGAGGGCTTCATTATCTTGAGGATGTTCTCCACTTCGCTCTGTGAAACCTCATCAAAGCAGCTCAGGGACCCATGATGTAGGAGGGTAGGTGCCAGCCGAAGATCAGGAGGGCAATGGAACTGAGATCTGATAGAGTTAACTTTGTTTTTGAAGAATGAGAGAAACAGGTTGCATTTACGAGTCGAGTCCCCATCCTCAGTTTGTTGATTGGGTTTAAGGAGATGGTTTATTGTCGAGAAAAGCTGTTTAGAATTTCCCGGACAGCTGTTGATGATGTTGGAATAGTACTTAGATCGTGCTTCCTTAAGAGAGAAGGCATAGGTTTTCTGATGTTCCTTAAATGCCAGCTTGTGGACAGAGAGACGGGATGTTGGGTTGTGCGGGGGCAAATGACTTCAGAAGAGAAGTGTTTTTTCAACACTGGCAGCACTGCAGATTAGCTCAGATCTCTAAAAACTCACTAGCACGGCCCTTTTGCATTATGAAACATTTTCCAGAGATCAGTGTGACAATGTGACGTCATGAAAGTTGGCCATCCTGACAGTGTTGGCCTGTTCAATTTTGTGCAAATCTGCTCAACCATTTGGAAATCATGGCTGAAACAAAATGCTGGCCATCTTGCAAGTCGGCCATCTTGACGGCGGATTATGTACCTACTATAGAGTGTTAGCACACAAAATTTGGTGGAAATCAGTTCAACCGTTCGGAAATTATGGCAGAAACAAAATGTCGGCTATCTTGAAAGTCGGCCATCTTGAAAGTGATGGCCTCCAAAATTAAATCCGTTCACTTATTATTTATAAAATGTCAGTACACAAAATTTGGTGAATATCCATTCACCCGTTCAGAAGTTATTGCATTAACACAATAATATCATAATTTGGACGCCATCTTGAATTTCTCAGAAAGCCCAAGGTGGATTACCGGGGACTTCTAGTATGTTGTTCCTAAAGGTATTCTGAACATATTCTGAGAAATGCAGCTTGTTATTAATTTGTTCCGGGTTTGACCTAATTTTGAGCTAATGCTCTTGGACTATGAACTGTTTCTTCTGTGCGTGTCTCATCAAAAAACCTCTTTCTTTTTCTCTCACGGCTCACTTCCTTTTTGAAATGGGGTGGTAAAATACCTTTGAAGACCTACAGCTTCTGCTCTGGCATCATTAGTTAAACCGCATGTGCTCAGTATCTTTCCAAGGGCCTCAATGACACTTGGTAAGTGTTTGGCTATAGGCTTCACTGCATCAATCCTCGCACTCCAGCGAGTGTCAGATAAGCTGTGGACCGAGCATCCAGTAGCTTGCTTGTAAATGGACCATCCTTCTGGACTGGCACTTACAAATTTGTAAAGACAGTTGATGAAGCCAAAAAAAGCAGAGACTTCTTCGCTTGATCCTGCATCATGTACCCCAGTGAGATTTAAAGTGTGGGAAGCACAAGGTGAGAATGTGGCCAGATTGTTTGTCTTCAGTATTTGGGCTTGTACACCTTTAACTTTCCCAGACATATTTGCACCATTGTCGTAGCCTTGTCCCCTGCAATCACCGATATCTATGTCTAGTTCCTTAAGCAAATTCTCAATCATGCCCGCTATTTCACTCCCTTTTTTTGTGAAATTGTTTAAATTCAAGGAACCTTTCGGTTATCTGCCATTCCTTTGTATCGTGATTGTAATGGACATATCGAATTAGCAAAACATTTTGCTCTGCGTGGGAAATGTCAGGTGTGGCATCACAAATAATGCTGTAATAAATGGCATCCTCCCTTTCTTTCAAAATAGATTTCAAGACTCTATCTCCACAAAGCTGAATTAACTCGTTTTGAATGTCTGAAGACAAATAATGAGTTAGTCTGCTTTCTTTGGTTGCGTTCCTTACTTTGTCAAGGTGGTCCTTTAAAAGTGGGTCATAATGGGAGAATAGTTCAAATGTCCCCAAGTAATTACCATTGTGGATATCCCCTAATGTTTTTGTTTTACCCCGAAAAGGCAAATTTCTGGATGCCAAGTGCAGGGTCACATCAAGGAGGCGTGTCAAAAGAGCTAAATTTTTCTCTATTTCTGATTGCATCTGGCTTTGTATGTGGTGGTCTACACCTTTTGCAGCTGTAATAGAGCACTGTAGGTTTTTCCATTTTAAGTGTAACGCCATGTCACGAGTTTTAGGTCATGTTTTGGTTTATAGTTCATGTCTTAGTTTAATTTTTTTTCTCATGTTTTAGGTTCAGGTCTTGTTTAGTTTTCATGTCACGCCACCCTCTCCTTCCCTGCAATCAGCCTCACGTCCCTCACCTGTGTTTTCCCCTTCAGCTGCACTCAATCCCTAATCACCCTCCACAGTATTTAGTTTCCAGGTTTCTTTTCAGTTCTTGTGAGATCCTTCCCCGTCACCATCCACGCCACGCCACGCCACGCCACGCCACAGATAAGTCACAGATAAGTCACAGATAAGTCACAGATAAGTCACAGATAAGTCACAGATAAGTCACAGATAAGTCACAGATAAGTCACAGATAAGTCACAGATAAGTCACAGATAAGTTCCCATGCTTTTGTTTTGTTTTGTTCAATATTTTTCCACAGTTTAGGTTTTTGTATCCGGCTCAGCCGCGCCTTTTGTTTACCTTTTTTTTGTGAAATAAACTCAGTTTTGCTTTCATCCTCAATTCTGCATCCGCGTCCTCCCTTCAAACCCAACCTTGCTGACATTAAAGCTATGGTAGGTAATCCTAGAGAGCTAGCAAGAGAGCTAGCAAGATTCGAAAGTGTCCACTCCTCTAAGCTCCACCCCCCCCTCCCCATTCCGTCAGTGCTTCATCCAAAGCCGGTGGAACCGCATGCGCACATGGAGCAGGGAGCCGGCAGAGGGGGGCGTAGGCAGAAAGCAGAGGCATCTGATTGGTTTTTTGTAGGCGACCAATCCGAGATCAGCGTCCCGCTGATCTCGGATTGGTCAGCTTTTTCTCAGTCCTGCAGCTGCCACAGAGGTCTGATTATTTTCGTCCCTTTTTCTAAATACATCTTGTGTAGATTTCTCTCAGGATAGACGGACCATTTCACCCAGTAATACAAAATGTGTTTCTGAACAGGATTACCTACCATGCCTTTAAGTAGCAATCCCTGTGTGCCCTATTGTTCTTATGGCTAGGGAATTTGTTATACATGTGATGCCATTTGACATCACACATTTTGAAACCACATCCACCCAGTGCGCTTTGACAGGGCCTTTTTACATTAGAGGCAAAAAGAACACATGGGATGCAGAACAGTGCATTCACACTTTCCCTGTAAATTAGCCAGTCCCTTTTTGTCTTTTCCCTGCCATTTGCTGCCTTTGTGTACCTCAAGTACTCTGGAAAAGATTTCCCTTCAGAATTGCTTTGACTCTGTAGTAGCCAATTTCCTGACAATACCAGTTAGGTCACTGTCCATGAGCTTTACTGGCCACAACCCTGGATCATTTGAAAGTAGATCCTCACTTTCAGACTGGCAAATGTCCATTAACCCTGCCCCCTCCTGCTCTTGCTCCTTACTCTGTGCTGCGCTGTCATCTGCACTGCTGGCACTGGCCCTGTTGTCGTCATCATGGCCTGATGAGGGGCTTGGTTCTGTATCATGGATTCAAATGGAGTTTAGTTAAAGCATGAAGGTTAGTGATGCATGGACGTTAATGCATAGAAAAGTTAAATGCATGCAAGTTACAGTTATGCATGCAATCAAATTGACTCCATACTTAGCTGTAAAAGTGTAACCCTTAAAAGAAAGGAAACATCTTATTGTGAATCAATTTGAAAGTGACATGGTACTCTTTGCTACTTTCTCACCATCTTCACTGCTGGTCCTCCTCCTGTCCTCCTGCACTTCAGCAGTGGTGGTGTCACTGGCCGCTGCAACATTGCCTGATGTGGAGCCTGGCTCTGTATCAGTGATGAATGCAAGATAAGTTAATACAGGAAAAGGTTAAAGCATGCAGGTTTCAGTTATACATCCAAATTAGATGTATATTAATATGTTAGCCTACCATTCGCTAACATCTAGTGTTTGAAAGCTCAAAGTCAGTGAGTGAACTTACCTTTCTTTGAGAAAAACTGAGTGACCAATTGCCTGCCTCTACTGGCCCTCTCGTCTTTCTCCCGTCTTTCCTTCCGCTTCTGATAACCCGACTTCATTCTAGATTATTTCAGTCAGCTCACCGTCCATCATGTGTTTCAGACAGCCGCTCCGTACACCTGCCTGCATTTCGGATGCGTTCAACTACAATTCGATCAGAACTGGACCGCACCATTTTGCAAGAGGGGGAGGGCCGAGTAAATGTCAATATGCCAAAGAACTAAAGAAAAGTTATTGAAATCGAAAACTGTGTTTAATTAGTTTATTTTCCTTTAAAAATGTTGTAATTCATTAGAAAATTCTAAGAATGGGCAACAATATTAATATTATATTATCACTACCTCCGAGGGCCCCCCAGGCCGCTGGGCCCTTAGAAACGTTACCACCTTTCCCCGCCTGGCGGCGCCCCTGGTGATGCCCGCCTCCACCAGGCTGTGCACCTGCTCCACCTTCGCTAGAAATAAAACCACCGCACTGTTCATGCGGGCAGCGGACTTTACCGAACCGTGCCCGATAACCTGCCCCACGGCCAGCGCCACTTCCTCCACGCTGCACGGAGAGCCGGCACGACTCTGATGCCGTGCTTCCGGGACAGCATGGAGAAGCCGCCAGACGCCATTGCAGCCGGGAAGCGCACCAAACAAATGCGAAAAAAACCTCGAAATTAACCTCACAAGACTACACAAAGTACGCAGAACTAACACAACTAATGTAACATTTAACAGAGAAAACAAGGATAGCGAATAAAGGGTAGAAAAACCACCTTTACACTTAGCCTTTCTCTCAGCTCTTCCACTCACACTCCTCTCACCAGCAGAAGAAGAAGAAGAAAAGGAGGAGTGATGATGTGCAGTGGTGGAATAGGGGGAAGAGGCCGAGGAGCACGAAGACACCGTGCTGTCCCAGATGAAATTCGGGCCATAATTATAGATCATGTCATCATTCATAGCCACATTATTTTTCCTTGTTTTTTGTTTGTGTTTATATTACAGTATATGTGTGCTATGTATATTTTTCTTTTCCTTCTACAATACTATACTGTATGGAAGTTACGTACTTCACAGTATTTGTGTGAATAAAAATGGTTGGTATGAGTGTATTGTGTGTGCTTTGAGGCTACTCTTACTGTGAAACTTTTTTCCTTCAGTTTTATACACTATTGTATTCTGTTAGGTAGTCCTATGCCATAGTGACAAAACATCTAAACAGTTTGACTTGTAGTGCTCACACAATGCCAAAAGGACAATGCATTTTGGGGCACTGACTATTTGAATGAGAAAGAAACTTCATTTTAACACATGGCTGAACTGTTTAGGGGGAGATATGAGCTTTTGCTGGTGAACCATGGTGTTTTGCTGAACCATTCAGTTTAGTTTAGCAAAAAGTACTAAAGAGTGTTGAAAACTTCCGGTCTGTTTCAAGAAATGAGCCTAGGCAACTGAGAAAGATCTTTGCAATTTGGGTGGCACTGACTCTTTTCATGGGAAAGGAATCAGGTCTGAAGCATGGGTGAACAGTTTTGGGAGAGATATGTGCTTTTGCAGGTTAGCTATGGTGTTGTGCTGAACTATAAGAGTGTTATGCCAAATGATCTTAGAGTTTTGAGAATGTAATTTCTGTTTCAAGAAATGAGCCAAACCAATACAGAAAAACTGTAATACGACGTTTGTTTGAATGGAGGGATATATAAGAAACAATATAACTTGATACTTACTGTAAGATTGTAAGTATCAAGTTATATTCAGAGACAACGGCTCGATAAAAAATCCCTCTTCTGTAACGGCTAACTTTTATAATCCTCTAACCTAACGAAAACAAAATCTTTAATTTGTTTTTTGTTGGTTTTGTTGGAGCAGGGGGAGCGGGAGCGGGAGGGGAGGGAGGTTAACTCCAAGTTAGGGCTTCACCTTGATTGGCCGAGTTCCATTGTGAGCTCGGGCTTTGATAGGCTCGGTTCATTGTGAGTCGGTGCGACATTGGCTAAACCGTTCAATGTGAGAATGGAGAAGTGCGAAGCCTATTGGAGGGGAGATTTAGACTAACGTGAGCGAGGTAGCGCCAACGAGGCTTAAAAATCATAAACGTGCATGTATTGTCAGCCTAGGCTCACTTTCCCACACCCATTCATTGGTCCTGCAGACTTTGCTAAAGGTATGTGATAGCCACTTGCCCAACTTACATTGATTGCATGGCAATCAAATAAGTGGATGGTAGGAAATAAGATCTTCTAACCTATGGGGGGAGAGAACGGCAAAGCCGAAGAAAAATGTGTCCCATGTCAGTCTATGTCAAGAGAAGGAGAGTCTGCAAAGGTGCTTTTGTCACACAGCGTATTCTATTATGTTAGCGTGATGAACTTCCTGTCCTTTGTCATGGGTCTTGGCCAGGGTGCAACTTGCTTTTCTGAAAGAGACATGGTTCGAATCCCCATAACTTGGGTTTGACACAAGGCGACAAAGATCTGTTTGCAATGCTTTTAAAAAAAAGAGATGGTTCGAAACCCCATAACTTGTGTTTGACACCTTCCACACTTTGGAGTGACTGAGCTTCCGAGTGGGCTTTCTGCAGCTCCAACAGAGAACAATCGGAGCCACCTGTGCCCAGCAAGTTTCCAGCTGTAACTGAGGTGAAGTGCTATAAACACCACATCAAAACAACTGCCCTGTGTGAGGGTCGAACTCACGCCCTTCAGATTATGAGACTGACGCGCTGCCTACTGCGCCAAAGCTGGGGAACAATAGTCTGTTGGGGGGGGGATGAGAAAGGAGAGAAGTGGGAAGAAGGGGGAAGTGAAAGATCATAGACCATATCTGTTTTTAAAGAACCAAATATTTATTTGTCAACAACAAAAACAGTGAATTAAACCATTTTTTAACCTAAAAAAACTAAAAACTGTGAACAATCTTAGCATTTACTCCACAAATTTATACATTTTAAAGTTAGATTGTAGTATATAAAAAACATGTAGTATCATCACTAAATAAAATAAATAACCCTCTGTGAAATAAATTAAAAGATTGAGAAGTCTGAAACAGCAGTAACTATATACAATAAAAAAAAGTTTGTAAATGCTAAAAAAGTATAAATGAGTAGACACTTATGTCTTCTTTTTAATTTCTTCCAGCCACTGCTCTTTAGTTAGAGTTTCACCAGAGGGACAGTAAATTTGCCCTCTATATTGGCTGTGTCCTGTTGCAGCAATTCTGAACTGCCCGCATTTTTTGCACGTGTTGTGCAAAACTGCGGGTCAGTTTTCGGGGTGCTCTATTAGTGTAGCCTGCTATGGGAGCCGGAGCAGGGGCCAGAGGAGGAACCAAAACAGGAGCCAGAGCAGGAGCATGTGGAGGAGTGGCAGAGAACGTCCGAAAACTCTGTGTCTGTGGAGTAGTGGGGATAACACGAACCTGTGAGGCCACTGGAGCAATTGTCATTACCTGAGGCCTTTTAGGTGGAGCAGGGAGAAGCTGCTGCTGTCCTGGTGGATTTGTATCATCTGTAAATTTTAGCTTTCTTTTTAATTTGGCCTGTCCCACAGTGTTAGGTGGTAAACTGTAAATATGTGTTGGTTCTGAATGTGTTATGGCATAATGGGGACGTATATTGGCAGGGAGAAGTGGGTCACCAGCTACAGAAAACCGTCTAGGAAGTTTTAGCCCTTGTTGCACCACAGCCGTTTCCTGCCTTTTCATCAATTCAAAATCAAATCAAATTTATTTGTATAGCACATTTCATGTGCAAACAGTTCAAAGTGCTTTACATAAAATAAAAGCATTGCAGCAGGGAATGCAAGAAGCATTACAAAGAATATAAAGAGAAACAAATAAAATCATTTAAATGAATTTAAAAACAAGCAAGAGTCTAGATAAGTTAATTTGTTTTTTTGTTGGTGCCAAACATTATGCCAAACATCTGTACGACACGTCTATGAAGTTACACTGGGACAACGTTTGACAAAGTTCGTCTTGTTGCAAAGGACGAACATTCCACCTTCTCTTCTGTTTTTGCCGCAGCCGCTTAGCTCTGAGATACATATACATTTCTATACCCAGAGTAAATTCATTCCGCATCAGATGTGCCAGCCTCTGCTGACGTGACACCACAGGTGGCATTGTGTATGCTTTCTTCGTATGCTTTTCAGCTTGTTTCCTCAACAGTGACGCTCGCTGGTCTGGAGAGAACTGCAAATGTGACTCATACTCGGCGCAAACTGCGCTTATGAGCTGAAGGAACTGTGAAGGGGCTGGCGCTTTCGATGACGTCATTAATGGTTCTCGAGCCAGAACAGTTGCGCGTTTGCGCCGAGTATGAATCAGCCTTAAGAGCGAGGTCGCGCCGAGTAAGAATCAGCCTTTAGGGCTTCACCTTGATTGGCCGAGCTCCATTGTGAGCTCGGGCGCTGATAAGCTAGTATATCGTCACGGTGATTGGCCGAGCTCCATTGTGAGCTCGGGCGCTGATAAGCTAGTATATCGTCACGGTGATTGGCCGAGCTCCATTGTGAGCTCGGGCGCTGATAAGCTAGTATATAATCACAGTGATTGGCCGAGCTCCATTGTGAGCTTGGGCGCTGATAAGCTAGTATATCGTCACGGTGATTGGCCGAGCTCCATTGTGAGCTCGGGCGCTGATAAGCTAGTATATCATCACGGTGATTGGCCGAGCTCCATTGTGAGCTCGGGCACAGCCCTTTTACAGACAGCCGTTCCACTTCCTATTCACCCCATTATAAAAAATTTGGCTGCAGTTCAGTTGATTTTCTCTGGGGGGGCTGGCGAGCGAGTGCAGAATGACCATTTTCCATAGGGCTGGCGCTAATAACTCAAAAAATGTCCCCGCTAGCGGCTGAAACCTGAAAATAATACTGTGATTTCTGACAGAGGGATGTGGATTTATATTGAAAGTACAATAACCTGGGAGTTATAGCTTTCTGTTTTCTTACAGGTCTGTCATTTGCGAGTCAGTATCCGCTAGCATCTAGCTAACGGAATCTGAAGAACGCACGGCTGATTACGACCGGCTGCTTTACGGCACTCGTCCACTGTGCCAGAGTGCTAACCTGGTGCCGCTAACAACAACAAAAGCTAAACCAGAGGCTAGTCAGAGACTATGTAAAAGGGCTGTGCTGAAATCTGTAACTATTTGAGCTAACACCTCTCTGCTAGCTCAGCGCTAGGACTGACCATGCCGTAAAGTGATGCCACATGCGTGACGTCACTCTGGATGCAATACTGACAATAAATGTGTATTTTAAACAAATCTAGTGAGTCTAAAAAATCAAACCAAGTGCCGTTTGAAAGGATAATTTATCCTGCCTTTAGGAAAATGAAAATAAAAAAATATAAAAAATTCTATCCAAAGCAATGGCTTCATCTAATGTGGATTTCATAGTACCACCATAGAGTTCGGCGTGCTCTGCACTGCTTCGTTGGCGCCCCTAGAGTGCAGTACCACCCGGAAATAGCCGCCAGTTTTCCCTCTCCTCATAATAGAGACTCTCTGATAGAGACTCTCTGGCTCGGGCGCTGATAAGCTAGTATATCGTCACGGTGATTGGCCGAGCTCCATTGTGAGCTCGGGCGTTGATAGGCTCGGTCCATTGTGAGTCGGTGAGACATTGGCTAAACCGTTCAATGTGAGAATGGAGAAGGGCGAAGCCTATTGGAGGGGAGATGCAGACTAACGTGAGCGAGGTAGCGCCAACGAGGCCTGCAAAACAGAAATATGCATGTATTGTCATCCTAGGCCCACTTTCACACACCCATTCATTGGTCCTGCAGACTTTGCTAAAATATGTGATGACATGGCTTGTTGAGCACGTAGCTACTTGTTCAAAAGACCTGTTGTCTGGACTAGAGGTTAAACAATCAACTCACAAGTTTCTTTATCTGGCTTTCATTCTCATTTTGAAAGTTTATGGAAAGTTGCAAAAGAGGTAGTTTCACGTGGGATAAACTTGACTGAATTGTCCCATGTCAGTCCATGTCAAGAGAAGGAGAGTCTGCAAAGGTGCTTTTGTCACACAGCGTATTCTATTATGTCAGCGTGATGAACTTCCTATCCTTTGTCATGGGTCTTGGCCAGGGTGCAACTTGCTTTTCTAAAAGAGAGATGGTTCGAATGCCCATAAGTTGCGTTTGACACTTTCCACACTTTGTAGTGAGTGAGCTACCGAGTGGGCTTTCTGTAGCTCCAACAGAGAATAATCGGAGCCACCTGTGCCCAGCAAGTTTCCAGCTGTAACTGAGGTGAAGTGCTATAAACACCACATCAAAACAACTGCCCCGTGTGAGGGTCGAACTCACGACCTTCAGATTGTGAGACTGACGCGCTGTCTACTGCGCCAACGAGGCCTGCAAAACATAAATATGCATGTATTGTCAACCTAGGCTCACTTTCACACACCCATTCATTGGTCCTGCAGACTTTGCTAAAGGTATGTGATGCCCACTTGCCCAGCTCACATGGATTGCATGGCAATCAAATAAGTGGATGGTGGGAAATAAGATCTTCTAATCTGCAGCCACCTGTGACACCTATGGGGGGCGAGAACGGCAAAACCGAAGAAAAATGCGTCTGACATGACAAGTTTAAGTAGATAATAAAGGAAGCAGAAACTGAAAGACGACAAATATCTGATTGCAAGGCATCTCTAACGCTAGTCGTCCATTGTTCCGTCACGTCAACTTAACTCGCCGGATTGGATGCCTAGTGTCGCCGTGTTGCTACTACAGTGGGCGTGTATACGGAGTTGTAGATAGAACATACGGTAGAACGGCTCCGGGGTAAAGTAAATAACTTGTGATTTTAATCAACCGAAGTTTCGGAGTTTCGGAGGGAAATTAATGTGTATAAATCGTCAGCAATGGAACATTATTTCATATTGCACCATGGATGTGGATCTGCGAGCGAGGAGAGCTGCTATTGTGCTGCTACAGCGACACAGGAGATCTCCTTCTCGCTGCATCACCTGTCCCTGCACCTTTTCTCTGATTTGAAAATGAAACATGAACAAGACATGTTGTGAAAACATGGCCATGGGTGTGATTTGGTTCTTTTGTTGAAATTAATGCCTATCACAATTATTGATAACGTTTAATCCACTACTCCACCTCTGCCCATGAAAGAATTTGATGCACTGGATTGAACCTCTATTCCTTGATGGTCATTACTTTACTGCAAAAGTGGAGATGCTCACAATTGCCTGATGTTTTAGGTGTGTTTATTCGCCTACAATCGTTTTAGCACAGCCATTCTGGCCACTGCTGCTGTTCATTTTGCCCGCAATAGCAATGACATGAGCAATACCCGAAATGTTCAGTGGTGAATAAACAAAGGGAAAAAAAATACATGATCTACTGTCATTGGGTAACGCACTACGTCTGCCGTGTCAGAATCCCAGCATGCTTTGCGAGCACGGCGACAACGATCGGCCGGATTTCATTGAAAATTAACTGAATACGGCTTGCGTTGACGGAACAATGGACGACTAGCGTAAAAGAGCGATGGTATTGACCAGTACATCTTTTGATTTGCTACCCAAGCTATAGCTCACCGGTAGATTTGTTGGTGCACACACTCGCCCCTGGGTGGGCTCGAACCACCAACCTTTCAGTTAACAGCCGAACCCGCTGGCTGATTGCGCCACAGAGACTTGCTGTAGCTATCTATGGGCATGGCCTCGATCATTACCACCTCTCACCCCATCATCAGAGTGTGTGTTCAATTTCTTTATGTTTGTCATAAGGTTGATATCTGCTGAGTAGGTAACAAGTAAAGTAGCACACAACAAGTAGTCAATAACTTCCTGGTCTGACTTGTTAAAGAAAGAGATTTGATGTTAAATTTTTTCCCAGGTTCCCTCATTAGGTCTCTCAGGCTTTTTGAATTTTTTTTGTTTTGTGTGTGACTTTCATAGCAATATGACAAAAAGGTTCTTTTTTAACTTTGCTTGTGCAATTTTGACAAAAGACAGAGGAGCCTCCAGGTTGAGTCATGCATTACACTGCACTTAAAGGGGAACTCCGGGGCATTTGAAGCGCAATCCCATTGCTAGAGGTTGTCAAATACTGATAGTAGGACACACACTGGTGCAAATCGGCGTTCCATGTGCGGAGATTGCGCTGTTTGCGCAGCCTGTCATGTGAGGCTAATACGTGGTGGCTAAGGGGTAAGTGCTAACCCTTCCACATAAAACAACAACTTGCAAACTGCAGAAACGTCACACCACTGTATAAACCACCCGACAATAAAGTCACAATCCTTACCATCAAAACCATATGCATGGTTCTCACAATACTGGCATGGGGACGTTACAAAACAACTTTATAAACAGCATGTCACTTACCTGTTGTTTGTATGCTCGCGCATGTGAAAGCCCAAAAGAGTCAATGGACGATACTCCCAAATACAAAGCAATTATCTTCTCTAGGAAAACTGCGTTAAAGTATTTAAAACATTACAACAATACATGCCCAGTAATATTGTTGTCACCCTTGGAGAAATATTTTGCCAAGGAGCGTGTATAATGCGTAAGGAAAGATTTTTTTATATTTATATTAATTATATATACATTTATAAATTCGTTCATATTTATATACATTTTTTTTACCCAAAATTTCCCCCATGGCAGATCGCCAAATGCTCCAAGTCCGCGGACAAAAACATTTTGTCCGACAATAGACCATGAAATTTCTCTTTTTCCGTATCATTCGTGGATGCCCATGTCATTTAATGACAAATAGCATTTGTCTTTGCTGCTCAAAATGTTATTAAACACCGTGTTACACATCAAAGTATCAGAAAAACTTGATCATTCTTTTAGTTTTAAAAAGCCACAATGGTCCTAGAGCTGCTGGAAAGAGTTAAGCGAGCCCTTCTCTAAAGAGAAGTAGTAAATCTGCTGGCTGTAAAGTGTTATTTCAAATCAAGTGGTGCGCATAGGATGACTCCTTACAAACCAACGTCCTATTGAATTTGTGACAGGGCTCGATTGAATTGACATTCTAGTCATGTCATTGGAAAACAACAGCAGAAATGTCTTTGGTTTACGCTACACACAGTGCCAAAACCTGGTTCCCTCATTCCCTGACCGGGAATCGAACCCGGGCCGCGGCGGTGAGAGCGCAGAATCCTAGCCACTAGACCATCAGGGACCCAAAAGAAGTGCACACGGTACAGGTTGCAAGACTGTGGTAAACTCATTCCTGACTGGCAAAATAATTGGCATAGTGCATTGTACTGAAGTTGTGAACATTTTAGCCTTAGATGAAAGCAATTGTGCGCATCAGGAGAATGAACCCAAGCAAGCACAAGTTTCACGCTTTAGACTTCTCTCTTATTTCAGGGAGAAATAGAAAGATTCCTGAGTAAGAGTGAGTGTGTCGTAGCCCTGCAAGAAAAACAGTTGTTAGATGACTAAATCAGGGTCTGTCAGGGCATTGGTGGTATAGTGGAGAGAATAGCTGCTTCCCAATCAGGTGACCCGGGTTCAATTCCCGGCCAATGCATTCTCTGCTCCTTGTATAATTAGCTTTCAAATGTACCTAGCTATCTCTACCTCTGCTCAGAATATGGGTGGCTTGTAGGAAAAACACAGTCTCAAGCTAATGCATTCTAGCAATTCTTCAACCAAGGAAGCATTTTTGCTATGACTCTTCAGTTAAAGTGATGTCTGTTTTCTCATGTGCATTCTAAGTTCCTTCCCTACAAAGCAAGTGGGGAAGATTAGATTCCACAGTGCCGTACGACACAAAAAACGGGCCTCCCTCAAACTCAATCCAAGACGGACGGACGGATGGACGGCCAGCATCTGCCAGATCACCAAATGGTCCAAGTCCGCGGACAAAAACATTTTGTCCGACAATAGACCATGAAATTTCTCTTTTTCCGTATCATTCGTGGATGCCCATGTCATTTAATGACAAATAGCATTTGTCTTTGCTGCTCAAAATGTTATTAAGCACCATGTTACACATCAAAGTATCAGAAAAACTTGATCATTCTTTTAGTTTTTAAAAGCCAAAATGGTCCTAGAGCTGCTGGAAAGAGTTAAGCGAGCCCTTCTCTAAAGAGAAGTAGTAAATCTGCTGGCTGTAAAGTGTTATTTCAAATCAAGTGGTGCGCATAGGATGACTCCTTACAAACCAACGTCCTATTGAATTTGTGACAGGGCTCGATTAAATTGACATTCTTGTCATGTCATTGGAAAACAACAGCAGAAATGTCTTTGGTTTACGCTACTAACAGTGCCAAAACCTGGTTCAATCATTCTCTGACCAGGAATCGAACCCCCGCCGCGGCGGTGAGAGCGCCGAATCCTAGCCACTAGACCATCAGGGACCCGAAAGCAGTGCACATGGTACAGGTTGCAACACTGTGGTAAACTCATTCCTAACTGGCAAATTAATTGGCATAGTGCATTGTACTGAAGTTGTGAACATTTTAGCCTTAGATGAAAGCAATTGTGCGCATCAGGAGAATGAATCCAAGCAAGCACAAGTTTCACACTTTAGACTTCTCTCTTATTTGTAAAGTGCAAAATAAGTTTTCCAGGAGAAGAGTCTTTTTCTTATCTTCTTAGTTTTATTTATTATTAAACTTCACAATTTCAAAATGCGCGGGGAATGGCTTCGGGAACAATGGCAAAAAACAAGTCTCTGATATGTGCGCGCTACCGCGCTGCGCGTCCACGGCTTCTTTATCTGGGGAATCCCAATTGGGCCACGCCCACTTCAGCAGGTAGGTCCGTATTTGGACATGTGCGTCATACGGGAGAATAAATCAAACTGGAATGAGAACAGCATTAGTGACATGTAATTGGACAAAACATACTCCGGCCCGATGAACTTGCTGAAAGTCAATGTTCAGCCACTTCTAGAGGGTAAAGCAATTGTACAGGTCTTCTAATCACAATTCCCGAAGGTATCCGAATAGCACATGATCTTATTTTTCCGTCTCTTCCCCTGAATGTCTCCTCATTCCGTCCCATTTTCCACATGTGCTTGGGTTGAATAGAATCATGGATTAGTACAACATCTCCACTTTTAAATTGTATAGATGGATTTACTGCAGTACTCACATGGTGTGCAGAACGAAGTTCCATCAAATACTCCTTTTTCCATCGATTCCAAAATTGAATGCTCAATCTCTATCGGTACAGAAGTCTTTTGTTGAGTTGCGTTGCTGTCGTGTTTCTTAAACTGGAATCGCTTAGGGGATAGGAAGGAATGGTAGTAATCCTCTGTCCAGTTAGAAAGTGAGCAGGTGTGAGGGGCGAAGGTTCACTGATATCCGTGTGCAGGTAAGAGAGAGGGCGAGAGTTAATCACAGCCTCAACTTCACATATCAGTGTTTGGAGTTCCTCGAATTGAAGATAAGACCTCCCCAATACTTTTCGTAGACAAGTTTTAACGGATCTCACTAAACGCTCCCACATGCCACCCCACCAAGCGGCTCGCTCGACGATGTATTTCCAAGTGATTCTCTTGTCAGTAAACAATTCCTGTAATTTTTTGTCTTTCATCATTGTCCACATTAGTTTCAAGTCCTTTTCAGCCCTTTTAAAGGTTTTGGCATTGTCAGAATAAATTACACTACAAATGCCGCGTCTGGCAATAAACCTCTTAAAGGCAAGCATGAATGTATCAGTAGTCAAATCGGAAACAAGTTCTAAATGTACCGCTCGAGTTACAGCGCATGTGAATAAAGCAATATATGCTTTTTTGTTATCTGGTTTCACATAAACTGGACCTACAAAGTCCACGCCAGTAATTTCAAATGCTGGGGCCTCATTGATGCGTTCTTTTGGTAACGGTGCACTGACCTGTTCCCCTGGTTTAACTCGTGCGCGTCTGCAGATCAAACAGCTCGTGACGCAGCTCTTGGTCATCTGTCGGGATTTCAGTATCCAATACGTTTCTCTCAGTTGGTTCAGTGTTGCTTGTAAACCTGAATGCATCACGTCTTCATGTGCCTTAATGATCAATAGTTCTGAAAACTGGTTGTTACTTGGCAGTATGTATGGATGTTTCTGATTGAAAGACCAGGTTGTTTCCTGTAATCTTCCTCCCACACGCAGAATTCCACATTCATCCAGAAATGGTTTCAACGAGATGATTTTTGAATGTCTGTCCATTTCCGTATTTTTCAACAGGCTGGCGATTTCCTGTGTGAAGTTGTCACTTTGAGTTTGTTTGATCCAGTACTGTTCTGCTCGTTGAATCTCCTCCGTGCGTAATGGTCCATTTAGTTTTTTGTTCATTTTTTATGTTATGCACGACATACTCCATCACTTCATTTTCATTTGTCACCTGTGATTGGGATTCCTGTTCATGTGTGCAGTCTTTCAGCCACTCCGGCCCGTGCCACCAGAGCGCATCCTCTTGGAGCGCTTGTGCGCTCATTCCACGCGTTCCGCGGTCAGCTGGATTCTCCTTTCCGACGCAGTGTTTCCAGTTTTCCGGTGATGTCAGACTTTGAATTTCACTGACTCGATTCTCCACAAATGGCTTCCACTGTTTGGAGCTACTCCGTATCCAGTGGTATGTTATCATTGAGTCTGTCCAGTAATGAATTTCATTGTCACTCACGTTCAGGTTGTTTGATATGACTTTTCCAAGTCTAGCTCCAATGAGTGCTGCCATTAACTCCAGCCTGGGAATTGTCATTTTCTTTAGTGGAGCAACTTTTGTTTTGGAAGCGATTAAGCTGGTTGTGCACTCTCCGTGTTGTTTTACGCATCGCAAGTAAGCTGCAGCACAGTAGGCCTTTTCACTTGCATCTGTGAATACATGAACTTTACACTGAACTGATTTGTTTTCACACATTTCATCGGCTTTGTCATCACTGTCATAACGACGTGGTACAGTTATTCTTTTCAAATGAGGAATTTCTGCGCACCATTGATGCCAGATTTGCGTGATATCGAAGGGAAGCTCTTCATCCCATGATATTCCTCTCTCCCACATTTCCTGAAAAAGGCATTTGACTCGAATGGTAAATGGTGACAAAAATCCAACAGGATCAAAGATGCGTGCAGCTGCCTGTAGCACCCTTCGCTTCGTGTCTTTTTTGTTCTGCAAGAATTCAATCAGTTCGTTAGTTTCAAACCTGAATTCGTCGGTATCTCTGTTCCATGTTAGTCCAAGTACTTTGAGTGGGTTTGGGCCTTTGATTTCGACCGTTTCCTCGTCATTTCGTTGTTTCCATTCGTTTCTTAATTCAGATGAATTTGTATTCCATTTACATAATTTCATGTTTGCGCTTGACATTATTTCTTTGGCTGTCTGAGACAATTTGAGTGCCTTTTCCATATTATCCGCTCCAGTAATTAGGTCATCTACATACATGCATTGATCCAGTATTTTGATTTCCTCAGGGTATTTCTTTTCGTATTTCGTCAGATGGTGTCTAATAGTTGCGGATAACAGAAAGGGGCTTGATGACGCACCAAATGGCACGCGTTTCATTCTCATTGTCACCAACTTGGGCTCTGTATAGGGAGTAGGTTTCTCTCTGAACCAAAGGAATCTGAGCACATCGCGGTCTCTCTCTTTCAGGCCAATTTGTAGGAAGGCTTTCGTTATGTCCGCCATCATAGCAACTCTGTGCTTCCTGAATTTAATCAGGACACTGAGTAAATCTGGGTTCAGATTTGGTCCCGTAAGGAGACATTCATTAAGCGAGAGACTGTCTTTCTCATGAGATGACGCGTCAAACACAATGCATAACTTTGTCGTGGTCCTGTTTTCTTTAATTACTGGATGATGTGGCAAATAGTAAACTGGATTTTCTGTTTCTACATTTGGCACCTCTTCCACTATTCCCTCAGCCAAATATTCTTGAATTACTTCATCATATTGCTCGTACAAGTCATCATTGTTATGGAAACGTTTTTTAAGGCCTTTCAAACGATTTCTAGCCATGCAATAATTATTTTCGAAATGATTTTTTTCATTACGCCAAGGTAAACTGACTTCATATCTACCTTCTTGTTGTTTCACAGACTGTTCGAACTTCCACAGTGCGTCGGTCTCTGGGTTCTGTTTGATGTCCGTAATTCCCAACGATTCTGTTTCCCAGAAACTGCGTAGTTGGTCACTCAGCGCTTGTCCCTCATCAACGCTGAGATGTAGTGTGTTCACGTCCACTGTTTCAGTTGTCACACTCATTGCAGGGATTGAGACAGTTCCTTGTATTAGCCATCCGAATTTGCTTTCTACTGCCACTAGTCCGTTTTCCAGTCTCTTTGTATGTCCTGTCACAATATGCCAATAGTAGTCTCCTCCGATCAGAAGTCCAAGGCTTTTCTGTTCCATACCTCTCACAGGATGGTCCGCAACTTGTAATCCATCGGCTTCGAGAGAGCGCCTAATTTCCTCGCTGGCCCTTCTGATAGGAGATGAACATACGCTTGTGGTTTCTAATAATTCCACTTCCACAGACATGTTGGTTTTAAGATTTCTCAGACTGGCTTTTACTTTTCTGGCTGTTATTCTTTTGGCATTAGTGGATCCAAATACGTGTAATTTGATTACTTCTGTTCCCACTACTTGCAGATTCAATGCTTTGGAGATGTCTTCTCGTATGAAGCTACGCTGACTACCTCCATCTAACAAACATTTGGCAATTTGGCTTTGTCGTAGCGCATCTACCCAAATTGTTGCCGTTTGTAACAGTATCGCTTTTCCTTCACCTGGCGCAACTGTGCACTGCGCTTGAGCGGTGTCTGCATTTGTTGGGTCTCGTGTCGGGTTTGACTGTTGGGCATTACAAACTGTTTTATGATGTCGTCTGCCACACTGTGCACATTCAATTCCCTGCGCTCTGCAGTTACGCGCAATGTGTCTGGGCCCAAGACATACAAAACACCTGCCTAATCGTTTCAATTTATCTCTTCTGACATCCACTGTGGATTCATTACAGTCAGAAGATCTGTGGTCAGGCTTGCCACAAAACAAACCGTCACTATCATTCAGACTAGTGTAGAATGCTGCGGCTGACGAGGCCATATTTCCTAAGTTGGGCTCCTTTTTTCTCCGCTCTGACGTACTGCCTGTATTCCTCCAATCATTCTGAGACACGTCCTTCATCTGAGTGAGATTCACTGTTCTTTCTCTACTCTCCACTTCCAATTTCAGAAATTCCATCAGTTCTTTTGCTTTTAGAACATTGTCCGCTTCAGATCTGGTAAATTCCAGCGCAATTTCTTCTGGGATTATTTTTAACAAGATTGGACATAGTAAACTGCCATAAGTGTCGGATGCCACGCCAAGTGCGTCAAGGCTTCGCACCTGTATCTCACAGTCATCATATAGTTTGCGCAAAGCGATTACATCATTGGCTCGTTTTACGGGAGTCATATTTAGCAATTTATTCATGTGGGCATTAATTACTAAATCTTTACGACCAAATCGTTTTTTAAGCAGATCAATGGCAGTGTCATAATTCGCATCAGACAAAGCGAGGCCTGCTACTGCCCTCGCTGCGGTGCCAGACAAAAAGGATTTTAAATAACTAAATTTGTCAGTCTTGCTCAAATGTTCTGTTGTATGAATTGTTGTTTCGTACTGACTCCAAAAGCTTTGCCACGCACAAATCTCCCCAAAAAACTTCTGCATGACTAATTTTGGAAGTTTGACCGTGTTCACTCTTGGCCTATTTGCAGTTTCAGCCCCATTTGCATTTCGCTGTGCATTTTGCCTGTACTGTATACTTTCCTCTTCAGCGCGTAAGGCGCGGTTCAATCTTGTTTTACGCACACTAATTGCCTCCATATACTCCATTGCCGTAGCCATTTCTTGTACCAGATCATTTTCTCTTGCTTCGGCTTCGACATCTTTGTCACAATCTTTTAGGAGTTGTTCTTTATCCCTCACCTGTTCGAGCAGTTCTTCCAATCTTCCAAAGTCCAATTCTTCTTCTCTCAACTCTGCATCAATTTTCTGATTCAGTTTGGTTGTCGCTGTTCGAATCACTCCACGCTTCTGTTTCAATCGTTTCATCTTCTCCGGATCCATGACTTCAAACTTTTACAGCAGCTTCTCGCAAACAATTCTTCAATCCACTTTCCTTCATGGATTGGATCCTTTCCTCCCGGGATTCGGCACCAGTTTGTAGCGTGCAAAATAAGTTTTCCAGGAGAAGAGTCTTTTTCTTATCTTCTTAGTTTTATTTATTATTAAACTTCACAATTTCAAAATGCGCAGGGGATGGCTTTGGGAACAATGTCAAAGAAAGAGTCTCTGATGTGTGCGCGCTACCGCGCTGCGCGTCCACGGCTTCTTTATCTGGGGAATCCCAATTGGGCCATGCCCACTTCAGCAGGTAGGTCCGTATTTGGACATGTGCGTCATACGGGAGAATAAATCAAACTGGAATGAGAACAGCATTAGTGACATGTAATTGGACACAACACACAGCAACATTATTATATTATATATATTAGTCGGTGGTTAAAGTTAGTTTCTTGCTGTTTTTTGCTGGTTAAACTTCAGTTTAAGATCTTTCTAACAAGCCCCTGATCGTCTCTGTGGGCATATATTAATAACCCCGTGCGTAAAGTGTGAAATGTCTCAATCAGCCTTTTCCCCGGCGCACTTCTGCACGTTACTGTATGAACACGTTGTTGTGAGTTACACAAAAAAATGGGTATTTACCTTGGGGATAATCAGAGTCACCCACATGAGCTCCCACCACCCCAGAGAGAGCAGTGTCACCCATAGTTGCGCCGACTCTCTGTTCGAACAGAGTCGGTCACCCCCCCACCTGCCTGTTTTGGCCACACTGCGGCGGTGGGCAGCCAGTCTCCGCTTCACATCCACCTTAATGTTGGATTCATGAAAAGGATGAGGGCTTTGCTCCCTTCGATAGCTCAGTTGGTAGAGCGGAGGACTGTAGGTGCCCAACAACAGTTATCCTTAGGTCGCTGGTTCAATTCCGGCTCGAAGGATGTGTCAAGCTTTTGTATACAGAGGCTCTTTTGGCCAACTCCGTCAATCCTTTCAAAGCTTTTGGAACATGCTGTTTTACGAAAGACTGTTCCACTCTCTATCGAGCTTGCTAAGTGCTAGTGGCGCAATGGATAATGCGTCTGACTACGGATCAGAAGATTCTAGGTTCAACTCCTGGCTAGCTCGGTACGCTGGTTTTAGTCTCTCACTTCTCCCACTGCTATAGAACAGGATCGCTTTAAACCTTCTACTCCCTGGGTATCCCAGCTCACTTACGCCCCAAAGATACCTCACAGTGTGTCGTCTTGCAACACATGTGGCTGACCCCACACCGTAAGGAAAGCTCGTCTTCCTCTTTATCTCTGCTGTCAATGATTTTGCTCCAAACACAAAAAAAAACATGCCTGCCAGCCACATGCCGCAGAGCTACATATGCTATCCTTGGGATACGAAGTTGTTTGGGATCACATCAAAGCCACACACGACAACAACCCACAACCGGCCGTGATCGTATAGTGGTTAGTACTCTGCGTTGTGGTCGCAGCAACCCCGGTTCGAATCCGGGTCACGGCAACCCCCTGACCTAATTTGTTTGCATGGCTGAAAAAAGATCCCACTTTCAACTTAGATTTCTTAAACTTTAAAAAAATTATTTTGTCTACAGGCCTCTGTCCCGTATCAAAGGTCTGAAAGAATCAAACAGCACAAATGCAGATGGTCTGTCCATTTAAAGAGCATAAAATGGGTCAAAGTATCAAACAGGCCCCAATGAGAAATAGTGCCTTTTTAATGAGTCGCCAAGGCCGTATATGTTCTGTGTTTTTTAGCTCTTCTAAAGGGAGGGTTTTCACACACCGCCACACCCAAAGTATAAACATCCTAACAACAGAAGATGAAAATCGTGCGCCAAAAGAATGGATGGATAGACCTGACAAAAAAGAACCAAAACAAAAAGGCTGGACTTTTGCGCTGGACAATGTGAGGGTATATTGAGGATCAACATCTGTGTTGGACGATATGGAGACTTTCCCAGATAGATGCCAGATATGTTTTTGTAAGGACTAAATGCATGATAGAAACTGGGGCTGATTTGATCTGAAACGCATCTGAAACTGATGGTTTGTCATCCCTTTTTGTGTTTATTTAACTGATAAACAGGCCGCAGCCCCTGGCTCCCTTCCATAACTCATTTGGTACAGCAGAGAACTGCAGGTGTCCCATGATACGCATTTTAACCCTGGTTACATGCATTCATACAGGATTCATGAAAAGGATGGTGGCTTTGCTCCCTTCGATAGCTCAGTTGGTAGAGTGGAGGACTATAGGTGCACATCAACAGTTATCCTTAGGTCGCTGGTTCAATTCCGGCTCGAAGGTTGTGCCAAGCTTTCGTATACAGAGGCTCTTTTGGCCAACTCCGTCAATCCTTTCAAAGCTTTTGGAATATGCTGTTTTACGAAAGACTGTTCCAGTCTCTATCGAACTTACTAAGGGCTAGTGGCGCAATGGATAGTGCGTCTGACTACATTCAGAAGATTCTAGGTTCAACTCCTGGCTAGCTCGGCACGCTGGTTTTAGTCTCACTTCTCCCACTGCTATAGAACAGGATCGCTTTAAACCTTCTACTCCCTGGGTATCCCAGCTCACTTATGCCCCAAAGATACCTCACAGTGTGTCGTCTTGCTACACATGTGGCTGACCCCACACCGTAAGGAAAGCTCGTCTTCCTCTTTATCTCTGCTGTCAATGATTTTGCTCCAAACACAAAAAAAACCATGCCTGCCAGCCACATGCCGCAGAGCTACATATGCTATCCTTGGGATACGAAGGTGTTTCGGATCACATCAAAGCCACACACGACAAAAACCCACAGCCGGCCGTGATCGTATAGTGGTTAGTACTCTGTGTTGTGGTCGCAGCAACCCCGGTTCGAATCCGGGTCACGGTAACCCCCTGACCTAATTTGTTTGCATGGCTGAAAAAAGATCCCACTTTCAACTTAGATTTCTTAAACTTTTAAAAAATTATTTTGTCTACAGGCCTCTGTCCCGTATCAAAGGTCTGAAAGAATCAAACAGCACAAATGCAGAAGGTCTGCCCATTTAAAGAGCATAAAAGGGGTCAAAGTATGAAACGGGCCCCAATGAGAAATAGTGCCTTTTTAATGAGTCGCCAAGGCCGTATATGTTCTGTGTTTTTTAGCTCTTCTAAAGGGAGGGTTTTCACACACCGCCACACCCAAAGTATAAACATCCTAACAACAGAAGATGAAAATCGTGTGCCAAATGAATGGATGGTTTTTCATCACTTTTTGTGTTTATTTAACTGATAAACAGGCCCAAGCCCAAGGCAGCTGTTCCCTGCTGATCCCGCTCCCGTACCTGTTGTCCACAACCCCAGTCCTGCATGTCCCACCATGGTCCAAACACCTTCACACCTTTCTTCTCCTTCACCTGTCATCCCCAACCCCAGTCCTTCCTCTGCCCCATTTGTTTTTGTGTGTCCAACTCCAGTTCCTGCTGTCCATCAGATTGCTCCTGCTGGACCCATTCCCTCTCCACCACTTGCTCGTAAGCCCTATGTCCGCACTGTGGAGAAAAACAAGTGTAGTCTGTGCCACCAGCCCCTGGCCACAGCCAGTATTATGGCCACATTTACTGCCCACAGACAGCTGTTGATGAAGAGGAAGAGGGCAAAAAAAAAAATGTACTCATTCTTTTCATTGACTGTTATTGTGTGAGTGTGTGTGTGTGTGTGTTTGTGTTTTTGTGCGTGTGTGAGTGTGTGCGTGTGTGCGCGTGCGTGCGCGTATGTTTGTCAGTGTTTTTGTAAATATGAATAAAAATAACTTAATTTCTACACCAGTATTCTTTGTTTTTTCCTAGCACACCTATGGAAAACCTTTGTAAACTCACACAAATTTACAAGAAAGGGAAATAATGGTATTGCTGATAGATCCACAGGCTGTGAGAACTGAATCTCAGAAACATTACTTAGATATGTGGCACTCGTGTTTCCCTGTTCCAACAGATATCCTTTGAATGGTGTTACAAATGTGCCTACATCTTCATCACCATTTAAGGAGTTCTGGCATAATATTTTACTTTCAGATGACTCCACGAGAAAGTAAAAATACAGAGACAGCTGTACACAGTTTTAGCTTCAGTCACTACTCCTTCCCATGTGGAGAAAAGGCATTGCAGCTCACTTCCTTGATTAAGGACATTATTACTTTGTTATGGCTGGGGTGGTGTTACTTGGCTGAAAACTGGATAGGACCCTGCTGGCAACTGGCTGTACAGAGCCATGATTTGAGTAGCTGCATCTATAAGAACATGCAGCTCCAACTTAAATCCATTTCCAAACATCACAGGATGTTTCTCCCTGGTTCCCTTCCTTAGGAAGGCCTTGGACAGCCACCCTTTCATCAAGACAAATAAATTATTCAGAGCCAAGGAATTGGTTTCAGCAGCACACATTGTACAATATCACCGTTTTATTTAAAAAGAGGTTCAGGCTGGCAAGTTAGACAGCTTCATGACAGCCACCTCAGACGGCGGCAGCCTCTTCCGTCGGATTGGCGGCGGCAGCCTCTTCCGTCGGATTGGCGGCGGCAGCCTCTTCCGTCGGATTGGCGGCGGCAGCCTCTTCCGTCGGATTGGCGGCGGCAGCCTCTTCCGTCGGATTGGCGGCGGCAGCCTCTTCCGTCGGATTGGCGGCGGCAGCCTCTTCCGTCGGATTGGCGGCGGCAGCCTCTTCCGTCGGATTGGCGGCGGCAGCCTCTTCCGTCGGATTGGCGGCGGCAGCCTCTTCCGTCGGATTGGCGGCGGCAGCCTCTTCCGTCGGATTGGCGGCGGCAGCCTCTTCCGTCGGATTGGCGGCGGCAGCCTCTTCCGTCGGATTGGCGGCGGCAGCCTCTTCCGTCGGATTGGCGGCGGCAGCCTCTTCCGTCGGATTGGCGGCGGCAGCCTCTTCCGTCGGATTGGCGGCGGCAGCCTCTTCCGTCGGATTGGCGGCGGCAGCCTCTTCCGTCGGATTGGCGGCGGCAGCCTCTTCCGTCGGATTGGCGGCGGCAGCCTCTTCCGTCGGATTGGCGGCGGCAGCCTCTTCCGTCGGATTGGCGGCGGCAGCCTCTTCCGTCGGATTGGCGGCGGCAGCCTCTTCCGTCGGATTGGCGGCGACCGCCACTGCAGCTTCTGTCGGATTGGCGGCGACTGCCAGAGAAACATTCACTTCTCTTTTAGCCTTCAGATTTACTTGTGAGATGTCAGCTTGCTTATATTTCATGTGGCCAATGGATGCAGCAGCTTTAACTTCTTTGCTTTCCATTAAGACTGCAAAGAAGTTCAAAAGTGGATTAAGAAATATAGACAAGTTAGTCAAACAGAAAATGCAAACACTTCAGCTTTAAACTCAGTTTAGTTGCTTTTCTTGCAGTGTGACAAAGCTTTAAAGGGCTTTACCATATCCTGACACATACTATACAACTATGCAGGAGTCAAGTAGACAGCAGCAGATTGAAACGGGTCAATGTTCAGACAGGTGTCTTCTGAATACCATTTTCCAGTCAATGCTCAACTAACGCAGTTTATAAAGTTTCACCATCCAAGGAAGACTCAAACTCATTATGCATACCTTCTTTTGAGCTCTTCCCCAACATGGAATCCATTGGCTGGACAAGTTCAAGGGGTTTCCTTGAAGACAAGTCTATGACACAAAAGGCATTGAGTTACTATGAAAACCTACAGCTTTAAAACATTTCTTACAGCTGTCCTTACCGCTTTGCTTTTTCTGAACCTCACTGGCAGCTCCATGATTCATCCCAACTATTGGCCAACATGATCCTATGGAGAGAGCATATTTTTCCACAAATGCTAATCATGAGAAAGAACAACAGACACAATCCAGTTTTAGGACTTAACACCAAAAACAGCAGACAAAAATGCAAAACCTTTGGCCAGCCAAGCCGTCAGCACAGAAATCAGCAGGACTCCAACAACTCCCATTGTTCCAGTCAGCAAACAACATCCCAACCCACCTGTGAGGTTTAAATCAGCTCCTCGTGGAGGTGACACAGCTGTTGCTCATCAGGTATAATTAGATTTAGAAGATTCAGGGCTCATTCAGATAATAGTGAATTAAAAATATCAAAAGTGGATTTAAATAGTAGTATTGAGGATTTTAATCTTTATATATGTAATGCTATTGTAGAAGTGGCTAGTCGAACTATAAGGATAAAAGGTGGGAAAAAGGAAAGGAAGTTGGTACCATGGTGGACAATAGAATGTACTGCAGCTATTGAAGAAACCAAATAAAGCCTTTAAAGTATTAAAAAGAAATCATAGCCCTCAGAATTTGAATGAATACAAAAAATTGCAAGCAAAGGTAAGAAGAACTGTTAAAAGTGATTAAAAGAATGAAAGGAATTAAAAGAGTGAATGGATATCCAATATTAAATAATGGAGAAACAACAGCAGTGAAAAATAAAGATAAGGCAGACATGTTGAGAAAAGTGTTTGTTAGAATTCATAGTTCTGAAAATATCAGTGTAGTAGGGCGAGAAAAGACAATTCTGGAAAATAAGGAGTTATTGGAGAAAATGGTCGAATCGAATGATTTATTGAATATGTCATTTACAATAATGGAATTGAATAGGGCAGTTTAAAAATTTAAATTATAAACTCCAGGAAAGATCAGATTTGTTATGTAATGGTAAGTCATTTAAGTGAATTTTCTAAAAATATTTGATTGGAATTGAATTTGGGAGGAGGGAGAATTACCAAAAAGTTGGAAAGAAGCTGTGGTTATACCAATTAGAAAGCCAGGAAAAGATGAATCAAAACCAAAAATCAAAAATTATAGACCGAGAGCTTTAACATCCAATATATGTAAAATAATGGAGAGAATGATAAATGAAAGATTGTTCTATTATATAGAAAGTAAAGGACTTATATCAAAGTATCAAAGTGGATTTAGGAGAGGGAGGAGTACAATGGATCCAGTAATATGTCTAGAGAATGAAATAAGAAAGGCTCAAGTAAATAAAGAGAGTGTTGTAGCAGTATTTTTTTATATTGAAAGAGCGTATGATATGATGTGGAGGGAAGGGTTATTAGTTCAAATTAAAAGAATGAGTATAAATGGTTGTATGTTTAAATGGATTAAAAAAAATTTAGAAGGAAGAAAAATACAAGTGAAAATAGGGAAGGAATATTCTGAGAATTTTAACATAGAAAGCACAGTAAGTCCATTATTATTTTCTGTGATATGTTTAAGGTCTCTCACCAGAAGAGCACCTAAAAGAGTTCTGAGGAGTGTGGACATAAATCCCACTACATTTTACCTGGAAAGCAAGCCCTTTATAATTTGACCTCATTTGCCTTCCACATTTGGGTATATACTGAAGAGATTGTAATAACCCCAACCCTAAATTTGACTTGTCCTAAGTGCATTTGCTTTTGATTCGCCTAATTTTAAATCAAACAACCTCAAACATCCCTACATGAAACCACATTTAGATAATAATGATTCTATTTTTGTGAAAGGGGGATGAATTCATACCCTCTGTACACATAGCCTAGCTTTACATTAATCTGTGTAAAATATGCTCAAGGACAATACCACTTCTCTACTGGCAAACGTCCAGGGGCCAAGAAGTGGAAAAGGGCCCTGGAGAAAATTGATGCTTGTCCCCTGCAGAACCACACAAAGGATCTGTTCGGGTGATGCCTTCTGTGCTCCTGTGGGTTCCACAAGGTAGGTGAAATGATTTACTAAGTCCTGATAAGCCACTGCAACATGTGGATTTATTTATTGAACAATATATATCTTCACTATTCTGGAGAAAACTGTGAGTGTAGGATTCTGAGTTGCATGTAGTACAACCTAGTCAGCCAAGGAGGAGGAAATAGTCCACCGCTACACAGCCCTCCATGCCATGGACAAGAAGCCTTCAAGGTACAAAATAGTAATTATTTTATGCACCAGAATTAAACATACATTCCATGGGCTGAATGAAGAATATGGATGTCTCTTTCACCATCTAGCTACACCCAGAAGGCTAGGAAGAAAGCGCGGGCTTCAGGAGGACCGTGGAGAGCACCGAGGAAGCCGAGTGGCTCTGCTCCTGGACAGCAGGCAGCAGAGAGGTGCTTTCTATCATTTTGGGTCAATACAAATCATTGATTAAGAGACAGCACATGTAATTAAGTGTAAATTACTTTATTGCAATCCCTACTGACATTGTCACTTGGTTCTTCGTGGCTTTACAACCTTGTTCACGGTCCAGATCATATCACACTTCTCTCCCACAGACTGTACATGACTCACGGCCAAGCAGCCCGGGATCCCGAAGTCCACAGGGTCAGTGAGTGTGTCTGCCTCAGACTAGTGATGTGTCGGTCGCGAACGAGCCGGCTCTAAGAGCCGGCTCTTTGAAGTGAACGACAGGAACTGGCTCCACAATGGGAGTCATTTTGGGATCCTATTTGGGAGCCGTTTTTTTTTTCTTTCAGTATCTCGCTGTCTCGCTTGTGCTCTGCAAAGTAGGAGAGCCGTCAGTTTTGTCCCCACATCTGTTTTTTTGTCCTTCATACCTCGGTGTCTCCCCCCCCCTCCCCCTCCCCCTCCCCCTCACTCTGCTCTGCTTCTGCCAGTGCTAGACGGAGAGTTTTTCCTCGGTCTCCACTGCCCTCATGGAAGCGTGTGCTCCACACATCTGAGTGATCACACGCAGCTTTCAATTAATAAGGTGACGGGGCTGCTTTTATACTTTTTCGTACTGTGGTGGGTATTTGTATTTAATACAGTGAGTTCTTCATCTCTAGTGGTTCAAAACTTGTGTTGTTCACATGTTTTTATCCTTCATAGTTTTATACTTTAATTTAATAGCACTGAAAGTGATACTTGTATTATGGTGCCTTTTTGTTATGAAGCAGCTTCAATACTTTTTCGTACTGTGGTGAGTATTTGTAATACAGTGAGTTCTCCATCTCTAGGCCTAGTAGTTCAAAACTGGTGTTGTTCACATGGTCTCTTTTATCCTTCATAGTTTTATACTTTAATTTAATAGCACTGTATTTGATATTTGTATTGTGGCACCTTTTTTGTTATGAAGCTCCTTTGATACTTTTTCGTATTGTGGTGAGTGTTTGTATTTTATCTGTTTAATTTATTTTAAGTTATTTTTGTGGAAGTGGTGCTATTTTGTGATAATTTAAATGTTTATAATAAAACTTTTATTTATAAAGCACTGTTATGCAGCATTTTTACTCATCATAAGTGCTTAACAATGTCAATAATGAAACAAAATGTTATAAAATTAGGTTTAAGCTATTAATAATTAATAATGTAAAAATATATATGGGGAGCTGTTTTCGGTTCAAGTTTGACATAGATCAGCAGCAGTTCACTCGAGTCCCATCACGCAAAAATACAGAACGCTTGCATCTACCGCCATGAGGGGGCAGTCTAGCTCGAAGCCACGCTCACTGCCAACAAAAGCCAGGCAGAGTCTCTGTGGCGCAATCGGCCAGCATGTTCGGCTGTTAACCGAAAGGTTGGTGTTTCAAGCCCACCTAGGGATGTTCTGACTTATGCGTATTACGTGAGTTCAAGTAAACATTCAGCCGCCAAAACGCTCTCCTTACGGATTATACACGCTCCTTGGCAAAATATTTCTCCAAGGGTGACCTGTTAAGTACAGTGTAATGCATGACTCAACCTGAAGGCTCCTCTGTCTTTTGTCAAAATTGCACAAGCAAAGTGAAAAAACAACCTTTTTGTCATATTGCTATGAAAGTCATACACAAACAAGAAAAAAATCAAAAAGGCTGAGAGACCAAATGAGGGCACTTGGGAAAAACTTTGACATTAAATCTCTTTCTTTAACAAGTCAGACCAGGAAGTTATTGACTACTTGTTGTGTGCTACTTTACTTGTTACCTACACAGCAGATATCAACCTTATGACAAACATAAATAAATCGAACACATACTCTAATGAAGGGATGAGAGGTAGTAATGATCGAGGCCACGCCCACAGACAGCTACAGCAAGTCTCTGTGGCGCAATCGGCCAGCGCGTTCGGCTGTTAACCGAAAGGTTGTTGGTTTGAGCCCACCCAGGGACGAGTTTGTGTACCAACAAATCTACCGGTCAGCAACCAGTTGTAGGTTTGGTAGCAAATCGATAGCTGTAATGGGTGACTTGTCCCACTGAACACACAAGTTATCCTTTAAGTCATTTGGTTGACAAGAGTTAAGGTGCCAAAGCATGCTGAGCTGTTTGATGAGAGATATTACAATTGTATTGTAACTGGTAATCTTGCTGTATAGATAGATAGATAGGTATATTTTTATTCAGTCACACAATAATAACAATACAATCATAATAACCTCAAACATCATAAAGTGACTGAAAAGGCACAGGCTGAAGCATAATGCTTATATTAAAGCCTGTCCTATTTAACAAATTAATAGATTAATCTGCCCTTCAACGTACAGTATATATACATACATACATACATACATACACACATACACATATATGTATACAAACACATATACATAGATATACATATACACATAATAATAACGATAACGATATCAAAGTAGCAAAAATTATAAAACAAAATACAACAAAATCATAAATAAGTACAACATCCTTCACAAATTATAAACACTTGTAGCCCTCAAAAATCGCCTTACAAACCATTTTTTTGAAAACCAAAAAAGGACAACAATTTCTTACTTTTATATTGGCATCGTTCCACAATGCAACCCCAACAACAGATATACATCTCCTTTTAATCTCTTTTTTGGCCATGGGCACGGCAAGTCTGCAGATGTTTCTTAAATTATACCCTGTATCTTGAAGTGAGAAGAACCTTTGTATCCTGACTGGGAGTAATTTTTTATTAGCTTTATACATTATTTGCATTATTTTGTAATGTACCAGATCACTGAACTTCATAGCATGAGATTTTACAAACAGTGGGGGAGTATGTGCGTAATAATCGGCCTTATTAATTATCCGTATAGCTCGTTTTTGTAAGAGAACTACTGCGTTGATAGTTGTTTTATATGTCGAGCCCCAGACTTCCACACAATATGACAGGTAAGGAAGTATGAGTGAGCAGTAAATAATATGTAAGGCCTTATAGTTTAATATGTTTCTTGATTTATACAGTATTGCTATTGTCTTCAAAATCTTTCCTTGGATGTAATACACATGTGGTTTCCATGTTAATTTGTTGTCAATAACCACCCCTAAAAATTTTATCTCAGTCACTCTTTCAATTTCAGCATCACATATTTTTAATTTCATGTCCTTATCAATTTCTTTACGATTTCCAAAGACCATGAATTTAGTTTTTTTTATATTGAGTGACAATCTATTAGTGTCGAACCACATTTTGAGGATTTCTAGCTTATTTTCAATAGAAGATAAAAGTTCCTGTAAATTATTGCCAGAACAGTACATGTTTGTATCATCTGCAAAAATAATGAAATTCAACAGATCTGTAACATTACAAATATCATTAATATAAAGCAAAAAAAGTTTCGGACCAATCACAGATCCCTGGGGTACTCCACAGGTGACCTTCCTGACTTGTGACACTGTGTTATTGATGTGTACACATTGCTTCCTATTTTCCAAATAGCTGCTAAGCCAAGAATATGCTACACCTCTGAATCCGTACTTCTCCATTTTTATCATTAATATGCTGTGATCAATAGTACCAAACGCCTTCTGCAAGTCAATATAAATTCCAACAGAATATTCATCATTTTCAATTGCCTTTGTTATTTCTTCTACCATCTCCATAACTGCACAGGTAGTCGTTCTGTTTCCCCTAAACCCATACTGGTGCTCACTAAGCAGTTCATATTTGTCAATAAACAGATCCATTTGTTTAGCAAATAATTTTTCTAATATTTTTGAGAATTGAGGAAGTAGGGACACTGGTCTATAGTTTTCCATACAATGTTTGTCTCCATTTTTGAATATTGGTATTATCTTTGCTGTTTTCATATTATTTGGAAAAATACCTTTTTGAAAGGACAGATTGCAAATATAGGTCAAAGGTTTTACGATAAAATCTAAGACTTCTTTAATTATAACCATATCAATGGAATTTATATCAGTTGATGTTTTGTTTTTTAGTTTTTTGACAATTTCAGTTACATCACTTTCATCAATCCCACAAAGGAAGATAGAATTTTGATTATCCTTAATGAGGTTATCAAACATATTAGATTTATTGTCACAAATTGGAATTTTTTTGGCCAAATTACTGCCAACACCCACAAAATAATCATTGAACTCTTCAACAATACTTTGTGGACTGTCCACTGTATCACCTGAGCTATTTAGGAAATGACTCGGGAATTCTGATTCTTTATGTTTGTTTCGAATAATATGATTAATAACTTTCCAAGTCTTTTGAATGTTATTTTTACTATCCTCTAATAATTTATTATAGTACTCCTTCTTCTGCCTTCTCATAATAGAAGTCAATGTGTTCTTGTACTGTTTATACTTTTTTTTCACTTTCGCTGGTTCTCATTAGCAAATGCTTCTTGTATAATACATTTTTCTTTTTACATGCCTTTTGCAGGCTCTTAGTCATCCATGGTTTTTCCTTATATTTTTCCTTCACCTGGCAGTTCCTAATAGGGCAATGTTTGTTATAGAGCTCTGTAAATGTAGACAAAAATACATCATAAGCCAGATTCAGATCCTCAACATACACTTCATCCCACGTACAGTCTGCAAGATCTACCTTTAAAGCCTCAATTCTTTCCGGAGTCCTTATTCTCACTAGTTTGTGAGTAGGCTGACTTAGCACCTCCTACTTTTCGGTTCAAGTTTGACATAGATCAGCAGCAGTTCACTCGAGTCTCATCACGCAAAAATACAGAACGCTTGCATCTACCGCCATGAGGGAGCAGTCAAGCTCGAAGCCACGCTCACTGCCAACAATAGCCAGGCAGTGTCTCTGTGGCGCAATTGCTTAGCGCGTTCGGCTGTTAACCGAAAGGTTGGTGGTTCAAGCCCACCTAGGGACGTTCTGACTTATGCGTATTACGTGAGTTAAAGCAAACAGTCTGCCGCCAAAACGCTCTCCTTACGTATTATACACGCTCCTTGGCAAAATATTTTTCCAAGGGTGACCTGTTAAGTGCAGTGTAATGCATGACTCAACCTGGAGGCTCCTCTGTCTTTTGTCAAAATTGCACAAGCAAAGTGAAAAAACAACCTTTTTGTCATATTGCTATGAAAGTCACACACAAACAAGAAAAATTCAAAAAGGCTGAGAGACCAAATGAGGGCACTTGGGAAAAAATTCGACATTAAATCTCTTTCTTTAATAAGTCGCACCAGGAAGTTATTGACTACTTGTTTTGTGCTACTTTACTTGTTACCTACACAGCAGATATCAATCTTATGAAAAACATAAATAAATCGAACACACACTCTAATGAAGGGATGAGAGGTGGTAATGATCGAGGCCACGCCCACAGACAACTACAGCAAGTCTCTGTGGTGCAATCGGCCAGCGTGTTCGGCTGTTAACCGAAAGGTTGGTGGTTCGAGCCCACCCAGGGACGAGTGTGTATACCAACAAATCCACTGGTCAGCAACCAGGGGTAGCTAAAGATAGCCTGGCTATAGCCAGAAATCGTTACTTGAACTAGCACCATCTCCCAATTAAGCCTCAAGTTGCTCCACGAAGACATTTCAGCTGCATCTCAGTGAGGCTAATCCAAGCGAGGCTTACACAGCCTAGCTTAGTGCGAGTGCATGAGGAACGTAAGAAGCCCTGACGAGTGGATGGTGGAAAAATGGAGATGGCAGAAAAGGAGAGCAAGACAACAGCTCTAATTTTTTCGGCAGCTGAATAAATAATGCTGATGGAGCTGTATGAGGATTTTAAAAGTGTCATCACCAGAAATGGTAATACAGCTGCGATCAATAAAGCGAAGAATACGGCATGACTAACAACTGCAGACAGACTAAATGCGTAAGTTATGAAAGTTTCATACCATTGTCAATTGTTAGACATTTATTTTACTGTACTCATGTATTTATGCTCTCCTCTTTGTGTTATAATCTGTTTACATAAAGCATGTTGAATTGTCTCTGTATGTGATGTACAGCACAAATATACTGGCCCTGCTCACTTTATCAATAACCCAATAATCGACACGCATCATCATACTTTGTGACTATATTATCGTGAGTGTGTGACCCACATATTATTTTTTCACTGTTACATCTCAACAGGAGCTATCTTAACAGCCAAAAGCGTACCTGGCAGCAGGTGAAGGTAAAGTACAGGAAAATATTTCAGAGTGGTAAGTAGCCTTTGAAGAAATGTGTTTGTCCAATAAAGAGAGCAGCAAACTAGATAAGGAAGAAACTGAAAATAAAAAAGATCAAGCTAGAGATTATGAAACTGGAGAGAGATGTTAGTATAAATTCAGATAAAGGAGAATTTCGTGTTGTGAACTGTATTTAATTCAGTTTTCTCTCCACAGCTTGAGAAACATGTAATAATAATTAAACAATTCAACACAACTTGAACTCAAACTTGTCATTATTGTACGATTCATGCGAAGTGTTAGAAATGTGTTTTTTACATTTATATTCACAGTGGGGTGCCATGACCTAAACGTGTGGAAAGTTATAAATCATCTCTGTCCATTTAGCCTTCTTACACCTGCTCTGACTTAAACTGCTACTGTGTCAATGCTAAATTATGAAAAGAAGTTCTAACTCAAAGGTCACAACAATAAGGATCAAAGGAAATATGTGTCCCTGTATAGGTCCCTCACTGTGTCAGGAGAAACTGAGTCCTTTCAGGCACTAGAACTCAACGAAGAAAAGACTTGAGCCTGAAAAGTTGTCCACAAGACAAAATGTATAAAATATGAAGTATACTATAAAATTTAAGATGGCTCTGTCAGAAGTCAGCCATGGTGCCTGAGAACTTTAAGCAATGAACCTGTATTTAATTTGGCCAAAGGTCATTTCTATCCGTGCCCTTGTTTTAGCATGTGCATGTGCATGTGCATGTGCATGTGCATGTGCATGTGCATGTGCATGTGCATGTGCATGTGCATGTGCATGTGCATGTGCATGTGCATGTGCATGCCCTTGTTCCTGGATCAGGATATGGCGTGAGGAGGTACGGCCAGCATGCATAGCCTCTGTCCCCAAGCAGGACACCATTGAACTCTCCTGCAGAATAAGAGAAATGTTGGATGGATATACATGTGTTAAGACTTTAGGCAATTTGATGCAATATGTGCCTTATATGGCTAACTATAATAAAGTATGACGAGCACTTTGAATTCCTTAAGATGACCTCTACACCTGACTTCTCATTACATTACCAAAATTCTGCCTATGCTACACCTTACTTCAAAAGTACACTCCTTCGGGTAAGTAAAATTCTTGCGCCTTGTGCAAACCTCTGTGCCAGTGAGGATGCTCAGAAGATCAAAGAATCATGAACTGATCCCGGCCATTTAGCCTCAATGTTCGAAATGAAATGACCTCCATCACAGATCATCTGTATGCACGGAGGATAGGAGTCAATGATGAGCTTTCACAGGGCATAAATGTAACATTGCTCAGCATTACTCAAAGGGGTTGAAGTGGTATTTTTCAAAATGAGAAATCCAGTTCAGAGTCTATGGACAATTATCCCCAAGTGTACCTGTACATTTAGGATATGGAAAAATGTTTGGTTTACATAATCAGCCTCCACGGGTCCAGCAGGGGCCTGGACAATGTGACAATGTTTAAATCCAGACTGAAAACAGTTCTATTTAGATGTGCATATGACACCTGAAAGTATTTTATCTGCACTCTTCACTTTTAAATTAATTAATTAATGATTTCTTTGTTTTTTGGAATAATTTTATTGCCTTCTTGTGATTTTATGTAGCTGTAAAGCACTTTGAATTGCCTTGTGTACGAATTGTGCTCTACAAATTGCCTTGCCTTGGATGCGTACATGGGCACAGTGTAGTGCACTGATAACATTAGGGAAGCCTGAGGGAGATGAGGAACTTAATGCAAATACTTCAGCCAGTAGGTTGTTTTACATTATCGGCAACTGTAAATATGGAGCAGCAGCCTGAAAGGACAAAGGTCCCCCCGACATTCGCCATACTGACACTTCCTCTGTTCAAGTCTTAACTCAAAACCCATCTGTTTAACTTTGCTTACCTCCATTTATTGCTCCATTCTGTGTATTTTTAGTATGGTATGATGTTTTAATTCCTGCGTTTTATCTAATATCTTATTTGTCCAGTGTCCTTGACTGTTTTAAAAGGAGCTGTCAATAATTTGTATCATTAACATTATTACCTGTCCCCCATTTTTCTGAGTCTGGTCCTACGTGGGTGTAGATCGGATGTTTGTTAGGTATTGATTAGTTTTAATGAATACCATGTTATCTCTCATTTAATTTCATGCTGAATACGTGTGTATAGTTGCGTTTTTTTTAGTTGCACTGGCACCGACTGATTGATTTTTCGAGACAGTGAAAGTGGTGATATGATAACCACAGTTTTTGTTTCGTTTTTTAGACAAGACATGAGTTGCGGGAGCGCAGAATTCTAGGTGAACATTTCTTTCGGGAGTCTGTTTCAGCCGGTCGGACATTTTTTGAGTTGCAGCTAAGCTAAGCTTCAACTTTAGCCTGCCCGGGACCAGGCTAGTTCAGCAGCATAAATTACCATGGTTACTCAGCGGGCATTCAAATAAGCCACGTTCATGGGACGGAACTCTCGCTAAATTTAGCCAGAAGTAACAAAATAAGCCAGGCTTTCCGCTAAGCCAGCTTCAAGGAATAACCCGTGGTCAAGTGTCAATTGTGATGATAATGAATGTCACATCATCTTTTCCAGGTTTGCTTTAGTGAGAGGTGTTGAGTTGTATTTGAAACTTTATACATAGAAGAGGATGGTTTCGGTCCATTGATCTCTGGGTTATGGGCCCAGCCCTCTTCCGCTGCGCCACTCTGCTACACACCCCAGATCGGACTCAAACCCACAATCCCTGGCTTAGGAGGCCAGTGTCTTATCCACGTGACTATTCAAAATAACATACATAATAAAAAGAAATCGGGTAAAAAATCCTCGAATCTATTTAACAAAAGTCTCTAAATGTCACATTTTCGGCTGGACTCAACTCGACCCCGACCGAGTAGGTGCTCAAAATGTACCACCTTGTGCCAGGTGGTATTACCTCATGGAAAACCCTAACAGCTGAGTGGGATCCAGTCGAGTGGAGTAGGTAGAGGTTGAAAAGGGAGTGGAGGGAATGTGTTCCGATGTCATTCGAAATCTCTGAAAGTTGACTTTGGCTTGTTTAATCTCTTCTTTTTTTTTCGGAAGGCATGTTTTATAAAATGTGAATAGCCCGGCTAGCTCAGTCGGTAGAGCATGAGACTCTTAATCTCAGGGTCGTGGGTTCGAGCCCCACGTTGGGCGTAGCAGTTTTAATAATCAACAGATGTTTGATCCAACACTTAAAGTCAAAGTTCAGCTCTGTTACCACCATCACAACGTTCTCAGTGGTGCCACTTTGAATGATCACAAACCTCCTGAAATGCACAATATGAGTAAAAAACATTCAAACTTGCACAAGAGCATTACGTTTACCTTTCTTTGGGCTCATGTCATTTCTTTATTCCCCGTTTGCTCAAGTATGATCATTCACTTTAAAACAAAAGAAGGAAAATCTGAATAACAACCCATGGCCTCTGGCCCTCTCTTGCTTTCATTACTCATCCAGTGACATCACTCCCTGGCCAATCAGTGGCCTGCAGTCTGTAGACCTCACATTTTCGGCTGGACTCAACTCGAATCCCTGCCGTGTAGGTGCTAAAAATGTAGCTGCTACCAGCTGTTACTACCTCATGGAAAACCCTAAAACCTGAGTCAAATATAGTCAAGTGGAGTAGCGTTTTGCATTTTGGTTCACGTTTGTCATATTTTACAAAGTCAGGGAAGTAATGGTGTCAGGATGGCCGAGCGGTCCCTTCATTCCTTCCTTAGGACAGGGACTTCTGGTCTTTAAAAGGAGGCATGGGTTCAAATCCCACTTCTGACACTAATTTCTTGCTTAAATCTTACTTGCTTATTAGAAGACCGTGAAGAAAGCCATGTCAGGCCATGGTGAAAAAAGGCATTTATCTCTGAAGACGGGCCTTCACTTCCTCCTATTAACATACACGATTCTGATGTGCGATGAGGCAGTTCTCCTGCTACATTAAGCTCTTTTCCACTCGTACTTACTCACAACCACCTCAATGTGGGTGGGGTCGTTATAGCAAGGAGGTCCAAAAGTCCTGTGATGTCACTTTTATTGGACAAAACATGACACAACAATTTAGGACATCAAGGCGAAGGTATACCTGCTACTTGGTCTGTGTCTTTGCGTCTAGTAATCCACCTCGTTGATGATTACAGAATACATCAAATCCAGCTGTTGCTGTTGCCGGGTTCTTGATAAGGAGTGGCTTTCATGACTCATCCAGTGACATCACTCCCTGGCCAATCAGTTGCCTGCTGTCTGTAAATGTCACATTTTCAGCTGGACTCAACTCGACCCCGACCGAGTAGGTGCTAAAAATGTACCACCTTGTACCAGGTGGTATTACCTCATGGAAAACATCAACAGCTGAGTGGGATCCAGTCGAGTGGAGTAGGTAGAGGTTGAAAAGGGAGGAATGTGTTCCGATTAGGGATGGGAATTGAAAAGATTTTTACGATTCCAATTCCATTTTCGATTCTGCTTAACGATTCGGTTCTTTGTCGGTTCCCTTATTGATTCTCATTTGGAGAAAAAGGACAACAAACCGGTCGATTAGCATCAGCTTTGTTTAGTTTAGAAGTAACATGAGTCGTGACCTAACAAACCCAACAACGGTTAGGTCCACATTGGTCCATCATGGCCTGGGTAATTTAAATTCCCTGCTCTGGTGAAAGGAGAAGCTGGAGGTAGACGTGCACTTGGGGTAGTACCACCAGCCTCTGGCTCTGAGCCAGTCAGGCTCTGTCTCTCATGATTTCATCTAAATGTAATGCATGAGAAGGCATTCATTTAACCTTAACCGTTACTAACAGCAGGTTTTACAATGAGGCAAATGGTGCTAACATGATAGGCAGTGTTTGTTAGTTAGTTAGTTACCTGCAGTGTTAGCCAAGGACATGCTAACGTTGCTAACGTTGCTGGGTTCAGATTCACCAACGTTAGTCCGGAGCAGATCGAAAACGCGACATTCATTCATAGTTATTGCATGTTGGTAGTATTTGCTCCCTTTGGTGAAATATTCACTTTGCAAGTTGCCCTGTTGTCGTCTTTTTTAGGGATGTGTAATCAAATTTTGGAGCGTTTGAACAACTTGGGCGCCATGTTTACTGTTGACTGCTGGCTGCACTGGACTCTCCACACAACGTTGCGTGGTGACATCATTCGCACCCTCTGGAATCGATAAAGGAATCGTTTGCAAAATGGCCGAACGATTCCAAGGAATTGAAACACTGGGAACCGGTTCTCAACAAGAACCGGTTCTCGATTCCCATCCCTAGTTCCGATGTCATTTGAAATCTCTGAAAGTTGACTTTGGCTTGTTTTATCTTTTCTTTTTTTTCGGAAGGCATGTTATAGAACATGTGAATAGCCCGGCTAGCTCAGTCGGTAGAGCATGAGACTCTTAATCTCATGGTCGTGGGTTGGAGCCCCACGTTGGGCGTAGCAGTTTTAATAATCAACAGATGTTTGATCCAGCACTTAAAGTCAAAGTTCAGCTCTGTTACCACCATCACAGCGTCCTCAGTGGTGCCTCTTTGAATGATCACAAACCTCCTGAAATGCACAACATGAATAAAAAACATTCAAACTTGTGCAAGAGCATTACTTTGACCTTTCTTTGGGCTCATGTCATTTCTGTATTCCCTTTTTGCTCAAGTATGATCATTCACTTTAAAACAAAAGAAGGAAAATCTGAATAACAACCCATGGCCTCTGGCCCTCTCTTGCTTTCATTACTCATCCAGTGACATCACTCCCTGGCCAATCAGTGGCCTGCAGTCTGAAGACGTCACATTTTCGGCTGGACTCAACTCGAATCCCTTCCGTGTAGGTGCTAAAAATGTAGCTGGTACCAGCTGTTACTACCTCATGGAAAACCCTAAAACCTGAGTCAAATATAGTCAAGTGGAGTAGCGTTTTGCATTTTGGTTCACGTTTGTCATATTTTACAAAGTCAGGGAATTAATGGTGTCAGGATGGCCGAGCGGTCCCTTCATTCCTTCCTTAGGACAGGGACTTCTGGTCTTTAAAAGGAGGCATGGGTTCAAATCCCACTTCTGACACTAATTTCTTGCTTAAATCTTACTTGCTTATTAGAAGACCGTGAAGAAAGCCATGTCAGGCCATGGTGAAAAAAGGCATTTATCTCTGAAGACGGGCCTTCACTTCCTCCTATTAACATACACGATTCTGATGTGCGATGTGAGGCAGTTCTCCTGCTACATTAAGCTCTTTTCCACTCGTACTTACTCACAACCACCTCAATGTGGGTGGGGTCGTTATAGCAAGGAGGTCCAAAAGTCCTGTGATGTCACTTTTATTGGACAAAACATGACAAAACAATTTAGGACATCAAGGCGAAGGTATACCTGCTACTTGGTCTGTGTCTTTGCGTCTAGTAATCCACCTCGTTGATGATTACAGAATACATCAAATCCAGCTGTTGCTGTTGCCGGGTTCTTGATAAGGAGTGGCTTTCATGACTCATCCAGTGACATCACTCCCTGGCCAATCAGTTGCCTGCTGTCTGTAAATGTCACATTTTCAGCTGGACTCAACTCGACCCCGACCGAGTAGGTGCTAAAAATGTACCACCTTGTACCAGGTGGTATTACCTCATGGAAAACATCAACAGCTGAGTGGGATCCAGTCGAGTGGAGTAGGTAGAGGTTGAAAAGGGAGGAATGTGTTCCGATTAGGGATGGGAATTGAAAAGATTTTTACGATTCCAATTCCATTTTCGATTCTGCTTAACGATTCGGTTCTTTGTCGGTTCCCTTATTGATTCTCATTTGGAGAAAAAGGACAACAAACCGGTCAATTAGCATCAGCTTTGTTTAGTTTAGAAGTAACATGAGTCGTGACCTAACAAACCCAACAACGGTTAGGTCCACATTGGTCTATCATGGCCTGGGTAATTTAAATTCCCTGCTCTGGTGAAAGGAGAAGCTGGAGGTAGACGTGCACTTGGGGTAGTACCACCAGCCTCTGGCTCTGAGCCAGTCAGGCTCTGTCTCTCATGATTTCATCTAAATGTAATGCATGAGAAGGCATTCATTTAACCTTAACCGTTACTAACAGCAGGTTTTACAATGAGGCAAATGGTGCTAACATGATAGGCAGTGTTTGTTAGTTAGTTAGTTACCTGCAGTGTTAGCCAAGGACATGCTAACGTTGCTAACGTTGCTGGGTTCAGATTCACCAACGTTAGTCCGGAGCAGATCGAAAACGCGACATTCATTCATAGTTATTGCATGTTGGTAGTATTTGCTCCCTTTGGTGAAATATTCACTTTGCAAGTTGCCCTGTTGTCGTCGTTTTTAGGGATGTGTAATCAAATTTTGGAGCGTTTGAACAACTTGGGCGCCATGTTTACTGTTGACTGCTGGCTGCACTGGACTCTCCACACAACGTTGCGTGGTGACATCATTCGCACCCTCTGGAATCGATAAAGGAATCGTTTGCAAAATGGCCGAACGATTCCAAGGAATTGAAACACTGGGAACCGGTTCTCAACAAGAACCGGTTCTCGATTCCCATCCCTAGTTCCGATGTCATTTGAAATCTCTGAAAGTTGACTTTGGCTTGTTTTATCTTTTCTTTTTTTTCGGAAGGCATGTTATAGAACATGTGAATAGCCCGGCTAGCTCAGTCGGTAGAGCATGAGACTCTTAATTTCATGGTCGTGGGTTGGAGCCCCACGTTGGGCGTAGCAGTTTTAATAATCAACAGATGTTTGATCCAGCACTTAAAGTCAAAGTTCAGCTCTGTTACCACCATCACAGCGTCCTCAGTGGTGCCTCTTTGAATGATCACAAACCTCCTGAAATGCACAACATGAATAAAAAACATTCAAACTTGTGCAAGAGCATTACTTTGACCTTTCTTTGGGCTCATGTCATTTCTGTATTCCCTTTTTGCTCAAGTATGATCATTCACTTTAAAACAAAAGAAGGAAAATCTGAATAACAACCCATGGCCTCTGGCCCTCTCTTGCTTTCATTACTCATCCAGTGACATCACTCCCTGGCCAATCAGTGGCCTGCAGTCTGAAGACGTCACATTTTCGGCTGGACTCAACTCGAATCCCTGCCGTGTAGGTGCTAAAAATGTAGCTGCTACCAGCTGTTACTACCTCATGAAAAACCCTAAAACCTGAGTCGAATATAGTCAAGTAGAGTAGCGTTTTGCATTTTGGTTCACGTTTGTCATATTTTACAAAGTCAGGGAAGTAATGGTGTCAGGATGGCCGAGAGGTCTAAGGCGCCAGACTCAAGGCTTCATTCCTTCCTTAGCACAGGGACTTCTGGTCTCCAAAAGGAGGCGTGGGTTCCAATCCCACTCCTGACACTAATTTATTGCTTAAATCTTACTTTCTTATTAGAAGACCATGAAGAAAGCCATGTCAGGCCATGGTGAAAAAGGGAATTTATATCTGAAGACGGGCCTTCAGTTCCTCCCATTAATAAAAATATTATACAGTAGAAGTTTAAAAATGTTAATGATGAGTGAAATCATCATCAAAATAATTTTTAGGTGAAACTTCAGACATGAAATGTTGGACATGGATCTGTTTCAAGACCTGATATAAGTGAGAGTCATTGTTAGTGTCAATGTTAATTAAAGTTGGACTATATTTGGGCCTCAGTCTCCATCCTGGTCTGTTAGATGGTGCTGAGACAGCTTTGTTTTACCGGACTGATGATGTGTTGCTGGAACAGTAATCCTGCCCTATAGATATTTCCTAACAACCAAAGAAAATTAGATATAACAATCTCTATCAAAGTAGTGTGATATTTAGAGTCTCCTTTGGACTCAGATAATCTATCTAACTTATTTTAGTGCTGTAAGGTTCATATGTCATGAAAAAGAAGTAAAAATACAAGTTTGATTTGTTTTTATTATTTCAAACGAACAGAAGCAAGAAACAGCTTTAAGATGAAATCAGTAAGACTTTTAAAGCAAAAAGACTGAGAGCAGGAACAGAACAGAACCAGTATCAGAGTCCCAGTGAGTCAGGTCAGTACTGGAAACACTGGTCTGTCCTCAGTGTCTCTGAGACTGGAGTCTGGCAGCCCTGGGTGGCCTCACAGGTCACAGAGCTGGCCTTCTCCCACAGGTCTGCAGGGAGCCTCAGGGTGCTGCTCCAGCTGTAGAGGCCGTCCTTCTGCTGCACAAAGCGGCTCGTGCTCTGATCCAAGCTGCTGCTGCTGCCGTCCACCTTCCAGGACAGACTCCAGTCTGAGGGGAAGCCCTTGTTGGCCAGACACATGAGGGTGGCCTTGCCCTTCTGCAGCCCCTCTGTGGAGGGGGGGAACACCGTCAGGGTGGGACGGGTATCACCTAGGAAACACCAGTCAGGTCAGAGGACAGCAACCATAAAACTGTCAATCAAACAGCAGACAGTTGGACACCTTTAGTGTGAGAGAGTTGACTTTCCACTTGTAGAAGTTTCTGTCACATGTCATTTCTGCTCCATCAGTCACTGACTAACACATTGTTTCACTTCCCTTTAAGAAACCTCTCAGCAGAGACAGAAAATCATCTCATAGTTTTACCAGAAATATCTGAAACTGTACGGGATGTAAAACAAACACACGTGACATTATAAGTTTTACTTCAACATTCTCAAAGGTTAAAATATACATCAGTTAAAAGAATTTTCTGAAGACCAGTTCTAACATTAAATGTTCTTCAGATGGAGCGAAGTCATTATTTGAAAAAAACACTGCAAATTATTTCAAATTAAATTTCACATATGGCATTATTCTAATAGAGAATTTAAGATTTAAACCACTCATTGGTCAAATTTAGTCTTTGGACTTTAAAGCTTCTAAAATACAGTTTGACATAAACATAGAAAAATATCATCAAAGCTGATCTACCGACTTCCACAAAGATAAGTAAAACTATGAATCCTGAAATAGTTTAAAATGATGAATAAACATATTTTACTCAGTTTAAGATATTCAAATAATTCCTCAAATATAAAATATTGTATTTCTCCATAAAAACAATATAAACTTACTGCCAACTTCCAGTCTGGTTCCTCCACCAAAAGTCCACCACAGTGATACAAACTCATTGAGCCGCCGTACAAAAACCTCTGACTGCACAGAGACACGGCTCACGGCTTTCTGACTCTGAGACAAACTAACTCACCAAACTTTTTTTTAAATTTCTGAACGATTTCCTCTCATCAAACTTTATCGTATTAAAACTGAAAATAACACAGAGCAACAAATCAGATTTCTACATGTGGATTCATATTTTTACATATCACTCAAAAGTGTAAAAATATTCCTTGAGTTATGAAAAAAGACTTATTCATTGCTGTCCTGCTAAACATTTTTTACAGAAGTGAGATATTCTGATCACATTAATTAACAAATAAAAAAAGATACTGATACTGATGAATATTTGGAATCAGTAGCACATTAAAGCTATTGATCCCCTGATAAGACCAGACATACCCTAACTCAGTCATTATATAAAATAATCATTCTTTTATCAACCCTAAATTATATTATCTCCAACAAAATAAGGATGAAATCCCAGAGCGGGATGTTTCAAACAGGATTAAAGCTAAAGTGTCTAAAGACTCAAGAGACTCACTCCAGAACAAGAAATCTTTCCACAGAGCAAAGTGTTTTCTCTATAAAGGCTACTTTCAGCTCCTTTATAGTAACATCACTATATTTTCAGTGCTTCCAGAACATTATATTCTTATGGTTGTCTGAATAAAGTTTAACATACTTACATTTTGTCTCGTGTGAAAATTCCACAGATATTACAGCACATCTTTTACATGTTCAGAAGTGTTTTTATGGAGGTGGGAAGAGGTGTAGGGTGGCGTTATTGTCCAAGTGCTTTTCACCTTTCAACTTTGCTCAGTGTTGTAGTATGTTTGGGTGAGATGTGAATAAAAACATGGTTATATTTTGGCATCATGCATTGTAAAACAACTAAACATTTTCCACCGTTATGATGTTTTTGATATGAGGTCAAATGTATCCGTTGTGTGTTGACTGGGCCCTAAAAGCACAAATCCCATAAGTTTGAACATTTGTTTAACAGAAACTATTAAAAAATGTATTGATTTTCAGCATTTCCATTGACCAACTATTCAGAAAATATAAATAAATGTTCAGTTTCATACCAGCAAGAGGAAAAAGGCATGTTTATCATTGTGTTTACCTTTTCCTCTGCGTTACACTTTTTAATCATTTGGGAGATGAAGATACAAATCTTTTAATCCATTCATCATTTTTTATAGCTGCTTTATCCAATCCAGGGTCTCAGGTGGCTGGAGCCTATCCCAGCTGTCATAGGGCGTTAGGCGGGGTACACCTTGGACAGGTCCATCACTCCATTAGTCCATAAGTCCATTACACTTGACTTATAAACACGTAATTTATCTATTTATATTAATCATCATCAGAGAGTTCCAACTCCCTGTTGGAGTCAGTCAGAGCATTTCCATAGAGAGCCACTTTGCATCAGCAGCACCATGCTCCAGTGCTCTGGGAGACTTTATAGTCCTGAGAGTTGAACACTGGATGACTGACAGCTGACCTTCATGACACCAGAAGCCACAGAAATCCTCCTCATCAGAAACATGACTTTGATCTGCGTCCTCATCTGGACTCTCCTCTGCTGCTGCTTCACAGGTAAAGTCCAGAGAATCAAACTCCTCTCCTCTATGAACATCCGTCCCTCTGAAATGAAGCCGACAAAAGCATGAAGCTGCTTTATGTTTTTGTCTCTGTATCCTCAGAGTCCAGAGGTCAGGTCACAGTGACTCAGGCTGGAGCAGTGAACTCTGCTGTGGGAGGCTCCGTCACCATCACATGTAAAACCAGTCAGAATGTTTATGTGTATAATGGCTACCACCTTTTAGCCTGGTACCAACAGAGAGATGGAGAAACTCCCAAACTGCTCATTTATGCTGTTAGCAGCAGAGTATCAGGGATTCCAGATCGTTTTACAGGCAGTGGATCAAACTCTGACTTCACTCTGACCATCAGTGGAGTTCAGGCTGAAGATGCTGCAGTTTATTACTGTCAGAGTGCTCATGTTATCAACAGTCAGCATGTGTTCACACAGTGAAAAACAGTCGTACAAAAACCTCCCTCAGTCAGCCTGAACAGAAACTGAACCGACAGCTGCAGAGACTGATACAGTTCACTGAGGACACACACACACAAAAGCACATATATGAACTATTGATAAACTCTACGTGTAACACACATTTAATCTCTGTCAATAGATGCAAATAAACACATTTTACATATTTACAGGAAGTTCAAATATTTACCCTGACAATGATATTTGGGCAACTATTCAGATTTTAAGCATCATGGTATCATTAATTATTTTATTTTTATTAGAACAGAGTCTCTTGAGCCTCTTGTTTAGATTAAGGTAGACATTTGTAGATCAATACATTTTATTTTTAGTAATTTTGAGATGTTTTTTAAAACATATTCAGATAAGTTGTGAATAACTTTCCTTCAAGAAAAAACTGGTGCTCCATACAGTCAGTATTTAATACAGTAAGTTATAAAATAGAGTGTTTGCCATAAAATATTCAAACTCCTCTTCCTCTGAGCGTCTTCTCTCAACAAACTTTCTCAGCATTCTCAGAACAGTAGCGCTGACACGTTGATATCAGAGCAGTTGTGTGATCTGTTCAAATCCTAAACCCACCCCACCCTCATCTCTCTCTTTACCATATCCCACTAAACCACCAACTAACCCATCAGACTCCTAATCATGAGGTCAAAGCATTTATTGAAGCATTTTTCTGAATTCTTATTCTTGATAAAGCTCTCTGATGCAGCTGAACAAATATCCTCTGAGATGGAGGCAGCGCCGGCGCCACGGGGGGGCACTCGCGGGCATTGCCCCCCCATCCACGCCGGTGTGCCCCCCCTGGGTTCACTTTGACGTTTGACCGGAGATTGCCTCAAACACTGCAGTGCATGAGGGGACACGATCTAAAAGTCTTAAATAAAAAAATACGTTTTTTAAGGTCTTAAAATGTCTTTAATTTCTCTGATTTTCGAAGAGTGGCATTAAATTTCATCTGGGCGGAATGAAAGAAAGATATGTCTGGAGAGAGCTTTTGTGTGTGCGCCAGTACTTCCGGTGAAAACTTCCGGTGATTTGACAGCTAAGCTAACGCGTCAGGTTAGGGCCAGTGGCCGTAAACAAAGGTTATAGCCGAGAAGAAAGATGATAATATAATGTAACTAAAAAGACTAGCTTTCTTCAGTAGCCTAATGCTTACCGATTTAGCATGCCTAGCAGCCTCGTTGCTAATGCTAGCCGCAGTAACGTTACCAACCATACCCGACGTCAAGGAGTTGGCTGAGCAGGGGCAAGAGTATGGGGCTGGCAGAGTTAACTTCATAATGGGTGAGTGCAGGTTTCATTCACTTGTTTTCATTCTTTCACAGGATTGATTCACTTCATTGGTTTATCCGATTGCTGGCCGCCGAGCCATTATGTGTCTGGGTTTGTGTAGGTTACTGATCATGGTTGTTAGCCGATAGTTGTGTGTTGGGTGTGTATTTTTTTCTCTGGGTACATGCCATTGACTGAGCGGTCTGTGCTCGTTTTTTATTTTTATTTAATTAGATTGGAGATACTAATTAATACTGGGGGGGGGGGGGAATTGCCAGGGCCGATTTTTTTTCCCCAGTCCGACCCTGAACTACATGTTCAAATGCGTTCTGATTTCGGCTGATTACGCCAGTCTAAATTCACTGTGGCCGTGCGTGGGCGTTGCTGTTGTTGTTGCGCTCCTGTTTGCTCGTTGTGTGTATTAGTATTAATGGCGACTAGAAAGGGGCAAACGTGATCTGGGCTTTGCGTTCAATTTATGCACCGATGATTTTACAGAGTGGATTAAACTGTGCAGGCTATTGGAGATGTCTCCGAATGCCTACTTTAAAGGAAGCGTGATGTGTTTACCAGGGCTGCCTAAACGAGTTGCCAACCGTCCCTTGAAATAATGGAATCGTAACGTATTTAGTAACAAAGGGACAGTTCCTTATTGGGCTGAAACGGGGCCCACAATTCGGTTAAAATGCAGAAAATTGCATCTACGAAATACCAAATTTTCTGGGGGAGGACCCCCAGACCCCCCGCTAGGGGCCCCCCCTACTCATTTAAATGCCCGTCCAATAGCTTGTCTCTGCCGCCGGGTCTGGATGGAGGACCATTTTATTTATTACAAAGTTCTGGGACAGTTCATTCATTAACCTGAGTTCTGTCAGAACCACTCTCGTCAAACGAGACGAGAACAGAGATGAATTTCAGAAGCTTATTCTGAATGCATACAATTATGTTTGGCGGTATGGCTCTGTTCGGAGGAAGTTCCCGACTTTTCCATGAGCTCCATGGAAGCCAAGACAGGGAACAGCAGCATCCTCAGGTGGAGTGCCTTCCATTTGCTGTAAAGGCAACAAACCCCCCAACAGACCATACCGGAACGCAGCCAGCCAATTGGATTGTTGGACCAGGGTGTCCTACAACCCCCCAACTGACCATACCAGAACGCAGCCAGCCAATTGATTAGTTGGAACCAGGGTATCCTACCCCCCGACGAATTATTAGCTACCAATTTTATTGGGGCAAGCATTGACCTCAACCACTTAGGTACACCATAAAAAATATGGTCAGTCTCCACAGCAGCGACAGCGCTTTGCAGCAGGGCAAAGCAGGCAAGATCCGATCCAAAAACGCAAACGAGATCCAAGCAAAGCAGAGCACATCCAAGCCAAGCAGAGCAACATCCAAGCCAAGCAGAGCAACATCCAAGCAAAGCAGAGCAACATCCAAGCAAAGCAGAGCTTTTAACACACTTCACCTGACCCACCTAGGAAGTTAAAATCACCGTGAGCTTGCATTTTTTTTTTCTATCCACACAATTAAACAAACCATAAAGCATAACACAAATGACCTCTGTCATTGCTGTTCATGCCATCAATTCCGGAAGCGGTTTTAATGATTTGACTTCATCCCAAATTATTTTCGATCTTAATCAGTATCTTTCATGCAAGTTAAGCCCTACCAGTGGCTCTTGTTTTATTTAAACAGAGGCACAGCTGCACAATGTCTTTTTTTTTTTTTTTTTATTAAAACCGAGCCACCTAAAAATGTATCCACTGTTTCAAAAATTATAATTCCCAGAGCTCATTTACCAGTTGAATAAATATTCAAAGGTAGTTCAGTCAGCCAAGTACACTTGGGCTCCATTACCAATAACAATACAAAACATGTATATCAACTGATTGCTATACAGAATCAAATTACAGAAGCTGTATGCAACAATTGCTGTGCAGCAAATCTCCTAACAACTCATCCAAATCTAAATTTTTGCACGTTTAGACTCAATACTGAGAATTGCTAAACCTGTGAGTCTGTTCTCTGACATAGTTGAACGCAGGTGATTTTGATGAGTTTAAGAGCTGAACTCCTCTGTATGGTTCCAAACACAGTTCTGCTAGCCTTAGCCACCACTAGTATACTAGCCAACGCAAACTAGCAGACTTTTTAAGAACGGTTCATAGAACAACAATGATATGAAATGCCACACTTCAATTTGTTCAGTTCAAGATGTCAAAGGCTAGCCAGTAGCTAGCTAGTTCAACGTTTCCAGTTAGGTAGCGCCAGCTATCTGTTACCGAACTGGCTTGCAAAGCTATCTTGTGGCTACCGTGACATGAGGTACCCCATAGGCACAAACACTCCACACCCCGACACGACAGGTGCGCCGCACCCATCAGACTGTAATGCATACATACCACAGCCGTGTGTAGTACCTGTTGCACCTTAGAAGCATCACCGCGAGGATCCAAACGGACCAATCGGGAGGATGGTTTGTAATCCAAATGTGCCGGCATAAGACCCGCACCACACAGCTACAGTCACGCAAAATCATGTGAATCGGTGTAAAATAAGCCGCGTGTCTTACCGCGGCAAGCCCTGCCACGTACAGGAGCCCGCCGCGGCCTATCTTGACTCTGACCGCGGCGCGCTGTGACAGCCCGCCCGGTGTCACGTCTTGGCTCGGCTGGATGTCCTCCACGCGTCCATCTCAGCCGAATCTCCGCCGGCAGCGGGGATCCATGCCGGACGACAGGGTAAGCAGCACAATAATAATACTAGCATCGGCGCGTATGCTAATCGGAGCTACGTCTTGTAAGCAGAAGCAAAACTTTTTGCCCCTATGCGGGGAGCTGCTGTGGAAGGCTGCAAGCAGAGAGCAAAAAAAAGCAGTGACAGCAAACCTAGTTTAAATGAAGTGCCCCAAATGCCAGCATCCAATTGCGAGCAGCAGCTGATTACCCATTGAGCGCAGCTGGCCATAAGGGTTGGGTCGGCGTCAGCCAATAGGCAAAGGGCGCGTTGACTACGTGGTCTGCCAGAACTAACGCGATGCTCCATTTCACTGAGCACATTATCTGACATCCTGATCCTCAGAGTTACTTTGTGACTCTGAAATAACAAGTCTGCAACAGTATCACAATGGTAATGTTACCCATCTGGAGACACAGAATGAAACACTAGATCAGTTCAGCATCAGACTTTTTAATATACCACAGTGATCATGTTAATGCTAACTGCAACAGACTCATCAGTGAAAGCAGGAAACATCCCGACATGTAGAGGACAGCTCCAGCTGACTGACTCTGTGTGTTTGCATATGTGTCCTGCCTCTCTGCTCCCAGATGTTAAGAGGTCAGTGTTGATCAGTGGCTGTCCAGAGCTTTCAGAGACACTGACACACCAGCAGCACAATGATGATGATGGCACTGACTCTGCTGCTGAGCACCCTGGGGCTCCTTGTTCAGGGTGAGAAATGAGACGCATTTATCATCATTCTCTGTTATAAATGTTTTTAAACTGATGATTTTTTGTCTAGTTAGATGAATTTGTTGTACTAACTTCCGTCCTCTTTATCCAGGTTCATCAGCAGAAATCATCCTGACTCAGACTCCTGGATCTCAGTCTGTTTCTCCAGGTCAGACTGTCTCTATGAAATGTAAAGCCAGTTCAGATATGGGTAACTACCTTCACTGGTACCTTCAGAATCCTGGTGAAGTTCCTAAACTCCTCGTTTATTATGCTACAACTCGTCAGTCTGGAGTTTCGGATGGTTTCAGTGGAAGTAGATCTGGAACTGACTTCACTCTGAGCATCAGTGGAGTTCAGCCTGAAGATGCAGGAGTTTATTACTGTCAGCAGGGTGGTTACAGCTGGCCGTTTACACAGTGATACAATGTCGTACAAAAACCTCCTTCAGCTGCAGAGGAACTGAGCTGAATGAACAGCTGCAAAAAAAAACTTTACTGAAAGACAGTTGAAAGCTAAGGGTGCACAACTTTATGATCAAAGACCAAAAACTGATCAAATTACAGCACTGATCCTTAAGAAACTTCCTAAATCCTGTGAAGTTATAAAAATCCTCCTCAGCAGAAGGAAATATCGAAATAAACTCTATTTTTACTGTCATGCGCTGTGGATGACAACATTTCCGGACTATTTGTCCAAGACATTCTCAATAATATTCTGTAATCTATCTAAATCACTAATGAACCTAACATGCATGTTTTTGGACGGTGGGAGAAAGCCAGAGAACCTGGAGAGAACCCACGCATGCACAGGGAAAACATGCAAACTCCACACTGAAAGGCCCGGCTGGGACTCACACAAAGAACCCTCTTGCTGTGAGGCGACAGTTCTAACCACCACATCACCCTGCAGCCTTCTCACAAACAGCTTTTATCGTCAAATATGGATTTCATGCACAGTTCAGACCGATGTTTGAAACATATTTATCCACAAATTCCAATAAAGCTTTCGCAAATATTCCTGAGCAGAAGGACATATCAACATCATCTACATTTTCATTGGCATGGACCTTTATATGGTATCATTTCCAGACTTTTTCGAAATCCATCTGTATTCTGAATCTGATTCGTCCTGTTCAGGTGTGGGGGTGGAGGGGTTAAAGTTCACTGAAGCCCATCCTAGCTGTGTGGGAGGAGCGGTATACACGGGACATATAGCCTGTCCATCACAGGATATTTGCTCATATTTTCCTTGAAATGGCTAGTATTCTGTGAACAATAATATTTCCCTTAATAATTGTGGCAGTCATACAAGTGGTTAATATGCTAATATGATCCCGAAACATTTACAGTGCTGAACAGATATCTTTGATATTTGAATTTAAATCGAAGCCTGATATTGACCCTGTGCTTCTCTTTTTGTAAGCAGCATGCTGAATGATTTTCTTTTTTCTTTCATTTCATAGCAGAAACACAAAATCTAATAAAAATAATCACATACTTTTTATATACCTTTATTGTTCTACATTCAAAGCCTGAATAAATAAATAAAGCCTGGGTGGCCTCACAGGTCACAGAGCTGGCCTTCTCCCACAGGTCTGCAGGGAGCCTCAGGGTGCTGCTCCAGCTGTAGAGGCCGTCCTTCTGCAGCACCCCGGGGCTCCTGCTCTCCTCCAGGCTGCTGCTGCTGCTGCTGCTGCTGCTGCCCACCTTCCAGGACAGACTCCAGTCTGGAAGTGTGACCTTCCCCTTCTGCAGCTCCTCTCTGGAGGGGAACACTATCAGGGTGGGGCGGGTATTACCGAGGAGACACCAGTCAATTTAGTATACAGGAACCATAAAACTGTCACCGGTAATCTTCAGTGTGAGAGAGTTGATGTTCTCCTTTAAGAAGTTTCTGTCACATGTCATTTCTGCTCCACCAGTCACTGACTAACACATTGTTTCACTTACCTATAAGAAACCTCTCATGCATATCAGCAAAGAGAAAATCATCCCACAGCTTTACCTGAAATATCTCAAACTGTACAGAACATAAAACTAACAGATGAGATATTCTACATTTTGATTTAACATCTTCAAAAGTTTAAATATACATCAGTTAAATTAATTTTCTGGAGACCAGTTCTAACATTTCTTTTTCTTGACATGGATTGAAGTCATTATTTGAAAAAAAAAATATATATATTTTAAATAAATTTTGAAATATGACATGATATTAATAGTGAATTTAAAAGGTAGATATCTTTAACTTCCATTTGGTCAAATTTAGTCTTTGGACTTTAAAGATTCTAAAATACAGTTTGACATAAACATAGAAAAATACCATCAAAGCTGATCTGACTTGACTTCCACAAAGATAAGTAAAACTATGAATCCTGAAATAGTTTAAAATGATGAATAAACATATTTTACTCAGTTTAAGATATTCAAATAATTCCTCAAATATAGCCATCTTTAGAATATTGTTTTTGATAATAAAAAACAATATGAACATCCACCAAAAGTCCATCAGTGATACAAACTCATTGAACCGTCATACAAAAACCTCTGACTGCACAGAGACCAACTCTCTGATATTTTATGACTGAACTAAACCTAAGAGTCCTGTAGGCTGAATCATGAATAAAAAATCAAAAGAAAAAACGATCTTTCCCCTTGAGCCAAGCGTAATGTTTCTTATTACTTTTTAAAACATTTAGATTTCCTAAATCTTCCTGGATAAATTAACTTATAATAACTTAATGAATAAAAATGCTAACCAATAATTTGTTATCCAATTTTTTCTTGTCATTCTGAGCTGGATTAAGTTTAAGTTTAATGAAATTTAACTTACTTCCACCACAGTGATACAAACTCATTGAACCGCTGTGCAGAAACCTCTGACTGTAGAGACACGGCTCTCTGACGCACCAAAACCTTTTGCTTTATGTAGAATTTTATCTCAAATGAAAACTGAAAATAACAAACAGCAACAAATATCACAAATTATGTTGTTATATACAGAGAAGTAGTTTTCATTTTGTGAAAATAAGGAGCCATTTGATGCAATTTTGGGGGAATTTGGGGAGAGGCAGGGTTGATGACATACATGTATCTGCAGAAAAATGTCAGCGATAAACACGTGCATTTATTGGTAATCACCATATACATATTGTATCAGAATGTTCCAACTCCCTGTTGGAGTCAGTCAGAGCATTTCCATAGAGAGCCACTTTGCATCAGCAGCACCATGCTCCAGTGCTCTGGGAGACTTTATAGTCCTGAGAGTTGAACACTGGATGACTGACAGCTGACCTTCATGACACCAGAAGCCACAGAAATCCTCCTCATCAGAAACATGACTTTGATCTGCGTCCTCATCTGGACTCTCCTCTGCTGCTGCTTCACAGGTAAAGTCCAGAGAATCAAACTCCTCTCCTCTATGAACATCCGTCCCTCTGAAATGAAGCCGACAAAAGCATGAAGCTGCTTTATGTTTTTGTCTCTGTATCCTCAGAGTCCAGAGGTCAGGTCACAGTGACTCAGGCTGGAGCAGTGAGCTCTGCTGTGGGAGGCTCCGTCACCATCACATGTAAAACCAGTCAGAGTGTTCATGGCTCCAACCGTTTAGCCTGGTACCAACAGAGAGATGCAGAAACTCCCAAACTGCTCTTTTACTATGTTGGCAATCGAGTATCAGGGACTCCAAGTCGTTTTACAGATGGTGGATCAAACTCTGACTTCACTCTGACCATCAGTGGAGTTCAGGCTGAAGATGCTGCAGTTTATTACTGTCAGAGTGCTCATGTTATCAACAGTCAGTGGGTGTTCACACAGTGAAAAACAGTCGTACAAAAACCTCCCTCAGTCAGACTGAACAGAAACTGAACCGACAGCTGCAGAGACTGATACAGTTCACTGAGGACACACATTAGAGGTTATTATACAGTTAAAGGTTAATTCATCCATCACATCCAGGCAAAATCCATATTAATCTTATTTTTCTGATAGATTTATATATAAAAGAAATAAGGACTATATGAGTTCATGAAATATATTACCCCCATGACCTTTGACCTCAGGATAATTGTGCATCTCAACTATATGTATTAAAAAATATTTGAAAATACATTTAAAAACAAAATCCTAATTATCAGCGATTTAATACTCAAGAAGAAATCTGCACATCCTCTCAACACCATAAGATTTTTATAACATTTAACAGTATGAAAAGATTTCTATACAATTGATCTAGTTGTTGTTATCTAAAAAAGCTCAACATGACAATGATTTAAAACTATCGAAAGCTTTGATTCCACAAATATTTTCTGCAGACATATATAACTATTTATATATGTATATATATATATATATATATATATATATATATATATATATATATATATATATATATTCATAGAAAACTATTATGATAGAATACGAGCAAAGGAGCACATGTGAAGGAAACTATTTGTACAATTTCTATCTTTGTTAAATATTTTTTTAAACACCAGGTCCAAGCTGTTTTATGTCATACAGTTAAACAGAGACACTGTCTTATCACTCTGAAATAACAGTCAGTGTTTCAATGCCACCTGCTGTTATAAAACTGGTGTCCTGACCAGAGTTAAAGGCATTCACTGTGAATTTCATTCATCTATTGCCTGATTAGTACATCATCATATGACAGCAGGGATTCTTCTGATAACAAGAGGTCACATAATAATAGAAGAACATGCAATGGCAGATTCTCTTTAAAAGACAAACCAAATATACAAAAATTGTATTTTGACCTTGTAAACTGAAGTTTCTTAAATCAAATGAAGTTTTGGAAATTTCAGTAAGATGAAGAAGTTCCTTAGCATTGGAAGATAGACTACATATATAATATTCTATGATGACTGAAATGAATGAAAATTCATTATAGACTGTTTAACTGAAACCCTCTGAACAGCTTCTAAGTTGCTGTATGCTTTGATCCCAAATGTTCAGGTTTAACTTTTAAGTCAGACTGAAAGGACCCAAAACACTAAAAACACAAACCATTGTGAAAAAGATCATTTTAAGTAGAAAACTAAAAGAACATGGAGTAATAATCTCAGCAGCGAGCAGGAAACATCCTGACATGTAGAGCACAGCTCCAGCTGACTGACTCTGTGTGTTTGCATATGTGTCCTGCCTCTCTGCTCCCAGATGTTAAGAGGTCAGTGTTGATCAGTGGCTGTCCAGAGCTTTCAGAGACACTGACACACCAGCAGCACAATGATGATGATGCCACTTACTCTGCTGCTGACCACCCTGGGGCTCCTTGTTCAGGGTGAGAAACATACAACATCATTCTCTGTTTTTAAACTGATGGCTTTTCTTCCGGTTAGATTTGTTGCAATAATTCATCTCCTCTTTCTCCAGGTTCATCAGCAGAAATCACCCTGACTCAGACTCCTGGATCTCAGTCTGTTGCTCCGGGACAGACTGTCTCTGTCAGATGTAAAGCCAGCACACTTATAGGTGATGACATTAACTGGTACCTTCAGAAACCTGGAGAAGCTCCTAAACTTTTGATTTATGATACTACAGCACGTCAGTCTGGAATTCCAGAGCGTTTTAGTGCAAACGCACAACAGACTGACTTCACTCTGACAATCCGTGGAGTTCAGCCTGAAGATGCAGGAGTTTATTACTGTCAGCAGCGTAACAGCCGCCCGTTCACACAGTGATACAACCTCGTACAAAAACCTCACAGCTGGAGAGGAACTGAAAGGACTCAACAGATGCTGAGAAAATAAAACCCATCTATATATGACTACAGTTTTTATCATATTTATATGACAGCAACAAAACTTATTAAGACTAAGTTTGTGATTTGAATAATCAGTTTTTATATTTAAATTCATGTTTTGCTTTTGTGTTAGCCATTATCAAAGTATGAATGACTTCATCTTAACAAATAGAGATAAAAACTAATCAGTCTTTTATTGTATAGATTATTTTCTCTGAGCATCATCAGATATTTATCTGAGATCCATGAAGGACCAAATGTGTTGAAATGGATATCTTGGATGGGATCAGATATATCAGCATTAACTCAAAGATAAACCTCCCTAAACCTCCCTTATGCAGTCTGTTAGTTACAAATCATCTGTATCCAGGTTCTTTCACATATCTACTGGAAAAGTTTTTACTAATAGTAAATATTTTGAAACAGTTGACCAAAAACTGATTTAGTATGTTTCAATAAACCTGCCTCCCATTGTCAGCAGTGATACTGATCAAATTATGACTTAAAGAATAAACTTTTATGTCAAACAAAAACTCACAACATTTGAATGCAGACCTTGAAAAATCCATATTTTAGATCAAATTTTATTTGTCTTTTCTTCTTAGGCAATCAAGTGTGCATTTCTATGCAAAACAGCCAAACAACAACAATGATAATAATGATAATAATAATGATGATAAAGACAAGTTCCTGTTGGAGTCAGTCAGAGCATTTCCATAGAGAGCCACTTTCCATGTATGTTTAAGTGATGTTTTATTTTTCATGCACCATAAAACCTTTGCCAAAGTGTAAAGTTTAACCCTGAACTTTCTTCTCCCTTTTTTTACTGCTTTATTCAAATGTTTGTAATTTCACCCAAAGCACATTTAAAGGTGGGGTAGGGGATCTTTTTCTCTTCACACCCCCATTGCAACCAATTAATTAAAAGTTTTGACATTAATATGAAAAGTCTTAGTGGCCTCTAGAACGTACAATCTAGGAAAAACACTATCCAATCATACTGAACGGATCGTTCACAATGATTGGATTCTGATGCTGTCTATCAAACTGCAATCTGCTCCTCCCTCCCCCTCCTTCCTCCTGTGCACGTACCCTGCTCCGTGAACGAATTACGCGTCCAGAAGCTTGGCAGGAAGCTAAACTAGAGCCAGCTTGGCTAGCACCTAGCATTATTAAACGTATAGTTTGCATATACTAAATACTAAATACTAAATACGGCAACGATCGATGCTTGCTGTCAGAACAGCGCTCGTGCACGTTCATGTACTCTAGAGGCGTGCCTTCGGGGGGAAAGTGAAGAAAAGGGTTGGGACTTTTTACCTGCATGTATATTTTCAAAATGCAGCTTCGCTGGACTCAAAATCCAGGATCTCCTACCCTACCTTTAAGGCATCATTTTAAAATTGCATTAAAATATAAGAAAATGAAAAAACAAAGTATACAACAATAATTTGGCACACTTTAAATATATATATGGGTTTAAATTAGACTAAGATTAGTGATTTGAACAAGAATTCAAATGGAAACATTTTGACTTGGAAAAAAAAACAAATCTTAATAGTCTGAATTCAAGTTGAAATTTGGTGATACCTTTATTGAGACAGATGACAGGAAAAGAAACAGAAAATATATTTTATGATTAAAACAAACAGAATGCAGAAACGTTAAAATATTTGCCCAGTCCCAGTGAGTCAGGTCAGTACTGGAAACACTGGTCTGTTCTCAGTGTCTCTGAGACTGGAGTCTGGGAGGCCTGGGTGGCCTCACAGGTCACAGAGAGCACCTTCTCCCACTGGTCTGCAGGGAGCCTCAGGGTGCTGCTCCAGCTGTAGAGGCCGTCCTTCTGCAGCACCCCGGGGCTCCTGCTCTCCTCAAAACTGATGCTGCTGCTGCCGTTCACCTTCCAGGACAGAGTCCAGTCTGAGGGGAAGCCCTTGTTGGCCAGACAGATGAGTGTGGCCTTCTTCTGTGAAGAGCAGACCTCCTGCAGCTCTTCACTGGAGGGGGGCAACACTGTCAGGGTGGGACGGACATCACCTAGGAGACACCAGTCAGCTTAGAGAACAGGAACCACACACTTGTCCATAGAACAGCAGACACTTGGACATCTCAGAGCTGATTTTCTCCTTTAAGAAGTTTCTGTCAGGTTCTGCTCCACCAGTCACTGACTAACACATTGTTTCACTTCCCTTTCAGAAACCTCTGATGCACATCAGCACAGAGAGAATCCTCACACAGTTTGATCTGAAATATCTAAAACTGTACGGGAAATTTAAAATAGCAGATGTCGGCATATTTACAAAGTAAGTTTTGCTTTAGTTCCAGTTCAGAAAAGCATCTCACTCACATTAAACATTCTACATATGGAGCATAAATATTGCTTAAACAAATGAACACATGGTTTATTTTAAAGGGGATTTAAAGTAACGTATGACATTATCATTACAGAGATGTTAAAATATTTCCTCTTTAGTTTAATGTGGTTCCACTTGTTAAAAATGCATGTTTTTCTTCATTGTAGAGACAGTCTTGCCACAATATTAAAATATTTGCTCGACTTTCACAGAAATGTTGACAAATTTTAGCAAAGCTGATCTTAGCCAAGCTCTGAGGATAAATAAAAATTATGACCGATATTTTTCATTCAAACATTAAATGGAATAAAGCCCACTTAAAACTTACAGTCACTGATATTAAATACAGTAAAAACTTACTTCCAAACTCCAGTCTGGATCCTCCACCGAACGTGTACCACAGTGATACAAACTCATTGAGCCGCCGTACAAAAACCTCTGACTGCACAGAGACAAACAAACTCAGCAAAACTTTTTGTTTTTTGTGGAATTTTACTTCAAATGAAAACTGAAGATCAGACAGAGCAACAAATGTCTCACATCAGAGTTTTTATGGTAGTAGTTTTACTTTTGTGAAAAGAAGGATGGACTTATTTAATGCTGTATTGCAAAACATATGTACAAATGGTGAGATATCAGGACCGTATTGATTAACTAATAATAGTTAGATGTTCTTCCATTTTGCATCACATGTTACTGTCATACATGGTCCAACAAATGTTTATCTACTATATTCATGATTCTTCAGAAACATTCAGCTCTTATGGTTGTCTTTTTATGACATTTTTATGATGTGAAACTGTCAGAAACTTTATGAAGCTCATCTTCTGCATGTTCCAAAATGCTTTTAATGAGAAAAGAAGGGGTGTAGTACTTTTAATTCAACTTGTTTTTTATTGTTGTGGTATTTGTGGGTTATATTTTTGGTTAGATGTCAACATTGTGTTTTTTAAGCACTACTGTAGGCATGTACAAAAATACATGCAAAATAAAACATAAAACGTGCTCAGAAGAAAAGTTCAGTGTCTTCATTGAGCTATTTAGAAAATATAAATAAATCCTGAATTTCATGCCAGCAGGTGACTCATAGAAAGTTTGATGAAAAAGGCTTTTTTACCATTGTGTTACATTTCTGTTAATTAATCCTGAACACAAGATTTTAACTGCCCAACAGTTTGCTGTTGTCTGATTCTCTCTTTCATGAGCCAGATCATTTCGACAGGAGACAGATCTGGACTGCAGGCAGGCCAGTTAAACACAAACTGTTTAAGTCGCTGTGAACGAGGTCTTGCATTGTCCTGCTGATATCATTTCATTCATCTTGATGATAAACTATTTGTCTCCCCAAAACTGCAATATAAACTTCCACTTATAAACAAGTGTGTTTATCTATTTATATTAATCATCATCAGAATGTTCCAACTCCCTGTTGGAGACAGTCAGAGCATTTCCATAGAGAGCCACTTTGCATCAGCAGCACCATGCTCCAGTGCTCTGGGAGACTTTATAGTCCTGAGAGTTGAACACTGGATGACTGACAGCTGACCTTCATGACACCAGAAGCCACAGAAATCCTCCTCATCAGAAACATGACTTTGATCTGCGTCCTCATCTGGACTCTCCTCTGCTGCTGCTTCACAGGTAAAGTCCAGAGAATCAAACTCCTCTCCTCTATGAACATCCGTCCCTCTGAAATGAAGCCGACAAAAGCATGAAGCTGCTTTATGTTTTTGTCTCTGTATCCTCAGAGTCCAGAGGTCAGGTCACAGTGACTCAGCCTGGAGCAGTGAGCTCTGCTGTAGGAGGCTCCGCCACCATCACATGTAAAACCAGTCAGGATGTTTATGTTGATGGCAACGGCCATCGTTTAGCCTGGTACCAACAGAGAGATGCAGAAACTCCCAAACTGCTCTTTTACTATGTTGGAAGTCGAGTATCAGGGACTCCAGGTCGTTTCACAGATGGTGGATCAAACTCTGACTTCACTCTGACCATCAGTGGAGTTCAGGCTGAAGATGCTGCAGTTTATTACTGTCAGAGTGCTCATGTTATCAACAGTCAGTGGGTGTTCACACAGTGAAAAACAGTCGTACAAAAACCTCCCTCAGTCAGGCTGAACAGAAACTGAACCGACAGCTGCAGAGACTGATACAGTTCACTGAGGACACACATTAGAGGTTATTAAACAGTTAAAGGTTAATTCATCCATCACATCCAGGCAAAATTCATATTAATCTCATTTTTCTGATAGATTTATATATAAAAGAAATAAGGACTATATGAGTTCATGAAATATATTACCCCCATGACCTTTGACCTCAGGATAATTGTGCATCTCAACTATATGTATTAAAAAATATTTGAAAATACATTTAAAATCAAAATCCTAATTATCAGCGATTTAATACTCAAGAAGAAATCTGCACATCCTCTCAACACCATAAGATTTTAATAACATTTAACAGTATGAAAAGATTTCTATAAAATTGATCGAGTTCTTGTTATCTAAAAAAGCTCAACATGACAATGATTTAAAACTATCGAAAGCTTTGATTCCACAAATATTTTCTGCAGACATATATAACTATTTATATATGTATATATATATATATATATATATGCATAGAAAACTATTATGATATAACACGAGCAAAGGAGCACATGTGAAGGAAACTATTTGTACAATTTCTATCTTTGTTAAATATTTTTTTAAACACCAGGTCCAAGCTGTTTTATGTCATACAGTTAAACAGAGACACTGTGTTATCACTCTGAAATAACAGTCAGTGTTTCAATGCCACCTGCTGTTATAAAACTGGTGTCCTGACCAGAGTTAAAGGCATTCACTGTGAATTTCATTCATCTATTGCCTGATTAGTACATCATCATATGACAGCAGGGATTCTTCTGATAACAAGAGGTCACATAATAATAGAAGAACATGCAATGGCAGATTCTATTTTAAAAAGACAAACCAAATATACAAAAAATACATTTAAATGTGTTTATTTTGACCTATTAAACTGAAATTTCTTAAATCAGATGAAGTTTTGGAAATTTCAAATCAAATCAAATCAAATCAAATCAAATCAAATCAAGCTTTATTTACATAGCACCTTTCATACTAAAAAAAAAGCAGCACAAAGTGCAGGATCCCCCAGCCACCCCGAACCAGGGCCATCCCCACAGTAAGATGAAGAAGTTCTTTAGCATTTAAAGATATAGAGTTGTCTCTGAATGATATTCAGATTATACTACATATATAATGAATGATGCATGATGACTGATATGAATGAAAATTCATTACAGACTGTTTAACTCAAACCCTCTGAACAGCTTCTAAGTTGCTGTATGCTTTGATCCCAAATGTTCCAAAAAAAAAAAACATTGTGAAAAAGATCATTTTAAGTAGAAAACTAAAAGAACATGGAGTAATAATCTCAGCAGAGAGCAGGAAACATCCTGACATGTAGAGCACAGCTCCAGCTGACTGACTCTGTGTGTTTGCATATGTGTCCTGCCTCTCTGCTCCCAGATGTTAAGAGGTCAGTGTTGATCAGTGGCTGTCCAGAGCTTTCAGAGACACTGACACACCAGCAGCACAATGATGAAGATGGCACTGACTCTGCTGCTGAGCACCCTGGGGCTCCTTGTTCAGGGTGAGAAATGAGACGCATTTACCATCATTCATATCTTCTGAGGTTGAAAGAGATTTTTCTTTTCTGTTTTTCAAATGATCCTTTTCCTATGGGTTACGTTTATCTCAATAAATGTCCTCTTTATCCAGGTTCATCAGGGGATATCATCCTGACTCAGACTCCTGGATCTCAGTCTGTTTCTCCAGGACAGACTGCCTCTTTAAAATGTAAAGCCAGTTCAGGTGTTAGCGATGATGTGCACTGGTATCTTCAAAAACCTGGAGAAGCTCCTAAGCTCCTAATTTATAATGCTAATTCCCGTTGGTCTGGAGTTTCTGATCGTTTCAGTGGAAGTTATTCTGGAACTGACTTCACTCTGAGCATCAGTGGAGTTCAGCCTGAAGATGCAGGAGTTTATTACTGTCAGCAGGATTACAGCAGGCCGTTCACACAGTGAAACAACGTCGTACACAAACCTCAGTCAGCTACAGAGGAACTGATCCCCAGCTGCACTACAGCAGAGGCTTTTAAATAGAGTAAATATATTTATGTAACAGAATACTGTCACAAATCATCACATCAACTCACATTCTTAACTAATTATTTAATACACTGTGTCTCACTGCAGAAAAAATACTTGGTGTATTTTCCATAATTTTATCATCACTGTTAATAATGAAACTGAGACAATCTGAGACAAACTAAATGTCGTTAATGAGATAAATCCACTGTCTAATTTTAATGCAGACGTATATGAAATCAGGTGCATATTTATGATATGAGTTTGATTAATTTTTTTTTAATTTGTTCATTCTTTAACATGCAATCAACATTAATTGAAGCATATAAATAGGAGTGTGAAAATGTTGCTGACAGTAGATCCAGATGATACCGTCTTCTTCTATTCAATATGAATCTTTATGTATTTTCTCATTTGATTTAAACAAAATCAGATTAATGTGTATTAATTTAATCAAAATATTCTACAGTAGAAGTTTAAAAATGTTAAATTCACATTTTAGAGTGAAATCATCATCAAAAGACTTTTTAGGTAAAACTTCAGACATGAAATGTTGGACATGGATCTGTTTCAAGACCTGATATAAGTGAGAGTCATTGTTACTGTCAATGTTAATTAAAGTTTGACTATATTTGGGCCTCAGTCTCCATCCTGGTCTGTTAGATGGTGCTGAGACAGCTTTGTTTTACCGGACTGATGATGTGTTGCTCATGTGATGTTCATGGCTCCAACCATTTAGCCTGGTAGCAACAGAGAGATGCAGAAACTCCCAAACTGCTCTTTTACTATGTTGGAAGTCGAGTATCAGGGACTCCAAGTCGTTTCACAGATGGTGGATCAAACTCTGACTTCACTCTGACCATCAGTGGAGTTCAGGCTGAAGATGCTGCAGTTTATTACTGTCAGAGTCTCCATATTATCAACAGTCAGTATGTGTTCACACAGTGAAAAACAGTCGTACAAAAACCTCCCTCAGTCAGGCTGAACAGAAACTGAACCGACAGCTGCAGAGACTGATACAGTTCACTGAGGACACACACATTAGAGGTTATTAAACAGTTTAAGGTTAATTCATCCATCACATCCAGGCAAAATTCATATCAATATATTAATATAATCTTATATTAATACATATTAATCTAATTTTTCTGATAGATTTACATATAAAAGCAATAATTCAATTCAATTCATTTTTATTTATATAGCGCCAAATACAACAAATGTCATCTCAAGGCACTTAAATAATAAAGTCAAATTCCAGCCAATTGGAATTCAATTAATTGTAATCATAATTATTTATAAAATAATTCAATTAATTCATATAGAGCCAATTCAAAAACAATTTCCTAGCCAAGGAAACCGACAGATTGCACCGAAAATTGTCTTCAGTCCAATCTCCCGTCCTGAGCGTGCCTCAATAAGGTGTCAATGAGTGACAGTTCATGAGATATACTACTCCCACGACCTTTGACCTCAGGTTAATTGTGCATCCCAACCGTCTCAACTATGTGTATTAAAAAAAAAAAAGTGAAAATACATTTAAAATCAAAATCCTTATCATCAGTGATTCAATTGCCAAGAGTAAATCTGCACATTCTCTCAATACCATAAGATTTTAATCACATTTATTGAGCTTAGAAAAGCTCGACATGACAATTATTTTAAACAATCAAAAGCTTTGATTCCACACACATTTTCTGCAGACATATATAACTATAGTTCTGTCAGAACCACTCTCGTCAAAACGAGACGAGAAACAGAGATGAATTTCAGAAGCTTATTCTGAATGCATACAATTGTGTTTGGTGGTATGGCTCTGTTCGGAGGAAGTTCCCGACTTTTCCATGAGCTCCATGGAAGCCAAGACAGGAAACAGCAGCATCCTCAGGTGGAGTGCCTTCCATTTGCTGTAAAGGCAACAAACCCCCCAACAGACCATACCGGAACGTAGACCAGCCAATTGATTAGTTGGAACCAGGGTATCCTACCCCCCCAACGAATTATTAGCTACCAACGTGTGTCACCATAATGATTAGTAGTAGTAGTATTACAAAAATAATTATTAAACCGCGACTAAGCTTGACGTTAAAAGGTGGAACTGCCGTAGGCCCACATTAACACAGACTGAAATGTGATGCAAGTATTTATTTGGGGCAAGCATAGAACTCAACCACTTAGGTACACCATAAAAAATATAGTCGGTCTCCACAGCAGCGACAGCGCTTTGCGGCAGGGCAAAGCAGAGCAAGATACAAGTAAAGCAGAGCAAGATCCAAGCAAGCAGAGCAAGATCCGATCCAAGAACAGCAAAACGAGATCCAAGCAAGGCAGAGCAAGATCCAAGCAAAGCAGAACAGGATCCAAGCAAAGCAGAGCAACATCCAAGCAGAGCAACATCCAAGCAAAGCAGAGCAACATCCAAGCAGAGCAACATCCAAGCAAAGCAGAGCAACACCAAGCAGAGCAACATCCAAGCAAAGCAGAGCACATCCAAGCAAAGCAGAGCAACATCCAAGCAAAGCAGAGCAACATCCAAGCAAGCAGAGCAACATCCAAGCAAAGCAGAGCAACATCCGATCCAAGACAGCAAAACGAGAGCCAAGCAAAGCAGAACAAGATCCAAGCAAAGCAGAGCACCATCCAAGCAAGCAGAGCAAGATCTGATCCAAGAACAGCAAAACGAGATCCAAGCAAAGCAGAGCAACATCCAAGCAAAGCAGAGCCTTTAACACACTTCACCTGACCCACCTAGGAAGTTAAAGTCACCGTGAGCTTGCATATTTTTGCTATCCACACAATTAAACAAGCCATAAAGCACAACACAAATGACCTCTGTCATTGCTGTTCATGCCATCAATTCCGGGAGCGGTTTTAATGATTTGACTTCATCCCAAATTTATTTTCGATCTTAATCAGCATCTTTCATGCAAAGTTAAGCCCTAACAGTGGCTCTTGTTTTATTTAAACAGAGGCACAGCTGCACAATTTTTTTTCTTTCTTTCTTCTTTTCTTTTCCTTTTTTATTCTCTTTTTCTTTCTCTCTCTTTTTTTTTCTTTAACTCCAGTAGGCTGCTATTCTAAGTGGAAAAATCTTTCAATGACCCATTGAAAACTACCTTCCCAACAGCACAAACTCCAGCTAGCTGAAACATCAGCTTATAGCAGGTTTAAGTAAAAATAATACTGTAAATACTGAAAATCAAGCTGTGGCAAGATGACACGTAAGCATGGCAACTTGGCATCAACAGGGCATCACAATGGCTTGAGTAAGCAGAGAAACAGGATGCCGTTTATTTTCAAACTTCCAAGAAGACCAGCAGCCTCCAAAATGACACAAAATGAGAAGAGGCAAGTGCTTCCTAACACGAGCACATCACATGCATAAGTCGTATACAAATAGCCAGAAAGCAACACACTCAGTATTTGCAGGCAAGAAACTAAAGGGAAGAAAGAAGCCTCCAGTGTTTCCTGCAACATATGTTTTCTCAGAAGTTCATCCTGCACCAGTACTTAAATGGACAGTTTGCTCTTTTATCAGCTTACAGCTGAAATCAGCTTTTACAGGCTGCTTCTCAAACAGTAGGAAAAAAGGACAACACTCCTCCTGAAGGGATTAGTTGTGACATCAACCATGGGGACGATGGTTGAAATGTTTTGATGTCATGCAAATTAGCATTCCATTTGCTGTGCAAGAGCCAATCATAATCAGGCTGGTGTTACACGAAGTGCCGGACGCTTGTCCACAAAGCATCACAAACATATGCTGTAGAACTGGCTACAGATGTCAGATCCTTTAAATCATCGAGTGCATCACTGATCTCAAGTTCCATCTTGTGTTTATGCTCAAGCCTTTAACACAAAAACTGTTGGACGCATTGTGCTTTGAAATTGTCCCCTAAATGGCCCCAAAGAACGAGTGAGGGTGAGTGATTCTCTTAGTATACGAGCATCGCAGCTCACACAGCAGTGCTCAGGAGAGCAGTATGCATCCTTATGATATGGTGTTATTTGCAGCTTAGAGGACTGGCTTTATAGAGCATAAAGAACTATAGCTCTCTTATTGTCAGTTATAGTGCGTTAAATAAAGGATTTCCTGTTAGTGGCAAATAGCTGTGTATTACTGGACAAGTCTCTTTAAATCGCTCCATATGAGCGCCTGTAGAGACCTAGATTTTAAAAAACCTGAGGGAAAAATATATATATATATATATATATTTTTTTTTTACCCGAGCCACCTAAAAATGTATCCACTGTTTAAAAATGTATAATTCCCAGAGCTCATTTACCAGTTGAATAAATATTCAAAGGTAGTTCAGTCAGCCAAGTACACTTAGGCTCCATTGTTTAACGATAGCCTAGCTAATCAAGCCTCTTACTGTTGCTTTGTTAAGCAAAAATGCAGCTAAGTAGTGAAGTTTCACTGTAGGTCTCTGGAGGTTGTTATACAACGAAGTGCATTTCTATATCAAACAGGGTAGCATCCTGACGTTCTCTCTTCAGGATCAAACCGTTCAGGGCCTATCAACGATGAGCCGAATTAATACAAGCAGAACATACATGAGCAATAATAATCACAGTGGATCTACATGATGAGATCAATCCGACCACAGCCACAGTTGGGCCATGCTCCCCATTCGAGCAAGGGCAATAACCATCCCCGCACTCCACACCCCGACACGACAGGTGGCGCCGCACCCATCAGACTGTAATGCAAACATACCAATCAGCAGCGTGTAGCACCTGAGGCGCGCGCTCCACCTTAGAAGCATCACCGCGAGGATCCAACGGACCAATTAGGAGGATGGCTTGTAATCCAAATGCGCCGGCATAAGACCCGCGCCACAGCTACAGTCACGCAAAATCATGTGAAATCGGTGTAAAATAAGCCGCATGTCTAACCACGGCAAGCCCTGCCACGTACAGGAGCCCACCGCGGCCTACCTCGACTCTGACCGCGGCGCGCTGTGACAGCCCGCCCGGTGTCGCGTCTTGGCTCGGCTGGATTTGGGAAGGTCGGTGTCCTCCACACGTCCATCTCAGCCAAATCTCCGAGTCCTCCGGCAGACTCTCCGACTCCGCCGGCAGCGGGGATCCATGCCGGACGACAGGGTAAGCAGCACAATAAAAATACTAGCATCGGCGCGTATGCTAATCGGAGCTACGTCTTGTAAGCAGAAAGCAAAAACTTTTTGCCCCTACGCAGGGGAGCTGCTGTGGAAGGGGCGCCCGAGCCAGCGGACTGGACGGGGGCGCCCCGATGCTGCAAGCAGAAGCAAAAAAAAAGCAGTGACAGCAAACCAAGTTTAAATGAAGTGCCCCAAATGCCAGCATCCAATTGCGAGCAGCAGCTGATTACCCATGAGCGCAGCTGGTTTGTGGACAGCCATAAGGGTTGGGTCGGCGTCAGCCAATAGGCAAAGGGCGCGTTGACTAACGTGGTCTGCCAGAACTAACGCGGTGCTCCATGTATATCACCATATATGTATGTATACATATATATATATATATGCATATATACATATACATATATATATATATATATATATATATATATATATATATATATGTAAATATGCATAGAAAACCATTATGATAGAACACAAGCAAAGGAGCACATGTGAGGGAAAATATTTGACACAATTTTTATATTTCTTAAATAATTTTTTAAACACCAGGTTCAAGCTGTTTTATGTCATACAGTTAAACAGAGACACTGTCTTATCACTCTGAAATAACAGTCAGTGTTTCAATGCCACCTGCTGTTATAAAACTGGTGTCCTGACCAGAGTTAAAGGCATTCACTGTGAATTTCATTGATTTATTGCCTGATTAGTACATCATCATATGACAGCAGGGATTCTTCTGATAACAAGAGGTCACATAATAATAGAAGAACATGCAATGGCAGATTCTATTTAAAAGACAAACCGAATTTACAAAAATTACATTTAAACGTGTTTATTTTGACCTTGTAAACTGAAATTTCTTAAATCAGATAAAGTTTTGGAAATTTCAGTAAGATGAAGAAGTTCTTTAGCATTTAAAGATATAGAGTTGTCTCTGAATGATATTCAGATTATACTACATATATAATGAATGATGCATGATGACTGATATGAATGAAAATTCATTACAGACTGTTTAACTCAAACCCTCTGAACAGCTTCTAAGTTGCTGTATGCTTTGATCCCAAATGTTCCAAAAAAAAAAACATTGTGAAAAAGATCATTTTAAGTAGAAAACTAAAAGAACATGGAGTAATAATCTCAGCAGAGAGCAGGAAACATCCTGACATGTAGAGCACAGCTCCAGCTGACTGACTCTGTGTGTTTGCATATGTGTCCTGCCTCTCTGCTCCCAGATGTTAAGAGGTCAGTGTTGATCAGTGGCTGTCCAGAGCTTTCAGAGACACTGACACACCAGCAGCACCATGATGATGATGCCACTGACTCTGCTGCTGACCACCCTGGGGCTCCTTGTTCAGGGTGAGACTCTCTTCTGAGAACTTTGCTTCAGGTTAAAAGCAGCTTCATCCCAATGATGTTCTGCTGTGATGGAGAAACACTGAAACAAGAAAAATCATAATTTTTCTATCTGTTCTCTCCATGTGAAAGAAATGATCCTCTTCTTTTTGGATGTTGATCTTCTTTCATGAGGCTGGACTTCTCTCAATAACGTTTTTCTTTTATTTCAGGTTCATCAGGAGAAAAAGTCCTGACTCAGACTCCTGGATCTCAGTCTGCTGCTCCAGGTCAAACTGTCTCTATCAGATGTAAAGCCAGTTCAAGTGTTGGCACATGCCTCAACTGGTACCTCCAGAAGGATGGAGAATCTCCAAAACTCTTGATCTACTATGCTACAAGTCTCCAGTCTGGAGTTTCAGGTCGTTTCAGTGGAAGTGGATCTGGAACTGACTTCACTCTAACAGTGAGCGGAGCTCAGCCTGAAGATGCAGGAGTTTATTACTGTCAGCAGGGTAACAGCTGGCCACTCACACAGTGATACAACGTCGTACAAAAAGCTCACAGCTGGAGAGGAAGTGAAATGAATGAAGAGCTGCTGAGAAGTAAAATCTATTTGATTAGTTTATCATTTCTAATGTATCACAATCATATCACTTTCAGAATTTGTCTTCAAATAAGATGTGTTTATGGTAAAAAAAACAGTCATTTGCCAAAAATCAGAAGAAAACACCAAACTACCAGCGTGCATAATTTCCCCACCTTCCTGAACAGACTCCAGTCTGAGGGGAAGCCCTTGTTGGCCAGATATATGATGGTGGGCTTCCCCATCTGCAGCTGCTTTCCAGAGGGGGGCAGCACCATCTGCAGCTGCTTTCCAGAGGGGGGCAGCACCATCTGGGAAAGAGGGACCTCACACACTGCAGAGACAGAGGATACATTACAGAGTTTAGGTGAAACTCTTCCTCAGGGTTTCACTTCCCTCTATCACCTCAGTTACCATGACAACAGATGAGCATCACTGCTGAACCGCAGCAACAGACAGGTTTCAGAAGTGAAGATAAAGTAGTGAAATAATTTAGGTAAAAACATCATGAACACAATTTCTCATCTGTTTTAAATGCTAGAGCATATTCATGTTAATATCTGAATAAAACTGCTGCTTACCACATTATCAACTGCAGTGATATTTAATTTGATATATGCCACGCAGAGTTGTAAAAAAGTAGTCTGATCTCTTACTAACAGTAATGTGAGCCTTCATGCTGTCGAACACGATCAAATTTCCTCATAAAAACTCCAGTCCTGTTCATTGTCATGAAACCTTTCGCCAGAGATGACATCAGAGATTACTGACAGCGTACAAAGTGATACTAACAACACTGTTGTGTGAGTAACTTTACAGGCTTAATAATGAGAAGAATGTAACAGAACATCAAAGATAACTTAAACCTGCAAAGTCTGCAGATTACAGTAATGTGTCGGAAAGATTGTTGATATTCATTATTTCTTAGAATTTATAAAACAGCAAAGACTCCTTGTTGAGTTATTTTTCTTTTATGTGTTCATTTAGAATAAAAGCTGTTCACCACTGAACTACGAATTAGAATCATTCAACCCAATAACACAGGTTAAATGATTATATAAATCATGTTTTCCCACGAATACAAAACCGTTCTCAAACCTTAATATGAAGAAACAGAACTTTTGTTCAGTTTTATGCACAACATGTTTTCATCCATCATAACAGACATTAGAAACTCATTTTTAAACTTAACAAAATATTACAATTAAGTTTTCATCAAACATATATTTTATGCTGTTGAAAGATAAACTAATACCTGATCAAACAGTATGCAGTCATGTGAAATAGCTTTTTTTTTAAATATATCAAATAACAGAAAAATGATCAGTTTGGTTATTCAATGATTCACATGTACTGACAGTTAGATTTCAGTCTGATTCAGCCACAATGATGAATAATTATTGATCAGCTCTACAAAAACCTCTGACAGAAGAGAGACATGTCTTTGAAACAAACAATGCAAAATATCATTTCAGTTAATGATCAAGAAGTTTGTGTCAAAATGCTCCATAAATTCATCAAATAAATATAGAAAATCACAACTATATTTAAAACACTTTAAAAACAGCAATGAACCGGAGCCTTAAACAATTCTACAATGAAACTCGTTCAATGTTAGAATTATGAGAAGATGTCTTATTGAGGAGGATGAATTTTTTTTTTAAATAGATTATTGTGGTGTTTGTGAATTATGAGCAATGACTTCAAATTTAGATTTTATAGATTTAATGAAACAAACATATATGATGGAATGTGACAAGGATCTGATTAATATCTTAATGAACTCTATTTATATTAATCATCATCAGAGAGTTCCAACTCCCTGTTGGAGTCAGTCAGAGCATTTCCATAGAGAGCCACTTTGCATCAGCAGCACCATGCTCCAGTGCTCTGGGAGACTTTATAGTCCTGAGAGTTGAACACTGGATGACTGACAGCTGACCTTCATGACACCAGAAGCCACAGAAATCCTCCTCATCAGAAACATGACTTTGATCTGCGTCCTCATCTGGACTCTCCTCTGCTGCTGCTTCACAGGTAAAGTCCAGAGAATCAAACTCCTCTCCTCTATGAACATCCGTCCCTCTGAAATGAAGCCGACAAAAGCATGAAGCTGCTTTATGTTTTTGTCTCTGTATCCTCAGAGTCCAGAGGTCAGGTCACAGTGACTCAGGCTGGAGCAGTGAGCTCTGCTGTGGGAGGCTCCGCCACCATCACATGTAAAACCAGTCAGGCTGTTTATAACTCAGATTTCTTAGCCTGGTACCAACAGAGAGATGCAGAAACTCCCAAACGGCTCTTTTACCGTGTTAGCAGCAGAGTATCAGGGATTCCAGATCGTTTTACAGGCAGTGGATCAAACTCTGACTTCACTCTGACCATCAGTGGAGTTCAGGCTGAAGATGCTGCAGTTTATTACTGTCAGAGTGCTCATGTTATCAACAGTCAGTATGTGTTCACACAGTGAAAAACAGTCGTACAAAAACCTCCCTCAGTCAGGCTGAACAGAAACTGAACCGACAGCTGCAGAGACTGATACAGTTCACTGAGGACACACACACACAAAAGCACATATATGAACTATTGATAAACTCTACGTGTAACACACATTTAATCTCTGTCAATAGATGCATATAAACACATTTCACATATTTTTCCGTACATGAACTCTCTGTAAGAGTATTACCATTAATTCAACCTTATTAACCCGACATCGCAGGTGACTGAAGCTCCAGTTCTCATCACAGTCATCCAAATATTAGTGTGAATCATCTCTATCCAAGTCTGTCCAAGTACATGGAGACAATACCACTACAGAAATGATCATTAATTATATTTCTTGTTTTAAAATTTATTTTGATTAATTTATTTTTATCCATAAACACTTTCATGGCTGGCAGCAGTTGGAAGATTAATGAAGATTTTAGGACACACAAACAGAAAGTTCAAATATTTAACCTGTGAATGAAATTTGGGCAACTATTCAGATTTCAAGCATGATGGTATCATTAATTATTTTATTTTTATTAGAACAGAGTCTCTTGAGCCTCTGGTTTAGATTGAGGTAAAGATTTGTAGATCAATACATTTTATTTTTAGTAATTTTCAGATGTTTTTTATCACATAATTCACAGCATATACAGATACCTTCATTATAAGTCTGGTGCTCCATACAGTCAGTATTTAATACAGTAAGTTATAAAATAGAGTGTTTGCCATAAGATATTCAAACTCCTCTTCCTCTGAGCGTCTTCTCTCAACAAACTTTCTCGGCGTTCTCAGAACAGTTGCGCTGACACATTGATATCAGAGCAGTTGTGTGATCTGTTCAAATCCTAAACCCACCCCACCCTCATCTCTCTCTTTACCATATCCCACTAAACCACCAACTAACCCATCAGACTCCTAATCATGAGGTCAAAGCATTTATTTTCATTCTTATTCTTGATAAAGCTCTCTGATGCAGCTGAACAAATATCCTCTGAGATGGAGGACCATGTTATTTATTCCAAAGTTCTGGGACAGTTAACATTAACCTGAGCTCACTGAGCACATTATCTGACATCCTGATCCTCAGAGTTACTTTGTGACTCTGAAATAACAAGTCTGCAACAGTATCAGAATGGTAATGTTACCCATCTGGAGACACAGAATGAAACGCTAGATCAGTTCAGCATCAGACTTTTTAATATACCACAGTGATCATGTTAATGTTAACTGCAACAGACTCATCAGTGAAAGCAGGAAACATCCTGACATGTAGAGCACAGCTCCAGCTGACTGACTCTGTGTGTTTGCATATGTGTCCTGCCTCTCTGCTCCCAGATGTTAAGAGGTCAGTGTTGATCAGTGGCTGTCCAGAGCTTTCAGAGACACTGACACACCAGCAGCACAATGATGATGATGTCACTGACTCTGCTGCTGAGCACCCTGGGGCTCCTTGTTCAGGGTGAGAAATGAGCAGCATTTATCATCAAATCTCTGTTATAAATGTTTTTAAACTGATGATTTTTTGTCTAGTTAGATGAATTTGTTGTACTAACTTCCGTCCTGTTTATCCAGGTTCATCAGCAGAAATCATCCTGACTCAGACTCCTGGATCTCAGCCTGTTTCTCCAGGTCAGACTGTCTCTATGAAATGTAAAGCCAGTTCAGATATGGGTAACTACCTTCACTGGTACCTTCAGAATCCTGGTGAAGTTCCTAAACTCCTTGTTTATTTTGCTACAACTCGTCAGTCTGGAGTTTCTGATCGTTTCAGTGGAAGTAGATCTGGAACTGACTTCACTCTGAGCATCAGTGGAGTTCAGACTGAAGATGCAGGAGTTTATTACTGTCAGCAGGGTGGTTACAGCTGGCAACTCACACAGTGATACAACGTCGTACAAAAACCTCCTTCAGCTGCAGAGGAACTGAGCTGAATGAACAGCTGCAAAAAAAACTTTACTGAAAGACAGTTGAAAGCTAAGGGTGCACAACTTTATGATAAAAGACCAAAAACTGATCAAATTACAGCACTGATCCTTAAGAAACTTCCTAAGTCCTGTGAAGTTTAAAAATCCTGCTCAGCAGAAGGAAATATCTAAATAAACTCTATTTTTACTGTCATGTGCTGTGGATGACAACATTTCCGGACTATTTGTCCAAGACATTCTCAATAATATCCTGTAATCTATCTAAATCACTAATGAACCTAACATGCATGTTTTTGGACGGTGGGAGAAAGCCAGAGAACCTGGAGAGAACCCACGCATGCACAGGGAAAACATGCAAACTCCACACTGAAAGGCCCGGCTGGGACTCACACAAAGAACCCTCTTGCTGTGAGGCGACAGTTCTAACCACCACATCACCCTGCAGCCTTCTCACAAACAGCTTTTATCATCAAATATGGATTTCATGCACAGTTCAGACCGATGTTTGAAACATATTTATCCACAAATTCCAATAAAGCTTTCGCAAATATTCCTGAGCAGAAGGACATATCAACATCATCTACATTTTCATTGGCATGGACCTTTATATGGTATCATTTCCAGACTTTTTAGAAATCCATCTGTATTCTGAATCTGATTCGTCCTGTTCAGGTGTGGGGGTGGAGGGGTTAAAGTTCACTGAAGGCCATCCTAGCTGTGTGGGAGGAGCGGTATGCACGGGACATATAGCCTGTCCATCACAGGATATTTGCTCATATTTTCCTTGAAATGGCTAGTATTCTGTGAACAATAATATTTCCCTTAGAATAATTTTGTCAGTCATACAAGTGGTTAATATGCTAATATGTTCCCGAAACATTTACGGTGCTGAACAGATATCTTTGATATTTGAATTTAAATCTAAGCCTGATATTGACTCCATGCTTCTCTTTTTGTAAGTAGTTATAGTATGCTGAATGATATAATAAAATATCAATCACATGAAAAAGTAAAAATAATTATCAATTTTAAAGTCAACTCCCTGGTTGTGATATAAATCAAAGTAGATATAAACTTTGGATTAATTTATCTTTTGTTTGTTTTTTTATTATGTATTTTTTTCTTCCTCACTAAATTTCTGTGGAATGTAAAACAGTTTTAACTGAAATAAAATAAAAATATTTCAGAAAATCTTAATAAAAAGTCACCAGCACATCAAACTAAGTAGAAGGAAGTTTTCGGTAAATACTTGTATAAATTCTCCCTGTTGGAGACAGTCAGAGCATTTCCATAGAGAGCCACTTTGCATCAGCAGCACCATGCTCCAGTGCTCTGGGAGACTTTATAGTCCTGAGAGTTGAACACTGGATGACTGACAGCTGACCTTCATGACACCAGAAGCCACAGAAATCCTCCTCATCAGAAACATGACTTTGATCTGCGTCCTCATCTGGACTCTCCTCTGCTGCTGCTTCACAGGTAAAGTCCAGAGAATCAAACTCCTCTCCTCTATGAACATCCGTCCCTCTGAAATGAAGCCGACAAAAGCATGAAGCTGCTTTATGTTTTTGTCTCTGTATCCTCAGAGTCCAGAGGTCAGGTCACAGTGACTCAGCCTGGAGCAGTGAGCTCTGCTGTAGGAGGCTCCGCCACCATCACATGTAAAACCAGTCAGGATGTTTATGTTGATGGCAACGGCCATCGTTTAGCCTGGTACCAACAGAGAGATGGAGAAACTCCCAAACTGCTCTTTTACTATGTTGGCAATCGAGTATCAGGGACTCCAGATCGTTTTACAGATGGTGGATCAAACTCTGACTTCACTCTGACCATCAGTGGAGTTCAGGCTGAAGATGCTGCAGTTTATTACTGTCAGAGTGCTCATGTTATCAACAGTCAGTGGGTGCTCACACAGTGAAAAACAGTCGTACAAAAACCTCCCTCAGTCAGCCTGAACAGAAACTGAACTGACAGCTGCAGAGACTGATACAGCTCACTGAGGACACACATTAGAGGTTATTAAACAGTTAAAGGTTAATTCATCCATCACATCCAGGCAAAATCCATATTAATCTTATTTTTCTGATAGATTTATATATAAAAGAAATAAGGACTATATGAGTTCATGAAATATATTACCCCCATGACCTTTGACCTCAGGATAATTGTGCATCTCAACTATATGTATTAAAAAATATTTGAAAATACATTTAAAAACAAAATCCTAATTATCAGCGATTTAATACTCAAGAAGAAATCTGCACATCCTCTCAACACCATAAGATTTTTATAACATTTAACAGTATGAAAAGATTTCTATACAATTGATCTAGTTGTTGTTATCTAAAAAAGCTCAACATGACAATGATTTAAAACTATCGAAAGCTTTGATTCCACAAATATTTTCTGCAGACATATATAACTATTTATATATGTATATATATATATATATATATATATATATATATATATATATATATATATATATATATATATATATATTCATAGAAAACTATTATGATATAACACGAGCAAAGGAGCACATTTGAAGGAAACTATTTGTACAATTTCTATCTTTGTTAAATATTTTTTTAAACACCAGGTCCAAGCTGTTTTATGTCATACAGTTAAACAGAGACACTGTCTTATCACTCTGAAATAACAGTCAGTGTTTCAATGCCACCTGCTGTTATAAAACTGGTGTCCTGACCAGAGTTAAAGGCATTCACTGTGAATTTCATTCATCTATTGCCTGATTAGTACATCATCATATGACAGCAGGGATTCTTCTGATAACAAGAGGTCACATAATAATAGAAGAACATGCAATGGCAGATTCTATTTAAAAGACAAACCAAATATACAAAAATTGTATTTTGACCTTGTAAACTGAAGTTTCTTAAATCAAATGAAGTTTTGGAAATTTCAGTAAGATGAAGAAGTTCCTTAGCATTGGAAGATAGACTACATATATAATATTCTATGATGACTGAAATGAATGAAAATTCATTATAGACTGTTTAACTGAAACCCTCTGAACAGCTTCTAAGTTGCTGTATGCTTTGATCCCAAATGTTCAGGTTTAACTTTTAAGTCAGACTGAAAGGACCCAAAACACTAAAAATCATTGTGAAAAAGATCATTTTAAGTAGAAAACTAAAAGAACATGGAGTAATAATCTCAGCAGAGAGCAGGAAACATCCTGACATGTAGAGCACAGCTCCAGCTGACTGACTCTGTGTGTTTGCATATGTGTCCTGCCTCTCTGCTCCCAGATGTTAAGAGGTCAGTGTTGATCAGTGGCTGTCCAGAGCTTTCAGAGACACTGACACACCAGCAGCACCATGATGATGATGTCACTGACTCTGCTGCTGACCACCCTGGGGCTCCTTGTTCAGGGTGACAAATGAGCAGCATTTATCATCATTCTCTGTTTTTAAACTGACGGCTTTTCTTCCAGTTAGATTTGTTGCAATAATTCATCTCCTCTTTCTCCAGGTTCATCAGCAGAAATCACCCTGACTCAGACTCCTGGATCTCAGTCTGTTGCTCCGGGACAGACTGTCTCTGTCAGATGTAAAGCCAGCACACTTATAGGTGATGACATTAACTGGTACCTTCAGAAACCTGGAGAAGCTCCTAAACTTTTGATTTATGATACTACAGCACGTCAGTCTGGAATTCCAGAACGTTTTAGTGCAAACGCACAACAGACTGACTTCACTCTGACAATCAGTGGAGTTCAGCCTGAAGATGCAGGAGTTTATTACTGTCAGCAGCGTAACAGCCGCCCGTTCACACAGTGATACAACCTCGTACAAAAACCTCACAGCTGGAGAGGAACTGAAAGGACTCAACAGATGCTGAGAAAATAAAACCCATCTATATATGACTACAGTTTTTATCATATTTATATGACAGCAACAAAACTTATTAAGACTAAGTTTGTGATTTGAATAATCAGTTTTTATATTTAAATTCATGTTTTGCTTTTGTGTTAGCCATTATCAAAGTATGAATGACTTCATCTTAACAAATAGAGATAAAAACTAATCAGTCTTTTATTGTATAGATTATTTTCTCTGAGCATCATCAGATATTTATCTGAGATCCACGAAGGACCAAATGTGTTGAAATGGATATCTTGGATGGGATCAGATATATCAGCATTAACTCAAAGATAAACCTCCCTAAACCTCCCTTATGCAGTCTGTTAGTTACAAATCATCTGTATCCAGGTTCTTTCACATATCTACTGGAAAAGTTTTTACTAATAGTAAATATTTTGAAACAGTTGACCAAAAACTGATTTAGTATGTTTCAATAAACCTGCCTCCCATTGTCAGCAGTGATACTGATCAAATTATGACTTAAAGAATAAACTTTTATGTCAAACAAAAACTCACAACATTTGAATGCAGACCTTGAAAAATCCATATTTTAGATCAAATTTTATTTGTCTTTTCTTCTTAGGCAATCAAGAGCGCATTTTTCTGCAAATCAGCCAAACAACAACAATGATAATAATGATAATAATAATGATGATAAAGACAAGTTCCTGTTGGAGTCAGTCAGAGCATTTCCATAGAGAGCCACTTTCCATGTATGTTTATGTGATGTTTTATTTTTCATGCACCATAAAACCTTTGCCAAAGTGTAAAGTTTAACCCTGAACTTTCTTCTCCCTTTTTGTCCTGCATTATTCAAATGTTTGTAATTTCACCCAAAGCACATTTAAGGCATCATTTTAAAATTGCATTAAAATATAAGAAAATGAAAAAACAAAGTATACAACAATAATTTGGCACACTTTAAACGTATATGGGTTTAAATTAGACTAAGATTGGTGATTTGAACGAGAATTCAAATGGAAACATTTTGACTTGGAAAAAAAAACTTCTTCATAGTCTGAATTCAAGTTGAAATTTGGTGAAACCTTTATTGAGACAGATGACAGGAAAAGAAACAGAAAATAAATTTCATGATAAAAACTATTAGAATGCAGAAACGTTCAAATATTTGCCCAGTCCCAGTGAGTCAGGTCAGTACTGGAAACACTGGTCTGTTCTCAGTGTCTCTGAGACTGGAGTCTGGGAGGCCTGGGTGGCCTCACAGGTCACAGAGCTGGCCTTCTCCCACAGGTCTGCAGGGAGCCTCAGGGTGCTGCTCCAGCTGTAGAGGCCGTCCTTCTGCAGCACCCCGGGGCTCCTGCTCTCCTCAAAACTGATGCTGCTGCTGCCGTTCACCTTCCAGGACAGAGTCCAGTCTGAGGGGAAGCCCTTGTTGGCCAGACAGATGAGTGTGGCCTTCTTCTGTGAAGAGCAGACCTCCTGCAGCTCTTCACTGGAGGGGGGCAACACTGTCAGGGTGGGACGGACATCACCTAGGAGACACCAGTCAGCTTAGAGAACAGGAACCACACACTTGTCCATAGAACAGCAGACACTTGGACATCTCAGAGCTGATTTTCTCCTTTAAGAAGTTTCTGTCAGGTTCTGCTCCACCAGTCACTGACTAACACATTGTTTCACTTCCCTTTCAGAAGCCTCTGATGCACATCAGCACAGAGAGAATCATCACACAGTTTGATCTGAAATATCTAAAACTGTACGGGAAATTTAAAATAGCAGATGTCGGGATATTTACAAAGTAAGTTTTGCTTTAGTTCCAGTTCAGAAAAGCATCTCACTCACATTAAACATTCTACATATGGAGCATAAATATTGCTTAAACAAATTAACACATGGTTTATTTTAAAGGGGATTTAAAGTAACGTATGACATTATCATTACAGAGATGTTCAAATATTTCTTCAGTTTAATGTGGTTCCACATGTTAAAAATGCATGTTTTTCTTCATTGTAGAGACAGTCTTGCCACAATATTAAAATATTTACTCGACTTTCACAGAAATGTTGACAAATTTTAGCAAAGCTGATCTTCCAAGCTATGAGGATAAATAAAACTTGACAATTTTTGTCAAGAAGATATTTTTCATTCAAACATTAAATGGAATAAAGCCCACTTCAAAACTACAGTCATTGATATTAAATACAGTAAAAACTTACTTCCAATCTCCAGTCTGGATCCTCCACCGAACGTGTACCACAGTGATACAAACTCATTGAGCCGCCGTACAAAAACCTCTGACTGCACAGAGACAAACAAACTCAGCAAAACTTTTTGTTTTTTGTGGAATTTTACTTCAAATGAAAACTGAAGATCAGACAGAGCAACAAATGTCTCACATCAGAGTTTTTATGGTAGTAGTTTTACTTTTGTGAAAAGAAGGATGGACTTATTTAATGCTGTATTGCAAAACATATGTACAAATGGTGAGATATCAGGACCGTATTGATTAACTAATAATAGTTAGATGTTCTTCCATTTTGCATCACATGTTACTGTCATACATGGTCCAACAAATGTTTATCTACTGTATTCATGATTCTTCAGAAACATTCAGCTCTTATGGTTGTCTTTTTATGACATTTTTATGATGTGAAACTGTCAGAAACTTTATGAAGCTCATCTTCTGCATGTTCCAAAATGCTTTTAATGAGAAAAGAAGGGGTGTAGTACTTTTAATTCAACTTGTTTTTTATTGTTGTGGTATTTGTGGGTTATATTTTTGGTTAGATGTCAGCATTGTGTTTCGTAAGCACTACTGTAGGCATGTACAAAAACACATGCAAAATAAAACTTCTAACTTCATTAATCCTGAACACAAGATTTTAACTGCCCAACAGTTTGCTGTTGTCTGATTCTCTCTTTCATGAGCCAGATCATTTCGACAGGAGACAGATCTGGACTGCAGGCAGGCCAGTTAAACACAAACTGTTTAAGTCGAGGTCTTGCATTGTCCTGCTGATATCATTTAATTAATCTTGATGAGTAACTATTTGTCTCCCCAAAACTGCAATATAAACTTCCACTTATAAACAAGTGTGTCTATCTATTTACAGTGGCGGCTGGTGATTCAATTTGTTGGGGGGGCGCAGTTGCGCGTGACGGGTCAAATAGCACCTCACAATCAGAACACAACACACAAATTCTAAAAACCACCTAAACTAGACCATTGTTCAAGTATTAATACAATTAGAGAGATACTTTGGATATTGTTGACCTTAAATAAAGAGTTTTGGGACAGAATAGATAAAGAAATATAGGCTACTGTAATTAGAATAGACCACATGTTACACCATCTAAACACCAGTCAACTAGATAATTGTTAAACTATCAATACAGTTAGAGACAGACATTGGGTTGATCAAAAATGAAGAGTTTTGGGGCAGAATAGATTCAGAAAGTAGGCTACTTTAATGAAAATAGACCATATGTTATACCATAACCACAACATAATAGTAGGGAGGGATGATGGTTCTGAATTTCCTATTCTATTGCAAAATGTACAAATATTCAGGAAAAACAAAGACCACATTAAAAGGTAGGTGTGTCTAATGTTTTGAGGACTAATATAGAAGACTGGATCAATTCTGATGTTTTTAAATGTGCTATATAAATAAAGCTGACTTGACTTGACTGCACTGAAAAATGGACAACAACTAATTTCTACAACAGAGACTCACCTCTGCAGCAATCCTACTGTCTGTGGTCTTCTTCCCCGCTAGCCCAGCGCTTCCTCGGATGCTTGCTTGATGGACGTGATTGATTCGATGAATTGTCCAATCACGTTAAGATTAAAAATAAGGAAAACTCTGCCATTGGTCTGGGCGCACAGAGCTGCGAACTAGAATAAATTTTTCATGCGCCAATGAAAAGCTGCCTCTGCTTGTTCGCGGTAAAAAAAAGTTTGCTAGCTCTCATAGACTCCAGTGTTACCGGCGACCACCTGGAGGAGGGCTTTATATCCAATAGCAAGCCTATCTTAAAGTCGAAAGCATTTAATGGTTGCTGGCAGTGGCATGTAGCCTACAGCAGAGTCTATCACACCACTGCACGAGTAAAAACGCAATGTACAAATGTATAATTAATTTCATATTTGTTATGGTTGATTCACGGGAGGGGCGGCGCTCTAGCGCCCTCTATTGACCAACCGCCACTGTCTATTTATAATCAGCATCATCAGAGAGTTCCAACTCCCTGTTGGAGTCAGTCAGAGCATTTCCATAGAGAGCCACTTTGCATCAGCAGCACCATGCTCCAGTGCTCTGGGAGACTTTATAGTCCTGAGAGTTGAACACTGGATGACTGACAGCTGACCTTCATGACACCAGAAGCCACAGAAATCCTCCTCATCAGAAACATGACTTTGATCTGCGTCCTCATCTGGACTCTCCTCTGCTGCTGCTTCACAGGTAAAGTCCAGAGAATCAAACTCCTCTCCTCTATGAACATCCGTCCCTCTGAAATGAAGCCGACAAAAGCATGAAGCTGCTTTATGTTTTTGTCTCTGTATCCTCAGAGTCCAGAGGTCAGGTCACAGTGACTCAGGCTGGAGCAGTGAGCTCTGCTGTGGGAGGCTCCGTCACCATCACATGTAAAACCAGTCAGGCTGTTTATAACTCCAACCATTTAGCCTGGTACCAACAGAGAGATGCAGAAACTCCCAAACTGCTCTTTTACTATGTTGGAAGTCGAGTATCAGGGACTCCAGGTCGTTTCACAGATGGTGGATCAAACTCTGACTTCACTCTGACCATCAGTGGAGTTCAGGCTGAAGATGCTGCAGTTTATTACTGTCAGAGTGCTCATGTTATCAACAGTCAGTGGGTGTTCACACAGTGAAAAACAGTCGTACAAAAACCTCCCTCAGTCAGGCTGAACAGAAACTGAACCGACAGCTGCAGAGACTGATACAGTTCACTGAGGACACATACACACAATTCTGTAAAGCAAAATAGATATTACTTAAATTATTAATCATCTATTTATATTTTATTGCTTCCTTTCTTATCTGACTGATTTAAAAAAAAACGTGAGGCAAGAACATGGGAAAATCCATGAAAAAATTGTTCATGACCTCTGACCTCATCATCACCATCACTTACCATCATCTCAGTTATATCCAGTTAGAAAACATGAATGCACTCCTCAGTTATCCCCATTTTCATAAATGAATGACTGGATGGCCCAGAAGAAAACTCTAAATCTTCCTATTCAACAGTACATTGATTTAGATCAATAAATATATGTTTATTTACTTAAAAAAAAATCAAATCATGAATAATGAATATGTTTGATTTTTAAAAAGTACCTGCAAACAGTTGAAAATCTGTTTTCCATTTTCTTTACCTGTTTAATCCCACTCAGCTCAGAGTCTGGGGTGGGGCTGCCTATATATATGTGTGTGTGTGTGTGTGTGTGTGTGCGTGTATATTTATTTATACACGTTCAAAAATGTCTGAAAAAACAGCTATCTACTTTTTTTTTCTCAGGTCCATTCATTAACTGTTGTGTCCTTTCACTGATCCTTATGAGTAGAAGAAAACAGCCAATTATCACTGAAATACTGCTGATCAGATAGCAGTTTCTGAGAGAATTGTTGGTAATAATGTCCATATAAAAGATTGTTAGAATCAAGCTGGTAATACTTCATCTGTTCTATTTAATTTATTATACACATAAATGACATAAACTGTTGTTGTAAAGCCACAGTCTCAGAGGAAGTTTGAGATACCTTCTTTATCTTATAATGTAAAGAAACAAAGTTTATAACAGAGCACAAGCAAAGGAGCACATATGAGGTACACTCTTTAACACATTTCTTTGTTTTCTCATCATTTTTAACAGCAGCTCTGACCTCCTTTCCATCACACAGTTTAAAGGAGACGGTGTCATGTCACTCTGAAGGAACAGTCAGTGTTACACTGTCATCTACTGCTGTTAAAAAAGGCAGTTAAAGCCATCCCCCTGTGGATTTCATTGATCTATCGTCCTCATCAGTATATAAACATGTGACAGCAGGGATTCTTGTGATATCTGTAAGCCTCATAATAATACAGAACACTACTGATGACTTCTACATGAGGTCCCAAATGCACTTCAGTAACAGAGAGCTTCCTTCAGTGGTGTGAAAAAACGAGTTGGTCCTTTATGAAAAGGCTTCAGTAAAGTTAATGTTAACAAATCTGAAGCAAAGTCATAAAAGTCTAAATAAAAGTCAAACTGAATAAAGGTTTTATTGCTTTAAGTCTTATTCTGACTGATGGTCTGACTGTTATATAAACAGTGTGGCAAAGAAAAAAGTCATTTGATGAATGGAGCCATAATTAAAGAAATCTTTATTGATTTGAAACATGAAAGATCAACAACAGAAATAAAAACGTTAATGTTGATGCATTTATTGACAGAAAGAAAGACAGAATACACAGTGAGACTTGAAAGAGATTAAAACCAGTATCAGAGTCCCAGTGAGTCAGGTCAGGACTGGGAACACTGGTCTCTCCTCACTGTCTCTGAGACTAGAGTCTGGGAGGCCTGGGTGGCCTCACAGGTCACAGAGCTGGCCTTCTCCCACAGGTCTGCAGGGAGCCTCAGGGTGCTGCTCCAGCTGTAGAGGCCGTCCTTCTGCAGCACCCCGGGGCTCCTGCTCTCCTCCAGCCTGCTGCTGCTGCTGCCGTCCACCTTCCAGGACAGACTCCAGTCTGAGGGGAAGCCCTTGTTGGCCAGACACATGAGGGTGGCCTTCCCTTTCTTCAGCTCTTCACTGGAAGGGGTTAACATTGTCAGGGTGGGAGGGGCGTTACCTAGGAGACACCAATCAGCTTAGAGCACAGAAGCCATACAGCTGTCAAACACCAGACACTTGAACACCTTTACTCTGAGAAAGAAGATTTTCTCCTTTAAGGAGTTTCAGTCACAAGTTTCCTTCTGCTCCAACAGTCTCTCACACCTTGTTTCACTTCCCTATCAGAAACCTCTCATGCATGTCAGCAAGACAGAATAATCACACATTTTCTATTAAAATGTCAAAGAAGTCCTAAAACATCACTAAAGCATGTTTCCTGGTATTCAACAACCTTAACATTACACATGCAGTATTTAGTTTAAAACTGAAAAATAGAAAAAATAAGTGAGAACAATCAAACAAGTTTCAAGTAAACATGAGCCAGAATTCAGAGAATTCTTCAAATGGTTTCAAACTCTAAGCAAACCGAATAAAGAGATCAGACATTTTTCACACTTTTAAATAACCATCTTCACCTACATTCTGTATAGTTGCAGTGAAAGACCGACACTTCATTCAACCAGTAACAACCGTTATGGTGTTGGAAACCTGAAAACTATCCTAAGAAGTTAACACGCTTCATCTTTCCTTCACATCAAGCGGTTTGAATTTATGTCGAAAATGAACGTTGTTCTAACATTTTGACTCAGGTCTCACTTCAACTGCATGACAGAAGAGCAGACTCAAATATAAGAAAACTGAAACTATTGGAAAAAGACAGATTTTTTATCCTTCAACATTAGAAATAAGACATTTTAAACACTAATTAACAACATCCTGTTGAATTTGTAATGTAATATAAACTTACTTCCAACATCCAGTCTGGTTCCTCCACCGAACGTGTACCACAGTGATACAAACTCATTGAGCCGCCGTACAAAAACCTCTGACTGCACAGAGACACGGCTCTCTGACTCTGAGACACTGAACTAAACCAAAAAGCCCTGAAGAATAAATCATTAACCCCAAAAAACTACGTTTTACTTTTTTTCCGTTTTAACCAACGTAACGAGTTTTTTAAAAATTTGGATCGAAATCATGAGATATTTTTTGCACAATAGTATTTGTAAAAATAACTTCTTTTTTTTCCGTCTTAACATGCAGAACAGGGAAAAAACTACAACAAAAGAGAAAAAAAATAAGCAGCAACTAAAAGCAGCTTTAGTTGAACTTACTTCCAACATCCAGTCTGGTTCCTCCACCGAACGTGTACCACAGTGATACAAACTCATTGAGCCGCCGTACAAAAACCTCTGACTGCACACAGAGACACGGCTCTCTGACTCTGAGACAAACAAAGTTACTCAACAAAACAATGATGAATTTATGAGTTAATATCAAATAAAAATATATGAACATATAACACATAATAACACTGTGTATTATTGTATTTAGCATTTACAATTCATGACTTAAATCATCTTTATATTCATCAACGTTTTAGACTGATGATAATTTATGTACTAAATAATAAATAGTCTGGCAAGATTCAGACAGTCTAATTTACTGGTAGATCTCAATTTAAATCACTTTCTAGAATAATTTAACAGTATTGTATTAAAAAGGTTCATTGTTTAAAAAATGTCCTCTGTAGTGGACATTTGTGGATATTTAATCCATTTTGTTCTGGATTTTTTTTAAAAAGATGGAAGGGATTCACTGACAGAGGCAGAGAGAATTTTACTGCAGATCGTTCCAGTAAACTCAGATTTTGAGTTGTCTGATGAGGAAGATGGAGAAAGGTTAGCCTAGGTCAGTGGTTTTCAAAGTGGGGGGCCGCCAGGGGGGCGCTAGGGGGGCCTCAGAAAATTGGAGTGAAGATAAGAAAAAAATAAAAAAATAAATTTCTTTTTTTTTTTTTTTAAACATCATTATAAAAAATGTTCAATTTTCTTTTAATCAGTATTGTAAAATACAATTTATAATAATATATCATATCGAAATGTTATTTGCTATGCTTGTCTTGATTGGCTGCCAGTCAAAACATGGTAGACCTGGCGGTTTGCGCCTGTTCTGTTGCTGTCATTAAGTGGTTTGACAATAAGCCAGTGGTCCTGGCATCCTCTGCCTATGGCAGTGAGCCTGAGGACTCTGGGGATCACCGATGCGTGGCTTCAGTATGAGACTGACTGCCAGTTCTTATGTTGAAATAGACATTTTCATTGATTTATATTGATCGTCATCGTGGTTTAGTTTCACATGTATGAAATTCTAATTTATACTGTAGTGGACACGTGATATCTTTAAAATGATATATATATATATATTTTCAAATATTTGCATTAGGTTAGCATTGGGTTAACAATTAGGAAAGATGATAAAATTGTGATATGACGACAATTTATTTTCCCGGTAGTCAGGACTGAAACCAAAAATGATACTAAAGGAGAAAGAAGTTCCATACAAGACATGACTTGAGTTTTTTTCTTTTGGTTCATTTAGCTTTTACAATTTGTTTTTAATTAAATCTGTTACATTTTTAGAATGCAAAAAGCTGTACACATGATATTTCTCGAAAAGTTAAAGTATGATAAAAATAAGAATAAAGACGTTTTCAGTGAATACTTGTATGAATTGGCTGTTAATCCTTACACATGCATTTTAAAATTTGTTGAAACATTTCAAATAATAAAAAAAACACCATTTAATTTAAATGATTGATTATTTATTTCCAAATTGACAAAAAATTAATTAATAAGTAATTAGAACAGAAACATTTAAAGAAATCCTTTACAGTTTCTAACCAATTTCTTAATGATAAGAAATGTTGGAGTCAGTCAGAGCATTTCCATAGAGAGCCACTTTGCATCAGCAGCACCATGCTCCAGTGCTCTGGGAGACTTTATAGTCCTGAGAGTTGAACACTGGATGACTGACAGCTGACCTTCATGACACCAGAAGCCACAGAAATCCTCCTCATCAGAAACATGACTTTGATCTGCGTCCTCATCTGGACTCTCCTCTGCTGCTGCTTCACAGGTAAAGTCCAGAGAATCAAACTCCTCTCCTCTATGAACATCCGTCCCTCTGAAATGAAGCCGACAAAAGCATGAAGCTGCTTTATGTTTTTGTCTCTGTATCCTCAGAGTCCAGAGGTCAGGTCACAGTGACTCAGGCTGGAGCAGTGAGCTCTGCTGTGGGAGGCTCCGCCACCATCACATGTAAAACCAGTCAGAGTGTTCATGGCTCCAACCGTTTAGCCTGGTACCAACAGAGAGATGCAGAAACTCCCAAACTGCTCTTTTACTATGTTGGCAATCGAGTATCAGGGACTCCAAGTCGTTTTACAGATGGTGGATCAAACTCTGACTTCACTCTGACCATCAGTGGAGTTCAGGCTGAAGATGCTGCAGTTTATTACTGTCAGAGTGCTCATGTTATCAACAGTCAGTATGTGTTCACACAGTGAAAAACAGTCGTACAAAAACCTCCCTCAGTCAGGCTGAACAGAAACTGAACCGACAGCTGCAGAGACTGATACAGTTCACTGAGGACACACACTCAAACAAAAGCACACATTTTAACTATTGATAAACTCTACGTGTAACACACATTTAATCTCTGTCAATAAATGCATATAAACACATTTCACATATTTTTCCGTACATGAACTCTCTGTAAGAGTATTACCATTAATTCAACATTATTAACCCGACATCGCAGGTGACTGAAGCTCCAGTTCTCATCACAGTCATCCAAATATTAGTGTGAATTATCTATATCCAAGTCTCTCCAAGTACATGGAGACAATACCACTACAGAAATGATCATTAATTATATTTCTTGTTTTAAAATTTATTTTGATTAATTTATTTTTTTCCATAAACACTTTCATGGCTGGCAGCAGTTGGAAGATTAATGAAGATTTTAGGACACACAAACAGAAAGTTCAAATATTTAACCTGTGAATGAAATTTGGGCAACTATTCAGATTTCAAGCATGATGGTATCATTAATTATTTTATTTTTATTAGAACAGAGTCTCTTGAGCCTCTGGTTTAGATTGAGGTAAAGATTTGTAGATCAATACATTTTATTTTTAGTAATTTTCAGATGTTTTTTAAAACATATACAGATAAGTTTTTAATAACTTTCCTTCATTAAAAGTCTGGTGCTCCATACAGTCAGTATTTAATACAGTAAGTTATAAAGTAGAGTGTTTGCCATAAAATATTCAAACTCCTCTTCCTCTGAGCGTCTTCTCTCAACAAACTTTCTCGGCGTTCTCAGAACAGTAGCGCTGACACATTGATATCAGAGCAGTTGTGTGATCTGTTCAAATCCTAAACCCACCCCACCCTCATCTCTCTCTTTACCATATCCCACTAAACCCCCAACTAACCCATCAGACTCCTAATCATGAGGGCAAAGCATTTATTTTCATTCTTATTCTTGATAAAGCTCTCTGATGCAGCTGAACAAATATCCTCTGAGATGGAGGACCATGTTATTTATTCCAAAGTTCTGGGACAGTTAACATTAACCTGAGTTCACTGAGCACATTATCTGACATCCTGATCCTCAGAGTTACTTTGTGACTCTGAAATAACAAGTCTGCAACAGTATCACAATGGTAATGTTACCCATCTGGAGACACAGAATGAAACGCTAGATCAGTTCAGCATCAGACTTTTTAATATACCACAGTGATCATGTTAATGCTAACTGCAACAGACTCATCAGCAGAGAGCAGGAAACATCCTGACATGTAGAGCACAGCTCCAGCTGACTGACTCTGTGTGTTTGCATATGTGTCCTGCCTCTCTGCTCCCAGATGTTAAGAGGTCAGTGTTGATCAGTGGCTGTCCAGAGCTTTCAGAGACACTGACACACCAGCAGCACAATGATGATGATGGCACTGACTCTGCTGCTGAGCACCCTGGGGCTCCTTGTTCAGGGTGAGAAACAAACAGCCTTAAATACACATTCACCTGTTGTAAATATTAGAAACGTTCATTCTCTGTTTTTAAATTGAAGACGATTTTTTGTCTAGTGAGACAAATTTATTGTAATAACGTCTGTGCACTTCGTCCAGGTTCATCAGCAGAAATCATTCTGACTCAGACTCCTGGATCTCAGTCTGTTGCACTGGGACAGACAGTCTCTATCAAATGTAAAGCCAGTCCAAGTACAAGTTACTGCTTCAACTGGTACCTTCAGAAACCAGAAGAAGCTCCAAAACTTCTGATTTACTGTACTAACAGCCGTCAGTCTGGAGTTTCTGATCGTCTCAGTGGAACAAGCTCTGGGAATACTGACTTCACTCTGACCATCAGTAGAGTTCAGGCTGAAGATGCTGCAGTTTATTACTGTCAGAGTCTCCATGTTATCAACAGTCAGAATGTGTTCACACAGTGAAAAAAAGTCGTACAGAAACCTCCCTCAGTCAGGCTGAACAGAAACTGAACAGACAGCTGCAGAGACTGATACAGTTCACTGAGGACACACACACACACACAGAATCACAATAAATCTTATCAAGTTTTTTGTACATGACTTTCTCTAATGCAGCCTCATATCCTTTGAATTCTAAGATGAAATAATGTGTGCATCAAGAAGAACTCTCAGGCTGGAGTGCCACTATTAACTATAATTTTCTCCAGTTTTAATCAGTTTGAAGAAACAGATCAGAACTCCTCATAGTAAAAGATGAGTTCTCCCAGAAATCTGTACATCCTTGAATAATATAAGGTATTTTAGATATTAAAGATTATGTGAAGAAGATTTCTTGGAGTGTTCTTATAAATATTGAAATGATATAAGTATACTTCATGATAAATAAATCATATACACTACTAGTGAATATATAACTATATATGCTCACAACATACAATTATATACATAGTATATGCAATTCAAATGCCATAATATGAAAAGTTCATTACTATCCTACTAAGTATTGTGTCTTCCATTTCTCTTTGAATCAAATGTGAAGCTTCGCAGAAGCTTTGAAAGGCCTCAGTTTTACTCACAGACATTAACTGCATGGATCGTTGCTGACTTGGCTTCCATGTTTTCTGGCTCTGCCAACACGTCCAATTTCTGTTTGAAGTTTCCAGAGTAAGAAATCTAAGCTCCTGGGCCTCAGCATCACTTCAGGAATCATCACAGCTTTACTTGATAAAATCTCTTGGACACAAACACCATGACTTGTAAAAACTTTGAAATTCAAATGACAAAAACATGCACGTCCATGCACATAGCAGTCCAATGTATCTACGCACACATCAGGAGTGTAGGAACATTTAATCTGCGGTTTGTGATCGATAAGTTTTGCAGGCAGCATGACAACAATTTATGATGTGTTGTCATATCGAAAACTTCCGCTTTGGAGTTTGTGGAGCAGGTTATCTGAGCTCTGTGGCCTCAGGCATCATCCCATGACTGATCCAGTGGGTGCTGTGAAGCAGCTTCATGGGGAAAATAATGATGAGATTATCAAAGAGACGGGCAGGGAAAAAACATGGCATCATTGGCTGCAAATAGGTGGAGTAAACACAAGAAAGCAGGAGGGTGTATGTGACCGAAGTTAAAGCCTCTGAGCATCTGTTGGTCGGGTTCATAAAAAATCACAGTCCCTTTGAACTGAGAATTTGAATGACAAAAGTCACGCTCTCAGTTCTTCTTTTCCTATAGAGACTATTTATGTTCCCAGTGCTGTATGTATGTTTTCTGATCTAACTTTATACCATGATGACTGATCTCTAAATTCAAGATTGATTGAATGATAGCCTGATATTTTGCTTAAAGAATCTCTGTTTTCTTCAAAGAAATATACACTTATGTCAAGTCTGGATTGAAGACTTTCTTAAAGTTTTTAATCAAATCTTTGGGATCTGAAATATTTTTATATTTCTTTAATTTTCCTGTTGGGATCTGTTTGCATCAGTTCCGTCAGTTCCTCAGTTCTTCCTCTAGATGGCGCCAAGGAGCAGGGTTGGGCCACAGGCTCTGCAGGTGCGTTTTCCTTCGCACCTGCAGATCATCTACCCTCATCAGAGGAGGATAAGAGGAGGTGTCGGCCAGCACTTCGACGCCAGAGTGTTTTACCGTCGTGGTAACTCTAGCCCACTCAATCTTCTTACTGAAGACTTATTTCCTTATTACCTGTTTCAGGTTTTTTCTCCTGTCGATGGTCTGTACTCAACCTTTGTCTGAGTTTCAGAGAGAGAAAAGGGAGAAATGTTTATAATTATAGTATCCATTGATCTTTTATATAAATGTCACACAACTCTTGTGTAAGTGTAGATATCTTCTGGAGTTAGTGCACACTGAATTTTAGTTTCCCTTTGTACCCACTCTATGCGTTCACCGCGAACACAGTTGAGATATTGTTTTATATGTACCTATTCAAATCTGAAAATGGACAAAAAGGGATTCAGTATTCAGTTTGTGTTCATTTGAAAAATAGTCCACATCTGACTTTGAGAACAATTGACTGTTTATTGAGGCCGATAGCAGAAAAAGAAACAGAAAAGCTACATAATGCACATAAAGCAACAGAATGCAATAACTGTAAAATATTTTCCCAGTCCCAGTGAGCCAGGTCAGGACTGGGAACACTGGTCTGTCCTCAGTGTCTCTGAGACCGGAGTCTGGGAGACCTGGGTGGCCTCACAGGTCACAGAGCTGGCCTTCTCCCACAGGTCTGCAGGGAGCCTCAGGGTGCTGCTCCAGCTGTAGAGGCCGTCCTTCTGCTGCACAAAGCGGCTCGTGCTCTGATCCAAGCTGCTGCTGCTGCCGTCCACCTTCCAGGACAGACTCCAGTCTGAGGGGAAGCCCTTGTTGGCCAGACACATGAGGGTGGCATTTCCCTGCTTCAGCTCTTCACTGGAGGGGGGCAGCACCTAGGAGACACCAGTCAGCTTAGAGAACAGGAACCACACACTTGTCCATAGAACAGCAGACACTTGGACATCTCAGAGCTGATTTTCTCCTTTAAGAAGTTTCTGTCAGGTTCTGCTCCATCAGTCACTGACTAACACATTGTTTCACTTCCCTTTCAGAAACCTCTGATGCACATCAGCACAGAGAGAATCCTCACACAGTTTGATCTGAAATATCTAAAACTGTACGGGAAATTTAAAATAGCAGATGTCGGGATATTTACAAAGTAAGTTTTGCTTTAGTTCCAGTTCAGAAAAGCATCTCACTCACATTAAACATTCTACATATGGAGCATAAATATTGCTTAAACAAATGAACACATGGTTTATTTTAAAGGGGATTTAAAGTAACGTATGACATGATCATTACAGAGATGTTAAAATATTTCCTCTTTAGTTTAATGTGGTTCCACTTGTTAAAAATACATGTTTTTCTTCATTGTAGAGACAGTCTTACCACAATATTAAAATATTTGCTCGACTTTCACAGAAATGTTGACAAATTTTAGCAAAGCTGATCAAGCTCTATAAGGATAAATAAAAACTATGACCGGTACAATTTTTTTCAAGAAGATATTTTTCCTGAAGAAATTTTGATGGGTGCCAATCTACTGCCCGCCCAATCGATAAACCCTTTAGTGCAGTTAAAGTCGAGAGTCTCCTGTCACATATAAACTTTGAATGAGGTCTCTGCGATGTCGGATGGCTGAGTTATGGCAACTCCAAAATAGGGCAGTTTCTGGCATTTGAGGCAAAAGTGTCTTCTTTCTCTCCCCTATAACCATGAGTTTTAATCCTGATGCAGATGCCTGGAACAAACCCTATAAAGTTGAGAGTCTCCTGTCACATATAAACTTTGAATGAGGTCTCTGCGATGTCGTATGACTGAGTTATGAGGCCTCCAAAACAGGGCATTTTTTTGGCATTTTTGGCTTGTTAAGTGCTTTTCAATCGATTTTTCTCTGAGACAGGTCTTCTGAAGACAGTTTGTAGATGTTAGAGAAGTGTGAGCCTGTCAATTGTGTTATTTATCTGGTGGCTGAGTGCTTGATGTGGATTTCCCTATGTTTGTAATGGAGAGTTTCATTTTTTAAGAACCTTTTAAGTAATGAAAGCCAAAAGTCATTCCACACCTCTACAGACCCAGACGGACATTTCCACCAGCGGCGTCAATTCAGCCAAAGCTAAGGTATGGCAAGGTCACTATAGTCACATGACTACAGTATCAATAAATATACAATAATCACCGCAAAAGTCTGCTATGTAGCTTATCTGTGTGCAAATGCAGTCTCACTCACATAGCCGCTAACATAACAATGGACTCGTCTCCGTCTCCCTGTTAGCAGTAGCATTAGCATTAGCATTAGCGGCGGAGGTGCTGAAGTGGACAGCCTCGTTAACAGCCTGAGTCCCGCCTTCACTTCCTGGTCCTCCTTTCTCCGCCCCTGGGGCAACATTGGACCCATCATCACCTGCCCTTTCTTTTTGGTGATAAATAAATCTAAAGTTTTCTGCTTTCTTTTCATATTTTACATTAATTAGCAAACAACATCCCGCTAATAACATCAGCTTTGACCTCCAGGCTCCATCATCTCGTGGGAGGGAGGGGGGGCTGGGAGATACCACATTTCAAAAGGGAAGATGATACTTAGATCAATTGATTGTGTTTTTCAGAATTTCATTTGTAGTTCATCTATATGTATTAAATAACAAAATAATCAGTTCAAATTGACACAGAGTAATTCCATGAATTAATTAAAAAAAAAGAAAAACGAACATTTACATTTTGCCCTGGAGCCGCCATTACCTTGCCATACCCAATTGACGCCCATGTCCTCCACCAAAAGTCCACCACTGTGATACAAGTGATTATGGTACAGAGAGGCCAGTTATTTCAAAGTAAAGGCTTAAAATCTCCTCAGAAGCATCATCGCAGCATCATTTAAAAACAAACATATTCAATTCAAACACCATCAGTCTACACAACTTTTTTTCTTCACATTTCACTCCACCAGTTCTAGAAGATTGTAACTTCTGCTGAGGACTTGTTGCATCCCAACATGAAGAAAACACTCTCAGAAACCCAGAAAAGTGGAACAACATACTTCCAACAGGAAAAATATCAGGTTGGAGAAATGTCAAATCTGCACTCTTTTCTAAAGTTTCCACTGAGAAGATTTTTAAAAAGTTCATAGTCACTCATATTCAAATGACCAAAAACCTCTGAAATAAACACTTCCCACCTTCAGCTTAAAGGCAAAGTATGCTGAAGTCAGGTTTAAACTCATTTCAAAAGAAAAACAGCATCCAAACATTAGCTCTTCTCAAATTGGACTAAGTGTAGAACAGGGTAATTTTTTTTTAAATAAATCAATCTTTTCAATAGTTACACATAGAAATTGGTACGAAGAGTTGAACATTAAATCATATATATTTACTTATACAGCTGATAAAACAAGCCCAGATAGCAAATAGTCATTGAAACGATGTTAAATCAACATCCCGCTGTCAACGATAAAGTCATTGAATCAACGTCGAACTCTGACGTTGATTCAACATCATTTTGCACCCTCTATTATCATTGAAACAACGTTGAAATCATACCTAGAGATCAACAAGATTTCAATGATATTTCGATTACAATGGATATTGAAACAATGTTGAAATCATCAACGAAACTTCAATGGTATTTATGCCTATACCACAGGTTTAATCTAAAAAGGTCTAAATTAAAATATTAAAAACATTATTATTAGACCATTAACATTAATATCTTGTAAAGCGACCTTGAGTACCATGAAAGGCGCTATATAAAACAAATTTATTATTATTATTATTATTATTATTATTATTAATCCTGCTATCTACAGCCAGGATGGGCTATGAGCAAAATATAGAAACTATAGCAGACTAAGCCTGTAGGCTATATCGCCTAGCACAAATAACACCCCATGCATTTTTTTTTTTTTTAAATCAAACATCGTTTTTATTGCATTTTTCTTTTTTTTCTTTTAATGCGCGAGGCTATCTCCTGCAGTGGCCGTCGTCCAGATCCCCCCCGCCCGGTCTGGAGCGTAGCGCAGCGCTCTGCACAGCTTGTGCGAATTCATGTATTTGCAGTACTCAGTCGTTGAGTCAGGGCATCTAAAATAAAAAAAACAAGCAAAAAATACATTTCAGTTAAGCATAGCAGACTTCTGCCTGTGACAGAAACACTATGTGTGTGTCTGTGTGTGTGTGTGTGTGTGTGGTATATCTTTCCCTCTCAAATATAGACATAGAATCCTATATTTTAAGACGAAGCTTATTAAACTGAGGACTTACTTGACGATGTGGATTAATGATCTGAAAAAAGAGAAAAAGTAAATCACAATGTCAGTAAACAGCAATTTAATTCTGAAACAATAAACCACTAATTAAAAAAAAAAAACGACGAGAAGATAGTGACAGCCTCCAGGCATCACGCAAGCTGACGTGTTGCTAGCGCATGCTAACTTATTCATCCAGACAACGTTGAATTCAAGTCAATCTTCTGATTGTTAAGTAGCCTATTCAATCGTTTTATTAGACACCTTGCCTCTTCGATCGCTGATCCTAGCTAAAGGTAGGGCAAGGATATGCAGATATACTGTAACACCCCTTGCTGGGAAATAAACCGGTGAATAAAGCATTGCTAGCTAACTGACTATTTCGTCAGGGTGTTTATGAAGCCTGCAGTTAACTTGCTTTTGACAACTTGCAGGGTTGTTGATCGGAGGAATTCTGCTTGATTTATAACAGAATGCTATGACAGTATCTAGCCTATGCACCATGTAAACTATACATTTAACTGTGTAGGGCAGTTCAGCATTCAAAAGATTAAATCAAAGTGCTTTCTTACCTGAAATTGATTCCGAAATGAATGGGATGGGGTGCAGTACCGCCGGTCTACCACATGATGGTCTCCCGGTCAACTATAAATCCATGACTTTTCAATCATCTTTCCCGGTCAACTATAAATCCATGACTTTTCAATCATCTTTCCCGGTCAACTATAAATCCATGACTTTTCAATCATCTTTCCCGGTCAACTATAAATCCATGACTTTTCAATCATCTTTCCCGGTCAACTCAAAATCAATGACTTTTCAACATTACTATTATCACCCGGGAAACCAAATATCAATGATGCATCAATCATACTAAGGATAACTATGTATCAATGTTGTTTCAATATCACTGCGGTCAACATTATGTTGTGTCGGGTTTTCATCAGTTTGCCAATATTGATTCAACATTTATTTTGCATCAAGATTTCAATGTCAACCATTCTGATGATTCAGATGGAAAAACAATATCATTTCAATGTCAGCTTGCTATCTGGGAGCTGTTGTTTTGGGTCTCTCAGTTAGATGATGATGAAACCCCAGTGTGGGTACATATGGAAAGATATGCATCTAGCCCAGTATCCCTACGCTCCCTGATCTGCGCCCCTCTGCCCATAAGCAAGCACCTTT